>NC_140991.1:253892698-254492698 GCF_052327205.1 Somniosus microcephalus | reverse complement strand
GCACTCACTCCTTCATTCTCACTCAACCTCCACTTGTCTCCCTCATTGCAGGAAAAGAGAGCTCACAACAGGAGAGAGCGAGCCAGGACAGGAGGAGGGCCGCCCTCATTAGCCCACCTGACCCCCTGGGAGGAAGGCGTGTTGGAGATTACCGGGGCTGACCGAGATGTGGACGTTGGGGAAGGAGAGACAGGAGCATCCCCGCAAGCTGGTGACAGAATAGTTTTCCATCTCTCTCATTGGCATTGCATGAGTCGCTGATAATGATTCTGAAGCTACATCATATGGACTTATGATCATCTGCAAAATGCAATGTGCATGTAACCTTGGCATCACATCTCTAACTTTTTCCTTGACTCCCGCACAGGACCACCGAGAGCCCCCGTCCCCACTCTGCAGGAGGAAGAGCCTGAGCAGCCAGACTCCTCAGAGAAATCTGCAACCTCTGAGGGCGCAGCGTCATCAGAAATAAGCGCACCCAGCACCAGCGCAGACACTCACACCTCGGTGGGACCTTCGGGACATAGAGTAGAGTTGTCACCTGGTGTAGCACAGCTCACAAGTGAGAATCAGCAGATTGTGGAGAGTCCTCGTCGGAGGGCGCAGGACTCTGCCAGCTCGGCTCAGCTGCATGTCGACCCTCTGCCTCTGGGTCCATTCATAAGATCAGAGATGATGGAACTCCAGGCACAGATGCAGGAGTCTCTGGCAGGTTTTGTCTCCAGGGTTGCTGCGAGTGTGGAGCGAATGGAGGAGTCCATTGCGAACATGAGCAGAGCCGTTGTGGAGTCATTGGCGCATGAACTCATCAACACGGAAAGGATGGCTACCTATGTGGAAATGATTGCTGCCTCCGTGGTAAGGCTGGCTACGGTAGAGGAGAGGAGGGCTTCGGCCATGGAGGAGGTTAATCGCCAGGGTATGGAAAACATGGTGAGTGTTCAGAATAGAATGACATCTCTTGAGGAGCGATGGGCAGCTATTGAACAGAGAAACCAGACCTTCATGGAAGTCCTTCTGAGTAGGACTGCCATTGCAGATACGGGTCCCCATGGCCCCCCTGATGTGCAGCAAGGTGCTCTCAAGCCACTTGAAGGCACTGAGGGGGACCTGACTCATGAGAGGGAGGTTGGTGCCAGCCCTCAAGGAGGTGGGGGCTGCTCTCCATGCGCTCACACTTCCATGCCACTGCAGAGCCCCGCCGGAGTACACACCCAACGGAGATAGAGGTCTCAACCCCTGCACAGCCGCAGGAGCAGCAGACTGCTGGCGAGCCCTCACAGGCTCGCCATCCCAGAGGACGCCCGCCAAAGGTGTCGAGACAGGAGCAGCAGGAAAGTGAGCAAGGGGCCTCCACATCTGCTGAAGCCACAGGGGAACCACTACGTAGGAGCACGCGTAAGAGGAAAATAAAGCACTAATAGTCACCAGGGTAGTCACTTGGGTGAAATATGTTTATTTAAAAAATGCCATCAGTTGGTTATTTTAAATCAAATTTTTGATGGCAACTTCTGCAGTTGTGGCGTGTGTCATTTCGCGAATGGGGCTGGAGGTCCGCTAATGCCAAGAGGGGAAAGAAAAAAAGGCCTCCCATGCTTCTGGTAGGTGCCTCAGTTGAGGAAGCGCTGAGTGAGGGTGGCGAGAGGGGTCTCGCAGGAGGTCACACTGGAGATGGGTGTCAGGCTCCAAACTTCCACAGCTGTGGTTATGCCTTCTAAAAGTTCCCCCAGAACTGAGACAACAAAGTCCTGCCACCTGCAAATGATGACTGATGAAATATCCTCTTTAATGTTGGACCTGCAGCTGATAGTCAGGTTTCACAGGCGTCATCCCCACCAGGCACGTTTTACGTGGGAAAAGGGTTAAACAGGCAAGGGCCTGTTAAAATGGGATTATAAAGGCCAATCAGTGCTATTTAAGGGCCCTAAAGACCTTCCCGCCTGTTGCAGGCGGGATTGATTCGGGTCAATCAGACACACCTAGGTTAAAATGGCGTGGAGGCGGGAACCAGGCCGGGGGGGGGGGGGGGGTCGCGACCCCTAGGTTTTGCGATTTTAACCCCCCGCACGCCTAAAAGCCCGCCTCACGGCCCAATGAAAATCGAGGCCATAGAGTCATACAGCACAGAAAGAGGCCCGTCGGCCCATCGTGTCTGCGCCGACCATCAAACCCTGTCTATTCTAATCCCATTTTCCAGCACTTGGTCCGTAGCCTTGTATGCTATGGCATTTCAAGTGCTCATCTAAATGCTTCTTGAATGTTGTGACGGTTCCTGCCTCTACCACCCTTTCAGGCAGTGAATTCCAGATTCCAACCACCCTCTGGGTGAACAAGTTTTTCCTCAAATCCCCTCTAATCCGCCTGCCCCTTACCTTGAAACTATGCCCCTGGTTATTGACCCCTCTACTAAGGGGAAAAGTTCCTTTCCATCTACACTATCTATGCCCCTCATAATTTGGTACACCTGAATCAGGTCCACTCAGCCTTCTCTGCTCTAAGGAAAACAACCCCAGCCTGTCCAGTCTCTCTTCATAGCTGAAGTGCTCCAGCCCAGGTAACATCCTGGTGAATCTCCTCTGCACCATCTCCAATGCAATCACATCCTTCCTATAGTGTGGCGACCAGAACTGCACACAGTATTCCAGCTGTGGCCTAACTAGCCTTTTGTACAGCTCCATCATAACCTCCCTGCTCTTATATTCTATGCCTCGGCTAATGAAGGCAAGTATCCCATATGCCTTTTAACCACCTTATCTACCTGTCCTGCTGCCTTCAGGGATCTATGTACATGCACACCAAGGTCCCTCTGATCCTCTGTCCTTCCTAGGGTCCTACCATTTATTGTGTATTCCCTTGCCTTGTTAGTCCTCCCAAAATGCATCACCTCACACTTTTCAGGGTTAAATTCCATTTGCCACTGTTCTGCCCATCTAACCAACCCGTCTATATCGTCCTGTAGCCTGAGGCTTCCCTCCTCGCTATTAACCACTCCACCAATTTTCGTGTCATCTGCGAACTTACTGATCATACCTCCTACATTCATATCTAAATCATTAATGTACACTACAAACAGCAAAGGACCCAGCACCGATCCCTGCGGTACACCACTGGACACAGGCTTCCAGTCACAAAAACAACCTTTGACCATCACCCTCTGCCTTCTGCCACTAAGCTAATTTTGGATCCAATGTGCCAAATTGCCCTGGATCCCTAGGGCTTTTATCTTCTTGACCAGTCTCCCATGTGGGACTTTGTCAAAAGCCTTACTGAAGTCCATGTAGACTACATCAACTGCACTACCCTCATCCATGCACCTAGTCACCCCCTCGAAAAATTTAATCAAATTGGTTAGACATGATCGTCTCCCTGACAAAGCCATGCTGACTATCCTTGCCTCTCTAAGTGGAGACTAATTCTGTCCCTCAGAATTTTTTCCAATAATTTCCCTACCACTGATTTAAGGCTCATTGGCCTGTAATTCCCTGGTTTATCCCTACTACCCTTCTTGAATAATGGTACTACGTTAGCTGTCCTCTAGGCCTCTGGCACCTCCCCTGTGGCCAGAGAGGTTCTGAAAATTTGTGTCAGAGCCCCTGCAATCTACTCCTTTGCCTCACACAGCAGCCTGGGATACATCTTGTCAGGGCCTGGGGATTTATCCACTTTTATGCCCGCTAAAACCGCTAGTACCTCCTCCCTCTCAATACTAATTTGTTCAAGTATATCACAATCCCCCTTCCTGATTTCTATGCCTACATCGTCCTTCTCCATAGTGAACACAGATGCAAAATATTCATTTAAAACCTCACCTACATCTTCTGGCTCTACACACAGATTGCCACTTTGGTCCCTAATGGGCCCTACTCTTTCTCTGGTTATCCTATTGCCCTTATAAAACACCTTGGGGTTTTCCTTTATTTTGCCCGCCAGTGTTTTTTCATGCCCCCTCTTCGCTCTCCTCATTTCTTTTTTAAGTACCCCCCACCTCCTGCACTTTCTATACTCCTCTAGGGCTTCCACTGTTTTTAGTCCTTTGTATCTGCCAAATTCCTCTCTTTTTTTCCTAATCCATTCTTGTATATCCCTTGACATCCAGGGTTCCCTGGGCTTGTTGGTCCCACCCTTGACCTTTACGGGAACATGTTGGCGCTGTACTCTCTCTATTTCCTTTCTGAAAGACTCCCACTGCTCTGATGTGGATTTTCCTCCAAGTAGCTGATCCCAGTCCACTTTGGCCAGATCCCGCCTTATCATATTAAAATCGGCCTTCCCCCAATTTAGAACCTTTATTTCCGGTCCATCTTTGTCCTTTTCCATGACTACCTTAAATCTCACCGAATTATGGTCACTGTCACCAAAATGCTCTCCTACTGACACTTCTACCACTTGCCCAGCTACATTCCCTAGAATTAGGTCCAGTACCGCCCCCTCTCTTGTAGGACTTCCTACATGCTGGCTCAAAAAGCTCTCCTGGATGCACTTTAAGAATTCCGCACCCTCTAAGCCTTTCACACTCTGACTATCCCAGTTAATATTGGGGAAGTTGAAATCCCCTACTATTATTACCCTATTATTTCTATACTTCTGAGATTTGCCTACATATCTATTCCTCTATCTCCCCCTGACTGTTTGGGGGCCTATAGTACACTCCCAGCAAAGTGCTTGCCCCCTTTTTGTTTTTAAGTTCTACCGATATGGCCTCATTAGAGGAACCTGTTAAGATATCATCCCCCCTTACAGCAGTAATTGATTCCTTGATTAATATTGCGACCCCCCTCTGTCTCGGCTGAAGATTCTATACACCAGAATATTGAGCTGCCAGACTTGCCTCTCCCTCAACCATGTCTCTGTGATAGCAACAATATCATACTCCCACGTGTTCATCAACACCTTCAATTCATCTGCCTTACTCGCAAGACTCCTTGCATTAAAATAAATGCCATCCAGCCTTGCCATACTCCCTTGTGCCATTACATATTTGCTCTGCCTTCCAGGCTGACTTGTTGTTTCCTCTATATTTGGCTGTGCAACACCCCCTACTATAGCTCCACTCTGTATCTCATCCCCCTGCCAAGTTAGTTTAAACCCCCCTAAGAGTACTAGCAAACCTCCCCGCAAGGATGTTGGTCCCGTTCCGGTTCAGGTGCAACCCGTCTGACTTGTACAGGTCCCAACTTCCCCAGAAGCAGACCCAGTGATCCAGGAATCTAAAGCCCTCCCTCCTGCACCAACTCTTTAGCCACGCATTCATCTGCTCTATCCTCCTATTCCTATACTCACTAGCACGTGGCACCGGCAGTAATCCAGAGATTACATCCTTTGAGGTCCTGCTTTTTAATCTGCTACCTAGCTCCCTAAATTCTTGTTGCAGGACCTCATCCCTCTTTCTACCCATGTTGTTGGTACCAATGTGAACCACGACCTCTGACTGTTCGCCCTCCCCCTTCAGAATGCACTGCAGCCGTTCAGTGACATCCTTGACCCTGGCACCAGGGAGGCAACATATCATTCTGGAGTCATGTCTGTGGCCACAGAAACGTCTATCTGTTCCCCTTACGAGTCGGTGGCAAGGGAACAGAGTTTGTGGCAGGGGCCAAAGTCAATGGTAATTCCTCATTGTCCTTGTCCTCGTAGCCTGCTGGTGCATTTGAATAATATGCAATCATCAAATTTATTAGAAACGGGTACCGGGATGGTGGTTAATCATTGATCTGAAACTCACGGGCCTCACACAGTAAGGAACAGAGAGGTAGCAGAATAGTGTGAGGTCTTGAAGGAGACTAAAGAATATTGCTACAGTACATTGTAATAATGGCAGTTTATGCAACCTGTCCTCATAATTTAATCCTCTGAGCCCCGGAATATTTCTGGTGAATCTACAGATGTTAACTGACCTGCTGTGCGTTTCTGGCATCTTCTGTTTTTGTGGCATAGTAATTGTCGATTAACTGTGTCCGCCTTACACCCTCAACCAGGAAATAAAACAGGCAATCAATTAGACAAGCATTGTCAACTATGAGGTGGGGAGGAATGCATGTGTGGACCACAAGTAAAAATATAATAATAAATAATTTAAATAATGGCAGTTATAAATGGTGGCAGACAATTAAACAATTAATGGGAGGAGGAGGCTCCATGAGTATCCCCAACCTCAATAATGGCAGAGCCCAGCACGCGAGTGCAAAAGACAAGGCTGAAGCGTTTGCAACCATCTTCAGCCAGGAGTGCCAAGTGGATAATCCATCTCGGCCTCCTCCTGATGTCCCCACCATCACAGAAGCCAATCTTCAGCCAATTCGATTCACTCCATGTGATATCAAGAAACGGCTGAGCACACTGGATACAGCAAAGGCTATGGGCCCTGACAACATCTTGGCTGTCATGCTGAAGACTTGTGCTCCAGAACTAGCCGTGCCTCTAGCCAAGCTATTCCATTACAGCTACAACACTGACATCTATCCAACAATGTGGAAAACTGCCCAGTTATGTACTGTCCACAAAAAGCAGGACAAATCCAATTCGACTAATTACTGCCCCATCAGTCTACTCTCATAGAAACATAGGAGCAGGATTAGCCTAACCAGGGTTTTGTATAGCTGCAGCATAACTTCTACCCCCTTGTATTCTAGTCCTCTAGATATAAAGGCCTGTTCTATCCTTTTTAGGTCCAAAGTGGATGGCCTCACATTTGCCTACATTAAAATCCATTTGCCACAGTTTTGCCCATTCACTTAATCTGTCGATATCCCTTTGTAATTTTATGTTTTTATCTACACTGCCTACAATGCCAATTAGAGTACCTGCCCATTATCCCTACTCTCTGTCTCCTGCCGCTCAGCCAATTTCCTAACCAGGTCAATAATTTGCCCTCAATTCCATGGGCTTCTCCCTTAATTAACAGTCTCTTATGTGGAACTTTATCGAATGCCTCCTGGAAATCCATATAAATAACATCCATAGACATTCCCCTGACCACTACTTTAGTCAGCTCCGTAAAGTATTCAATCAGGTTTGTCAGGCATGAACTACCTTTCATAAATCCATGCTGGCTATCTCTGATCAACTGAAAATTTCTGAGGTGTTCAATCACCCTATCCTTAATTATAGACTCTAGCAATTTCTAGATAACAGATGTTAGGCTACCTGGTCTGTCATTTCCTGGTTTCCCTCTCTCACCATTCTTAAGTAGCAGAGTGACATGAGCAATTTTCCAATTTAAAGGAACGGTTCCTGCATCAAGAGAACGTTGGAAGATTTTAGTTAGGGCATCTGCAATGTGCTCACCTACTTCCTTTAAAACCCTGGGATGGAAACCATCTGGTCCTGGGAATTTGTCACTCTTTAGTGCCATGATTTTCTTCATTACTGTTATTTTACTTACATTAATTTTATTGAGTCCCTGTCCCTGATTTAATATTAGTTTTGTCTGTCTGCTAATCCCAATCTGTATGAAAGTTTAAACCCCCCATTAAAACCACTCTGCCTCTGCTACACGCTTGACTAATTTCTGCATCTATATTATCCAGCACTTCACAGCTGCTACCAGGGGGCCTATACACAACTCCCACTACAGTCTTAAATCCTTTCCCATTTCTTCATTCTACCCATAAAGTCTCCAATGCCTGCTTACCTCTCTTTATATCCTCTCTTATCATTGAAGTGATTTCATCCTTAATCACTAAGGCTACTCCTCTACCAGTTTCCCTATCTTTCCTGTAGACCTTATAAGCTGGCATATTTAGTTCCCAGTCCTGATTGTATTGCAGTCATGTCTCAGTAATGGCTACTATGTCATACCCTCCAATTTGAATTTGTGCCTGCAGTTCATTCAATTTATTCCTTATACTCCGTGCGTTTGTATAAAGAACGCTTATTTGGGCCACACACCCTAGCCTGTCTGCAAACTCCCACATACTGCAGTCCAGACACACACTGTCCTCGCCTCCCACTCAGTTTAAGTACTGCCTCCTTGGTGCTGCCACCGCTCAAGTCCGCCCAATCATCAGCAAATTGATGGAAGGTGGCATCGACAGTGCTATCAAGCGGAACTTACTCACCAATAACCTGCTCACTGATGCTCAGTTTGGGTTCCGCCAGGACCACTCGGCTCCAGACCTCATTACAGCCTTGCTCCAAGCATGGACAAAAGAGCTGAATTCCAGGGATGAGGTGAGAGTGACTGCCCTTGACTTCAAGGCAGAATTTGACTGAATGTGGCATCAAGGAGCCCTAGTAAAACTGAAGTCAATGGGAATCAGGGGGCAAACTCTCCAGTGGCTGGAGTCATACCTAGCACAAAGGAAGATGGTTGTGGTTGTTGCAGGTCAATTATCACAGCCCCAGGACATCGCTGCAGTAGTTCCTCAGGGCAGTGTCCTAGGCCCAACCATCTTCCGCTGCTTCATCAATGACCTTCCCTCCATCATAAGGTCAGAAGTGGGGATGTTTGCTGATGATTGCACAGTGTTCAGTTCCATTCGCAACTCCCCAGATAATGAAGCAGTCCGTGCCTACATGCAGCAAGACCTGGACGACATTCAGGCTTGGACTGATAAGTGGCAAGTAACATATCGCATCACAAAAGTGCCAGGCAATAAGAACATAAGAAGTAGGAGCAGGAGTAGGCCATTCGGCCTTTCAAGCCTGCTCCGCCATTCACTGAGATCATGGCTGATCTGCCTCAACTCCATTCACCGGCCCTATCGCCATATCCCTTGATGCCCTTACTAGTCAGAAATCTATCAACTTCTGTTTTGAATATACCCAATGACTGAGCCTCCACAGCCCTCTGGGGTAGAGAATTCCAAAGATTCACCAACCTCTGTGTGAAGAAATTTCTTCTCATCTCAGTCTTGAATCCTTTACCCTTTATCCTGAGGCTGTGGCCCCTGGTTCCAGACTCCCTAGCCAAGGGAAACATTCTCCCAGCATCCATCCTATCAAGCCCTGTAATAATTTTGTGTGCTTCAATGAGACCCCCTCTCATTCTTCTGAATTCAAGAGAATACAGGCCTAGTTTACTCACTCGCTTCTCATAGGACAGTCCCGCCATCCCAGGAATCAATCTCGTGTACCTTCATTGCCTATCTCCAACAAGCAAGAGTCTAATTATTGCCCCTTGACATTCAACGGCATTACCGTCGCTGAATCCCCCACCATCAACATCCTGGGGGTCACCATTGACCAGAAAATTAACTGGAACAGCCACATAAATACTGTGGCAACAAGAGCAGGTATTCTGGTGTTCTGCAGTGAGTATCTCACCACCTGACTCCCCAAAGCCTTTCCACCATCTACAAGGCACAAGTCAGGAGTGTGATGGAATACTCTCCACTAGCCTGGATGAGTGCAGCTCCAACAACACTCAAGAAGCTCAACACCATCCAGGACAGAGCAGCCCGCTTGATTGGCACCCCATTCACCACCTTAAACATTTACTCCCTCCACCACCAGCGCACCGTGGCTGCAGTGTGTACCATCTACAAGATGCACTGCAGCAACTCGCTAATGCTTCTTTGACAGCACCTCCCAAACCTGCGACCTCTTCCACGTAGAAGGACAAGGGCAGCAGGCGCATGGGACCAGCATCGCTGCCAAGTTCCCCTCCAAGTTACACATCATCCTGACTTGGAAATATATCGCGGCTCCTTCATCGTCGCTGGGTCAAAATCCTGGAACTCCCTCCCTAACAGCACTGTATCTTCACCACAAGGACTGCAGTGGGTCAAGAAGGTGGCTCACCACCACCTTCTCGAGGGCAACTAGGGATGGGCAATAAATGCTGGCTTTGCCAGCAACGCCCACATCCCAGGAACGAATAAAAAAAAAGTTATGCCATTATCACAGTGTAACAAAATCTTTTACTCTCCTCCAAGACCTCGGACTAATCTGCTGCCTCTCTGCCCGTGAGGCCTGTGAGTTTCAGATCAAATATCAACCACCATTCTGTTACCCCCTACTAATAAATCTGACTGCTGCATATTGTTCAATAGATAAATGCAGCAGGATGCGACACGGACCAGCAAAGGGAGGAATTGTCTTTTGCTTATGTTAGTTTAGCACCATTTTTGCCTGAGTCAGAAGGCTGGTGCTTTAATGCAGTACTGAAGGAGTACTGCATTGCTGGAGATACTGTCTTTCAGCTGAGACCTTAAACCAAGGCAGCGTCTGCCTGCTAAATTGGAGTAAAAGATCCCACAGCACAGCAAGGAAATGATGCCAAACCTTTTTAAAACACTGGTTAAAACCCCAGCTGGAGCATTGTGTTCAATTCTGGGCACCACACTTTAGGAAGGACATCAAGACCTTAGAGAGGGTCCAGAAGAGATTCTCTAGAATGGTACCAGGGATGAAAGACTTCAGTTACAAAGCGAGACTGGAGAAATTGGGATAGTTCTCCTCAGAGCAGAGAAGGTTAGAGGAGATTTGATAGTGGTGTTCAAAATCATGAAGGGTTTTGATAGAGTAAATAAGGAGAAACTGTTTCCAGTGGCAGAGGGTCAGTAACCAGCAGACACAGATTTAAGGTAACTGAACCAGAAAGAACCCGAGGGAAATGAGGAAACTTTTTTTGTGCAGCGAGTTGTTGTGATCTAGAATGCACTGTCTGAAAGGGTGATGGAAACAGATTCAATAATAACTTTCAAAATGGAATTGGATAAATACTTGAAGTGGAAAAACCTGCAGAGCTATGGGGAAAGAGCAGGGGGGGAGGACTAATTGGATAGCTCTTTCAAAGAGCCGACACAGGCACAATGGACCAAATGGCCTCCTTGTGTGCTGTATCATTCTATGATTCTATTAGTCGAAGTTCCCATCCTGAAGTGGCGTTCCAGCTTCTAACAGCCTCTGGAAGCGAGGCTGTAGGGTTCACTAGAAATTGTGGGAAATTAGAAGGCAGTGCATTAAAAGGGCAATGCCTTCTGAACTAATAAAAATTAAAATGAAGTGAAAAATGCAGTTTTCAGCCCTTACTGCCTTTTAAAAAAAATTAACATTAAACAGAAGTCTTCAGCACTTAAAGCTGAATTCCCTTCCGAACCTACAAAATGGGAAAAGTGCTTCAGCCCTAACACAAATGGCTCAGCAAGCCAGGGAAGGGGCACCCAGGGTCTCGCACGCAGCACTCCAACTTTGCGCAGGGGGCCAACACTGCAAGAGAGGTCCTCTACCGAGAGGGGCCGGGAGGCCCTCCAGAAAAAACGATGTGGGACCACACCACCGATGCCATCGCTGCCAGCAGTGTCTCCCCCACGACCTGGCTCCAGTGACCTCAGACCACTGGTCAAGGTCAGTGAATGCATCTTCTAAAGCCGCCTCTTACCAACTGCATCACTAGCCTCACACACTGCTCAATGCATGACTTCCCCCACCAATCACTCACCTACCAACAATCTGTACCAATCACGAGGCACATCTCCCATTCCTAGCCTAACCCCACCCCCCTGGAGGAGACGGTGCAGGCCATTCTTGGCAGGGGTATGGCTGGACCCTTGGCCAGCGGCAGGGCAGAAAGGATATACGATGCGGGTATCCTTATACATTATCCTCCTTCTGGCATGCACCTCTTGCTTTCCCACCCTCCCTCACCACAACTCCACCCTTGTGCCTTCCTCATTTCACACACCCAAGAAATCCAGCCTGCCCAGCCAGTAGTTGACCAAGAAGAGGAAGAGGAGAGAGAAGGAGAAGAAGAAACCAGCTCCTCAAGGTCGACCAGCAAGACCATTTGCTGTGTCCCCCACTGAAAGTCACCAGCCTTTCATCAGCCATGCTGCAGCCACTGGGGTAGTGCTGCATGACATTACTAGGCTAGACAAAGGCACACACAAGACAGTCACTAAGAGAATGCATAAGGGTGAGGAGTTGATTTCTTGATGTCATATTGGATGGATAGATGTATAAAGTTGGGTTGGAAAGTTTGCTTTGTGGTGGCTTTTATTTCAGCATCGTGGCCAAGTGGATGCTGTGATGGTCAGTAACAGGGAAGGTAAGGTGTGGGACTATTGTTGAAAGGGGAATTGGGGTTGTGGTCACTGGGACCACAGGCGAATGATTCCATCCCGGATATCCCGGCCAGAAAGGGGTTGACTGGGTTGCATCCTTCCTTCTACTTCCTCTTCTTCTTCTTCCTCCTCTTCTGCTCCTCTTCTACGTCTTCCTCTTCCCTCTGCAAGCAGGTGCTGTAAATCTGAAATGACAGCATAAAAATGGAAATACTCAGCAGGTCAGGCAACATCTTGACCTGCGATGTGAACACTGTTTCTCTCTCCACAGATGTTGCCTGACCTGCTGAGTATTTGCAACTTTTTCTGTCTTCTCAGAGGCCTTCCTTTACCATCCAAGACCTTGCAAGCATCCAGCAGCACTCCCCACACACTTAAAAAACAGTTAACATCTATTGCAGCAAGCCATTACTTCAGTAAAATCAAAAAAACTCAGTCCAAAAGCTTAAATGCAAACTTACCTGAGATATATGTGTGTCCCTTTAAGAGGTGCTGACAGCACCTCTGTGAGTCTGCTTGTACACTGGGTTTACATGGCGAGCTTAGGACACAGCGCTGAACTCAACACACCTTTCCCAATGTCGGGTCTGTCAGCGCTGAGCAGACCCGACAGGCAGCAGCGGATCACCCAATTAAACTCAATGGCCCAGAAATTTGGGTCGGGGGCTTCCCGCGGGTGCAAGCCCCCGACCTGCACTTACCTAGTGCGCCGGCCTTTCAGCTGTGGGCCCCCGTGGAATTCCGATCCTGGACCTGCTCCAGCTGCCGGCACGCAGTGCTTGCGTATCCCAGGGGCATCCCCTAGGATCACGTGGGCCATGGGGAGCCAATCGAAGCAGGGAAATGCCCATTCATAAGATTGACAGGAAGAGCTGTCAAAACTTATAAATACTACGGCCCCAAAACATCACTAAATCTTCAAATAATTTTTTTTAAAACATCACATTTTTTAAATAAACTATTGTAGGAACTGACGAATTCCTACGAATAACTGAGATCGACACAGGGGAACAATGAAACAGGTCTTTACTCAACGGAGATGCCACGAGGATTGCCTGGGCAGTCACGTGGTTTGCGACGTGACGTCATCGCGTTTCCCCGTGCTCTTAAAGGGGCCACGCCCCATACATGCAAAACTCTATATACAGAACACAGTAATGCCTAACACAATGGTACAGGTTTAGGCTGGTGTTAGAACATTGTTAAAGGGAATTATGTACAGTTAGCCAGAGTCATTCAGTGGTTCTGCCACATGCGCCCCCCCCCCCCAGAATTCGCTTTAACGGACAAAGTCAAACGGTGAGGGGGTCTGATGAGCCTGTCCGAACGACTCCTGTACTCTCGAGGCGGAGGCTGCAGGGCGGTCTGGCGGGCAGTTGAACTTGGTCTGCCGTAATGACGATGGGTGGCCGACCCCGTCTCGGCGGTTGTGCTGTCTCGACGGGGCGGTCGAGGTCCAAATGTGCTGGCTTTAAGCGGTCGACCGAAATGTGGTCCGGTTACCACCGACATCTACCACGAAGGTTTTGTCCCCTGCTTCCAACACGCCGGAAAGGACCGGTATATGGGGCCTTGAGCGGATCCCTATGTGCGTCATGGCGAATAAAAATGTACTCGGCATTGTGAAGCTCCGTGGGAACGTGTGACTTCTGCAGCCCGTGGTGCGAAGTGGGCACCGGTGCAAAACATCTGACCGCCTCTTGGTGACTAGCAAGCTGGGCAGATGTGGACCATGGCTCTGTCGATGTTGGTAGGAAGTCCCCTGGGACTCGCAGCGGCTGACCGTACACGAGTTCCGCTAATGAAAAGTGAAGGTCTTCTTTGGGGACCGTGCGAAGGCCCAGCAGGACCCACGGTAGCTTGTCTGCCCATCCAGCGTCCTGGAGGCTGGCCCTCAGGGCAGCTTTCATTGAGCGGTGGAAGCGTTCACAGAGGCCATTCGCCTGTGGGTGGTAGGCTGTGGTGCGGTGTAATTTGACACCGAGTCCTTGGGCCACTGCATTCCAGAGTTCGGAGGAAAACTGCGGTCCCCTGTCCGACGAAATATCTGCGGGCACTCCGAAACGGGCGATCCAGGAAGAAATGAACGCCCTGGCCACGTCCGCCGAAGTAGTGGATGACAGGGGAACCGCCTCTGGCCATCTGGTGGTGCAGTCAACCATGGTCAGGATGTGTGAAAACCATGGGAGGGTGGGAGTGGTCCTACCAGGTCCACGTTGACATGGTCAAAACGTCGCTCCGGAACTGTGAAGGCGGCTAACGGAGCTGTGATGTGGCACTGTACCTTGGCCTTTTGGCAGACCACGCAGGTGTTGGCCCAGTCGCGGACATCCTTATGCATGCCGTGCCATACAAATTTTGTGGACATCAGCTTCTGAGAGGCCTTCATTCCAGGGTGTGACAACCCATGTATGGCGTCGAACACTTTGCGGCGCCAGACGACCAGCATGACAGGGCGAGGATCCTGTACGGAGACGTCACACAACAGCGTGGTACCTGCCGAATGGAACTTGACGTCGGCCAACTGGAGGCCAGTGATGGCCATTCTGTAAGCTTGGACTTCCGGGTTTGAGGCTTGGTCCGCTGCCATGAGGGCGTAGTTGGTGCCCAAATGAACCGTATTGACGATCGCGCGGGAGAGGCAGTCTGCCACCAGGTTGTCCTTACCGGCCACATGCCGTATATCCGTGGTGAATTCGGATATGTAGGTCAGTTGACGCTGCTGTCGGGCTGACCACGGTTCGGCGGTCTTGGACATTGCAAAGGTCAGCGGCTTATGGTCCACAAAGGCGGTGACAGGACGTCCTTCCAGGAGGAACCGAAAATGGCGGATGGCCAGAAAAGGGGCGAGCAATTCCCGGTCAAGCGTGCTGTATGCTCTCTCGTTCTGCTGTAGTTGATGGCTGAAGAATGCCAACGGCTGCCACATCCCGTTCACCCACTGCTGTTGTACGGCACCGACTGCGTAGTCCGACGCGTCGGTGGTGAGGGCAATGGTGGCTCCTGGCAGCGGGTGCGCCAGCATAGTCGCGCTGGCTAAGGCGCTATTGGTGTCAGCGAACGCTCGGGCCATGTCATCCGTTCAGTCTACCGGGTTCTTGCCAGTCTTGCCCTTGAGGGCCTCGTACAGGGGCTGCATGAGTAGTGCCGCCTTAGGCACGAAACGGTGGTAAAAGTTTACCATGCCTAGGGATTCCTGCAGGGCCTTTATGTTCTGCGGGCGTGGAAAGGATGTCACCGCCTCTACCTTCGAAGGTAAAGGAACCGCTCCCTCTGAGGTGATGCGATGCCCCAGGAAGTCAATTTTGTGCAGGCCAAACTGACACTTGGCCGGGTTGATAATCAGGCCGTGTTGGCTGAGGCGTCGAAAAAGGGTGCGTAGGTGACAGATATGTTCTTCCTTAGTAGGACTGGCAATTAGAATGTCATCTAGGTAGACGAAGAGAAACTTGAGGTCCCGCAGCACGGAGTCCATCAGGCGTTGGAAAGCCTGGGCGGCGTTCTTTAACCCAAACGGCATTCGTAGAAACTCGAAGAGGCCGAATGGGGTGATGACTGCGGTCTTCTGGACGTCTTCAGGATGAACTGGGACCTGGTGGTAGCCCCGGACGAGGTCGACTTTAGAGAACACATTGTTCCCTGCCAAATGGGCAGAGAAATCTTGGATATGGGGGATCGGGTATCGATCAGGAGTGGTGGCGTCGTTTAGGCGTCAATAGTCGCCGCATGGCTGCCATCTGCCGCCAGGCTTCGGGACGATATGGAGGGGTGAAGACCAGGGACTATTCGACCGGCAAATAATCCCTAACCGTTCCATGGTGGCGAACTCCGCCTTTGCGACCGCCAGCTTGCCAGGTTCTAGGCGCCAGGCCCGCGCGTAGACCGGGGGGCCGTTGGTGGTGATGTGGTGTTTCACACCATGTTTCGTGGCTGTGGAGGAGAACGTGGGTCTTGTCAGGTCGGGGAATTCGCTGAGCAGGCGAGCGAACTCATCAGGATTCGGGAACGCGCAGGAGACAGTGCGTGACGTAGTGTTACTGTGGTAACACGGAAGAGAATTAAAAGTGGCTGCGTTGATCAGCCGTTGGTTCCGAATGTCGACCAGGAGGCTGTTGGCGCACAGGAAATCCGCGCCGAGGAGGGGCTGGGAAACTTTGGCCGTAACAAACTCCCAGTGAAAACGTTGCCCCCCGAGGCACAACTCCACTCGCCGTCTGCCGAAGGTCCGAATTGTGCTGCCATTGGCCGCTTCAAGGACGGGACCGTGATTCCCCGTCTGCACATCGAGGGCGGACGCGGGTAAAATGCTGCACTGCGCTCCGGTGTCGCACAGAAAACGACGACCGGAGAGGGTATCGGTGATGAACAGCAATTTTCCCGCGTTGCTGAGCGCGTGGTAGAAACACAGCCCAGCAGGCTGACGAGCTGGGGCGGCGTCTGCGGGGGATGGGTGCCTCGTGGCGGCGCAGTTCTGCCGAGTTACAGCGAAAATTTTGTCAGCTTCCGCCACGAGTGTTGCGCAGTCTTCAGTTTCAGATCTGGCCAAGGCAGTTTGTACTTGTTCAGGCAGTTGGCTGAGGAAAATTTCGTGGAATAGGAAACATTCCCGTTCTGAGCCCAGGAGTGTGAGCATTTGGCTCATCAACTCTGAAGGCTTGGAATCCCCGAGCCCAGGCATAGCGAGTAATCGACGGGCACGCTCCGATTTTGTGAGCCCGAAAACTTGCAGTAACCGCGCTTTGAGGGTTTCATACTTGCGCTCCGTTGGGGGGTTTTCGAGGAGGCTGACGATCCGAGAGGCGGTAGAGCTGTCGAGTGCAGAGACCACGTAAAGATACTTGGTCTGATCCGCATTGATGTTCCTCAGGGCGAACTGGGCCTCGACCTGAATAAACCACGAGGGCGCTTGCTGCTCCCAGAACTGCGGTAGCTGTGCTCTTCTTTTGTGAAAACGTTCACAAAAACGGGGTCACCAATGCAGGAATTGACGAATTCCTACGAATAACTGAGATTGACACAGGGGAACAATGAAACAGGTCTTTACTCAACGGAGATGCCACGAGGACTGCCTGGGCAGTCACGTGGTTTGCGACGTGACGTCATTGCGTTTGCCCGCGTTTTCCCGCGCTCTTAAAGGGGCCACGCCCCGTACATGCAAACTCTATATACAGAACACAGTAATGCCTAACACAATGGTACAGGTTTAGGCTGGTGTTAGAACATCGTTAAAGGGAATTATGTACAGTTAGCCAGAGTCATTCAGTGGTTCTGCCACACTATAAATTACATGAAATAACAATTTTAAACAATAATTTAAATTTTTGAAAAAAATAATGTTATTTTCTAACAGGGCTAAAAATAAACTTACCTTGCTTTAAAGTATTTAAAAATAATAAACCTGTGGAAAAATGTTTTAATTTTAATTAATTCACCACTTACCTTGTAAAAAGCAGGCCTTATGCCTGCTTTTTAAATGTGTAAATTCTGCAGGCTTACCCACCCGGGAAAACCTGTAAAAAACCTAAGTTCGATGCACACGCGCAGCCTCTCCCGCGCATGCGTTCGAACTCTGAACCCCTTCTTTCAGGGGAATGGAAGTGCCGGTTTCCCGTGCATGTGCAGTGCATGCAGGAAACCGGCACTTCCATTGGGCCGACGGGTGAGTACCCTGTGCGTACTCACCCGTGGAGACCTGAATTTCTGGGCCATTATAATGTACTTACCAGACTCTTAGCAGGCTATTTTAATTTCCTTTTTAACTTTAACTTCATGGCTACGGGAACCACGCTGTTCGGTGACCACGTCTGTCAACCTGAGGCGGGAGTTCAGTGGCCATTGCTCCAGCTAATTCCTTGACAGTTTCAAATGTACAGTAAAAGCTCCCACCTGACAGATCATCACTTTCCTCAGCCACAAGCTGTTCTACAACAGATTTAACATGCTGCAAGTCTTTCCACTAGTATCCATTCAGTCTCACCTCATTACCTCTTTCACCATTGACAGATCACTTCTGTCTTCTCTACTTCACCTGCCATCTATTCCATCAGCATTGGTGCCCTTGAAACTATCTCACCTTGATCCTCAGAATCCCACCACGATCAGCCCCAACAACAGCATCACCAGGTACACCAGCAGCACCAGCAACAATACCAACCTTCTCCGCAATCACATGATGCTGCACAGGACAGAGGGCATCAGCACCCGACCACATTGCTGCCCGGGAGGCCAGGGATGGCTTCACCATGGCCAGACTTACTTCACTTGACGCTGTACACCCTGGCTGCCACATGATGTGCCAGGTTGGCACCACCCCACACCAACACCATAAAACATCTCTACAATGCCCAAGCCATTCCTTTAACATTCATTACCATTGTGGGGGGTACCATTATGTCTCACCATTCACTGCAACTCACTAAACCACTTACAAAGGTGAACACAAATCTGCCCAAGACCAGAAAGTGTTGAAAATAAAGATTTCAATGTTTGACAGCACATTAATAGAAACTTCACATAAACAGTGAATAAAACACCCTTGTGTGTTGTTAGTTGGTATGATTGCACTAGGGTGAGGGTGAGTGTGAGGGGTGGCTAGTGAGATGGGGAAGTGATAATATAGATAGAGAGGGAAGGGTGGAGGTGCAAGGTAAGTTGGTGTAAGGATGTGCAGGAGTAGGGTAGGGAAAGCAGAGTGATGGGGATGTGATGAGTGGCAAAGCAGGATGAGGTTGAGTGTGGCTTTGTATTAATATTTCGTGATCTACTGAGATCATTGAACGGTTTGCTCCACTGCACTCAGGTCCTCCTGATCACATCCCCGTTTGTGGCCTCCTGTGCAATGTGCAACTAGGCTGTTTTGCTCTCCTGGGGAGATCTCTTCCACCCATTGGAAGGGAAGAGGACCTCCTTGTGTGCTCTGACTCCCTCTATAAGCAGTGACTGTCAGAGTTCAATGCTGTAGAACACTGACAGCACAAATGTCAAGAGAATGTTGGCCATGGTCCCTTTAAGGAAACTGGCTGATGATGGGTCATGAAAGATGTCACCAGGCCTGCTTCCTCTAATTGGCCTGGGAAACGCGCTGGGCGGGCTTAACAAGCCCTAACAACGTAAATTCATTTTAGACAGCGGGATGGAGCCACCGACATCGCCTGCCCTGGACCCGCCGAGGTAAGGAAAATCACGGCCAATGTTTCTGTTTTTGTTATAGATTTCCAGCATCTGCTGTATTTTGCTTTTTATTTCTATTTCTGCATATTCTCCTTACAGATTTCAGGCTGTTTATTCAAAGGCTCTGTTGGGATATGGCCAATATAATTAATATATTTTTTAGAGAATCAGATGCTATCGGTTTGTCACATATTTATGACAATTATCTGCAATAGCAATGCTGATGGAGAACATTTTATAACAGATACAACAAAAGGCAACATATTGAGATATTTCCTTGGCCCTGCGCTCCCAGAGTCTCAGTTACGGAGCACGGGTCAGAGGTTGAGTAGAATGGGCTTATTTTCTCTGGAGGTTAGAAGAATGAGAGGTGATCTCATTGAAACATATAAAATTCTTAGAGGGCTTGATAGGGTAGATGCTGAAAGGTTGTTTCCCCTGGCTGGAGACTCTACAATTAGGGGTCATAATCTCAGGATAAGGAATCGGCCATTTAAGACTGAAATGAGGAGAAGTTTCTTCACTCAGAGGCTTGTGAATCTTTGAAATTCTCTACCCCAGAGGGCTGTGGATGCTCAGTCGTTAAGTATATTCAAGACTGAGATCGATAGATTTTTGGACACTAAGGGAATCTAGGGATATGGGGATCGAGTGGGAAAGTGGAGTTGAGTTAGAAGATGACCCATGATCTTATTGACTGGCGGAGCAGGCTCGAAGGGCTTTATGGCTGACTCCTGCTCCTATTTCTTATGTTCTTATATAGGATTGCAACAACGCAGCCTCGATTCAGTGATCCTGTGCTCCCTGCAAGTGTGGGCCCCGCTGGGAGCACAGGATTGCGGAATTATTTATGCATCAGACGCCTGAGTTTTATTAAATAAGACACTGGGTGATGCAATACAAGGAAATCGTCTTGCTGAAATGAATGCTTCCCAAATACCTGGTGCACACCAGCGTGGAAAACGTTATCCTTTACTGCAACCAATTCCACTGGCACCCACAGAAGGAACTTAAACAGCATCTATCTCTCGCCACCTGATGGTGATTATGAGTTACCACATGACAGGAGGAACGACAATATCCCTCAGTAAGGAAGTTAAAGTATTGTAACAAAACCTTCCAAGTCTCCCCTTTCCCCAGGTTAACAGTTTAACTGTACAAGTACTAAGTGTTCCCTATTTAATATTTTACTTTACAACGCATGTATATTCGATATTTAAAAGGGAAATTGGATTAGTATTTGAAATGGAAGGATATAAAAAGATCTGCAAATGGGATTAGAGTAGCTAGCTCCAATTGAAGATCTAGCACCAGCACAGGCACGATGGAGAGAAGAGCCTCCTTCTGTGCTGTAATTTCTAAGATTGCACAAAAATATACACGTTTGCAATACTTAAGAAACATGTGGGAAACTCTATATACCTTTTAATTTGATGCAGAACTGCTACTGCTATCCGCAGCTGAAATAACACACCTTTTAAAAAATTTGCCTTTATATTGTTTTATGTGCAAGAGCTGTTCCACAAATAAAAAAGAAAAAGTGATCCTTACACATGTAATTAAATGGGGAAGGTGACCAAGAAGAAATACTAGAGGAGTCATTTTCTCACTTCGCTCTTCCGGTGGGAAGCCTCATTCGCCAGAGTGCATACTGGGAATTCAGGAACACGCCATTTAAATTGTGTATAGCGCAGCCCAGATTTCCCATGTGGACTCCCGGCAGACAAGGCTTCCCATCAGCCACATGAAATTGAAAAACTAGCTTTAGATGTTTTGCTTGTCAGTGGACATGAAGATGGTACTGGATGTGTAGAAATGGATTACAAGGCGTAGACTCCATTAATGGGCTCAATCTCACATTGCAAAACCAAAGCTCAATAGATTGTCACCTGAACTCTGAGACAGAGTTGTTACCTGCAATCCACTTCTACCTGATATTATTATATTGGTTTCTTTTTTTGGAGGGGAAAGGAGTGGGTGTTTAGTAGCTCCAAGATGTGGAATTTCACATAATACGGGACCGGCGTGGTGCCGGTTTATCAAAAAGTCCGGATTACAGAGAGGTATAGTAAAAGGTACGAGAGCCCCGTACATGGCCACAGATCCAGGCGACCCTGTTGCATAGCAACAGGTGCAGGAACTCCGGCCACACACCAAGCGTCCCTGTTGCATAGCAACAGGTGCAGGAACCCCGGTTACACGGCCACAGATCCAGGAATGGCCACTAATATGAAGTAAAACTTACCTGAACCTACTCCTGAATTTAACAGAGATTTCCGGCTATTTAGATGCCGGTAAATCGAGAGTTTCCTGTATTGGTAAGCAATGTAAAGTGCATGCTGAGCTATTTTGCATAATAAATTAAAGAAATGTTCACCCTCCGGCAAATAATTGTTTGCACCTTAGGCCCAGACAGTTTGTGATTATTTATTTTTTGCACACATTCAACAGGAGCACCACATTGATTCCAACTCCTTTATCTTTAATAATAGTCACAGAATTTTACAGCGTAGGAGGAGGCCATTCAGCCCACTTTGCCAGCTCTCAAAAGAGCTATTCATTTAGTTCCATTCCCCTCCCCTGTCCCCATACCATTTAAAATAATTCCTTTTTCAAATATTTAATCACTTCTCTTTTAAAAGCTGGGATGGATTCTGCTTCCTCCACTGTTTCTAATAGGTCATTCCACGTCCCAATAACTCTCTATATAGAGAAATTTCTCCTAACCTCTTCTTTTGTTCTTTTGGTAATTACCTTAAATTTGTCCTCCCTAGTTACCACTTCACCGACCAGTGATTTATTTACCTAATGTAAACCCCTCATGATTTTGAACACTTCTGCAACCTCTTAATCTTTTTTGTTCTCGTGAAAAGAGCCCCAATTTCTTTAGTCTCTCTTCATAACTAAAGCATGCCATCCTTGGCATTATTTTAGTGAATGATGGGCCATACCCCTGGGGTCACCTATCTTTTTCTCCCACCATACTCCCGGGCCACTGGAGCCTTCTCTGCTTTGCCCGATTTAATGAATCTCCTTTGCATCCTCTCCATGATCTTGATATCCTTTCTAAAGTAGGGTGCCCAAAACTGGACACATATTCGAACTGCAACCTAACCAATGACATTTCTTAATGTAGGATGGGTGCACCAGTACTTTCGGGAATGGGGGAGGTTGTGGGCTGGTGCTTGGTATGGGGATTGGTACCTGATTGGTACAGGGCCGGCAGCACCCCTGGTATCACCTGCCTTTTTCTTCCACCATATTCCCAGGCCACTGGAGCCTCTCCGCTTTGCCAGATTTTGCATGGTTCCCTCCCCTTCTGCTATTCTTCTGTAATAATTCACACATTCTCTGGGTCTCGGATACATCTTTTATTGCTCTAATTTCTCTCATTATTGCCTCCTTTTGTCTTACACCATTATCACTTCTGTCATTTGTTCCACCACACTAGGTCTTATTTTAGGCTTTAGCTACCAAACAAATTGATTAAACAGTAATGAAACAAGTGAACAGTGTTAGTAGCATAATACTTTTACAGTAGTTGTTAAGCTTAGCTAGTTCCTCATTTTATTTGAAAATAATAAATGGTTTGAACTTGTATGCTAAGTTATATTAGAAATTATTTTTATGCATATTTACTCTTTTATTTTCCTTCTTCTCACCATCAACAGAAGTACCTAGCTCAGCCAATGTACTTTGAAAATTTCAGACAGACTCTTGCATTTTCAATTGGCAAGGATGGACTCGTGGGCCTAGAAATTCGAGTAGGCCGGAAAGCTGCCGGTAACAGTGTGGCCAAGGTGTGATGAAATATTCCATTCATCACTCATCAGTATTTCTCTGCCTGTGACTGTGGTTGGTTTCAGTTTCATTTCCATTGTATTGTACTGTGTGTAGGGCTCCGCCCATACCTGGCTCCTATGTAAGCTGGCCCAGCCTGCAGCACATCCAGTACACAGACCTCTGGATGGAAGATACATTCTCCTCTGTGTGTTACCTTCTAAGTCAATAAAAACCTTGTTTTGTTTCGCTAACATCGAGTCTCAGATTTATTGAGGCACATCAATTTTATTGACTTAATTTTCAACACAATGGATCAACTCTTGAAACCCGAACGTTTGGATTTGGACCAGCATGCTTCGGACGCATCGGCACGCTTCGGACACTGGTTTATGTGTATGGAATTCTTCCTGGACAATTCCGCAGCCGTCAAAGACGCTACGGACGCTGCGAGTATGAAACTCGGAATTCTGCGGAATTGGGTAAGCCACCGGGTTTACCCCCTCATCCAAGACGCCGACACGTACCCGGCCGCCTGCGACATCTTAAAGGCGCATTACCAGCAGCCTACGAATGAGGTGTATGCTAGGCATCTGCTCGCTACTCGCGCACAGCGACCTGGGGAATCGGTGGAGGAGTTCCTAGGCACCCTGAAAACGCTTGGCAAAGACTGCAAGTGCCAAGATGTAAAAGCCGCAGTGTACACTGACGAGCTTGTTCGCGATGCCTTTATCACAGGCCTCAGCTCCACTTACATCCGGCAGAGACTGCTGGAAAAAACGGGATTGGACCTGAAACAGGCTGTGGACACAGCACGATCCCTGGATGTGGCCCAGAGAAACTCGGACGCCTACTCTTCAGCCCGCGCCGTCCACGCCGCCACGTGTGCACCAAGGGCGCCGCCATCTTGGAAGGCATCTTCCCCGCCCGGCAGCCCAACACCGTCGGGGCCCCGCTCTCCCCCCAGAAGCCCTACGACAGCCGCGACGCGTCGGGGACCCAACTGCTACTTCTGCGGGCAGCCGAAGCACACCAGAAACCTGTGCCCGGCGAAAGGCACCACCTGCTTTAAGTGCGGTAAGAAGGGGCACTTCGGGAAGGTGTGCAGAGGGAACCCCGCCGGAAAACCCGCCACCGCCGCGTGTGCGCCGTGGGAGCGGCCATCTTGAACGCCATCTTGCCCGGCCTTGTGGGGTCCGCCATCTTGTGAGCAGACAGTGTGGATGCCATCTTGTCTCGATCAGGGCCCTACAGTGGCATCGGTCACAGTGGACCAGACCAGGCCGCACCCGCTATCCAAATCAATGGTGGACATCGAGGTAAACGGGTGCAGGGTTAAATGTTTAATTGACAGTGGAAGCACGGAGAGTTTTATCCACCCTGAACTGGTACAACAACTCTCCCTAAAGGTGGTCCCTACTCGAGGTACCATCTCTATGGCTGATAAAACCCAGACATCGACCATTATGGGTTACTGCACGGTACAATTGCCTGTTAACGGAACTGTATACGATAATTTTAAAGTACTAATCATGAAGAATCTATGTGCGAGCGTGATCTTGGGCCTGGATTTCCAGTGCTACCACCAAAGCATCACGCTCAATTACGGTGGGTCCCAGCCGCCCCTCACAGTGTGCGGTCTGGCTACCCTGAAGGTAAAGCCGCCTTCGCTATTCGCGAACCTTACCCCTAACTGCCGGCCAATAGCGACCAAAAGCAGGAGGTACAGCTGGGAGGACAGGCGGTTTATCGCGACCGAGGTAGACAGGCTCCTGAAAGAGCGCATTATTGAACGCAGCAACAGCCCGTGGCGCGCCCAAGTGGTAGTGGTAAGGGGTAGCGAGAAGAAACGGATGGTGATCGACTATAGCCAAACGATCAACAGGTACACCCAACTAGACGCCTACCCGCTACCCCGCATATCAGAAATGGTGAACCAAATCGCCCAATACCGGGTGTTCTCCACCATCGACCTCAAGTCAGCGTACCACCAGCTCCCTATCAGACCAGAGGACCGCCCGTACACCGCCTTCGAGGTGAACGGACGCCTCTACCAATTCCTCAGAGTCCCCTTTGGGGTGACGAATGGGGTCTCGGTCTTCCAGAGGGAGATGGACCGCATGGTCGATGACCACCACTTGCAGGCAACCTTCCCCTACCTCGACAACGTCACCATCTGCGGTCACAACCAGCAGGATCACGACTCAAACCTCGAGAGGTTCCTGAAAACCGCACAAAAACTCAACCTCACCTACAACGAGGACAAGTGCGTTTACAACACCACGCGCCTCTGCATACTAGGCAGCGTGGTGGAGAATGGGGAAATCGGACCAGACCCCGACCGATTGCGCCCCCTACGGGAGCTGCCCCTGCCCAACACTCCCAAAGCCCTGAAAAGGTGCCTGGGGTTATTTTCTTATTATTCCCAATGGGTCCCCAACTACTCCGACAAAGCCCGCCCCCTCTTGAAAGCATCCTCTTTTCCACTCTGCTGAGGCCCATGCCGCCTTCAAAAGCATTAAGCAGGATATTGAGCGGGCCACGCTACAGGCAGTGGATGAGAACACTCCCTTTCAAGTGGAAAGTGATGCATCTGACTTTGCCTTGGCGGCCACCCTCAACCAGGCGGGGCGGCCCGTAGCTTTCTTCTCGAGGACCCTCCAAGGGCCCGAGATCAGACACTCCTCCGTAGAAAAGGAGGCCCAAGCCATCGTGGAGGCAGTGCGCCACTGGCGCCACTGCCTAGCCGGCAAACGCTTCACCCTACTTACCGACCAGCGGTCGGTAGCGTTTATGTTCAATAATAAACAGAGGGGGAAGATTAAAAATGATAAGATTCTTAGGTGGCGGATCGAGCTCTCCACCTTCGATTATGACATCATTTACCGGCCAGGGGCCCTTAACGAATCCCCCGACGCCCTCTCACGAGGGGTGTGTGCCAGCGCCACCGGGGATCGGCTACAGACCCTCCACAATGACCTCTGCCACCCAGGGGTCACGCGGCTGTTCCACTTCATAAAGTCCCGCAACTTACCCTACTCGATTGAGGAAGTTCGGTCCCTGACCAGGAACTGTCGCACTTGCGCTGAGTGCAAGCCTCGGTTCTACCGCCCAGTTAGAGCCCACTTAATCAAAGCTACACGGCCCTTTGAGCAGCTCAGCTTAGATTTCAAGGGCCCCCTCCCGTCCGTCGACCGCAATGTTTACTTCCTGAACATTGTGGACGAATACTCTCGTTTCCCATTCGCCTTCCCCTGCCCAGACATGACCAGCGCCACGGTCATTAGATGCCTCAACAGCCTGTTCTGCCTGTTCGGTATGCCGAGCTACATCCATACGGATAGGGGGGCATCCTTCATGAGTGAAGAGCTACGCCAGTACATGCTGTCCAGGGGGATCGCCACGAGCCGTACCACCAGCTACAACCCCCGGGGTAACGGTCAAGTGGAGCGAGAGAACGGGACAGTATGGAAAGCAGTCACTCTAGCTCTAAGGACCAAAGGCCTCCCTATCTCCCGCTGGCAGGAAGTCCTCCCAGATGTGCTCCATTCGATACGGTCGCTATTGTGTACTGCCACTAATGCCACGCCTCACGAGCGAATGTTTGTCTTTCCCCGGAAATCCACCTCAGGCGTATCCATGCCGTCATGGCTCTCCACCCCAGGTCCGGTATTCGTGCGAAGGCATGTGAGGGGCCACAAGACGGACCCTCTCGTGGAGTCAGTGCACCTACTCCACGTCAACCCCCAATACGCGTATGTCCGGCACGCCGACGGAAGGGAGGACACCGTGTCCATAAAAGACGTCGCCCCAGCCGGTAACGACAACAACCACGACAACAGCAGCAACAACGACCACAGCAACTCTTACCCACCCACTACTCTTTCATCACCCCCGGAAGAACATCGACCAACGGTACCCCCACCAACTACCCCTTCAACAACCCTGGCGGCACCCCCGGCAGAGACCCAGGAGGCCACCGGGGACACCCAGCCGACACCCGCGGCACCACAACAGCCACGTCGGTCGCAGAGGACTATCAAACCCCCGAACAGACTAAATCTATAGAAGGGGTGAATGTGATGAAATATTCCATTCATCACTCATCAGTATTTCTCTGCCTGTGACTGTGGTTGGTTTCAGTTTCATTTCCATTGTATTGTACTGTGTGTAGGGCTCCGCCCATACCTGGCTCCTATGTAAGCTGGCCCAGCCTGCAGCACATCCAGTACGCAGACCTCTGGATGGAAGATACATTCTCCTCTGTGTGTTACCTTCTAAGTCAATAAAAGCCTTGTTTTGTTTCGCTAACATCGAGTCTCGGATTTATTGAGGCACATCACAAGGCTAATAATAATTCAACTTTATTGTCATTGCACAAGTACATGAACAATGATCTTGCAAGCGCCCATGACTGGGAGAAGCAAAGCCGCTGCATCGGTGCGTGCCACCATTCCATTTCCACCATTCCGACAATCTTCAGCCCAACGCCCGGGCCTGCTCACCAGCTGCTCCTCCAGGGCTCCTTCCGTGACCTTCTCACCAACCAGCCCCTCCTCAGGGCTCTTTCTGTGACCTTCTGCACTTGGTCTTAGCCCTGATGGTCACCCCCTCCAGGTACATAACCAGGCCTGGCCCTGCTTAGCTTCCAAGCCTTGCCAGTGGCCCTGTCCCTAGTGCCAGGAACAGGGCTGCCTGCAAAAAGAGTGCAGGCACCACCGATATTTTGGTGCTGTCTGCTAATTTACATCGGCTGAGGGGAGAATCTGCAACGCGCTCTTTCCTCAGCAGGAGGCCGAAGGTCGCGTCTGAAGGATCGGTGCAGTGTTCTCGGGCAATGTGCTGTGTTGGATCATTTGGTGACGGCTCCTGGGTTTTGCTATCGAATCCGCTGATGGCCCTCGTAGGGTTGGAACATTGTGCGTTGTGGCACATCACGAGGCATTTGTTTGTTTATGTCTCCCCTCTTACTTTCGCGGACTTGTCTGGGTCTTGTGTGGGGTCCACAAATGGGTGCCAGACTGCTCGGTACTCCCACCTTCGCTGGCTGCCATAGGTCCACAGATCTTTCACCCAGATGGTTGCTGTGTGAAGGTTTGTGCTTCACCGTGGTGCTGGAGGGGGAGGGGATGGGGATGCACCATCTTCAGCTAGCAGTGACAGTGCACTAGCCTGCAGATTGTATAGGGGATTCACTCCCTGGTGAGTGGCTCTTAAAGCACAGGCTCAGATCTGGAGGGACTGTGACTGGAAACACCACATAAAGACTGTGGCACAGATGTCCTTAAACCGTTGCATGAGACTTCAATGGAAATACATTAATAAAAGGGGGAAGATGAACTCTTGGTCAGGAGTTTACTGGTGTAAATGGTTCAGAAGAAGAGTTCAATTCCATTTATAACAACAGCAGACTTTTGAAGAACTCTTGGTGAGAATAGGCTGTCAAGCCTTTTAAAAACAGACTTCCAAACTTTGCATCTTATTTTATCAGTTCCTAAACTAGAAAACCTCAATGTATAAAATTTAAGGATATGCAGCTTTGATTTTTTCCTGAGATTATTACAACTGTAGTACAGTATATTTTATTTTAAAAGTATTTACCTTCTGTAATGTTTGACTGAGCAGGGGGGAGATTTGATGCATCGCATTGGAAGCAGTTTCCGCTCCAATTGCATAACCTGAGCTCTCCCTAGTTACCAGTTATCCCAGCAGCTGTTTACTGGGTTAGAGCTCACCACCATTTTCTCCCGCCTCTCCGCACTGTCAACGGCTGCATGTTCGGCCCTGCCTTGGAGAGGTCGATAAGAGGAGCGGTCTGCTCCAAAATGGATGAGCGTCCGTCAATTCAGCGTTGCAAGCCAACTGATCTCACGCTCCTGCTAATTAAAATACTTTCCGCAAGCGCAGACAATGGCAGCGCTGCCAACCTGCCGAAAATGACGGCTGCCATGGGACCCGCCGGTAGCGGGCAGAAGTGAGGCGGCCGCCATTTTCTCCACCAAAACAGACCTTAACAGCCAGCGCTAAAATCTCCAATTTCTAGGCCATAGATTTCAAAAGGGTAGGCTGATAAATTCCACAAGGAGCTTAGGCCTCTCCTGCCCCTGCCTCAAGCTTCCCTCCTGTGACCACGATGTCCTCCTGAACCCCTTCCCAACCACCTACCTGACTTTGGAGACTGTTCTTTTAGGTCCCTGGTGGTGGCCTCCTCCCGCCTGACATCCCACTCACCAGCCAGCAGCCACTTCCTGCCCAGTTCAGGTGGGAGGCTGGGGAGATAAAATCTCTTGGGCCTTACCCTGCGGAGGTCAGGATGGTTTGCCATCTGCCTCAGCCCTGCCCTTACCACTCCTGCCTCAACTTTAAAAAGGCCCTATCATTCCTGTGTGCGAAGCCAGTCCCTTCTATATTGTAAACAGGCCAATACCATACTCAATTTTAGATAGAAATGTTTCATTTTTGTCACAGTTGCATGTTCACCTGATTTTTTTTTTAATGCGTGCGTTATGGTCATTGCTGGCAAAGCCAACATTTATTGCCCATCCCTAATTGCCCTTAAGAAGATGGCGGTGAGCTTTCTTCTTGAACCGCTGCAGTCCGTGCGGTGAAGGTACTCCCACAGTGCTGTTAAGTAGGATTTTGGCACAGTGATAATGAATATCCATCGGTGAATAGCAATATATATCCAAATCGGGAGGGTGTGTGACTTGGAGGGGAACTTGGAGGTGATGGTGTTCCGATGCAACTGCTGCTCTTGTCCTTCTGGGTGGTGGAGGTCGTGGATTTGGGAGGTGGTGTCGAAGAAGCCTTGGCGAGTTTCTGCAGTGCATCCTGTGGATAGTACACACTGGCTGGAATCTTTACCTGAGTGCATATGGGCCGCATAGCGGGTCGCCACCCGAAGTTTTTAACTGTGCGTTCTGCACTGCGCATTTAACTCAATTACATCAATTGAAACAGTCAAGTGAGTTTCCCAGCCCAATTAAATGGAGCAGGTCTGCTGACGTCATCAATGACTCATTTTCAGCTCGGATCTTTAAAGCAGCCTTGCACACATCCCAGTTGAAGGTTGTTGGAGGAAACATACAGGTGGTTGAGAGAGGTGGCTATTGCTCGATATCGCAGAGATTTGTGTGGGTCATGGAGTCACACCGACAGAAAGCTGCGCCCAGATTCACTGATGCCACCCTGGAAGTCCTAGTCCAGGGAGTCAGAGCATGCAGGACGGTCTTGTTCCCTGGGGATGGGCGCAAAATAGCAGCCAGAGACACCAAGAGGGCATGGCAGGAGGTCGCGGAGAAGGTCAGCAGCAGGGATGTAGTAAGGCGGTCCTGGATCCAGTGCCAGAAAAAATTTAATGGTCTCTTGAGGTCAGGAAAGGTGAGAGCAATGCCACATTCAACTACATCCTGATGTGCCTGTCACCCCAACCCCGTCACTCCACCGTCCCAAGCCTACTCCTGCACATCAATCCTCACACCGGACCTACCTTGCATGGTGCACCCATCCCTCACTCTCTATGCACCTACTCACATCCCCATCTGACTAACTACCACTGACACTCACCCTCATCATAATGCAATCATAGGAAGTAACGCCACAGAAGGAGGCCAATTGGCAATGTCATGCCACTCACTCATAGTCACCCTCTACAGATGTAGCACATCAATTCCTCACACTCATGCCATCACTCTCACTCAAAGTTCTTTTCTTTCCCTCCTTGCAGGAGAAGAGAGCCCAGAACAACAGGGAGAGGCAGAGAACCGGAGCCAGCAGAGGAGGAGACGCTGCAAATCACTGAAGTTGCAGAGCTGCTGGCGCTGGGATATGGAGAGAGGGGGACCTCCCAGCAACCTGGTTACAGAATTAAATATCATACAGCCACATGGCATACAGCAGTCACTCATGTTGACTTGATGTCAGCAGCCAGTGAAATATCATCCAGTGCATAATGGGAACTTTACACATTCTTATATAAGACTTCTAATTCATGTCTTTACTCTCCCACAGGTACATCGTGTCCCCCCCCCCCACTATCCAGCTGGAGGAGGAAGACGACTCCTCAAAGGAAGCTCCACTCTCTGAGAGTGCAGCGTCACCAGACCCATGTGCACCCAGCACCAGCGCAGATACGTGCACCTCGGTGGGTCCAGCGAGTAGTGTTGTCACCTGGTGTCTCACAGATCACAAGTGAGCAACAGCAGATGGTGGAGACAGGGACAACAGTGGAGAGTCCTCACTGGAGGGTGCAGGACGCTCTCAGCTCTGCTCAGCTGGATGCAGATGCTGAACCTCAGGGGCCATCGAGAAAGAGGGTGATCTTGGAGGTACAGCAACAAATGTGCAATCCTCTGGCAGCATTTGCAGCCGTGATGTGTGCAATTGTACAGAAAATGGAGGAGACCATCTCCAACATGAGCACCACCATCTCACAGGTGATGGCGATGATGTGCTGTTCCATGGAAAGGATGGTCACCTGCATGGAGCAACAAATGTGCCAGTCAAACCAGAACTTGCTTGCTGTGAACAACAGATGGCAGATGCTCATTCACCTCATCTCGAGGAGGGATATTAAGGTAGACTTGGGCATTCATCGCCCCACTAATGTGCAGCAAAGTGCCCTCCCACTCCTTGCTAACAGGGAAGTGTGGGTGGTGTGGTGTATGTAACCTGTTCCACCTTAAGAGAACTTAAGCCTGTTCCACCTTAAGAGATGTACTACTTTCTCTGGCTGCTGTATATGTAATGCCGGTGGTGACCACACTGGTATATAAGCACTGTGTAGTAATATTGTATTCAGTATAGTCCCGACCTCCAACCAGTAAAGACCTGTTCAATTTACTCTTGTAGTCTGTGTAGTAATTATCACTATAACACACAGACTTAACAGTGGCGACGAGTCCGATTCTTACCCTGCGGCAGTTATTTCCACGGTGGCTTCGTCCACAGACAGGACGTCAAAGAGAGGTTTCCACCCTCATCACCCTACTGGAAGACACGTCGAGCGGCAGGCATCGAGAAACCGGAGTGCAGAAGACATCCTGACCTCGAAGCCTCCATCAGCGACTGTCAGCTTTCTTCTTTCTACCTCGGTGGTGGGCAAGCCGGGCAGCGACGCGACAGAAAGTCAACCGCGTTGGCTGTACAGACGGGGCTGGGAAGACGGAGGAATAAGGGCGGTGAGATCGATCGCGACCGGAGATAAGGGCCGGGCCGCTTTCGAGCGAGAGGCGCAGCGCGGGGACATCGATCGCGACCGGAGATAAGGGCCGCATTCGGGCTAAAAGGCGCAGCGTCTGGGGAAACTGAAGGCGCGAGAGCCGCGGTGAAGCGGAGACAGCGTCGGGGGACGGTTGAAGACCGCCAAGCACGGGAAAACCGCCATTTTGTGGGCGGAGGACGACGACAAGAGCGGGAAGCCGCCATCTTGGATAACGTAAAAATACAATAAATTGCAACGATGCCTAAACATGGGAACATTAATACCTTTGATAGTGACATTGAAGATTGGGCCATGTATGTAGAACGCATACAAAATTATTGTAAGGCAAATAAAATTCCTGACGCAGATAAAGCACTAACATTATTAAATTTAATGGGTGCAAAGACATACGGAGCAATTGAAACACCTGTTATCACCAGATGAACCGGCGGATAAGACGTTCGATGAGATTGTTACTGTCCTGAAAAATCATCTAAACCCCACGCCGCTGATGCTAGCGGAACGATTTAAATTTTACGACAGAAGGCAGCTGCAGAATGAAAGCAATGCTGAATATTTGATGGAATTACGTAAGCTAGCAAAATATTGTCAGTTTGGAACGGGACTGACAGAGGCACTACGAGATAAATTTGTGTGTGGTTTATTTAAACAGGATACACAAAAGCGACTGCTAGAGGAGAATGAGCTGACGCTTGAGAAGGTGGTCACTATGGCAGCAGCACACGAAGCCGCAGTGAGAGGCACGGCAGTAATGCAGCTACGGTCACCGGAACTCGGTACAAACAAATTGGGTTTGAGTTCTGTCAAATGTTATCGTTGTGGAAAGACAACGCACGATCAGAACCAGTGTTGGTTTAAAAACCAAGAATGCAGAACGTGTGGCAGGCTTGGCCACATAGCTAAAGTATGCCGGTCAGGAAAGAAGACCAGCAACAAAAAGTCACCGCAAGGAAAATACGCAAAGGTACACAAGGTGACAAAGAACAGTTTGACCGAACAGAAGTCAGATTCAGACGCTAGCAGTAATGAACTGGATAGCTTAAGAGTACACAACGTTGGTAAGGATGCAGATCTCCAGACAATTTGGGTCACACTTCAGATAGCAGGAGTCCAAGTAAAAATGGAATTGGACACTGGATCGGCATTGACGGTCATGAATAAGAAAGATTACAGAAGGTTATTCCAACATATTCCCCTACAGGATACGGAGATTATATTGAAAACATACACGGGGCAAAGAGTGTACCCCATTGGAAAAATAGAGGTAGAAGTGGTCCACAAGGGCGAAGAAAGCCAAGTAATGGACTTATATGTGCTACCTGAAGGAGGTCCACCACTACTAGGACGGGAGTGGATTAGGAAAATGAATATGGACTGGCACTCCTTGAAGGCACTAACGGTAGATTCCGGGGAAACAGATGTCAAACCTAAACGATTGTCCAGAATATTGGATGATGCTAAAGAGGTGTTCCAGCAGGGACTGGGAACACTGAGAGGAATTACGGCAAACATCAAGATTGATGAACATGCACAACCAAAAATTTTTTAAGCCAGACCGGTACCCTATGCAATACGACCTACTGTTTAGGCGGAACTGGAAGCACTAGAACGTTCAGGTGTACTGTCTAAGGTAGATTGGAGTGAGTGGGCTACGCCCATTGTTCCCGTTATGAAACGTCCTGCGAGCAACAAGCCAGGAGATCCAGGGAAGGTTCGCATCTGTGGAGATTTCAAAATCACTGTTAATCCGGTGCTTCACACGGTGCAGTATCCGCTTCCACGGATTGAGGATATTTTCGCTTCATTGTCTGGCGGGAAACACTTCACCAAGATAGACCTGGCGCAGGCGTACTTGCAGATGGAGGTTGAGGAAGAGTCACGCCAATACCTCACGATCAACACGCATCGAGGGTTGTACCGGTACAATAGGCTGGTTTTTGGAGTGGCATCGGCTCCAGCAATTTGGCAGAGGGCCATGGAGCAGGTATTACAGGGAATTCCAGGCACACAATGTTACCTGGACGATATTCTGATCACAGGTGATGGTGATGAACAACATCTCGCTAACTTGGAACTGGTGCTCAACAGACTGAAAGAGTATGGACTTAGAGTAAATCGGCAGAAATGTGAGTTCTTCCAGAAGCGGATCTCGTACTGTGGCCATGTCATTGACCGGGAGGGGCTTCATAAGTCTCCTGACAAGATTGAGGCAGTTGTAAAGGCTCCCGCTCCAGAGAATGTCTCTCAGTTGAGGTCGTTTCTAGGATTAATTAACTATTACCATAAATTTCTGCCAAATCTATCCACGGTGCTGCACCCGTTAAATGCTCTTTTACAGAAAGGGGTACCATGGGAATGGGGCGAAAACTGTAAGAAGGCATTTCGCAAAAGCAAAGAATTGATCACCTCAGAGGAAGTGTTGACTCACTTCAACCCGACACTGCCTATTCGGTTGGCTTGTGATGCTTCTCCATATGGTATTGGGGCAGTACTCTCACACAAGTTGTCAAATGGCACGGAAAGGCCAGTCGCGTTTGCATCCAGATCATTGACCTCCGCTGAGCGCAACTATGCGCAGATCGATAGGGAGGCTCTTAGCCTTGTATGGGGAGTGAAGAAGTTTAATCATTACCTGCAGGGCCAAAAATTCACACTTCTGACAGACCATCAACCGTTGGTATCCATTTTTAACCCTAAGAAGGGTGTTTCGGTGATGACAGCGCAGCGTCTCCAGAGATGGTCTCTTTTCCTAGGGGCACATCAATATCAAATAGAATTCAAAGGTACGAAACAGCATGGCAATGCTGATGGGCTGTCGCGCCTGCCACTACCTGAAGAAGAAGACACGATGAAAGTTGACCCTGTTGAGTTATTTCATTCAACCATCATCGAGTGTTTACCAGTCACCAATGCAAGTATTGAAAGAGAAACCAGGAACGACCCGACACTGTCCAGAGTCTACGAGGTGACAGTGAAAGGATGGCCAACACGGGGTGATCCTTTGTTACCGGCATTTTCGGCAAGGCGAGACCAGCTGTCCGTCTGCCATGGTACCTTGATGTACGGGACAAGAGTGATTATTCCTCCCAAGTTAAGGGAAAGAGTTTTAAACGAACTGCATGAAGGTCATCTGGGGGGGAGTTAAAATGAAAAGTCTTGCTAGGGCTTATGTATGGTGGCCGGGTATTGACCAACAGATTGAGGAGTTAACGAAAAGCTGCGCTGGGTGCCAAAAAGTGCAAAATGCACCTCCGATAGCACCGCTACACCCATGGGAATGGCCTTCAGCCCCATGGCAACACGTACACATTGACTTTGCTGGTCCATTCATGGACTCCATGTTCCTAATCGCGGTGGACGCACGTTCCAAATGGCCAGAAGTCATCAAGATGAATACCACTACTTCAGAAAAGACAACTGCGGTGTTAAGAACAATATTCGCAAGGAACGGATTGCCAGAACAGATCTGTTCGGACAACGGACCACAGTTTGTATCGGAAGAATTCCGACAATTCTTAAAGAAGAATGGAGTAAAACATTATACCTCTGCCCCATATCATCCGGCGACAAACGGGTTGGCTGAAAGATTTGTCCAGACATTCAAAAAGGCAATTAAGGCCATGAACGATGATCAGATTCCGCTGCAACACAAGGTCGACAAGTTCCTGATGTCATATCGAAACGCCGATCATGCAGTGACTAACCAAAGTCCTGCCATGATGTTCTATAACAGGAGGTTGCGGTCCAAGTTGGACTTGTTAAAACCAAATGTGCGGAGAGAAGTGGAAAACAAACAGTTTCGGCATATTAACAACAAGACCACTCGAACTTTCGACGTAGGACAACCAGTGTTGGCAAGGGGCTATGGAAACGAAAAATGGCAGTCCGGAACAATTCGGGCCAGACAAGGACCTCTGATGTACACAGTAGATATTGGTCATAATGTGATAAGGCGTCATGCGGATCAACTGGTAGAGTCGAGAGCAAGGGTCGAACCCATGGTTGTGACAGAGACAACTGTGGAAGACGTTAATGAACCTGAAGCATCTACCTCGGCAGGGAATGTACTTGATGATGATGACACCCAATACATTGGAAACCAAATAGAGGAGGCACCTCAACAACAAGAATCAGAGACTACTGAGAGGTGTTATCCAAGCCGCATCAGAAAGCCTCCTGAGAGACTGAACCTTTGAACTGTTATACCTGAAGTTATATATGTATATATGTTATTATGTTATGTTAAATGGGGATATGACTGTTAAGCTAAAAAGGGAGGATTGTGGTGTATGTAACCTGTTCCACCTTAAGAGAGCTTAAGCCTGTTCCACCTTAAGAGATGTACTACTTTCTCTGGCTGCTGTATACGTAATGCCGGTGGTGACCACACCGGTATATAAGCACTGTGTAGTAATATTGTATTCAGTATAGTCCCGACCTCCAACCAGTAAAGACCTGTTCAATTTACTCTTGTAGTCTGTGTAGTAATTATCACTATAACACACAGGCTTAACAGGTGGCCCATGAGAAGGATGATGGTGACAAGGGACATGGAAGTGGGGGCTCTGCTCAAAGTGCTCCCACTTCTCTGCCATTACCTCCCCCTCAGTCAGAGCCCCACATGCTGCCTCGGATCCCGATGGCCGAGTCTGCCCCTGCACAGTCGCAGGAGGAGCAGTCTTTGGCGGGGCCATCACAGGCTCCAAAACCCAGAGGGCGTCCACCAAAAGTGTCAAAGCAGTCGCAGCAGGGAAGTGAACAGCCTGCCTCTAATTCTGCTGAAGCCACAGGGGTTGCACCTCGTAGAAGCATGAGGAAAATAAAAAAGTGTGTGCACATGGGTGTTTGCCAAAATGTTAGTGTTAAGTTTCAGTTCTATTTATGATGCACATAAATTTATTTCTTTGCACTACTTTCCCGTCTTGTCCATTTTTGCCTGCTACCTGGGAAGTGGCTTTCTCACTTGGAGTGAATGGTGAGACATTACTTAACCTCGAGCAATGAGGGTTTGGGTGACAAGAATGGTTTGGTCATTGTAGGACTGCTTTGTGGTGTTGTTGGCAGGGGCGGGGTTGGTACAGCATCTGGCAGCCATATGGATGCACTGGTGCAAGTTAAGTAAATCTGGCCATTATGAGGCCATCCCGGGCCTCCCGGACAGCAATGTGTGCCGCTGCTAGTGCCATCTCCACCTCAGGTTCCTCCTCCTCCCCCTGCTCATGTTCCACCTGTTCCCCCTCCTCCTCCTCCTCCTCATCTGAAGAGGCTGTGCGCTAAAAGCCTTGCTCCTCCTGCAGCTTCAATCCTCACTGCTGTGCTATGTTGTGCAGCACACAGCATACGGTGATGATTTTGGAGACCCTGGCTAGTGCATACTGAAGGGCTCCTCCAGATCTGTCAAGGCATCTGAAGTGCATCTTCAGCAAGCCGATGGCTTGTTCTATGACATATCTGGTGGACATGTGGCTGTCATTATAGCACTCCTCGGCTCCATTGCTTGGCCTCCTCAATGGCATCATCAACCACGTCTTCAGTGGATAGCCCTTGTCTCCATGTAGCCAGCCGGTAAGTCTGTTTGGAGGTGTGAAGAGCTGAGGGAGGGTGGATCAGCACAGCACAAAGGAGTCATGACAGCTGCCAGGGAATCTGGCACACACATGCATGATGATCTTTTTATGGTTGCAGATGAGCTGCACATTGAGGGAGTGGAAGCCCTTGCGGTTCACAAACACTCCTAAGTGATGTGGGGGTGCCTTGATGGCCATATGTGTGCAGTCGATGATGCCCTACACCTGTGGGAAGCCAGCCAGAGCTGCAAAGCCGAGCACCTGCTCAGTAACACTGTCTTCATTAGTGGCAAAGTTCACATAATTGGCTGACTTGTGAAACATGGCATCAGTCACCTGGGTGATGCATCTGTGGGTGGTAGACTGCGAGATCCTGCAAATGTCTGCTGCAGATCCCTGGAAGGAGACTGAGGTGAAGAAGTTGAAGGTGGTGACTTTGAAGGTGTGTCCACCAGGACCTCTGGGCAGCAGGTCTTGTTCCAGCAAGCTACAAATGTCTGTGACAACCTGGCGTGATAGCCTGAGCCTCCTGAAGCACTGCTGTTCAGTCATGTCCAGGAAGCTCATCCTCTGCCTGTACACCCTGTGTTGGGGGTATCGCCTCTGGTACGGTGCAGCCCTGTGCCATTGCCCTCTGTCCTGTGGAGCATCAGTTTGTTGAGGAGAAGGCTGCTGTTGTGGTTGCTGTAATGTATATACCTTTAAGGGGGGAACTACTTTTTACAGCTCATGTATACTGCAGTACCGGCAGTAACCACACCTGTATATAGCACTGAGTAGTAATCTGTACAGTTCAGTTCCAGGGTGAGCCACATTGAGTAAACACCTGTTGTACCGTTCTCCTGCAGTCTGTGTCTTACTACTGATGGACACAACATTGGCGACGAGGCAAATTCGATCCTACCTGCAACTCTGCATCACCTCCCAGGGATTCATTCCTGGAGACCAGTAGATTGGAGGTCAAGGCCAGAGACACGGGCGTCAACCACGGGCAACCGCCCAGTCATCCAGCAGAGACTCGAGAATTGCGGGGGAGGCTGTTGAGAGCCAGGCTTGGCTTTCCAGTTGCGGTGGTCCAGCAAAACGGGCTGGCAATAGGTAGTGCGCAGACCCTTCCCGGACAGCGGCGGGCTAGAGCCCGACCGAGCGGCACAGCAAAGGGCCGAGCAGCGTCGACGGGGGAGAGAGAGAGAGAGCAGAGTGCACAGGGCGCAGCCGGTGTTCAGGGGCCGAGCAGCGTCGAGGAGAGGGAGAGAGACACGCAGAAACCCGTGAGGCGCCGCCATTGCCACGAGGACCACCGAGAGCGGCGTTGGCAGCAGCGCAGGAGAAGCGCGCAAAACCTACAGGGCGCTGCCATTGCCACGAGGACCGCCGAGAGCGGCGTTGGCAGCAGCGGGGGAGGAAGGAAAGCGCGGGAGATGCCATTTTAAGCCATCTTAAACCACACCCAAAATGCCGAAGAGTGGCAGTATCACCGCATTTGACAATGAAGTCGAAGATTGGACTACATATGTCGAATGAATAGAGGTATACTGCAAGGCAAATGAGGTGTCAGATGACAAGAAAGCGCCGGTATTGTTAAATTTAATGGGTGCAAAGACGTATGGCTTATTACGAAATGTAGTAACCCAGCGAAGCCAGTGGAAAAGAGTTTTGGAGACATAGTGACGATGCTACAGGAACATTTAAACCCCACACCGCTGCTGATAGCAGAAAGATTCAAGTTTCACAAACGGAACCAGCATAAGGATGAAAGCAATGCTGAATATTTAACAGAACTGCGCAAACTATCAAAACACTGCCAGTTTGGAACGGGACAAGTTTGTGTGTGGGCTTCAAAGTGAAGGAACCCAGAAACGGCTTTTATCTGAAAAGGACCTTACGCTGGACAAGGCTTTCAGCATTGCGGTATCATATGAAGCAGCAGCACGGGGCGCTGCAGAGATACAACAGAGACCGCAAGAATATGGCACAAACGAAATGTCATACAGAACAGAGAAGTGCTATCGCTGCGGCAGAACAACACACGACCACAATGATTGCTGGTTCAAAGACAAAGTGTGTAGACAGTGTGGAAAAGTAGGACACATAGCACGAGTCTGCAGGTCGGGAAAGAAAACCAGCAATAAGAAATCTCCAAAAGAAAAGTACAAGAAGGTATATGAGGTGACGGAGAATAGTTCAGACGAACAAAAGAGTGATACCGACTCCGAAAACAGGGAGCTGAGTTGTGTGAATCTACATAATGTGATCAAAACGGAGGATCACCGAACCATTTGGGTCACTCTCAAGATAGCAGGAGTCCAGGTAAAGATGGAATTGGACACAGGATCAGCCCTAACAGTCATAAACCGATGGGACTACGAGCGGCTATTCTCACACATACCCTTGAGAGACACAAAAATTATTTTGAAGACGTACACGGGGCAAAAAGTCTACCCCAAAGGAAAAATAAGGGTGACCATTATATATAACGGTAAGGAAACACAAAAACTAGACCTGTAAGTATTGCAAGATGGAGGACCACCATTACTGGGACGTGAATGGATCCGGAAAATACAGCTGGATTGGCATTCCATACAAGCACTGACTGTGGCTGCCAAAAAGGATGATGACGTCACACCTGGGCGACTGTCAAAGATCCTAACCGACGCGCAAGTAGTGTTCCAGCAAGGACTCGGAACACTAAAAGGCATGACAGCAACAATTAAAATCGAAGAAAACGCAAGCCCAAAATTTCTTAAGGCCAGACCGATACCTTATGCAATCCGCCCAGCCGTCGAAGCAGAACTGGAGAGTTTGGAACGTTCAGGAGTACTGCCCAAGGTAGACTGGAGCGAGTGCGCTACACCCATCGTCCCTGTGATGAAAAAGTCGTTGAGCAGCACGCCTGGGGAACCAAGGAAGGTTCGCATCTGTGGGGACTTTAAGGTAACAGTGAACCCAGTCCTTCACACCGTACAATATCCACTTCCGCGGATTGAAGATATTTTCGCCTCGCTATCTGGAGGGAAACGCTTCACTAAGATTGATCTGGCCCAGGCGTATCTGCAAATGGAGGTAGAAGAAGCATCAAAAAAATACCTCACAATCAACACCCATAAAGGTCTCTACCAATACAACTGGCTGGTATTCGGGGTAGCATCAGCTCCGGCTATTTGGCAAAGGACAATGGAACAAGTCCTACAAGGGATCCCAGGGTCCCAGTGTTATTTGGACGACATCCTGGTCATGGGCGAAAATGACAGTGATCACCTCGCCAACCTGGAGCAGGTGCTCACTAGATTGAAGGAATATGGGCTCTGAGCTAACCGCCCCAAATGCGAGTTTTTTAAAAAACAGATCTCGTATTGTGGCCACGTTATCAATAAAGAGGGGTTACATAAGTCCCCAGAAAAGATTGAGGCAGTAGTCAAGGCTCCAGCACCGGAAAACATGTCATAACTGAGGTCGTTCCTCGGGCTGGTATACTACTGTAATGTATGTACCTTTAAGGGGAGAACTACTTTTTACAGCTCCTGTATACTGTAGTACCGGCAGTGACCACACCTGTATATAAACCCTGAGTAGGGATCTGTATAGTTAGTTCTAGAGTAACCCTCATTCAGTAAACACCTGTTGATCGTTTCCTGCAGCCTCGTCTTATTATTGAAGGACACAACAACAAGATACACGGATCTAACATTGGCGACGAGCAGATTCAAACCTACCTGCAACTCTGCATCACCTCCCAGGGATTAGCTCCTGGAGAACAGTGGAAGAAGGCCGAGTCCAGAAGCACGGGTGTCGACCATGGGAAACCCCCCAGTCATCCAGCGGAGATTTGTGCATCGCAGGGGAGGCTGTCGAGAGCCAGGCTTGGCTTTCCAGTCACGGCGGTCCAGCGAAACGGGCTGGCCACAGGTACTGCACAGATCCTTCCTGGACAGCGGTGGCTAGAGCCGACCGATGGCACAGAAAAGGCCGAGCAGTGTCGATGGGGAGAGGGAGAGGGTAGAGCGCACAGGGCGCAGCTGGTGTTCAGGACTGAGCGGCGTCAACGGGAGAGAGAGGAGAGAGAGAGCAGAGCGCAGCCGGTGTTCAAGGGCTGAGCAGCGTCAACAGGGAGAGAGGCACGAAGGAAAACGCGCAGAGCGCAGCCGGTGTTCAAGGGCCGAGCAGCGTCAGCGGGGAAGAAAGGAAAGCGCGGGAGACACCATTTTAAGTCGCAGCGGGGAAGAAAGGAAAGCGCGGGAAATGCCATTTTAAGCCAGTCTAACCACACCCAAAAATGCCGAAGAGTGGCAGTATCACAGCGTTCGACAATGAAGTTGAAGATTGGACGACATATGTCGAACGCATAGAAGTATACTGCAAGGCGAATGAAGTGCCAGATGACAAGAAAGCGCTGGTATTGTTGAATTCAAGTTTTTGCCACATTTGTCTACAATACTACACCCACTGAACACCCTACTGCAAACTGGGGTGCCATGGAAGTGGAGTGACGAATGTAGATGAGCTTTCCAGAAGAGCAAAACACTAATCACATCGAAAGAGGTATTGGCCCATTTCAACCCAGCACTACCAATTCGGTTGGCGTGTGATGCGTCACCCTACGGCATTAGAGCGGTGCTGTCGCACAAATTCTTGGATGGCTCAGAGAGGCCAGTAGCCTTTGCGTCTCGGTCACTAACCTCAGCCGAGCGTAACTACGCCCAGATTGACAGGGAGGCCCTCAGCCTAGTGTGGGGAGTGAAAAAGTTCAATCACTATCTGCACGGGCAGAAATTCACCTTGCTGACTGACCACCAGCCTCTTGTCTTCATCTTTAATCCAAAGAAGGGCGTTCCGGTGATGACTGCGCAACGACTACAAAGATGGTCACTCTTTCCAGGGGCGCACCACTATGAGATTGAATATAAGGGCATGAAACAGCATGGAAATGCTGATGGGCTATCACGCCTGCCACTGCCTACTGCGGAGGAAGCACCAGCAGTGGATCCTGTCGAAATATTTCATTCGACTATAGTTGAATACCTACCGGTAACCAACGCTCGTATAGAACAGGAGACCCGAAATGTCCCGACACTGTCTCGGGTATATGATTTGACAGTGAAGGGATGGCCAGCACATGGCGACTCACTGTTGCCAGCATTCTCGACAAGAAGAGAACAGCTGTCAGTGTGCCGGGGGACCTTGATGTGTGGATCCCGAGTGGTAATTCCACCCAAGTTAAGGGATAGAGTGCTCAATGAGCTTCATGAGGGTCATCTGGGAGGGGTAAAAATGAAAAGCCTTGCCGGAGCTTATGTGTGGTGGCCGGGAATCGATAAACAAATCGAGGACCTGACCAAGAGCTGCTCAGGATGCCAGAAAGTCCAAAATGCACCACCACATGCCCCTCTACACCCATGGGAGTGGCCCTCATCTCCATGGCAACGGGTGCATATTGATTTTGCTGGTCCATTCATGGACTCAATGTTTTTAATAGCTGTGGATGCGCACTCGAAATGGCCTGAGGTCATCAAAATGTCCTCCACCACCACGGAGAAAACTATTGCAGTCCTACGGACCATTTTTGCCAGGAATGGCTTGCCAGAACAGATTTGCTCCGATAACGGACCACAGTTTGTGTCCGAAGAGTTCCGGAGGTTTCTGAAGAAGAATGGGGTAAGGCATTACACATCCACCCCGTATCATCCAGCCACAAATGGATTGGCTGAGAGGTTCGTACAAACCTTTAAGAAGGCAATAAAGGCTATGTACAATGACAACATTCCGCTGCAGCATAAGGTGGACAATTTCCTGTTCGCCTACCGGAATGCGACACATGCAGTCACCAACCAGGCCCCGGCCATGATGTTCTTTAACCGAAGGTTAAGATCTCGCCTGGATTTGCTCGGACCAAACGTACAAAGAGATGTTGAGAGTAAGCAATTCCAGCACATCCATGAGAAGCCAACAAGGAGCTTCAATGTAGGGCAACCAGTCTTGGCCCGCGACTACCGAACAGAAAAATGGCAGCCAGGAACGATATGCACACGGCAGGGCCCACTAATGTACACAGTGGACGTTGGGAAGAACATCGTGAGACGCCATGCTGACCAGATCCTAGAGTCACAGGAACAAGTCAACCCCATGTCTCGCCCATACGTAACTGGTGAGGAACCCGACGTACAGGTCGCATTTACCCCAGAAACAGTAGCATTGGAAGCTGATGACCCAACCGACGACAGGGTGCCAGAATCGCCTCCGCACCAAGAGCGAGACACTCGGGAAAGGCGCTATCCAGAAAGGATCAGGAAGCCTCCCCAAAGACTGAGGCCTAGAAATTGAGTAGCCTTAGCGCCGCATTTGAGGCGCTAGAGGGCCTAGCGCCGGAGTTATGGCCAGTTGGGAAATTGAGTGGGGCCCTTCCGCCGGCGTTAAGCCGGTAGCGCTGCGCCGGCACCGATGACGTCATCGGTGTGCACAGCGTCCCGGTTGCCATGACGACGGGCCCCAGCGCCGAAATTCAGTTGCGGCCGCCTCGCCCGTGGCAGCCGCAACTAAGACTCTGGCAACCGAGTCTTCCCCGAGTTAGCGCCGGCGCATTAAGGTCGCGTGGCGGCCGGCCGCTTTCCCGTCGGCTGCCTGCCCGCACCTCCCTCCCCGGACTCCTCCACCCCCCCCCCCGCGGAACAGATGCGTCTGGCCTGCAAGCCCGGCACTTGTCCGAGGTGCCGGGCTCATTTTTCCAATATTTGAACGGACAGCGGGCGGGTGCAGGCAGCTCCTCCTTAACTGAAGGAGGAGGCCTGCACTTCCCCAGCCTGCCGCACCGCATCGGGTGCCGCAGCGCCGGATTAGCGCCGCAATTCGGCACTCAGCGCCCATTGGGAGGCGCTCACGCCCGCCAGTAGCGCCGGCAGCCGTCTGGGCGCGGCGCTACTGAATTTTTGGCGCGCGCAAGGGAATTAGCGCCGGCGCTAAATTTCCGGCGCTAAAGCCCTGGCGCGGCGTCAACTCAATTTCTAGGCCTGAATCTATAAATGGACTATTTTCAGCTAATGTTGTATGTTAAAAAGTGTTAATTGTAACTAGTTTGATATTTAATTGTTAAATGAGTGTTATGGTACTGTTAATCTAAAAGGGGAGGAATTGTAAAGTATATACCTTTAAGGGGGGAACTACTTTTTACAGCTCATGTATACTGCAGTACCAGCAGTAACCACACCTGTATATAGCACTGAGTAGTAATCTGTACAGTTCAGTTCCAGGGTGAGCCACGTTGAGTAAACACCTGTTGTACCGTTCTCCTGCAGCCTGTGTCTTACTACTGACGGACACAACAGTTGCTGTTGTTGGTGTGGCTGGTGTTGTTGCTGCTGGGGTTCATCTTGGTCCGAATCTGAGGTCCAAGGTGAAACAGCATAACTGGCAACCATGCTGATCTGATAAATGCCAGATAAAGTGGAGATCAGAGACGCAATCCTCCAATGTGGTGAGAGTGGCTTCCGAGGTTGCAGAAATCACCTGAAAACTCCTGAAAGCAAAATCTCTGCACAAAATGGTGTCAGCAAGGGCCTTTCCCTTAGGCAAGGAAGCAGGTGTAAGGTGTGTGTATTTATGTGTTTTTTCCAGCTGTCAGTTAATGAACTCGTACAATGGCCACTGAGCTTCCGTCTCCCCTTCACAGGTGAGGTTCCCAAGGTGCGTGAATCCCGTGCGCTGTTGTGTCTGTACCTTTAAGGGAATAACTGGTCTTAGACTACAGTACCGGCAGTGACCACCCCTGTATAAAAGGCCCTAGCAGGCTTCTGTAGTTTCAGTTTCAAGCTGCCTCTTGTTCAGTAAAGTACCTGTTAAACTGTTCTCCCGAAGTCCGTGTATTATTGAGGCGCGGACTTTACAATGGCGACGAGTAAGTTCGAACTCACCTGCAGTGTGGCATCATCTCACGGGGATCTCGCCTGAAAGGAAGGTCCTGGAAGGTCGTAGTCTGAGCAACGGGCGTCGACCGAGGGCAACCGCCCAAAGAATCCATCGGTGTTTGGAGAATTGCGGGAGAGACTGTGGTTCCAGCGAATCGTGCTGGTAGCAGGTAACACGCTGACCCTTCCGGACTGCGGCGGGCTCAAGCTCGATCAAGCGGCTCTACAAATCGGGCCGCACAGCGTCGCCGGGAAAAGAAAACAAGAGAGAGAGGGTGGAGCGCACAGGGCGCGGTCGGTGCTCGAGAACAGGACAGCGGAGAGAAACTAAACGGGGGGGAAGGAAAGCGAGATGCGCCGAAGCTGCGGGTCGCCGCCATTACCCCGTAGAACGCTAGGAGCAGCGTGGCAGTAAGGGGAAGAAGCAAAAGTGCGGGAGGCGCCATTTTATCCCGTTGGGGAAGAAGCAAAAGCACGGGAGGCGCCATTTTATTCCATTGGGGAAGATGCAAAAGCGCAGGAGGCGCCATTTTAAATCGCCCAAGATGCAGAAAAGTGGCAGTATCACTGCTTTCGACAACGAGGTAGAAGACTGGACCACGTATGTGGAAAGAATTGAAGTGTACTGCAAGGCAAATGAGGTGGCTGATGGAAAGAGGGCGTCGGTATTATTAAATCTGATGGGTGCGAGTACGTACGGCCTATTGCGGAATTTAATTACCCCAGCTAAACCAATGGAGAAAAGTTTTGAGGAGATTGTTCATATCTTACAGGAACATCTAAGCCCTACACCACTGCTGATAGCAGAAAGATTCAAGTTCCATAAAAGAAACCAGCACAAAGATGAGAGCAATGCTGACTATCTTACGGAACTACGCAAGTATTGAGAAGGAAACCCGAAATGACCCGACACTCTCTCGGGTCTATGATTTGACGGTGAAGGGATGGCCAGCATATGGCGACTCACTGTTGCCAGCATTCTCGCCAAGAAGGGAACAGCTGTCAGTGTGCCGGGGAACCTTGATGTGTGGATCCCGAGTGGTAATTCCACCCAAGTTGAGAGATAGAGTACTCAATGAGCTTCACGAGGGTCATCTGGGAGGGGTAAAAATGAAGAGCCTAGCCAGGGCGTTTGTGTGGTGGCCGGGAATCGATAAAGAAATCGAGGATATGACCAAGAGATGCACAGGATGCCAGAAGGTCCAAAACGCTCCACCACAGGCCCCGCTACATCCATGGGAGTGGCCCTCATCTCCATGGCAATGGGTACACATTGATTTCGCTGGTCCATTTATGGACTCAATGTTTCTAATCGCTGTGGACGCCCATTCGAAATGGCCAGAGGTCATTAAAATGTCCTCCACCACAACGGAGAAAACTATTGCAGTCCTAAGGACCATCTTCACCAGGAATGGGTTGCCAGAACAGATCTGTTCCGACAATGGCCCACAGTTTGTGTCTGAGAATTTCCGGAGGTTCCTGAAGAATAATGGGGTGAAACATTACACATCTGCCCCATATCATCCAGCCACAAATGGATTGGCTGAGAGGTTTGTTCAGACCTTTAAAAAGGCCATAAAGGCAATGTATAATGACGACATACCACTGCAACACAAGGTGGATAACTTCCTGTTTGCTTACCGGAATGCGACACATGCAGTAACCAACCAAACTCCAGCCGTACTGTTTTTCAACCGGAGACTAAGATGTTGCTTGGATTTGCTCAAACCAAACATAAGACGAGATGTTGAGGATAAGCAGTTCCAGCACATAAATGAGAAGCCAACCAGGAGCTTCAAGATAGGGCAACCAGTCTTGGCCCGCGACTACCGAACCGAAAAATGGCAGCCAGGCACAATATGCACACAGCAGGGACCACTAATGTACACAGTGGACGTTGGAGAGAGCATCGTGAGACGCCATGCTGACCAGATTCTCGAGTCACAGGAACAAGCCAAACCTGTACCACAAGCATGTGCACCTGGTAATGAGCCCGAAGTACAGATTGCGTCTACCTCAGAAGCAGGGGTATTGGAAGCTGACAAACCAACCAATGACAATGAGCCAGAATTGACTCCACCGCCAGAACAGGATACTCGAGAAAGGCGCTATCCAGTCTGGATCAGGAAGCCTCCTCAAAGACTGAACTTATAAATGACTATTTCAGTTGATGTATATATTACTGAGAAAATTGTTATTATTTAGTTGTTAAATGAATGTTATGTACTGTTTATCTAAAAGGGGAGGCATTGTTGTATATGTACCTTTAAGGGAATAACTGGTCTTAGACTGCAGTACCGGCAGTGACCACCCCTGTATAAAAGGCCCTAGCAGGCTTCTGTAGTTTCAGTTTCAAGCTGCCTCTTGTTCAGTAAAGTACCTGTTAAACTGTTCTCCCGAAGTCCGTGTATTATTGAGGTGCGGACTTTACATGCGCAACCAGTTAAAGTCCAAACCTGATGTTAAAAAGGCAGTAAAGGGTTTGTAAACAGGCAGTTAAGTACCTCAATGAGGTCACCCGCCTCTCCCGAGCAGGTCCGTGGCGCACCTCGAAACGCGCCCCAGTGAAAGGCAGAAGTTGGCGGGATGACGGCAGGTTCCTGACGCGCTGGCATTTTCTGCGCTTTTAGAGGCAGCCCCACCCCCAAGCCCGCACCCTCTCCAATGTGAAAATTCCGGCCACTGTCTCCAATTACTCCAGCATTGAGTGGCAGCAATGTGTAAATCTTTGTCAAATGATGCAATGAAAAACGTACAAATAATGTAAACCAGTAAAGTATCCCAGTAGACTAGAGCTTAAGTGTAAATGCTAAATGAATGAGGTCCAAGTAGTTTGGGACCTGAATCTTCTCTTTAACAGAGAGTTGAAATAGCAAATTTGAAGATTGGACCCTCCAATAATGGTGATGTGAAGTGACAATCAATACACAGGTTTAGGTCTGCGGCCCACGTAAAGGAACAGTTCAATGTCAATTTGCACCCCTCAACTGCATAACCGAAGTAACTTCTCTTTGCCACACAGGATGTAGACTTTTCAGATTTAAAAAGGTCTATTTAAAAATGAAAACATGCAAACCTAGTTCTAACTTTCTGGAAAGTTCCTAAAAAATGACTTAACGTGCATTGCGTTCTGCTCTGCTAACGTAAACCATTAAAGTATCCCAGTAGACTAGAGCTAGCGAACTTAGATTGGAGCTATTCTTAAGCACCATATTTGTTTGTTGCCTATAGACCACATGACCTTTGAAGATACAGACCAGCCATCTAGGCCATCAAGCAGTTTTCTGAACTTGCTGATCTGTTAACTGATACATTATGACAGAGACTTTGCCCATTTTCCTATAATCACACACTACATCTCGAGGTTTGTGCTTTATATAGTCTAAAAATTAACAGTCATTCTGTTGGTGGCACGAGATAACAAGTGCAAACTGCTTTGCAAATTCCCTAATGTTATGCTTTAAACACTTACAAGTATTGGATATACACTGGTCCCAGCTTGGTTTTAATAAACTCTCACCAATGGCTGTCAGTTTAAAATGTCCCAATTTGAGTTCAATATAGCTCTAATGTAATATCCCTCACTAACAGACTACCCCTTTACAACATTGCCATGCAATTCTGAACATCTAAATTTGGACTGCTCTATCTGTACTGTTTCTCCTCCTTGTTAGAGACCTCCTGAACCCTCATCATCACCTCCACTTCCCACACTGCCTACACCTCCGCACCCTAGTGGCTCACTGGCAGTAGTTCATACAGCTGGCTTTCAGAAGGTGCCTCAGGTAATGCCATGCCACTTCAAGTTATGATGACTGAACTTGAGTCGAAGTTCTGAGAAACACACGTAAGGGTTTCCTTTTATGTTTTAGCAGAATAAAGCAAGAAAGTACTTGTATTTATGTGACAAATATTTCTCAGAATGTCACAACACACTTCAAAATGCTGTCGCTGTTATGTAGGTGAATACAACAGTTATTTTGCATACAGCAAGACCCCATAAACAGTAATAAGATGAATGGCCAGTTAATCTGTTTAGGTGGTGTTGGTTGAGGGAGGAATGTTGGTCAGGAGACCTGAAGAACTCCCTGCTCTTCTTCAAATATGCCATAGGATATTAAACACCCACGTGTATACTGTCCCATCAGAGTAGGCTGCAAAGGCATTATTTTATGTATCTGATGATATGCAGGGTTGACTTATTAAATACATGTGGCTTATGGTGGGTGTAATGTATGTAATGTATATATACCTTAAGGGAGAGAACTACTTTTTACAGCTCCTGTATACTGTAGTACCGGCAGTGACCACACCTGTATATAAACCCTGAGTAGTGATCTGTACATTTAGTTCTAGAGTAACCCTCATTCAGTAAACACCTGTTGAATCGTTCCCTGCAGTCTGTTGTCTGATTATTGAAGGACACAACATTAAGATACACGGATCTAACATTGGCGACAAGGCAGATTCGAACCTACCTGCAACTCTGCATCACATCCCAGGGATTCGCTCCTGGAGAACAGTGGAAGAAGGTCGAGTCCAGAAGCACGGGCGTCGACCACGGGCAACCGCCCAGTCATCCAGCGGAGATTTGAGCATCATAGGGGAGGCTGTCGAGCGCCAGGCTTGGCTTTCCAGTCACGGTGGTCCAGCGAAATGAGCTGGCAACAGGTACTGCGCAGACCCTTCCCGGACAACGGCGGGCTAGAGCCCGACCGAGCGGCACAGAAAAAGGCCGAGCAGCGTCGACGGGAGAGAGAGAGAGGGCAGAGCGCACAGGGCGCAGCCAGTGTTCAGGACCGAGCGGCGTCAACGGGGGAGAGAGACGAGAGAGAGCAGAGCGCAGCCGGTGTTCAAGGGCCGAGCAGCGTCGACGGGGGAGAGAGGCGCACAGGAAAACGCGAGGCGCTGCCATTGCCACGAGGACCACAGAGAGCGGCATTGGCAGCAGCGCAGGAGCAGCGCACGAAACCCACAGGGCATCGCCATTTGCCACGAGGACCGCCGAGAGTGGCGTTGGCAGCAGCGCAGGAGACGCCATTTTAAGCCGCAGCGGGGAAGAAAGGAAAGCGCGGGAGACGCCATTTTAAGCCAGTCTAACCACACCCAAAAATGCCGAAGAGTGGCAGTATCACAGCGTTCGACAATGAAGTTGAAGATTGGACGACATATGTCGAACGCATAGAAGTATACTGCAAGGCGAATGAAGTGCCAGATGACAAGAAAGCGCTGGTATTGTTGAATTCAATGGGTGCAAAAATGTATGGCTTACTACGAAACCTAGTAACCCCAGAGAAGCCAGTAGAAAAGGATTTTGAAAACATAGTGTCAATCCTATAGGACCACTTAAACCCCACACCGCTGCTGATAGCAGAAAGATTTAAGTTTCACAAAAGGAACCAGCATAAAGATGAAAGTAATGCTGAGTATTTAACGGAACTGCGCAAGCTATCGAAACACTGCCAGTTTGGAACGGGACTAGCAGATACTTTAAGGGACAAGTTTGTGTGTGGGCTTCAAAGTGAAGGAACCCAGAAACGGCTTCTATCAGAAAAGGATCTTACACTGGACAAGGCTTTCAGCATTGCAGTATCACACGAAGCAGCAGCACGGGGTGCTGCATAGATACAATGGAGACCGCAAGAATATGGCACAAATGAAATGTCATACGGAACAGTGAAGTGCTATCGCTGCGGCAGAACAACACACGACCATAATGATTGCTGGTTCAAGGACAAAGTGTGCAGACAGTGTGGAAAAGTAGGACACATAGCAAGAGTCTGCAGGTCGGGAAAGAAAACCAGCAGCAAGAAATCTCCACAGGAGAAGTACAAGAAGGTACATAAGGTGACGGAGAGTAGTTCAGACGAACAGAAGAGTGATACAGACTCCGGAAGCAAGGAGCTGGGTTGTCTGAAACTACATAATGTGATCAAAATGGAGGATCACCAAACTATCTGGGTCACGCTCAAGATAGCAGGAGTCCAAGTGAAAATGGAATTGGACACAGGATCAGCCCTAACAGTCATAAACCGAAGGGACTACAAGCGGCTATTCTCACATATACGCTTGAGAGATACAATGATTGTCTTGAAGACATACACAGGGCAAAAAGTCTACCCCAAAGGAAAAATAAGGGTGAACGTTATATATAATGGCAAGGAAACACCAAAAATGGACCTATATGTATTGCCAGATGGAGGACCACCACTACTAGGACGTGAATGGATCCGGAAGATACAGCTAGATTGGCATTCCATACAGGCACTGACTGTGGCTGACAAAAAGGATGACGACGTCACATCTGGGCGACTGTCAAAGATCCTAACTGACGCGAAAGAAGTGTTCCAGCAAGGACTCGGAACGCTAAAAGGCATGACAGCGATGATTAAAATTGAAAAAAACGCAAGCCCAAAATTTTTTAAGGCCAGACCGGTACCTTATGCAATCCGCCCAGCCGTCAAAGCAGAGCTGGAGAGTCTGGAACGTTCAGCTGTACTGTCCAAGGTAGACTGGAGCGAGTGGGCTACACCCATCGTCCCTGTGATGAAAAAGTCATTGAGCAGCACGCCTGGGGAACCAAGGAAGGTTCGCATCTGTGGGGACTTTAAGGTAACAGTGAACCCGGTCCTTCACACCGTACAATATCCACTTCCGCGGATTGAAGATATTTTCGCCTCGCTATCTGGAGGGAAACGCTTCACTAAGATTGATCTGGCCCAGGCGTATCTGCAAATGGAGGTAGAAGAAGCATCAAAAAAATACCTCACAATCAACACCCATAAAGGTCTCTACCAATACAACTGGCTGGTATTCGGGGTAGCATCAGCTCTGGCTATTTGGCAGAGGGCAATGGAACAAGTCCTGCAAGGGATCCCAGGGACCCAGTGTTACTTGGACGACATCCTGGTCACGGGCGAAAATGACAGTGATCACCTTGCCAACCTGGAGCAGGTGCTCACTAGATTGCAGGAACATGGGCTCCGAGCTAACCGCCCCAAATGCGAGTTTTTTCGAAAACAGATCTCGTATTGTGGCCACGTTATCGATAAAGAGGGGTTACATAAGTCCCCAGAGAAGATTGAGGCAGTAGTCAAGGCTCCAGCACCGGAAAATGTGTCACAACTGAGGTCGTTCCTCGGGCTGGTAAACTACTACCATAAGTTCTTGCCAAATTTGTCTACAATACTACACCCACTGAACACCCTACTGCAAACTGGGGTGCCATGGAAGTGGAGTGATGAATGTAGACGAGCTTTCCAGAAGAGCAAAACACTAATCAATCTCGAAAGAGGTATTGGCCCATTACAACCCGGCATTACCAATTCGGTTGGCATGTGATGCGTCACCCTACGGCATTGGAGCGGTGCTGTCGCCCAAATTCTCGGACGGCTCAGAGAGGCCAATAGCCTTTGCGTCACGATCACTAACCTCAGCCGAGCGTAACTATGCCCAGATTGACAGGGAGGCCCTCAGCCTAGTGTGGGGAGTGAAAAAGTTCAATCACTATCTGCACGGGCAGAAGTTCACCTTGCTGACTGACCACCAACCACTTGTCTCCATCTTTAATCCAAAGAAGGGCGTCCCGGTGATGACTGCGCAACGGCTACAAAGATGGTCACTTTTTCTAGGGGCGCACCAATATGAAATCAAGTATAAGGGCACGAAACAGCATGGAAACGCTGATGGGCTATCACGCCTGCCACTGCGGAGGAAGCACCAGCAGTGGATCCTGTCGAAATATTTCATTCGACTATAATTGAATGCTTGCCAGTAACTAACGCTGGTATAGAGAAGGAGACCCGAAATGACCCGACACTGTCTCGGGTATATGATTTGACGGTGAAGGGATGGCCAGCACATGGCGACTCACTGTTGCCAGCATTCTCATCCAGAAGAGAACAGCTGTCAGTATGCCAGGGGACCTTGATGTGTGGATCCCGAGTGGTAATTCCACCCAAGTTAAGGGAGAGAGTGCTCAATGAGCTTCACGAAGGTCATCTGGGAGGGGTGAAAATGAAAAGCCTTGTTAGGGCTTATGTGTGGTGGCCAGGGATCGATCAGCAAATCGAGGACCTGACAAAGAGCTGCTCAGGATGCCAGAAGGTCCAAAATGCACCACCACATGCCCCTCTACACCCATGGGAGTGGCCCTCATCTCCATGGCAACGGGTGCATATTGATTTTGCTGGTCTCTTCATGGACTCAATGTTTTTAGTAGCCGTGGATGCGCACTCAAAATGGCCTGAGGTGATCAAAATGTCCTCCACCACCACGGAGAAAACTATTGCAGTCCTACGGACCATTTTTGCCAGGAACGGCTTGCCAGAGCAGATTTGCTCTGATAACGAACCACAGTTTGTGTCCGAAGAGTTTCGAAGATTTATGAAAAGGAATGGGGTAAGGCATTACACATCCGCCCCGTATCATCCAGCCACAAATGGATTGGCTGAGAGGTTCGTACAAACCTTTAAAAACGCAGTAAAGGCCATGTGCGATGACAACATTCCAGTGCAGCATAAGGTGGACAATTTCCTGTTAGCCTACAGAAATGCGACACATGCAGTCACCAACCAGGCCCCGGCCATGATGTTCTTTAACCGAAGGTTGAGATCTCGTCTGGATTTGCTCAGACCAAATGTACGAAGAGATGTTGAGAGTAAGCAATTCCAGTACATCAATGAGAAGCCGACAAGGAGCTTCAATGTAGGGCAACCAGTCTTGGCCCGCGACTACCGAACAGAGAAATGGCAACCAGGAACAATATGCACACGGCAGGGGCCACTAATGTACACAGTGGATGTTGGGGAGAACATTGTGAGACGCCATGCTGACCAGATCCTAGAGTCACAGGAACGAGTCAACCCCATGTCTCGGCCATACGTACCCGGTGAGGAACCCGACGTACAGGTCGCATCTACCTCAGAAACAATAGCATTGGAAGCTGATGAATCAACTGACGACAGGGTGCTAGAATTGCCTCCGCACCAAGAGCGAGACACTCGGGAAAGGCGTTATCCAGAAAGAATCAGGAAGCCTCCCCAGAGACTGAATATATGAATGGACTATTTTCATATAACATTGTATATTAAAAATGTTAATTGTTAAATGAGTATTATGGTACTGTTAATCTAAAAGGGGAGGTATTGTAATGTATGTAATGTATATATACCTTAAGGGAGAGAACTACTTTTTACAGCTCCTGTATACTGTAGTACCGGCAGTGACCACACCTGTATATAAACCCTGAGCAGTGGTCTGTATAGTTAGTTCTAGAGTAACCCTCATTCAGTAAACACCTGTTGAATCGTTCCCTGCAGTCTGTTGTCTGATTATTGAAGGACACAACATTAAGATACACGGATCTAACAGTGGAGTCTTTACTTGCCAACGCTGGTATTTTTGCTGTTTTAAGATCACTGGGATCTGTGCCCTATAAACAGTTTAAGGAGTATTAATCAAAGGGCAACAGATGAATTCTTTACCCCTTCACCTCAAATTCTTATAAAGAATTAATCGTCCCTTGTCCAAATTTGGCTTGCCTGAACCATTTAAAACCATATTGGTCCAGATTGTACAGTATTGAGGTTTACATTACCAATCCCCATTAGGATACATATATAAGGTACTGAGTCAATGAGTTAACCTCTTCTTACTAAATTCATCAAAGAGGTCAGACCATAAAATCTGGAAGTAACATTTCTTTATTATCACACATAGGACAATATAATTAGTAGCATCTTACTGTTAGGTATCAGCCTTGGCTCAGTGGTAGCACTCTCGCCTCTGAGCCAGAAGGTCGTGGGTTTGAGCCCCACTCCAGACACTTGAGCACATAATTTAGGCTGGCACTTCAGTACAGTCCTGAGGGAGTGCTGCACTGTCGAAGGTGCCGTCTTTCAGATGAGGCATTAAACCAAGGCCCCACCTGTCCTCTCTGGTGGGAATAAAAGATCCCATGGCACTGTTTGAAGAAGAGCAGGGGAGTTCTCCCGGTGTCCTGGCCAACATTTAACCCTCAACCAACACCTAAAACAGATAGGGAGAAATTGGGTTCTGTAGCACACGTTTGTTAGGCGCTATACGGCCTCCTAACAGTCTAAAATGGCGTGTGAGATGCGCGCACACACTTCCGACAGGAAGTGAGTGGGACGCCATCACGCTAAAGGGGTTTGCCAGCGTGCATCTAACAAATGGAGGCAGCATGCAGAGCAGGCAGATGACATCAATCGTGTGCAATGCTGATTTGACGCCAGCGCTGCCATTTTTGAACTCCATGCTCCAGCCAAAGTCTTAACCTCGTACAGCTGAACACGACATTAAAGAGCATGAAGGACCCCCACCAGCGCTATTTAAAGGGATCGTGAACTACTTACAGGTTAGTTGCTGGATTATTTCTTCTAGCTGCTGATGCAATTGCATGCATTTTTGGAGCTTTCCTATACTTGCATAAAGTTTGAATAGTCTACAGGGAGTGGTCTGGCTGGTGCTGAAGTACATTTTTGTTTATTTAAATGCATGTACTGAAAAAAGTTGCTTCCAAATATGGGCGACTTGGTAGGCCTTCCTCTTTAATTGAGTATGACAGGGAGAATGAAGAGAGGCCATGCAGAGCAGGACAAGCTGCTAGATGAGGGAGGAGGAGGACGGGGAGAAGGACTCTCAGCAGGAGGCCATATCTGCCGAAGATCTTTAGGGAGCAATTCACTTACATCAACTTCAGCAACGACCAATGATTGAGACGTCTTCACTTCACTAAAGAAGTCATGACTGAAATCTGCCAACTGCTGCAGCCGCAACGGCAACCTCAAAGTAGGGCAAGGACAGCATTGCCTGTGGCTGTCAAGGTGACCGTGACTCTCAATTTTAATGCATCTGGTTCATTCCAGGCTTCTGCTGGGGATATAAGCAACATCTTGCAGTATGCAGTTCACTGCTACAGAAGGGAGGTCACCGAGGCTCTCTATACACAGAGGCAGCTTCATCTCATTCCCTCTTGCCAGAGACAAGCAGGCAGAGCGAGCACAAGGGTTTGCACGCATTGCAGGCTTCCCCATGGTGCAGGGTGCCATTGACTGCACATACATTGCTTTGCGTGCACCTCATGTCAATTTGGCCATTTTCATGAACCGAAAGACATTCCACTCCCTCAATGTGCAGCTGGTGTGCTACCACAGGCAGTGCATCATGCAGGTGAAGGCCCATTATCCTGGCAGTAGTTATAATTCCTTCATTCTGCGGCAGTCCTCTGTGCAACCTGTATTTAACCCAACACAGCAAGTCAAAGGCTGGCTACTGGGCGACAAGGGTTATCCACTGATGACATGGCTCATGAATCTGGTCCGGAACCCATGCACATATGCACACATGCACAGCAGGCATACACTGAGAGCCACAAGGAACATTATAGAGCAGTAGCTCTCAAACTTTTTTGGTTGAAGGACCCCTTTTCAAATGGATTAGTAATCACGGACCCCCCCCACCACCCATCTAAATTATAATACTATAAAATCCATGCACCTTACTTTATGAATGTAAAGTTCATCCGTGTCCTGTTCATCAGTAATGCAGTAATGAAGAAAATAATGGCGCTAAAGAGTGACAAATCCCCAGGGCCAGATGGTTTCCATCCCAGGGTTTTAACAGAAGTAGGTGAGCTCATTGCAGATGCCTATAACTATAAACTTCCAAAGTTCTCTCGATTCAGCAACCATTCTTTTAGATTGGAAAATTGCACATGTCACTCTGCTATTTAAGAATGGCGAGAGAGGGAAACCAGGGAATTATAGGTCAGTTAGCCTAACATCTGTTATTGGGAAATTACTAGTGTCTATAATTAAGGATAGGGAGACAGTTGATGAGCGAGAGCCAGCATGGATTTGTGAAAGGTAGGTCATGCCTGACAAAGCTGATTGAATTTTTTGAGGAGGTGACTAAAGTAGTGGACGGCGGACTGTCTATGTATGTTATTTATATGGACTTCCAGAAGGTATTTGATAAAGTCCCACATAAGAGACTGTTAACTAAGGTATAAGCCCACGGAATTGAGTGGCAGGAGACAGAGAGGAGGGATAATGGGCAGGTATTCAAATTGGCAGGATGTGACTAGTGGTGTCCCACAGGGATCTGTTTTGGGATCTCAACTATTCACAGTATTTATTAATGACTTAGATGATGGTATAGAAAGTCATATAAACAAATTTGCTGATGACACAAAGATAGGCAACATTGTAGGCAGTGTAAACATAAAATTACAAAGGGATATCGACAGATTAAGTGAATGGGCAAAACTGTGGCAAATGGATTTCAATGTAAGCAAATGTGGGGTTATCCATTTTGGACCTGAAAAAGATAGACCAGGGTACTTTCTAAATGGTGTATAGCTAAAAACAGTGGATGTCCAAAGAGACTTGTGGGGTCCAGGTACATAGATCATTAAAATGTCATGAACAGGTACAGAAAATAATTAAAAAGGCTAATGGAATGCTGCCATTTATATCTAGAGGACTAGAATACAAGGGGGTAGAAGTTATGCTGCAGCTATACAAAACCCTGGTTAGACCATGCCTGGAGTACTGTGAACAGTTCTGGACACCACACCTTAGGAAGGATATATTGGCCTTGGAGGGAGTGCAGTGTAGGTTTACGAGAATGATACCCGGACTTCAAGGGTTAAGTTACGAGGAGAGATTACACAAATTAGGATTGTATTCCCTAGAATTTAGAAGATTAAGTGGTGATCTGATTGAAGTTTTCAAGATATTAAAGGGAACAGACAGGGTAGATAGAGAGAAACGATTTTCACTGGTTGGGGATTCTAGGACTAGGGGCCATAGTCTAAAAATTAGAGCCAGACCTTTCAGGAGTGAAATTAGGAAACACTTCTACACACAAAGGGTGGTAGAAGTTTGGAACTCTCTTCCACAAATGGCAATTGATGCTAGATCAATTGTTAATTTTAAATCTGAGATTGGTAGCTTTTTGTTAATCAAAGGTATTAAGGGATATGGGCCAAAGGCGGGTATATGTAGTTCGGTCGCTGAGCTCATTGAATGGCAGAACAGGCTCGAGGGGCTGAATGGCCTATTCCTGTTCCTATGTTCTTAAAGGGACTTGAATGAAATTTTGCCAGAGCTGTCCTGTAGTGTATGTGCCTTTAAGAGCCCCCTGTGTACTGTAATGCCGGTAATGGCCACTCGGGCTATATAAGCCTGTATATTGTGTTGTATCAGTTAGTTCACCTCCAGACTTTGTTCAGTAAACACCTGTGAAACCAACTCCTGTCTTCAGTGTCTCTATTAACACACGGATACAACAGTGGCGATGAATTGGAAACGGACTTACCTGCAATTCGGCAGCACCTCAAGGACATTGATTCCTCAGACGTCCAAAGTCGAAGAAAAGCAAGAAAAAAAAAACTGTGGTTTCACCAGCTAGCCGAGCTGGTGGCAGGTACTGCAATAATCCTTCCTGGGCGGCGGGCTGGGGCTCCATCGGCTGGCTCTGCAGCGAGGCCAAGCAGCGAAGGCGGAGGCAAACAGAAACAGACGGGGGGCAGCACTCGGGAGATGGCCAGCACTACAAAGCAGGTCGGCGTTTGGACCTAGCAGAGGGGGGGGGAAAGTCCCAGAGTCCGGCGGGAACGAGTCTCCACCTGTAAATAAATTTTTTAAAAACCCACGGAAAACAGCGTTGTCAGCAGCAGCAGCGGCGGGAAAGCGCGGGAAGAGCCATATTTTTTCTGCAGGAAAAAAAGGAAAGCGCGGGAAGTGCCATTTTTTTTCCAGGATACCTAAGGCTGGCAATATTGATGCTTTTGATAACGATATAGAGGATTGGACCACATATGTGGAAAGAGTGGAAGTATATTGCACAGCAAATGGAATAGAAAATGATAAAAAGGCGTCAGTGCTTCTAAATCTAATGGGCGCAAAGACATATGGGCTGTTACGAAACTTAATCACTCCAGCCAAACCAAAGGACAAAAATTTTAAGGAAATTGTTGCTACCCTACAGGAGCACTTAAACCCAACACCGCTGCTGATCGTGGAACGATTCAAATTCTTCAAGAGGAATCAGCACAAGAATGAAAGTAACGCTGATTACCTCACCGAATTAAGAAAGCTATCAAAGCACTGCCAATTTGGGGCAGGACTGGTGGATTCTCTTTGAGACAAGTTCGTCTGCGGTCTCCTGGGTGAAGGAAAACAGAAAAGGCTGCTTTCGGAGAAAGATTTGACACTGGACAAGGCTTTCAGTATGGCTGTATCATACGAAGCAGCCGCAAGAGGAGCTGCAGAGATACAGCAAAAGGCACAGGACTTCGGCACCCATGAAATGACACAGGGTTTCGAGAGATGTTATCGCTGCGGCAGATCCACCCATGACCAGAGGGACTGCTGGTTCAAGGACAAAGCATGCTGGCAATGCGGAAAGATTGGACACATTGCACGGGTATGCCGATCTGGACAAAAAAAATCCACAGACAGGAAAAAGAAAATCAATAAAGAAAAGTACAGAAAGGTACAAATGATGACGGACAGTAGCTCCGAAGACCAGAAGAGCGATAGCGGCTCCGGAAACAAGAGACTAAGCTGTCTCAAATTACATAATGTAATTGCCAAAGAAGATTACCAGACCATTTGGGTTACCCTCACGATAGCAGGGTCCCCAGTTAAAATGGAGCTAGATACAGGATCAGCTCTGACCGTCATAAATCGACGGGATTACGAGCGGCTATTTCTGCATATACCTTTAAAAGATACATCCATTATCTTGAAAACATATACGGGGCAGAAAGTATACCCCAAAGGAAAAATAAGGGTGCCTGTTGTATACAATGGCAAGGAAATACAGAAGTTGTATTTATACGTTCTACAAGATGGTGGTCCACCGCTGTTGGGACGTGAATGGATCAGGAAGATACGTTTAGACTGGCACTCCATTCAGGCACTGACGGTGACCAGTAAGAAAAAAATGATGATGACGTCATACCTGAACGATTAAAAGACATCTTGGCCAACGCCAAGGAAGTGTTTCAAGAGAAACTAGGAACCTTGAAAGGCATCACCGCCTCAATAAAAGTGGAAGATGCGGCAATTCCCAAGTTTTTTAAGGCAAGGCCGGTGCCATACGCAATTCGTCCAGCAGTCGAGGCAGAGCTGGAGAATTTGGAAAAGGCAGGCGTATTATCCAAGATAGATTGGAGCGAGTGGGCAACACCTATCGTCCCGGTCATGAGGAAAACGTTGAATAATGATAAATCTGAAGAACAGAGAAAAATTCGCATCTGTGGAGACTTCAAGGTGGCTGTAAACCCGCTCCTTCACACGGTACACTATCCTCTTCCAAGGATAGAAGATATTTTCGCCTCACTGTCCGGAGGGAAACGTTTCACCAAAATTGACTTGGCACAGGCATATCTACAGTTGGAGGTTGAAGAGGCCTCTAAAAAGTATCTCACGATAAATACACACAAAGGCCTGTACCAGTACAATCGACTGGTTTTCGGAGTAGCATCAGCTCCAGCTATCTGGCAAAGAGCTATGGAGCAAGTCCTCCAAGGGATTCCAGGGACTCAATGCTACCTAGACGACATCCTTGTAACAGGAGAAAACGACATTGAGCACCTTGCCAATTTGGAGCAGGTGCTCACTAGGCGGAGAGAACGGGGCCTACGAGCAAATCGCCCCAAGTGCAAATTTTTCCAGAAACAAATATCATATTGTGGCCACATAATTAATAAGGAAGGGTTGCATAAGTCACCTGACAAAATTGAAGCGGTCATAAAAGCCCCAGCACCTGAAAATGTTTCACAATTAAGGTCGTTCCTGGGATTGATAAATTACTATCATAAATTTTTACCGAACCTATCAACTCTTCTGCACCCTCTTAATGAACTGCTACAAACAGGAGTAATTTGGAAATGGAGCGAAGACTGTAAACGTGCCTTCCATAAATGCAAAGACTTAATCACGTCCAAGGAAGTTTTGGCTCATTACAACCCATCACTGCCAATCAGACTGGCGTGCGATGCATCCCCTTACGGCGTAGGAGCGGTATTATCGCATAGATTCCCTGATGGCTCGGAGCAGCCGATAGCTTTTGCGTCACGCTCATTGAACTCAGCTGAGCGTAACTATGCCCAAATCGACAGGGAAGCACTCAGCCTGGTATGGGGAGTGAAGAAATTCAACCATTGCCTACACGGACAAAAATTTACCTTGTTGACTGACCATCAACCCCTCATCTCCATATTCAACCCTAAAAAGGGTGTTCCCATTATGACAGCGCAAAGGCTACAGAGGTGGTCCCTTTTTCTAGGGGCACACCAATATGACATAGGATACAAAGGATCAAAACAGCATGGGAATGCTGACGGTTTATCGTGCCTACCGTTGCCAACGGTAGAAGAGGCACCTACAGTAGACCCAGTGGAGATGTTCCACTCTACCATAGTGGAATGTCTACCGGTAACAAATTCTGCCATTGAAAGGGAAACGAGAAATTACCCGACTCTCTCACGAGTCTACGATTTAACAGTGAAGGGATGGCCAGCACATGGCGAACCACTGTTGCCAGCATTCTCGCAAAGAAGAGAACAGCTGTCAGTGTGCCGAGGAATCTTGATGTGTGGATCCAGAGTGGTGATTCCACCCAAACTCCAGGATAAAGTGCTAAAGGAGCTTCACGAGGGGCATCTGGGTGGAGTGAAAATGAAGAACCTAGCCAGGGCGTTTGTATGGTAGCCAGGTATCAATGGAGACATCGAAGAAATGACCAAGAGCTGCCTAGGATGCCAGAAGGTCCAAAACGCTCCACCACAAGCCCCTCTACATCCATGGGAGTGGCCCTCATCTCCATGGCAAAGGGTACACATCGATTTTGCTGGTCCATTTATGGACTCAATGTTCTTAATCGCGGTTGACGCACACTCCAAGTGGCCGGAGGTAATAAAGATGTCCTCCACCACCACGGAAAAAACCATCACAGTATTAAGGACCATATTTGCCAGGAATGGGCTGCCTGAACAGATCTGTTCTGATAATGGTCCGCAATTTGTGTCTGAAGAATTCAGGAAGTTCCTAAAAAACAATGGGGTTGAACACTACACGTCCGCCCCATACCATCCCGCCACCAATGGATTGGCTGAAAGGTTTGTCCAGACCTTCAAGAAGGCCATAAAGGCCATGGGTAATGAAGACATAAAACTTGAGCATAAGGTAGATAACTTCTTGTTTGCATACAGGAATGCAACACATATGGTTACAAACCAAACTCCCGCCATGATGTTCTTCAATAGAAGCCTAAGATGCCGGCTGGATTTGATCAAGCCAAACATCAGAAGGGACGTGGAGAACCGGCAATTTCAAGGCATGAATGAAAGGCCAACTAGAACCTTCCAGATAGGTCAACAAGTTTTGGCCCGGGACTACCGTACCGAGAAATGGCAGCCTGGAACTATTTGCACACGACTAGGACCACTGATGTATACCGTGGACATTGGAGAAAGCATAATAAGGCGCCATGCTGACCAGATCATAGAGTCATCCGAAAAGGGACAACCTACACCACAACTCTATACGCCTAATGATGAAGTAGAGATACCCATAGTATCTACCTCCGATCCGGTGATACTGGAACCAGATGAACCCGACACTGGCATTCAAGCCGAATCAGCCTTGCCAAAAGAACCTACTACACCACCAGAAACTACTACACCACCGAGGCATTATCCGGACCGAGTCAGGAAGCCTCCAGAGAGACTGACTTATAATTGATTAACTGCAGCAATGTGTAGATTATTGTTCTTGTAACATGTAATTAATGATTACTTAAAATATTATGTACTGGTTGGCTAAAAGGGGAGGAATTGTAGTGTATGTGCCTTTAAGAGCCCCCTGTGTACTGTAATGCCGGTAATGGCCACTCGGGCTATATAAGCCTGTATATTGTGTTGTATCAGTTAGTTCACCTCCAGACTTTGTTCAGTAAACACCTGTGAAACCAACTCCTGCCTTCGGTGTCTCTATTAACACACGGATGCAACATGTCCGATATTGTGAACATTGATGTGATTGGTGATGTGAAAACTTTTATCTTCCCTTCAGCTGAAAGGTAACCCGACAGGTTCAGTAACGTGCCTGTTGAATACTTCATCATACAACACCTCCCTGTTGGGAACACTCTCACCATTTCAGGTGTAACCCTCCACCGCCCGCCTATTCATTGTGTTTCAGGGTTTTTTCCTCCCCACCTGCCGTTTACCGGCCTGTCTGTGTTGGAATATCACTGACACACTGCCTGGTGTGCGGCATTTCTGCCATCAGTAACTGGGACTGCGGCTTTAGTCCGGGTCCTGTCACAGGCCCAGCTGCCGTACTCAGTGAACGAAGCTTGGCTTGATCAGTCATTCCAAGGCTGACATGGCGGCTCCTTCCTACCCGGCCCCAGCCCCAGCCCTGCGGATCCATTCCGGGTGTTGCTGAGGCCTCTTGTTTCCTCTCTTGGGATTCTCTGTCAGTCTGAGTCCCCGCTAATCGGGTTATGTGTCCGTTTCCAGAGCTGCCTCAGTCCCAGTGCCCGCCTGGCGATCACTTACCAGTGTCTCGCTGTGACCCCCTGGGTCTGACATCAAACTCCCCGGTGCGCAAGCTTTCAGCTGTGCCACGCTAGCATATGAAATAAGTCAAAATAACTGACAACAGCGCGCGCCCGACTCGCGCCATTGCAGCAACAGGTCCCGTTCATATTACTTCGCAGATCCCCTGGAAAGTCTCTACGGATCCCTAGGGGTCTGTGGACCCCACTTTGAGAACCACTGTTATAGAGCACACCATCAGTGTCCTCAATCAATGCTTCCGCTGCCTGGACCGCTCTGGAGGAGCCCTGCAGTACTCAGCTGAGCGCGTATCAAGATTTGTGGTAGTATGCTGCATGCTGCACAACCTGGCCATTATGAGGGAACAGCCCTGGCCATCACCCATCAGGCGAGAAACTGAGGAGCCGGAACATGAGGAAGTGGAAGAGGAGGAGGTGGAAATGCAGCAGGAAGTGGAGGAACAGAAAGATGAAGGGAGGTTACAATGTAGACAGCCTCTCTCTGCCCGAGTTCCACGTGATGAAATAATTAATGAGTGATACCAGTAACCTCAACCACACCTCCCCATTCACCAACAGTCCCACATGCCTTACCTTTCCTCTATCACTGACCATCACATCATCCTCTTTCCGACAACACAAAAATAAAAACCACCAGAAAACGCACATTCCAATCCAAATTTATAAATTCAATCATAACATAATGCATGTAAAAATAATCACCCTTGTGCATTCTCTTAGTGCCTGTCTTCCATGTGCTTTTGCCTCTCCTAGTGCTCCCACAAGGTGCTTCCCCAGTGGCTGCAGCATGTGTGGTGGAAGGTTGCTGACATCCAGTTGAGGAAACTGCAGATGGCCTTGGAGGATGACCTCGAGCAGCTATGGCCCTAGAAGGCCCGGTTTCAGACTGCACCATTGCAGCCCGGGCTACAGCAATCTGGGCTGGTTGGCTGACAGGCAACTGCAAGGGCACTGGCGGAGTGGCAGGGGTGGTATTAGGAAGGCTGTCATCCTGAGAGAGTCAGAACATTTAAAAGGTCTCTCATCAGAGTGAACATGTTGGTGTGTCAGAAGGTGGGATGATCGGGTGAATCCCTTCCCACACACGGAGCGGGTGAACGGCCACTCCCCAATGTGAGTGCGTTGGTGTGTCAGCAGCCAGTGCCCCATGTAGTCACTGCCACTCTCCCGGGGCAGAGCTTCAGCAATCCTACTGATCTGTTGGAGAACAGATTGATGGACTGCTGTGATACCCCGGAAGCCCCTTGAACAGAGGTATCCAGAGCCATCTGAGCTTCCACTGCAGCTCTCAGACCTTTGATGGAAGCTGTTTGCGCTGCAATGGAAGCTGTGACATCAGCCATCAGAAGCTGCATCATGCTGGGTTCCACAGGTGAGCTGATGGAGGTGATCACCTGTTCCATGTTGGAATGGATGGGCTCCAAGGTCTGCACAAAGCCCTGTGCCAAGTGATGTGCCATCAATAACTCAAAGACAAGAAGTTAAAGGATTCAACTGAAGGCTTTTAATCGCTAAGAACATTGCACGTCATTCCACATCGGATTCGTCTGGCAGAATGACTCATACAGCTCTTGAGACCTTTATATGACAAAAGACAGGGGCGGAGCCAATACACACAATAGGGGAAAAGGGGGCGGTACACACAATACAATGCAGGTAAAACACAGGGGCTGATGAAGACATATATTTCATCACACCAAGTTGGTGCTGGACTCCACTATGCTCCTTGACATTGAGCGCAGGCTTATTGGCAGGCTTTCCAGCGCACCAAGCATTTGGTTGTGTACATCCATCAACTTTCTTCTGTACCCTGGCCCATCAAAGTCCTCATCTGAGCCCACTGCAGCAGAACTAGTGTACGACCTCGTCCTCTAGTGAGCTGGCACCTGCGCCATCCGTTACCCCCGCCCTAGCTCCTGCGCATGTGTGCCCGGTGTCTGGCCATGTAAAGATCCCTCCTCTTTCCTAATCTCCAAAACACGCGCAGTGTCAGTCTCTGAGCTGGTGGCCGCGAGTGTAAGATCGAGTGATGGTGTCTGTTCATCTTCACTTGCTTCTCCTTCTTCCTTTTCTGACTGGGCAGGTTTCAGTTCTTGGGTATCTGAAATTAAAAAGGGACAAGGGTTGCATTGTGGTGAGGGGAGAGGAGAAAGAAAGAAGTGTGTGTTTACACCATCTGCATCTTGTGAGTCAGAAGAGATTGTGGGATGAGGGAGAAGTGGGATGAAAGAAGGTGATTAGATTTGCTGATACTCTCATTATCAATCACTTCAGGCCCACCAGTGGCCACTGCCTCAGCGATGCTCCTTCCCATGATGGCCAGTACCATCTCCTCCACGGGGGGGTTAAAACATGCAGGCGCGCTTGTACTCCTCCCGTTCTTTACTGCTACCTGATGTCATGTGCCATCGTCTCCTGCAAGAAAGAGGGAAGTGTGTCAGTGAGCGTCCTGCAGCATATTTGGGTGATGTGGCTGTTATGCTTGAATAGCTGCCAGTGTGTGTGAGGCTTGCAACAGGGCTATGTGTGTGAGTGTGAGGTAAAGAATATGAATGTTATGGTTGAGTACTGATTGTTGGTAGATGGGTGATGGGGGTATAGAGAATTGAGCAGTGGATGTGGCTAGTGGGGCAGTTGGTAGGATATGCCATCTGAAGATTGAACTCACTAACCTTAACAACTCGTAAGACATCATTAATCTTCTTCCTACACTGCATCCATGCTCTTGGAGCAACACTCCTGGCATTGACCTCCGCTGCTACATCTTCCCACTGCTTCCTGAGCATCTATCTGGAGGGCCTTCTGGCTCCCTGTGGATTCTGGGCATTTCTCCTCCTTTCCAACTCTTCCACCAACAACCTCCAGTGCATTGTCTGAAAACCTTGGTGCTCGCTCTCTCGCATGTTCAGCCATTGCTCAAAGTATCAGAGCACAGAATCAGTTTTCAAATAACTCCCACCACTTCTTGCAGCCACAATGCACTTCCCCTTTGAGAGGTGATATCAGGACCCCTGATGCGTGCAGCCAATGAACAGTGCAGGTAGCGCTGGCAGCACACAGCAAACATGTAAAGCAACAGGCGGCATGAATTTACCGTGCTGTCTGCAATTCATTTTCGGGGATTAGCCAATTTCTCCCCAATGATCTGCTCATTTATTTCACTGCTATTTGTAGGATCTTGCTCCATGCAAATTGGCAGCCGTGTTTCTACATTACAACAGTGATTACAGTTCAAAAAGTACTTAATTGGCTGTAAAGCATTTTGGGACGTCCTGAGGTTGTGAAAGGCGCTATATAAATGTAAGTTCTTTCTTAATAGTAAGAGTATACAAGGTACAAGGTTCCTGCTGTCTGGTGGACCTGTGTAGGCTGATCACCGGCTTTCCAATGTGAGATGCAAAATTTTGAATGGACCGCACAGCCTGTTAAAGGGACCGAGCACCCCAAAAACAAAATTGGGGGAACATTGACAAGGTATTAAGGTGGATATCATCAACTGACAATATCTGAAGTTACAAAGGCAGTTATACACGACAGTAACCCAGCATTATTTGGGCTCTAGTATAAATTGATATTATGCTCATTGTCATTAACAGACAAAATTAATTTCTGAGGTTACAAAATCAATTCCAGTGTATCGCGTTGAGTATTAGCTGGCTCTTAAGCTGATATTGTGGTCAATGTGCAAGATTGACATGAAGTCAAGGTTAGTTCAGACTCTGTGGGGTCAATTTTGAGGGCCTTTGCCTGGCGGGAGCAGGGCAGTAACAAGCCTAAAATGGCAGTACACCACATGCCACCCCATTCCTGCTCCTGGGATAGCCGTTGGTAGTTTTGTTGGGGCCTATGCATGGGCAGCCCAGGAACCTGCTTGTTTCAGGAGTGGGCCTACTTATTATTTGCTAAACGGGGTCCGATGACATACATAGAACCCCAATGCAATTTTGAGGTACAAATGGGCGACGTTTACCCAATTGGTATCAGGCGTTGAGAGGCCTTACCAGTGGTCCTTAATGGGACAATTGCTGGCCACTCAAAAAATAGCCCAGGTAAGCTTATTTGAAGATTGTTTGTGGCCAGGATGAACATGGATGCTGCTCCTGGCCCCACAAAGTTTTCTCTTCTGCCTCCTGTTGACTTGTCCACAGACCTCCCCCACCATTATCTTCTCCCCGCCCCCCAATATCAATTGCCACATCACCTTTAACGTCAGCACTCGCAGCCTGCCGGCAGTAACCAAATGAGGCCTGGCTCTCAAAATCGCTCAGGCCTTACATCCAGGACTTTGGGCAGATGGAGAGAGGCTTGCTCTTGCCTTCTGCCCAAAGTGAAAGTACATTCCTGTGTATAGATGAAAAGTTAATGGCCCAGAAATTCATGTCTCCATGGGTGAGTGCGCGCTGGGTACTCACCCGTGGGCCCGATGGAAGTGCCGGTTTCCTGCATGCACTGTGCATGCGCGGGAAACCGGCACTTCCGTTCCTCTGAACGAAGAGGTTTAGGGGTCGAACGCGTGCGTAGGGGAGGCTGCGCGTGCGCATCAAACTTAATATTTTTTTACAGGTTTTCCCGGGAGGGTAAGCCTGCAGAATTTACACATTTAAAAAGCAGGCATAAGGCCTGCTTTTTACAAGGTAAGTGGTGAATTAATTAAAATTAAAACATTTTTTCCACAGGTTTATTATTTTTAAATACTTTAAAGCAAGGTAAGTTTATTTTTAGCCCCGTTAGAATATAAAATTATTTTTTTCAAAAATTTAAATTATTGTTTAAAATAGTTTTTAATGTAATTTACAGTTTATTTAAAAAATGTGATTTAAAAAAAAAATTATTTGAAGGTTTAGTGCTATTTTGGGGCCGTAGTATTTATAAGTCTTGACAGCACTTCCTGTCAAGACTTATGAATGGAGCATTCCCTGCTCCGATTGGCTGCCCATGGCCCACGTGATCCCAGGGGATGCATCGAACTAACTGCGCCCCTGGGATACGCAAGCACTGCGCGCCGGCAGCTGGACCAGGCCCCGGATCGGAATTCCACGGGGCCCTACAGTTCAACGGCCGGCGCACTAGGTAAGTGCAGGTCGGGGGCTTGCACCCGCAGGAAGCCCCCGACCCAAATTTCTGGGCCATTAGTCTTGAATAATGGGGGTAATTTTAACCCCCCCATGACAGGTGGGAGAGGGTCGTGGGACGGGGGGGGTTATTTTTGAAAAACTGTGAAACATGACCAAGTAACCTATACTTGGGTTTGTATAAACATATACTGCAGTGTAAAGCTAAATATAGTAAATAATTTTTAATGGCTTTTATTTGTTTGATTTTACCGACGGGTCGGTAATTATAATATTTAAATCAGGTTCCGTGCATCAGATTTTAGGGGCCATTTGAATTTAACAGCTGTGTACCAGATTTCCCAGGGCTCTGGAAAACTGGCAACTGGAGAGAGGCGGGAGATGCTGGATCCAGCAGGTAAGTGCTTTTCCAGCATTGCTTGTGGACCAGGAGGAGGAGGAGTGCTCCCCACCAGCCCCTCAAGCAAACCTGACGCAATCGCTCCCCTCCATGCTAACGGCCGACCCACCCCCGCCCCCCCACTGCGATTTCTCGAATTCCCCCACCCCTCCCCGCGATCTTTCAAATTCTTGCAATAACTACACCACCCCACCACCCCAATTTAGTGTCAACCACAAATTTTGAAAATGCACTTCTGATTCCTGAGTCCAAATCGTTTATGTAAATGTGAACAGCAGTGGTCCCAACACCGATCCTTGTGGAACACCACTTCTCACCATTTGTCAATCTGAATAACTACCTTTTGTAGTGTATGTGCCTTTAAGAGCCCCATGTGTACTGTAATGCCGGTAATGGCCACTCGGGCTATATAAGCCTGAGTATTGTGTTGTATCCGTTAGTTCCCCTCCAGACTTTGTTTAGTAAACACCTATCAAACTAACTCCTGTCTTCAGTGTCTCTATCAACAGACAGACACAACAGTGGCGACGAAGTGGAAACGGACTTACCTACAATTCGGCAGCACCTCAAGGACATCGATTCCTCTGGCGTCCAGAAGAATTAAGAAGTGAAAGAAGCTGTTGTTTCACCAGCTGGCCAAGCTGGTGGCAGGTACAGCGGTAATCCTTCCTGGGCGTCAGGCTGGGGCTCCAGCGGCTGGCTCTACAGCTGGGCCAAGCAGCGAAAGCGGAGGCAAGCAGTAACAGACGGGTAGGGAGCACTCGGGAGACGGCCGCGGCTGCAAGCAGGTCGGCATTCAGACCTAGAGAGAGAGTCCGGCAGGAACGAGTCTCCAACTGTAAATAAATAAATAAATAAAAAAGAACGGAAACCGCGGGAAACAGTGTTGTCATCGGCAGCAGCAGCGGGAAAGCGCGGGAAGCGCCATATCTTTTCTGCAGAAAAGAAAGAAAAGCGCGGGAAGCGCCATATCTTTTCTAAGATGCCTAATTCTGGCAATATTGATGCTTTTGATAACGAGATAGAGGATTGGACCACATATGTGGAAAGAGTGGAGGTATATTGCCCCGCAAATGGAATAGAAGATGAAAAAAAAGCTTCAGTACTTCTAAATCTAATGGGCGCAAAGACATACAAGCTGTTACGAAACTTAATCACTCCAGCCGAACCGACGGACAAGAATTTTAAGGAGATTGTTGATACCCTACACTGCCAATTCGAGGCAGGACTGGCAGATTCTCTACGAGACAAATTTGTCTGCGGTCTCCTAAGTGTAGGAACACAAAAAAGGCTATTTTCTGAGAAAGATTTAACACTGGACAAGACTTTCAGTGCAAGAGGAGCTGCAGAGATACAGCAAAAGCCACAGGACTTCGGCACCCATGAAATGACACGGGGTTTCGAGAGATGTTATCGCTGCGGCAGATCCACCCATGACCAGAGGGACTGCTGGTTCAAGGACGAAGCATGCAGGCAATGCGGAAAGATGGGACACATTACACGTGTATGCCGATCTGGAAACAAAAAATCCACTAACAGGAAAAAAATCAATAAGGAAAAGCACAGAAAGGTACAAATGATGATGGACAGTAGCTCCGAAGACCAGAAGAGCGATAGCGACTCCGGGAACAAGAGACTAAGCTCTCTCAAATTACATAATGTAATTGCCAAAGAAGATTACCAGACCATTTGGGTTACCCTCACAATAGCAGGGTCCCCAGTTAAAATGGAGCTAGATACAGGATCAGCTCTGACCGTCATAAATCGACGGGATTACGAGCGGCTATTTCCGCATATACCTTTAAAAGACACATCCATTATCTTGAAAACATATACGGGGCAGAAAGTATACCCCAAAGGAAAAATAAGGGTGCCTGTTGTATACAACGGCAAGGAAATACAGAAGTTGTATTTATACGTTCTACAAGATGGTGGTCCACCGCTGTTGGGACGTGAATGGATCAGGAAAATACGTTTAGACTGGCACTCCATTCAGGCACTGACGGTGACCAGTAAGGAAAAAAATGATGATGACGTCATACCTGAACGATTAAAAGACATCTTGGCCAACGCCAAGGAAGTGTTTCAAGACAAACTAGGAACCTTGACAGGCATCACCGCCTCAATAAAAGTGGAAGATGCGGCAATTCCCAAGTTTTTTATGGCAAGACCGGTGCCATACGCAATTCGTCCAGCAGTCAAGGCAGAGCTGGAGAATTTGGAAAAGGCAGGCGTATTATCTAAGATAGATTGGAGCGAGTGGGCAACACCCATCGTCCCAGTCATGAAGAAAGCATTGAAGAATGATAAATCTGAAGAACAGAGAAAAATTCGCATCTGTGGAGACTTCAAGGTGACTGTAAACCCGATCCTTCACACGGTACAGTATCCTCTTCCGAGGATAGAAGATATTTTCGCCTCACTGTCCGGAGGGAAACGTTTCACCAAAATTGACTTGGCACAGGCATATCTACAGATGGAGGTTGAAGAGGCCTCTAAAAAATATCTCACGATAAATACACACAAAGGTCTGTACCAGTACAATCGACTGGTTTTCGGAGTAGCATCCACTCCAGCTATCTGGCAAAGAGCTATGGAGCAAGTCCTCCAAGGGATTCCGGGGACTCAATGCTACCTAGACGACATCCTTGTAACAGGAGAAACCGACAACGAGCACCTTGCCAATTTGGAGCAGGTGCTCACTAGGCTGAGAGAACGGGGCCTACGAGCAAATCGTCCCAAGTGCGAATTTTTCCAGAATCAAGTATCATATTGTGGCCACATAATTAATAAGGAAGGGTTGCATAAGTCACCTGACAAAATTGAAGCGGTCATAAAAGCCCCAGCACCTGAAAATGTTTCACAATTAAGGTCATTCCTGGGATTGATAAATTACTATCATAAATTTTTACCGAACTTATCAACTCTTCTGCACCCTCTTAGTGAACTGCTACAAACAGGAGTAATTTGGAAATGGAGCGAAGACTGTAAACGTGCCTTCCATAAATGCAAAGACTTAATCACGTCCAAGGAAGTTTTGGCTCATTACAACCCATCACTGCCAATCAGACTGGCGTGCGATGCATCCCCTTACGGCGTAGGAGCGGTATTATCGCATAGATTCCCTGATGGCTCGGAACGGCCGATAGCTTTTGCGTCACGCTCATTGAACTCAGCTGAGCGTAACTATGCCCAAATCGACAGGGAAGCACTCAGCCTGGTATGGGGAGTGAAGAAATTCAACCATTACGTACACGGACAAAAATATACCTTGTTGACTGACCATCAACCCCTCATCTCCATATTCAACCCTAAAAAGGGTGTTCCCATTATGACAGCGCAAAGGCTACAGAGGTGGTCCCTTTTTCCTAGGGGCACACCAATACAACATAGAATACAAAGGATCAAAACAGCATGGGAATGCTGACGGTTTATCACGCCTACCGTTGCCAACGGTAGAAGAGGCACCTACAGTAGACCCAGTGGAGATGTTCCACTCAACCATAGTGCAATGTCTACCAGTAACAAATTCTGCCATTGAAAAGGAAACGAGAAATGACCCGACTCTCTCACGAGTCTACGACTTAACGGTGAAGGGATGGCCAGCACATGGCGAACCACTGTTGCCAGCATTCTCGCAAAGAAGAGAACAGCTGTCAGTGTGCCGAGGAACCTTGATGTGTGGATCCAGAGTGGTGATTCCACCCAAACTCCAGGATAAAGTGCTAAAGGAGCTTCACGAGGGGCACCTGGGTGGAGTGAAAATGAAGAACCTAGCCAGAGCGTTTGTATGGTGGCCAGGTATCGATGGAGACATCGAAGAAATGACCAAGAGCTGCCTAGGATGCCAGAAGGTCCAAAACGCTCCACCCCAAGCCGCTCTACATCCATGGGAGTGGCCCTCATCTCCCTGGCAAAGGGTACACATCGACTTTGCTGGTCCATTTATGGACTCAATGTTCTTAATCGCGGTTGATGCACACTCCAAGTGGCCGGAGGTAATCAAGATGTCCTCCACCACCACGGAAAAAACCATCACAGTATTAAGGACCATATTTGCCAGGAATGGGCTGCCGGAACAGATCTGTTCTGATAATGGACCGCAATTTGTGTCCGAAGAATTCAGGAAGTTCTTAAAAAACAATGGGGTTAAACACTACACGTCCGCCCCATACCATCCCGCCACCAATGGATTGGCTGAAAGGTTTGTCCAGACCTTCAAGAAGGCCATAAAGGCCATGGGTAATGAAGACATAAAATTTCAGCACAAGGTGGATAACTTCTTGTTCGCATACAGGAATGCAACACATATGGTTACAAACCAAACTCCCGCCATGATGTTCTTCAATAGAAGCCTAAGATGCCGGCTGGATTTGATCAAGCCCAACATCAGAAGGGACGTGGAGAACCGGCAATTTCAAGGCATGAATGAAAGGCCAACTAGAACCTTCCAGATAGGTCAACAAGTTTTGGCCTGGGACTACCGTACCGAGAAATGGCAGCCTGGAACTATCTGCACACGACTAGGACCGCTGATATATACCGTGGACATCGGAGAAAGCATAATAAGGCGCCATGCTGACCAAATCATAGAGTCATCCGAAAAGGGACAACCTACGCCACAACTCTATACGCCTAACGATGAAGTAGAGATACCTATATCTACCTCCGATCCGGTGATACTGGAACCCGATGAACCCGACACTGGCATTCAAGCCGAATCAGCCTTGCCAAAAGAACCTACTACACCACCAGAAACTACTACACCACCGAGGCGTTATCCGGACCGAGTCAGGAAGCCTCCAGAGAGACTGACTTATAATTAATTAACTGCAGCAATGTATAGATTATTTTTCTTGTAACATGTAATTAATAATTACTTAAAATATTATGTACTGGTTAGCTAAAAGGGGAGGAATTGTAGTGTATGTGCCTTTAAGAGCCCCATGTGTACTGTAATGCCGGTAATGGCCACTCGGGCTATATAAGCCTGAGTATTGTGTTGTATCCGTTAGTTCCCCTCCAGACTTTGTTTAGTAAACACCTATCAAACCAACTCCTGTCTTCAGTGTCTCTATCAACACACAGACACAACACCTTTAACCCCTATTTTCTGTTTCCTGTTTTGTAGCCAGGTTGCTATCCATTCTGCTACTTGTCCCCTAACCCCTTTGAAGGGGTCAGTGCTGGCCAACATGGGAAGAGGCATCACTGAGGCTAATGGCCTTTGAAGGGGTCACTGCTGGCCAACATGGGAAGAGGCATCGCTGAGCCCAATGGCCTTTGAAGGGGTCAGTGCTGGCCAACATGGGAAGAGGCATCGCTGAGGCCAATGGCCGCAGCCACTGGCAGCGCTTGAGGATTTGATGATGAAGGTATCTGCATACCTAATCCTTGTTGTCTCTTCCCACTTCGCCCTCATCCCGCAATCTCTTCTGACTCACAAGCTGCAGATGGTGTAAGCGTACACTTCTTAATTACTCCAATCCCCACACCACAACCCAACCCTTGTCCCTTTTACCCTTCACATACTCAAGAACTGGAATCTTCCCAGTCGGAAGAGGAAGAGGAAGAAGACAGTGATGATGAACAGACATCGTCACTCAATCTTACACTCGCAGCCACCAGTTCAGAGTCTGACACGGCACTTATTTCAGAGGCCAGGATCTGCACGTGGTGAGACACAAGTGCGCAGGAGCCAAGGCAGAGGGAAAGGATAGCGCAGGTGCCAGCTCACCAGAAGGCGAGGTCGCACACTAATTCTGCTGCAGAGAAGTCAGATGAGGACTTCGATGGGCCAGGCTACAGATGAGGATTGATAAGTATACATAACCAAATGCTTGGTGCACTGAAAGCCTATGCACAATGTCAAGGAGCATGGAGGAGTCCAGCTCCAACCTGGCACAGGGCTTTGTGCAGAGCTTGGAGCCCATCCTCTCCAACATGGAACCGGTGGTCACCTCCATCAGCATACCTGTGGAACCCACCATGATGCATCTGAGGGCTGATATCACAGCTTCCATTGCAGCACAAACAGGTCCCATCAAAGGTCTGAGTGCTACATTGGACTCCCAGACTGCTGCCATGCAAGCTCAGACAGTTGGCATTATGGCTCTGGATACCACCATTCAAAGGGGCTTTCATGGTGTCACAGCAGGTATTTAGACTTCCAAAAGGCATTTGACAAGGTGCCACACAAAAGATTATTGCTTAAGATAAAAAATCACGGGATTGGGGGTAATATTCTGGCATGGATAGAGGATTGGCTATCTAACAGAAAGCAGAGAGTTGGGATAAATGGTTCATTCTCGGACTGGCAATCAGTAACTAGTGGTGTTCCACAGGGGTCAGAGCTGGGTCCCCAACTCTTTACAATCTATATTAATGATTTGGAGGAGGGGACCAAGTGTAACATATCAAAGTTTGCAGATGATACTAAGATGGGAGGGAAAGTAGTGAGTGAGGAGGACATAAAAAACCTGCAAGGGGACATAGACAGGCTAAGTAAGTGGGCAGAGATTTGGCAGATGGATTACAATACTGGAAAGTGTGAGGTTATGCACTTTGGCAGGAAAAATCGTAGAGCAATTTATTATCTTAATGGCAAGAAACTGGAAAGTACTGAAGTACAAAGGGATCTGGGGGTCCTGGTGCACGAAACTCAAAAGGCTAGTATGCAGGTGCAGCAAGTGATTAAGGCGGCCAATGGAATGTTGGCTTTCATTGCTAGGGGGATAGAATATAAAAATAGGGAGGTATTGCTTCAGTTGTACAAGGTATTGGTGAGACCGCACCTGGAATACTGCATACAGTTTTGGTGTCCATACTTAAGAAAAGACATACTTGCTCTCGAGTCAGTATAAAGAAGGTTCACTCGGTTAATCCCGGGGATGAGGGGATGGACATATGAGGAGAGGTTGAGTAGATTGGGACTCTACTCATTGGAGTTCAGAAGAATGAGAGGCGATCTTATTGAAACATATAAGATTGTGAAGGGGTTGGATCAGGTGGATGCGGGGAGGATGTTCCCGATGATGGGTGAAACTAGAACTAGGGGGCATAGTCTTAGAATAAGGGGCTGCTCTTTCAAAACTGAGATGAGGAGGAACTACTTCACTCAGAGGGTGGTAGGTCCATGGAATATGCTGCCCCAAAAAGCTGTAGAAGCTACATCATTACATAAATTTAAAACAGAAATAGACAGTTTCCTAGAAGTAAAGGGAATAAAGGGTTATGGGGAATGGGCAGGAATTTGGACATGAGTCTAGGTTCGGGTCGGTCATGGCCCTGTGGGTAGCGGAGCGGGCCCAGGGGCCATGTAGCCTGATCCTGCTCCTATTTCGTGTGTCTAATTCTGTCAGATTCAGGAGATGGTTCAGTGATAGTAGATTGGCGGTTAGGATCAGATATGATCTTATTGAATGGCGGAGCAGGCTCGAGGGGCCGATTGGCCTACTCCTGCTCCTATTTCTTATGTTCTTAGGCCATCAATCTGTTCTCCAACAGATCAGTAGGATTGCTGAGGCACCGCCCCAGGAGAGTGGCAGTGGCTCCATGGAACAGGAACCTGCTGTCCTCTTCAGGATGACAGCATTCTTGCTCTCACCCCTGCCACTTCACCAGTGCCCTTGCTGTTGCCTATCAGCCAGCCAGTCGAGACTGCTGCCGCCCAGGCCGAGGTGGTACAGTCTGAAGCAGGGCCCTCCAGGCCCAGAGCTGCTCAAGGTCGTCCTGCAAGGCTATTTGCAGTCTCCTCAATTGAAGTTCAGTAGCCTTCCACCACCCATGCTGCAACCACTGCAGAAGCACCTTGTAGGAAGCACTAGGACAGGCAAATGCACACATAAGACAGGCACTAGGGGAATGCACAAAGATGATTAGTTTCATTTTGTATGCATTATTCAATGAGTGAATTTATAAAATTGGAATTGAATTTGCATTTTCTGGTGGTTTTTATTTTTGTGTTATCAGAAAGAGGACGATGTGATGGTCAGTGATAGAGGAAAGTTAAGGAGTGTTGGTGAATCGGTAAGTGTGGTTCAGGTTACTATTATTGCTCGTGAATAATCTGCTCATATAGAGCTCGAGCAGAAAGGGGCTGTCTACGTTGTAGTCTCCCTTCCTCTTCCTGTTCCTCCACTTCTTAGGAACATAGGAACAGGAGTAGGCCATTCAGCCCCTTGAGCCTGTTCCGCCATTCAATGAGATCATGGCTGATCTGCGACCTAACTACATATACCCGCCTTTGGCCCATATCCCTTAATACCTTTAGTTCACAAAAAGCTAGCAATCTCCAATTTAAAATTAACAATTGATCTAGCATCAATTGACATTTGCAGAAGAGAGTTCCAAACATCTACCATCCTTTGTTTTGAGTTTTGCTTCAATTAAGTTTGTCCCAGTTCCCGGGTGTTACCTGAAGGGGGTGCTGGGGGGCTCGGTTTTACTTTGACTTTCTCTTTCAGTTTCGGGTTCTGCATGCAGACAATGTGCTGTAATGTCCACCCATTTACTCAGTAAATAGTAAAAGGTACATTCCGCCTCCTCTATTCATTACTGTTCGGTCAAGATGCAATACTGGCGATGAGGCGGCTGTTGAACTCTCTAGAAGGACGGAGATAGACATGCAAACCTACAACCGTGATATTGGAAATTGCGACGAGCGGGCCACTCAGCTAGCAACATCAACAGCATTTTGATAGTTGGCTAGCTGCGACGTAGACGGCGGACAGAGTATTGTGCGGGCCAGGCAACTACCGTGAGTGTAGCTACCGTAACTCTGGCCGGAGGAGAAAAATAATTTTTTTTTAAAGTCCGTGGATCTTAAAGGGACAGTGCACATTAAAACTATGATGACCTTGGGACGTATTGAAGAGTTCTCTGGGGATAAGGACAGTTCATGGGAGGAATACGCAGAAAGACTGGGGTGTTTCTTTGAGGCCAATAATATTGACAAAGAAGAGAAGCGCTCAGTGTTGCTAAGTGTATGTGGAGCTGCTACTTACTCCGTCCTGTGTTCATTGGTGGCTCCTCGTAAACCTAGTGAGGTGGATTATGCTGATTTGATTGAGAAGCTGCAGAAATATTTTAACCCAAAACCCTCAGAGATTGTGCAGCGTTTCCATTTTCACAATTGTAAACAACAGCCTGGACAATCTATTTCAAGTTACATTGCTGAGTTGAGGAAACGCTCATTACATTGTAATTTTGGTGACCAGTTAGACAATATGCTCCGTGATCGGATTGTGTGTGGAGTGCTGGACTCGGCATTGCAGAGGCAGCTGTTAGCGGAGAAGGCCCTGACGTTCCGGCTGGCCGAGGAGAAGGCTTTAGCAGCAGAGGCTGCATCGATGAACACACGTATGCTCCGTACAGAGGCAGCACCATCTCAGGCCGCCGAGGAGGTGCACAAGACCACACACGCAGCTGCTGCTGCGAGAGACATGGAGGCAACTAAAGAGACAGGAAGAAAATGTTTCCGCTGTGGGGCTCTCCATGGTTCCACTACATGCAAATTTGTGTCAGCGGTATGTCATTTCTGTAAGAAAAGAGGACACATAGCTCATGTCTGCATGAAGAAAGCTCAGGCTGCTGCAGCAGAGCCAACACAAGCATCGCAGACACACACCCTGACACTGGAGGACAACGATGAGTACACAGTGTACACCACGGAAGCTGAGCGGCTACCCCACAGACGGTGGGGATACACGGCAAATGTGATCATGAATGGGGCACCACTCTGCATGGAGGTGGATTCAGGCTCAGCGTGTTCATTGATAAGTGAAGAGACTTACAATAGGCTGTGGCCAAGTGAACCCCCAGCGATGGCTCAGGTCAGTGGCGTGCTACGGCAGTGGTCCCAAGCTCAACTCCAGGTGCTGGGTATGATTCATGTGGAAGTTAAGTATCAGGCAGTCAAGGACACACTTCCACTTTATGTGGCGGCGGGGCAGGGCACAAGCCTGCTGGGCAGAGATTGGTTTGAGCCCCTCGGTATTGAAGTGACAGGAGTACACACGGTACAGCGATAGCCCATAATGCCTATGTTGAAGAACTATGAAGAGGTTTTTGGTGAGTTCGGGGCCTGTCGGGGACCGCCAGTCTCAATCGAAGTGGACCCAGGGGTAGCGCCTAAGTTCTTCAAGGCGCGACCAGTTCCTTTTGCGTTGCGCAAGAAGGTGGATGAGGCCCTGGATAAGCTGGTGAACCAAGGGGTTCTCTTGCCAGTGAAGAACTCCCGTTGGACCACCCCTATCGTGCCCAATGCAAAGAAGGATGGGGGCCTGCGAATCTGTGGAGATTACAGATGTACGGTTAATACTGCTGTGTTACCAGATGTGTATCCCTTACCAACAGTTACAGAGCTGTTTTCAACACTGGCTGGAGGCACTCTGTTCACCAAGCTGGATCTCAAGCAAGCATACCAGCAACTGGTCCTGGATGAAGAGTCAGCCGAGCTGTTGACAATCAACACCCACAGAGGACTTTTCCGAGCCACAAGGCTGCAGTTTGGGGTGTCTATGGCTGTGGCAATCTTTCAGAGGTTCATGGACACCCTGTTGGCTGGTGTTCCGGGAGTTCAGCCTTACTTGGATGACATACTGATTACAGGCAAGACACAGGAAGCCCATAATGAGCGGCTGCAGGAAGTACTACGCCGGCTGGCTGAAGTAGGACTACGCCTTCAGGAGAAATGTGTGTTCGCTGCCAATGGGGTGGAGTTCTTGGGATTCCGAGTGGACAAAGACGGTGTGCATCCGACTACGGAGAAGGTGGAGGCTATCAGGAGCGCTCCCACCCCCAAGATCAAGACCGAACTGCAGGCATTCCTCGGACTGTTAAACTTCTACAGTTGTTTTCTCAAGGGCAAAGCCACAATCTTAGAGCCACTGCACAGGCTGTTAGACCAAGCAACAGTGTGGAACTGGACCTCAGCTCATGAAACAGCCTACAGACAGGCAAAGGAACTGCTACAAGCAGATAAGGTCCTGGCACACGATGATGAAAACAAGCCATTGGTGTTGGTGTGTGATGCCTCACCATACGGGCTGGGAGCTCTGTTGGGTCACATAGAGCCAAATGGCCGGGAAGCGCCTATCAGTTTTGCCTCAAGAACACTCAAAACACAACACTTTGTATCTAGAAGTGTTTCCTAATTTCACTCCTGGAAGGTCTGGCTCTAATTTTTAAACTATACCCTCTAGTCCTAGAATCCCCAACCAGCAGAAATAGTTTCTCTCTATCTAGCCGATCTGTTCCCCTTAATATCTTGAAAACGTCGATCAGATCATCCCTTAACTTTCTAAATTCTAGGGAATACAACCCTAATTTGTGTAAACTCTCCTTATAACTTAACCCTTGAAGTCCGGGTATCATTCTGGTAAACCTACACTGCACTCCCTCCAAGGCCAATATATCCTTCCTAAGGTGTGGTGCCCAGAACTGCTCACAGTACTCCAGGTGAGGTCTAACCAGGGCTTTGTATAGCTGCAGCATAACTTCTACCCCCTTGTATTCTAGTCCTCTAGATATAAAGGCCAGCATTCCATTAGCCTTTTTAATTATTTTCTGTACCTGTTCATGACATTTTAATGATCTATGTACCTGGACCCCCCAAGTCTCTTTGGACCTCCACTGTTTTTAGCTTTTCAGCATTTAGAAAGTACCCTGTTCTATCCTTTTCAGGTCCAAAATGGATGACCTCACATTTGCTTACATTGAAATCCATTTGCCACAGTTTTGCCCATTCACTTAATCTGTCGATTCATTTTATGTTTTCATCTACACTGCCTACAATGCCACCTATCTTTGTGTCATCGGCAAATTTGGATATATGACTTTCTATGCCATCATCTAAGTTGTTGATAAATACTGTGAATAGTTGAGGCCCCAACACAGGTCCCTGTGGGACACCACTAGTCACATCCTGCCAATTAGAGTACCTGCCCATTATCCCTCCTCTCTGTCTCCTGCCACTCAGCCAATTTCCTAACCAGGTCAATAATTTGCCCTCAATTCCGTGGGCTTGCACCTTAGATAACAATCTCTTATGTGGGACTTTATCGAATGCCTACTGGAAGTCCATATAAATAACATACATAGACATTCCCCCGTCCACTACTTTAGTCACCTCCTCAAAAAATTCAATCAGCTTTGTCAGGCATGACGTACCTTTCACAAATCCATGCAGGCTCTCGCTCATCAACTGAAAATGTTCAAGGTGTTCAGTCACCATATCCTTAATTATAGACTCTAGCAATTTTCTGACAATAGATGTTAGGCTAGCTGGTCTAGAATTGCCTGGTTTCCCTCTCATGCCATTCTTAAATAACGGCGTGACGTGCACAATTTTCCAATCTAAAGGAACGGTTCCTGAATCTAGAGAACTTTGGAAAATTATAGTTAGGGCATTTGCAATATGCTCACCTACTTCCTTTAAAACCCTGGGATGGAAATCATCTGGCCCTGGATTTTTGTCACTCTTTAGTGCCATTATTTTCTTCATTAGTTATTTTACTTACCTTAATTTTATTGAGTCCCTGTCCCTGATTTAATATTAGTTTCCTTGGGATTTCTGGCATGCTATTCTTTTCCTCTTCTGTAAATTCTGATGCAAAGTAATTATTCAACATGTCCACCATTTCCTTTTTATCATTGACAATATCACCGCTTTCAGTTTTTAAGTGGACAGCATTGATCCTGACTACCCTCTTTTTCCTAATATAATTGTAAAAACATTTTTTGTTGATTTTGATATCCCTTGCAACTTTCTTTTCAAACTAACTAGTCGGGGGGAGGTTCCTAGAGAGCAAATAATAAAAATGACAACAGAGAAGGTCATAGGCTTAGGTAGCAGTGGGGAAATTAAAAACCAGAGCGTGTCAGGGAGGGGCAGAAGGTATGGAGTAAAAGGTAAAGTAATAAAAAGGGCAAAAGCAGGAACTAAGTGTCACAAAACATCTTTGAAAGTTCTCTATCTGAATGCACGTAGCATTTGTAACAAAATAGACGAGTTAATGGCACAAATAACTACATATGGGTATGATCTTGTGGCCATTACAGAAACATGGCTGCAGGGTGACAATGCCTGGGAATTAAACATACCAGGTTATTTAACGATCAGGAAGGACAGGCAGGAAGGAAGGGGAGGTGGGGTGGCTATGTTAATAAAGGAAGGAATCACTGTAATACAGAGAAATGATACTGGGTCAAAAGATCAGGATAATGAAACAGTTTGGGTGGAGGTAAGGAATAATAAGGGGAAAAAAACACTAGTGGGCGTAGTCTATAGGCCTCCGAACAGTGGCAACTCTGTTGGACGGAGTATCAATCAGGAAATAGTTGAGGCTTGTAATAAGGGAACATCTATAATTATGGGGGATTTTAACTATCATATTAATTGGACAAATCAAATTGGGCAGGGCTGCCTTGAGGATGAGTTCATTGAGTGTGTTAGGGATGGGTTTCTTGAGCAGTATGTAACTGAACTGACCAGGGGGCAAGCAACCTTAGATCTGGTCCTGTGTAACGAGACAGGATTAATTAAAAATGTCCTAGTAAAGGATCCCATTGGAATGAGTGACCATAACATGGTTGAATTCCATATTCAATTAGAGGGTGAGAAGGTTGGATCTCAAACAAGCGTGCTGAGCTTGAATAAAGGAGACTATGAAGGTATGAGAGCGGAATTGAGTAGAATGGATTGGGAAAATAGATTAAAGGGTAAGACGATACATGATCAGTGGTGTACATTTAAGGAGTTATTTTACAACTTCCAAAAAATATATATTCCACTGAGAAGAAAAGGGTGTAAAAGAAAAGACAGCCATCCGTGGCTAAGTAAAGAAATTAAGGATAGTATTCGACTAAAAACAAGGGCATATAAGGTAGCCAAATCTAGTGGGATGATAGAGAATTGGGAAAACTTGAAAAGACAGCAAAAATAACAAAAAGATTGATTAAGAAAGGGAAGATAGATTATGAAAGTAAATTAGCAAAAAATATAAAAACAGATAGTAAGAGTTTTTATAGTTATATAAAAAGAAAAAGGGTGGCTAAAGTAAATGTTGGTCCCTTAGAGGATGAGACCGGGAAATTAATGGTGGGAAATATGGAGATGGCAAAAACACTGAATGAATATTTTATATCAGTCTTTACAGTAGAAGACACTAAGAATATCCCAACACTGGACAAACAGGGGGCTAAAGGGGGGGAGGAGCTAAACACGATCAAAATCACTAAGGAAGTGGTACTCAGTAAAATAATGGGACTCAAGGCGGATAAATCACCTGGACCTGATGGCTTACATCCTAGGGTCTTGAGGGAAGTGGCGGTAGGGATTGTGGATGCATTGGTAATAATTTTCCAAAACTCCCTGGACTCGGCAAAGGTCCCGGCAGACTGGAAAACTGCTAAATGTAACACCCTTATTTAAAAAGGGTAGTAGACAGAAGGCTGGAAACTATAGACCGGTTAGCCTAACATCTGTGGTAGGTAAAATTTTGGAGTCCATTATTAAGGAGACAGTAACAGGACATTTGGATAATCATAATTTAATAGGACAAAGTCAGCATGGTTTTATGAAGGGGAAGTCATGTTTGACAAATTTGCTGGAGTTCTTTGAGGAAGTAACATATAGGGTGGATAAAGGGGAACCAGTGGACATAGTGTATTTAGACTTCCAAAAGGCATTTGACAAGGTGCCACACAAAAGATTATTGCTTAAGATAAAAAATCACGGGATTGGGGGTAATATTCTGGCATGGATAGAGGATTGGCTATCTAACAGAAGGCAGAGAGTTGGGATAAATGGTTCATTCTAAGGCTGGCAATCAGTAACTAGTGGTGTTCCGCAGGGGTCAGTGCTGGGTCCCCAACTCTTTACAATCTATATTAACGATTTGGAGGAGGGGACCAAGTGTAACATATCAAAGTTTGCAGATGATACTAAGATGGGAGGGAAAGTAGTGAGTGAGGAGGACATAAAAAACCTGCAAGGGGACATAGACAGGCTAAGTAAGTGGGCAGAGATTTGGCAGATGGAATACAATGCTGGAAAGTGTGAGGTTATGCACTTTGGCAGGAAAAATCGTAGAGCAAGTTATTATTTTAATGGCAAGAAACTGGAAAGTACTTAAGTACAAAGGGATCTGGGGGTCCTGGTGCACGAAACTCAAAAGATTAGTATGCAGGTGCAGCAAGTGAATAAGAAGGCCAATGGAATGTTGGCTTTCATTGCTAGGGGGATAGAATATAAAAATAGGGAGGTATTGCTTCAGTTGTACAAGGTATTGGTGAGACCGCACCTGGAATACTGCATACAGTTTTGGTGTCCATACTTAAGAAAAGACATACTTGCTCTCGAGTCAGTACAAAGAAGGTTCACTCGGTTAATCCCGGGGATGAGGGGATGGACATATGAGGAGAGGTTGAGTAGATTGGGACTCTACTCATTGGAGTTCAGAAGAATGAGAGGCGATCTTATTGAAACATATAAGATTGTGAAGGGGTTGGATCGGATGGATGCGGGGAGGATGTTCCCGATGATGGGTGAAACTAGAACTAGGGGGCATAGTCTTAGAATAAGGGGCTGCTCTTTCAAAACTGAGATGAGGAGGAACTACTTCACTCAGAGGGTGGTAGGTCCATGGAATATGCTGCCCCAAAAAGCTGTAGAAGCTACATCATTACATAAATTTAAAACAGAAATAGACAGTTTCCTAGAAGTAAAGGGAATTAAGGGTTACGGGGAGCGGGCAGGAATTTGGATATGAGTCTAGGTTCGGATTGGTCATGGCCCTGTGGGTAGCGGAGCGGGCCCAGGGGCCGTGTAGCCTGATCCTGCTCCTATTTCGTGTGTCTAATTCTGTTAGGTTCAGGAGATGGTTCTGTGATAGTGGATTGGCGGTTAGGATCAGATCAGCCATGATCTTATTGAATGGCAGAGCAGGCTCGAGGGGCCGATTGGCCTACTCCTGCTCCTATTTCTTATGTTCTTATACTCCCTTTGAAAACCAAAGTGGATAACCTCACACTTTCCCACATTCTACTCCATCTGTCAAATGTTTGCCCACTCACTTAGCCTGTCTATATCCCTTTGCAGATTCTTTGGGCAGGATTTTCATTTAGGAGTCGGTTTGGAGGTGGGACTACAACTTTCGGGATTGTAGTCCCGCCTCCATCGAGATGCGGCCAATCCACGCGATTTTAACTTGATTGACCTTGTTGAGCCCGCCTAGCGGGCTCAGCAGGCCAATTAAGGGCCACCCGGCAACAGGTGACATCACAGACTGAAATTTCATCTGTCAAGAGGTTTTGACAGATGAAATATCAGTGTTTCACAGCTGTTTGAAGCTGTCAAACACTGACAGTCTTACTTCTAATCTGAGTCCTTCTCCACAGACTGTTAGAAATCTCTCCTGCACAGAAAGCTGCAGGCTGTCACTTTTGACAGTTCGCAGCCATTCTGCTTTCTGTGCCGGTGAGATGAGGGACCCCCGAGACCTAAAGGAAGGAAGGCTGAAAAGGTAAGAAAAGGTCATTTAAACTTCTTTAATCACTTTAGACACACCAAACACACTTACCTTTGCACTTATGCACACATCACTCACCTGAACACCGATATCTCGACCCCTCCAAGTCCTTCAACCCGACAGCCCGCCTCCTCTAACTTGGCGTGGTTTGGAGCCATCGGGAATCCCACACTTCAACCTTAAAAATAGGGATTAGACTAAAAACTGCCTGATAACTACCTGTTAACAGGCAGTTAATTGGCACTAATCCCTTCCCGCCTCAGGTAGGCAGGTCCCAGTGCGGGGCGGGTACCTGTCTCTTTTGAAACTGGCATGGAGGCAGGTTTGGGTGCGGGATGGGGTCGGGACCCCTGATTTCGGGATTTTAACCCCTCACATGCCTCCAGTCCCAACTCCACGGCCCAATGAAAATCCTGCCCTTTGTGTCCTCTTCACAACTTGCTTTCCCACCTATCTTTGTATCATCAGCAAATTTGGCTACATTACACTTGGTCCCTTCATCCAAGTCATTAATATAGATTGTAAATAGTTGAGGCCCCAGCACTGATCCCTGTGGCATCCTACTAGTTACCGTTTGCCATCCGGAAAATGACCCATTTATCCCGACTTTCTGTTTTCTGTTAGTTAGCCAATCCTCTATCTATGCTAATATATTACCCCTAACCCCGTGAGCTCTTATCTTGTGCAGTAACCTTTTATGTGGCATCTTATCGAATGCCTTCTGGAAATCCAAATACACCACATCTACTGGTTCCCCTTTATCCACCCTGCTCGTAACATTTTTTTTTTAATTCATTGATGGGATGTGGGTGTCGCTGGCTAGGCCTGCATTTAGTGCCCATCCCTAATTGCCCTTGAGAAGATGGTGGTGAGCCGCCTTCTTGAACCGCTGCAGTCCATATGGTGTAGGTACGCCCACAATGCTGTTAGGAAGGGAGTTCCAGGATTTTGGCCCAGCGACAGTGAAAGAACGGCGATACAGGTCCAAGTCAGGATGGTGTGTGGCTTGGAGGGGAACTTGTAGGTGGTGATGTTCCCATGCGTCTGCTGCCCTTGTCCTTCTAAGTGGTAGAGGTCGCAGGTTTGGAAGGTGCTGTTGAAGGTGCTCAAAGAACTCCAGCAAATTTGTCAAACATGATTTACATTTCATAAAACCCATTCTGACTCTGCTTGACTGTATTATGATTTTTTAAATGTCCTGTTACTGCTTCCTTAATAATGGACTCCAGCATTTTTCCAGTGACAGATGTTAGGCTAACTGGTCTATAGTTTCCTGCTTTCTGTCTCCCTCCCTTCTTAAAAAGAGGCATTACATTTGCGGTTTTCCATTCCACTGGGACCTCTCCAGAATCCAGGGAATTTTGGTAGATTGCAACCAATGCATCCACCATCTCTGCAGCCACTTCTTTTAAGACCCTAGGATGCAGGCCATCTGGTCCGGGGGACTTGTCACCTTTAGTCCCATTACTTTCTTTAGTGATAGTGATTGTTTTAAGTTCCCCCCTCCCTATAGTCCCTTGATTATGTATTATTGGGATGGTTTTAGTGTCTTCTACCGTGAAGACTGATACAAAATATTTGTTCTCTGCCATTTCCCTGTTCCCCATTATTCATAGAAGTTACAGCACGGAAGGAGGCCATTTCAGCCCATCGTGTCCGCGCCAGCCAACAAAGAGCTATCCAGCCTATTGCCACTTCCCAGCTCTTGGTCCGTAGCCCTGCAGGTTAGAGCATCCCAAGTGCACATTCAAGTACTTTTTAAATGTGGTTAGGATTCCTGCCTCTACCACCCTTTCAGGCAGTGAGTTCCAGACCCCCACAACCCTCTGGGTGAAGAAATTTTCCCTCAAACCTTCCACCACTTACTTTAAATCTGTGCCCCCTGGTTTTTGACCCCTCTGGAGTTTTTTGAGGATGTAACTGGTCTTAAATAAAGGCAATTACAAAGGTATGAAGGCAGAGTTGGCTAAAGTGGCCTGGGAAAATAATTCCCCAGTCTCATCCTCTAAGGGACCAACGTTTACTTTAGCTACTCTTTTCCTTTTTATATACCTGTAGAAGCTCTTATTATGTTTTTATATTTCTTGCTAGTTTACTCTCATAATCCATCATCTCTCTCTTTATTATTTTTTTAGTCGTCCTTTGCTAGTTTTTCAAAATTTCCCAATCCTCTGGCCTCCCACTAATCTTGGCAACATTGAATGCCTTTGTTTTCAATTTGATACCATCCTTTACTTCCTTTGTTAGCCACGGATGGTTCTCCCTTCTCTTAAAGTCTTTCCTTCTCACTGGAATATATTTTTGTTGAGAGCTATGAAATATCTCCTTACATGTCTGCCATTCCTTATCAACTGTCTTACCCTTTAATCTATTTTCCCAGGCCACTTTAGCCAACTCTGCCTTCATACCTTTGTAATTACCTTTATTTAAGATCAGGATACTGTCCAATCAATATGAAGATTAAAATCGCCCATGATTATTGCTGTACCTTTCTTACAAGCCTCCATTATTTCTTGTTTTATACTCTGTCCAACAGTGTAGCTACTGTTAGGGGGCCTATAGACTACACCCAACAGTGACTTCTTTCCCTTATTATTTCTTACCTCCACCCAAACTGATTCTACATCTTACTCTTCTGAGCCAATATTATTTCTCACTACTGCGCTGATCTCATCCTTTATTAATAGAGCTACCCCACCTCCTTTTCCTTTCTGTCTATCCTTCCAAAATGTCAAAAACCCCTGAATATTCAGTTCCCAGCCTTGGTCACCTTGCAACCACATCTCTGTAATGGCTATCAGATCATACCCATTTATATGTATTTGTGCAGTCAACTCATCTATCTTGTTACGAATGCTGCGTGCATTCAGATAGAGTTTTTAATTTTGTCTTTTTACTATTTTTCTATGCTTTGACCCCACTTTCTGATGCACTCTTATTTTTATACCTTCTGTCCCTTCCTGTCACACTCTGGTTACCATTACCCCCATCATTACCCTACTCTATTGCCTTCTCCTTTCTCTTTGACTTTTTAAATTCCCGCTCACCTGAACCTTCCTCCCCACTATTTAGTTTAAAGCCCTCTCTACAGCCCTAGTTATTCGATTCGCCAGGACACTACTCCCAGCATGGTTCAAGTGAAGCCCGTCCCAACAGAACAGTTCCCTCTTACCCCAGTACTGGTGCAAGTGCCCCATGAATGGAAACCCATTTCTCCCACACCAGTCTTTGAGCCACGCGTTCAGCTCTCTCTGATCTTATTTACCCTATGCAAATTTGCTCGTGGCTCAGGTAGTAATCCAGAGATTATTACCTTTGTGGCTCTGCTTTTTAATTTAGCCCCTAGCTGCTCATACTCCTTCAGCAGAACCTCTTTCTCTGTTCTATCTATGTCATTGGTACCTACCTGGACCACGACAACTGGAACTTTCCCCCCCCCCCCCCCCCCGCCCCACTCCAAGTTCCTCTCTAGCCCAGAGGAGATGTCCTTAACCCTGGCACTGTAACCCTGGCACTGGGCAAGCAACACAGCCTTCGGGACTCACGCTTTCGGCTGCAGAGAACAGTATCTATCCCCCTTACTATACTGTCCCCTACCACTACTACATTTCTTTTTACTCCCCCAACTTGAACAGTTTGCTCATCCTCCCTGCAGTCCCTGCTCTCGTCCACACAGGGAGTAAGAACCTCACACCTGTTGGGACAAGTGCAAGGGCTGAGGGTCCTCCAATGCTACCTTCTGGATCCCCATACCTGCCTCACTCATAGTCACACCCTGCTGTCCCTGACAACGGACCAAATTTGAATTATTTAACCTAAGGGGTGTGACTGCCTCCTGGAACACAGTGTCCAGGTAACTCTCTCCCTGCCTGATGTATCGCAGTGTCTGCAGCTCGACTCCAGCTCATCAACTCTGATCCAAAGTTCCTCGAGCCGCCAACGCTCAGCCTTGGTCCAAGAGCTAAATTCCAGAGGTGAGGCGAGTGTGACTGCACTTGACATCTAGGCAACATTCGACCGAGTGTGGCACCAAGGAGCTCTAGTAATACTGAAGTCAATGGGGATGAGGGGGAAATTCTCCAGTAGCTGGAGTCATACCTGGTACAAAAGAAGATGGTTCTGATTGTTGGAGGCCAATAACCTCAGCCCCAGGACATTGCTGCAGGAGTTCCTCAGGGCAGCTGCATCAATGACCTTTCTTCCATCATAAGGTCAGAAATGGGGATATTTGCTGATGATTGCACAGTGTTCAATTCTGTTTGCAATTCCTCAGATAATAAAGCAATCCATGCCCACATGCAGAAAGACCTGGACAACATCCAGGCTTGGGCTGATAAGTGGCTAGTAACAATCACATCACACAAGTGCCAGGCAATGACCAGCACCAATAAGAGACAGCCCAACCACCTCCCCATGACAATCAATGGCATTACCATCGTTGAATCCCCCACCATCAACATTCTGGGGTCGCCATTGACCAAAAACACAACCGGACCAGCCACATAAATGCTGTGGCTACAGGAGCAGGTCAGAGGCTGGGTATTCTGTGGCGAGTGGCTCACCTCCTGACACCCCAAAGCCTCTCTACCATCTTCAAGGCACAAGTCAGGAGTGTGACAGAATATAAAAACAGAAAATGCTGGAAATACTCAGCAGGTCAGGCAGCATCTATGGAGAGAGAAACAGTTAACATTTCAGGTTGCTGAATGACGAAAGGTCATCGGCCTGAAACGTTAACTCTGTTTCTCTCACCACAGATGCTGCCTGACCTGCTGAGTATTTGCAGCATTATGTTTTTATTTCAGATTTCCAACATCTGCAGTATTTTGCTTTTGTGTGATGGAATATCTCCACTTGCCTGGATGGATGCAGCTGCAGTAACATTCAAGAAGCTCGACATCATCCAGGGCAAAGTAGTCTACTTGATTGCCGTATCATCCACTAGCTTAAATTTGCACTCCCTCCACCAACGGCATACTATGGCTGCATTGTGTGCTATCTTCAGGATGCACTCCAGCAGGTCAGTAGCACTTCCCAAAAAAGTGACCTCCGCCACCTAGAGGGACAAGAGCAGGATGTGCATGGAAGCACCATCATCTCCAAGTTCCCCTCCACATCACACATTATCCCGACTTGGATATATATTGCTGTTCCTTCGCTCTCGCTGGATCAAAATCCTGGAACTCCCCAATAGCTTTGTGTTAGTACCTTCATCAGTCAGAATGCAGCAATTCAAGACAGCTTACCTTCTCAAGGGCAACTAGTGAAGGACAACAAACAGCAGCCATTGAATTGAGACAACACAAAAAATGTAAGCCTCTACTACAGTCTTTGATTCCTGACATTTGGACGTTGCAGTCGCAGCACTGGCATAAAACCTACCAGCCTCCGTTCATCTGAAAGCAGCAGAGACACAATTTTTCCTGTGTCTTCTCATCCACCACCAGAATTACTGCCTGCCATGATGTCCTTGGAAATGTGCTCCCAGTCCGGCAACACCTCGATTAAAAAATTATCATCCTGGTTGTCAAACCCCTCCATGGCCTCACCCCTATCTCTGTAACCTCCTCCAGCCCTATAACCCTCCTAGATCTCTCTCCTCCTCTAATTCTGGCCTCTTGTGTAGCCCCGATTTTCTTCACTCCAGCATTGGCGAATGTGCCTTCTGATGCCTAGGCCCTAAGCTCTGAAATTCCCTCCCTAAACCTCTCCGCCTCACTCTCCTCCTTTAAGTCACTCCTTAAATCTAACTTCTTTGACCAAGCTTTTGATCACCTGTTCTAATATCTCTTTATGTGGCTTGGTGTCAGGTTTTTTCTGATAATGTTCTCATGAAGCGCCTTGTTCCCGCTAAGGTGTGCACGTGCGGCTGCGCAGTAATCTGAAAGGTCCCGCGCAGGCCCCTCACCGGCTTGTACATTGTAACTACCTCGCATGCGCACAAATTTAAAGGGGCCGCACATTAAAAGAAATCGGCCACACAGAACTAAGTGCAGCTTACAGAGACCATTGCTTGGGGCATTTTTACTGTGATAAGGGCACTTATATAAATGAAAGTTGTTGTTGTTGTGCTATCCCAGTTCAGTGCATCGGGGAGCTTGTGTTGTGATTTAAAGTTGCACTAAGACTTCCCACCATTTGTTCTCAGCCCATACTCTGATTCTTGGATTGAATAGTTCTTTTTTTAATTCAAAAGGGGCGATTTTCCCCGGATACTTTAGGTGCTAAAAAGCCTCCAAGATGGCCAAGCTGGGGTCTTGAGCTGCAACGCTGGTTTAACCCGCATTTAGCGCACAACGCCATCTTGGTAAAGGAATTGAAGCGCGCACTAGGAACAGCCGCCCAGAGGATCGCTAAGGAGCTGATTGTCAATTAAATTGGCTGCTAGCGCTCATTAAATAATCTGTATGCCATTTTGCTGGCTAGCACTGAAATTAATTACTTATCCTTACAACGATCAACTAAAGAGGAGTAAACAAGTCGTTGGTGAGGATTTCAAGCACTACTTAAAGGCATACTCAGCTTTCACTGTTCACTTGCTGCTGGAGGTTTGAAGGGGTCTTTTGAGACACATCGAAGACTTTCTGGGACAGTTTGTCAAAACTTCACCAACACTCTTATCAACATTTATTCTGAGGACTTCACCTAAAAGGAGTAAGTGCTGTGCTACTCTACCTTATTGGACACCTTATAGGAGTCATCAGGAGAAAGGGAGTGCTTGGTCATGGGGATCTTGCTAGGGGTCTCCCTTGGTCTGGAGGAGGAATGGGAGGAGGAGATGAGGCCAGGCAGAGCAGTACCAGCTGCAGCAGGAGAGAGGGACAGGAGGGCAAGGTGGACCTACGGGTACAGGACATCCCTCCTCCTCTGCACCTCCTCCACGTCTGAGAACCTGGGCACCCTCTCCCTCGGTCGTTGAGCCATCCTGAAACATGTCGTTGTGTGTCAGCCAGTGCACTCTACTCCTTCAATGGAAGTGGGTGCATGGAGCCCACATCTAGTGCTCCATAAAAATTGCTTCCAATCAGCTCTTGAGGTTTCTGTTTTAGCGCCTCCAGGCAAGTTCAAATTATGATAATCAGCAATTAGGCCCAAAATTGCGTGCTAAAATCAAACTTTCAAACAGGCATGACTTACTAGCATAGCACCCTCTAGGAGAATCAAGGGATATGGAGATTGGGCGGGAAAGTGGAGTTGAAGTCGATAATCAGCCATGATCTTATTGAATGGCGGAGCAGGCTTGAGGGGCCGTATGGCCTACTCCTGCTCTGATTTCTTATGTTCTTATACCCACTTAGCGCCTGTTTTCACCCTTTCACCAAAATAACCCCTAAAGTATTTTTACTATTCTATTATTTTTACATTTTTTCTGTAGACCTGTTGTTGGGAGTCCAATCCAGCTTGTTTTCTGAATTGGCCTCTAATAGGTCTATGGAGGCACAGAACAGTAAAGTTTTGTAAGTGATACAGAAAGATTGTTAAGGCATCAATCTCTCCAAGGCCAGGGTAAATCCAAAGTCAGCTTTAGATTATTGTACGTTAGTACTGTCAACTGAATTCTTTGATTCAAATTTATGCTCATACAACTTGGGAAAAGTTCAGCATCAAATAGTATAGTGAAAACGTGCAGTGTCCCTTTAATAACTGCATATATTAATCTCCTAATATCCATGTGATCCTCCCCCATTCCTACATCACCCAAAGTCCCACGGCTAACCAATTCTCTTTCTTTGATTGATGCGCATTTTAAATCAGAAACAGTGCGGCAGGACAGGATGAGCTAGCTACACGCAGGATTAACTTCAAAGTAATGTAATGCTGTAAGTAGGTAATCTAACTTTATTTATCTTTTATCTTCTGGCTCCACCCACTAAGCCATAGCAATGCACATAGAATAGCTGTGATTTAAAGATTTGCTTTAATAACTGATGCACCAAACAGCATATTATCATTGGAGGACAAATCTAAACAGTAACTTTTAGTAAAAGTATGAAGATTACTCCCCTTAGATTCTGTCCTGGTGATGCTGACATTATTCTACAAGAATGCACTTCAACTCTTTTCCCAAGTTTCCAACGTACAATAGGTAATAAAGAGGTGTGTTCTCCCATCCACTTTGCATTCATGGTTTAGAAACCACGCGCACGATCTTCCCTGGGGAGGCGGGTATGGAGGTGGGACTGCCGGGAAAATGGCAGAATCTGGGGGCGGGTGCCCAACCCGCCCCCAAGCTATCTTGCCAGGAGGCGGGTAGCCGACTCACGCCGGGTCCCATCTCCTTGGAGGCGGGAAGGGGATTAGTGCCACTTATCTGCCTGTGAACAGGTAGTTAACAGGCAGATAAAAGGATTATCCTCATTTTAAACACACAAGTGCGGGCTTCACGAAGGCTCCGAACGCCGCCAGGATCACCGAGGTGAGCAGTGGGTCGGAGGCGTGCAAAAGTGCACTGTGAAGGTAAGTGATGGGTGCAAGTGTGGAGAGGTGAGTATGTAAGGTAAGTGGAAAGTGTTAGTATAAGTTTACTTACCTTTGTTTCTTCCTGCAGGCTTCAAGAGTTGGGGATGCGGAGAGTCTTGTACCTCCGGAGCAGAGATGACAGATGGCTGTTGCATTCTCCAATGCAGCAACCATCTAATTTCTGCTAAATAAAGAGGTTTGATGAGTCTTGAATTCAAGAACGCATCAAACTACAGAGATTGTCAGTGTTTGACAGCTTCACAGAGCTGTCAAACGATGACAATTCTGTCAAAAATTCTGTCAAAAAAAGTCAGAATAAATGTTACGAATGCAAGCTCCCAAAGCACCTATCAGGAATTTACATGCATGTCTCCATGATTTTCCCTCTGGAGACACAGATTGGTAAAACTTAATAGCAAAATACTGTGGATGCTGGAAATCCGAAATAACAACAGAAAATGCTGGAAAAACTCAGCAGGCCAGGCAACATCCGTGGAGAGAGAAGTAAGAGTCAACGTTTCAGGTCGAAACCCTACATCAGTCTTGACGAAGGGTTTCGACCTGAAACATTGACTCTATTTCTCTCCACGGATGTTGCCTGGCCTGCTGAGTTTTTCCAGCATTTTCTGTTGTTATTTTGGTAAAACGTAACTGATATATAATAGCAGATTAATTTATTGTATTTACTGTGAAATAGTAAGCAGGAGTTAATCTTGTAACAATAAAAAGTAAATCTCCAAATGCTGAAAATCAGGAATTAGGCTCCTTTCATCCTTCCAGGTGCTGTCAGGTTGCTCTGTATTTCCACCATCTTCAATCTTTGTTTTGTTGCTAATCTGGTAATGTTGAGCAAAGCTTGGTGATGAGCTATCAATTACTCATAAAGGACGGAGAGTTAGGAGAGTAACTAAAAGGCTTTTATTAACAAAGAACAGAGCATGCCTCTCGTGGTTGACCGGTTTCCAAGAAGGCAGGGGGCTGCAGAGCAGTCACCTTTATACCTGGGCATGTGGGTGGAGCCAGGGGCGGAGCCAGCTGAGGCATGCATAGATACAACAGTGTGCAACAACAACAACGGTGAACAACAGTAACAGTGGTTTACCACATTCACCCCTTGTTTAAAATTGAGTCTGGCGAGGTGAAGTGTACTAAAGGTTCGTGTAAGTAAGTCTATCAGGTGGCCTTGTATGCCATCCTGATCGTCGTGGTGGCGGCGGTGATGGTGCAGCATCCAACGTTGAATCTGGCGTCTCATTGAGTGGTTGGGTGGTCAATGACGGGTCCTGGGGCTGCGGCATGCCGTCTACAGGGGTTGGGTTGTGGGTAGTGGTGGATGGCAATGGTAGTGTTTCAGGGGCACCCGAAGGTGCGAGGTCTCGTATGGAGACTGTGTCCTCCCGCCCATCCGGGTACGCCACGTAAGCATACTAGGGGTTGGCGTGGAGGAGGCTCACCCTCTCGACCAGGGGGTCCGTTTTATGGGACCTCACGTGCTTCCGCAGTAGGACGGGTCCTGGAGACGTCAGCCATGTCGGTAGCGAGGTCCCCGATGTGGACTTCCTGGGGAAAGTGAACATTTTTTCATGGGGGGTAGCATTGGTGGCCGTACAAAGCAGTGACCGAATGGAGTGGAGCGCCGCAGGGAGGACCTCCTGCCAGCGAGAGGTTGGAAGGCCCTTAGATTTTAAGTTTAAGAGGACGGCCTTCCAAACCGTCGCGTTCTCTTTTTCCACCTGGCCGTTCCCCCGGGGGTTGTAGCTGGTGGTTCTGCTTGTAGCAATACCTCTCGTGAGCTGGTACTGACGGAGTTCGTCGCTCATAAAGGATGAGCCCCGGTTGCTATGGATATAGCTAGGGAAGCCGAACAAGGCGAAAAGGTCATTCAGACCTTTAATGACCGTGGTACTGGTCATGTCTGGGCAAGGGATGGCAAACGGGAAACGGGAGTACTCATCAATTATGTTGAGGAAGTACACGTTGCGGTCAGAGGAGGGGAGGGGCCCTTTAAAATCGACGCTCAGGCGCTCGAAGGGGCGAGTGGCCTTGATCAGGCTTGCTCTGCCTGGCCTATAAAAATGCGGTTTGCACTCGGCACAGATTTGGCAGTTCCTGGTCATGGTCCTGACCTCCTCGATGGAGTAGGGCAGGTTACGGGATTTGATGAAATGGAAGAACTTGGTGACCCCCAGGTGGCAGAGGTCATTGTGGAGGGTCTGCAGTCTATCAACCTGCGCGTTGGCGCATGTACCACGTGATAGGGCATCTGGGGGCTCATTGAGTTTCCCGGGCCGGTACAAGATATCGTAATTGTAGGTGGAGAGTTCAATTCTCCACCTCAAGATCTTGTCATTCTTGATTTTGCCCCTCTGCTTATTGTTAAACATAAAAGCTACTGAACGCTGGTCAGTGAGCAGGGTAAATCGTTTTCCGGCCAGGTAATGCCTCCAATGTCGCACCGCTTCCACAATGGCCTGGGCCTCCTTTTCGACAGAGGAGTGTCGAATCTCGGGGCCCTGGGGGGTCCTTGAGAAAAAGGCCACGGGTCTCCCCGCCTGGTTAAGGGTTGCAGCTAGGGCGAAGTCGGATGCGTCGCTCTCCACTTGGAAAGGGATGGACTCATCCACTGCGTGCATTGTGGCCTTCGCAATATCTCTTTTTATGAGAGTGAAGGCTGCACATGCCTCTGCTGTCAGGGGGAAGGAGGTGGACTTGATGAGGGGTCTGGCTTTGTCCGCATAGTTGGGCACCCACTGAGCATAGTAAGAGAAAAACCCTAGGCATCTCTTCAGTGCTTTTTGGCAGTGGGGGAGGGGGAGCTCCATAAGGGGGCGCATTCTGTCGGGGTCGGGGCCGATGACTCCGTTCTCCACTACGCAGCCAAGAATGGCGAGGCGCGTGGTGCGAAACATACATTTAAATGGCGAGGCGCGTGGTGCGAAACATACATTTGTCCTTGTATGTTAGATTCAGCCGCTGGGCCGTACGGAGGAATTTCTCTAGGTTAACGTCATGGTCCTGCTGGTCGTGGCCACAGATGGTGACGTTGTCTAGATAGGGGAAGGTGGCCTGCAGTGCGTTCTGGTCAACCATTCGGTCCATCTCCCTTTGGAAGACCGAAACCCCGTTGGTGACGCCGAAAGGGACTCGGAGGAAGTGGTAGAGACGACCGTCAGCTTCAAAAGCTGTGTACTGGCGGTCCTCAGCCCTGATGGGGAGCTGGTGGTATGCCGACTTCAGATCAATCGTCGAGAACACCCGGTATTGTGCTATCTGATTGACCATGTCAGATATGCGGGGGAGTGGGTATGCATCTAACTGGGTGTAGCGATTGATCGTCTGGCTGTAGTCAATAACTAGGCGCTGTTTTTCACCAGTCTTCACTACCACCACTTGTGCTCGCCATGGGCTAGTGCTACCCTCAATAATCCCTTCCTTCAGGAGTCTTGCTACTTCGGATTTAATGAAGCTCCTATCCCCGGCACTGTACCGCCTGCTTTTGGTAGCGATGGGCTTACAGTCGCGGGTGAGGTTAGCGAACAAGGCGGGGGGGGGCGGAGACTTTAAGCGTGGAGAGGCTGCAAATGGTGCACGGCGGGCGATTTAAAAGCTGCTGGCTGCAAACTGTGAGTGGGGGGAGGGGTCCGCCGTACGCTAATGTGACACTTTTAAGGTGGCACTGAAAATCCAACCCCAGTAGAACGGCAGCGCAGAGATGGGGCAGGACAAGAAGTTTAAAATTTTTCTATTCTGTGCCCCTTACTGAAAGGGTCACTACACAGTAGCCACCGACGTCTGCTGAATGGGATTTGGAAGCCATAGAGATCCGATGGCGCGTTGGCAGGACCGGGAGAGAGTAACTGCGCACCGTGTCGGGGTGGATAAAGCTCTCCGTGCTCCCGCTGTCGAAAAGGCAGGTAGTGGCGCGGCCATTTACCGTAATGTCCATCATGGACCTGGACAGTTGGTGAGGGAGAGATTGGTCCAGCGTCACGGAGGCCAGCGTATGGTCGAGCGAGTTGCTGTGGTCGTCAGACGAGGCGGTGGTTGAGTCCGGGTCACCCGCGATTGGAGTTGGAGGCGTCCAAGATGGCGGACAAAATGGCTGCGCCCATGATCCCGATCCCCACGTGGCTGGAGGTGTCCAAGATGGCAGACAAGGTGGCTGCCCCCACGGTTCACACGCGGCGCTGCTGGCGTTAGCGGTTTTACCTTTGCAGGCGCTGACGTAGTGTCCTTTCTTCCCGCAGCCAGAGCAGGTAGCGTTTTTCGCCGGGCAGCGTGCTCTGGGGTGTTTGCCTGGCCACAAAAGTAACATTTCGGGCCCTTGGACATCGCTGCAGCAGTTGGTGCCAGGGGTGGCGGTCCCATGACCCAAGGTTGCGGCGTCCACGGTGCGGAGCGGTTAGGGGAGAATGCGTCCATATTCCGGTGGGTCGCGTCTAGCGATAGGGACACTGCCTTCTTCAGGTCGATTTCTCCCTTCTCCAGCAGTCTCTGCCGGGAGTAGTCGGACTTGAGGCCCGCAACGAAAGCATCTCGGATAAGTCCCTCCGTGTGTGTCACGGCCGATACCGCTTTACAGTCGCAGGCTCGGCCGAGTATCTGTAGTGCCCGTAGGAATGCCTCCACCGATTCCCCGGACTGCTGTTTGCGGGATCTCAGGTGGTGTCTGGCATAAACCATATTTACCGGGCGTGTGTATTGTCCTTTTCGCAGATCGATAGCCGCCGCGTAGGTAGTCGCGTCCTGGATGAGCGTGTAGACTTGGTGGCCCACCTTGGAGGCCAGGATTTTTAGTTTGTTTCCATCTAGTGTCACGGCTGAGGCTTCCAGGTAAGCTTCGAAGCAATGCAGCCATTGTGCGAACTTGGTAGATGAACCTGCCTCTTGAGGGTCTAGGTCCAGGCATGTTGGTCTGAGGGCATGCAGCAGCGCCTGCTGCTCAGCGTTTGGTGCCGTCATTTGCTGCAGCGCCTGCTGCTCAGCGTTTGGTGCCGACATTTTGTTTTTGTTAATAAAATTGATGCGCTATCAATTACTCATAAAAGACGGAGAGTTAGGAGAGTAACTAAAAGGCTTTTATTAACAAAGAACAGAGCATACCTCTCGTGGTTGACCGGTTTCCAAGAAGGCAGAGGGCTGCAGAGCAGTCACCTTTATACCTGGGCATGTGGGTGGAGCCAGGGGCGGAGCCAGCTGAGGCATGCATAGATACAACAGTGTGCAACAACAATAACAGTGGTTTAGAAACATAGAAACTAGGAGCAGGAGTAGGCCATTCGGGCCTTCGAGCCTGCTCCGCCATTTAACGAGATCATGGCTGATCATCCAAACCCTAGCACCCGGTCCCTACACCGACAGCCATCCCACCCAAGCCCTATCCCCGTAACCCCACATATTTAATCCCCCCTAACACTAAGGGCCAATTTTTATCATGGCCAATCAACCAACCCGCACATCTTTGGACTGTGGGAGGAAACCGGAGCACCCGGAGAAAACCCACGCAAACACGGGGAGAATGTGCAAACTCCACACAGACAGTCACCCGAGGCCGGATTTGAACCCGAGTCCCTGGCGCTGTGAGGCAACAGTGCTAACCACTATGCCACCGTGCTGCCATAACAGTGTATCATCCAATTTGACATGAGCAGTGCCACACTTGGTCACTGTCATTTTAGTTCAATGGTAGCAGATCTCCTGTGGCACTGCTCATGTCAAATTGGATGATACACTGTTATAACAGGGGTGCTATACCCTGCAATACATCACATATTCTGCTGCTAAGGGGCGTGTCACATTTTTGGGTATTTATGCTCGACCTTTTCTTGGGTTCAGTGTCACTGGTCCTTCCCGTCAGTGGACCTCGTCTCCCCAACAATCCAGAGTGCATCTTTTCTGTTCAATATCTAGGTACTGTAGATGGTAGCAAGATCCAGGGATTGTAACAAAGAACCCTTACTGGCTCTGAATTGTATCACGAGTATTTCCAGCATTTTCTGTTTTTATTTCAGATTTCCAGCATCCACAATATTTTGCTTTTGTGTTGTATTATTTTTATATATTAAGGAATGTAGAGAAATGTATATTTCACTATGTTATACTGTTTACCATTCATTCGTCTTTCTTTTATAAATCCAAACATTTGTTGGTGAGCTCCTCTCTTCGAAAGGTGGACTGGATGTATATTCTGATCAAACTGAGATGCAGGGGTTGTACCAACAAATGATTGGATTTATAAGAGAAAGATGAATGAATGGTGTGTGAGTGTGGCGGTGGGGGGGGGGGTCCAGTGGCATTACCACCATTTTGTTAGCGATTGCGTCCAGGTTTGTGAGTGGTTTAATATACATGCAATAAAAGTAGAAAATGCTACAAATGTGCATTTGAATGTTCTGATGAAGCTTTCCACCTGGAATAATAACCCATCAATCACTCTTTCAAATGCCCCTTGGGCATTTGCAGCATTTTCCCATTTTATTTCAGGTTTCCACCACTTGCAGCTTTTCCTATTGATTGTAACGGGGTAAGTTTTTTGTCGTCAGCACTTCAACCAGTTCGAAACCACGGGCAGCGCAGTGCCGATTTTCACCTATGTGCTCCCAGAATGCAAAGCTCTGCGCCAAGAGCGCTGAATACAAAATTGTGCCCCACTGTGTGCAGCTAAGTTGCCCTCTGTACACAATGGTTTCCTCTGAAGTTCAGTTAGTCAATATGTGCACGAGCCTGAGATTGTGCAGTCAAGCTCGACATTTTGGAGGCAACTAGAGTGCTCAGTACAGGAAACTTTCGATTAACCGGCCACTAAATAACCGGAACGCTCTATCCACTGGCAAAATTCAGGAGTCGGTTCAGATAACTTTTTTTACTTTTAGTTACTTTTTTTACTCATTTGTTGTTGTGCAAGCGTGTAGCTGAAGCTGTTGCTAAGCTACAGAGATGCTTGCAAGTTAGAGTCATAGAGTCATAGAGTAATACAGCACGGATAGAGGCCCTTCGGCCCATCGTGTCCGCGCCGGCCATCAAGCCCTGTCTAATCTAATCCCATATTCCAGCATTTGGCCCGTAGCCTTGTATGCTATGGCATTTCAAGTGCACATCCAAATGCTTCTTAAATGTTGAGGGTTTCTGCCTCCACAACCCTTTCAGGCAGTGAGTTCCAGACTCCAACCACCCTCTGGGTGAAAAAGTTCTTTCTCAAATCCCCTCTAAACCTCCCGCCCTTTACCTTGAATCTATGCCCCCTAGTTATTGACCCCTCTACTAAGGGAAAAAGCTCCTCAGCATCCATCCTATCTATGCCCCTCATAATTTTGTACACCTCAATCATGTCCCCCCTCAGCCTCCTCAGCTCCAAGGAAAACAAACCCAACCTGCCCAGTCTCTCTTCATAGCTGAAGCGCTCCAGCCCTGGTAACATCCTGGTGAACCTCCTCTGCACCCTCTCTAACGCGATCACATCCTTCCTGTAGTGTGGCGACCAGAACTGCACACAATATTCCAGCTGTGGCCTAACCAGTGTTTTATACAGCTCCATCATAACCTCCTTGCTCTTATATTCAATGCCTCGGCTAATGAAGGCAAGTATCCCATATGCCTTTTTTACCACCTTATCCACCTGTTCCGCCGCCTTCAGGGATCTGTGTACTTGCACACCCAGATCCCTCTGACCCTCCGTCTTGCCTAGGGTCTTTCCATTCATTGTGTATTCCTTTGCCTTGTTAGTCCCCCCAAAGTGCATCACCTCGCACTTTTCCGGGTTAAATTCCATTTGCCACTGTTCCGCCCATCTGACCAACCCATCTATATCGTCCTGCAGACTGAGGCTACCCTCCTCGCTATTTACCACCCTACCAATTTTTGTATCATCCGCGAACTTACTGATCATACCCTTTACATTCATATCCAAGTCATTAATGTAGACCACAAACAGCAAGGGACCCAGCACCGATCCCTGTGGTACCCCACTGGCCACAGGCTTCCAGTCACAAAAACAACCTTCGACCATCACCCTCTGCCTTCTGCCACTAAGCCAGTTTTGTATCCAATGTGCCAAGGCACCCTGGATTCCATGGGCTCTTACCTTCTTGACCAGTCTCCTGTGCGGGACTTTATCGAAGGCCTTACTGAAATCCATGTATACCACATCCACTGCGTTACCCTCATCCACACACCTAGTCACCCCCTCAAAAAAATCAATCAAATTAGTCAGACATGATCTTCCCTTGACAAAGCCATGTTGACTATCCCTGATTAATCCTTGCCTCTCCAAGTGGAGACAAATTTTGTCCCTCAGGATTTTTTCCAATAATTTTCCTACCACTGATGTTAGGCTCACTGGCCTGTAGTTCCCCGGTTTTTCCCTACTACCCTTCTTGAATAATGGTACTACATTAGCGGTTCTCCAGTCCTCTGGCACATCCCCTGTGGCCAGAGAGGTCCTGAATATATGTGTTAGAGCCCCCGCAATCTCCTCCTTTGCCTCACACAGCAGCCTGGGATACATTTCATCCGGGCCTGGGGATTTATCCATTTTTAGGCCAGCTAAAACCGCCAATACCTCCTCCCTCTCGATGTTAATATGTTCGAGCATATCGCAGTCCCCCCGCCCTATTTCTATGTCTACATCGTCCTTCTCCATAGTGAAAACAGATGCAAAAAATTCATTTAGAACCCCTCCTACATCTTCCGGCTCCACACACAGATTTCCACTTTTGTCCCTAATGGGCCCTATTTTTTCCCTAGTTATCCTCTTACCCTTAATATACTTATAAAACATCTTCGGATTTTCCTTTATTTTGCTGTGCCGATTGTTTTGAAACTTAAGCAACAGGGAGCTTTAGACGGAGCTCTGAGCTCCGTATCTTTTAACTATAGCGTTCGGTTATCCGGCATTGTTGGTGGACCAGCACCAGGTCGGTCCCGTCATTGCCGGATACCAGAAAGTTTCCTGTACATGCACCGAGGTGAAACCAAACAGCATGAGCGAGGTTGTGGTATTTAGTGCAGGAGTAAGACTGCCAATTTTGTGCCAATTCAGGGGTATTTTGTCCCAGATTTTCCACTTCCCAGCACACGTGAGGAAATCCTGTATCACCCCACCCCCCACAAGCCTGTATTTTTCCAACCATTCTTTTGAATAGTCGGAAAATCACAGGCTGGCAGTACAGAGTTTCTCCATTAGCACTTCTAGTGTGCCACAGAAGTCGAAAATCCAGGCCTTTGTGCTGCGGAACCATTAGCAACTGTGTTGAAACTGCCCAACCTCATTTCACCTCAGGCACTCTCAGCGGGCAGAGCGAGAAAGCCTTTCATCCTATCAAGCACTGATCGTGTGCTTAGCGCAGCCCAAACTCCAGCCTGCGCGCCGCTCACATTTATCTTTACAAGAAACCACAGTGGGTTGTTCAGTATTAAATCCTGCTATAAAAAAGTATTTTGTCCCCAACTGGTTGCAAGTAGTTCTTCATTTCCTTGCTTATCTGCTTTGTACTGGTTTCCATTTCTCTGATATGTTTCTGGAAGGGAAAGAAACACAACACGGAAACTGTTATTGAGACAATATTACCAATAGTAATTTTAAAATTCAGCTCCAATTCAAAATTATAATCTTCAAGTTAATCATTTCCCTTTGCTATTAGCAGTTTTAATTGTGATTATAGATTTATGCCCCCTCCACCTCTCATCTTTGACAACAGGGAATTCCAGCAGGGCAGCAATTCAACTGCAAGTTTCTATACACCTTCGATAGCAGTGCTGTCCCACAGTCTGTGAGTGACGGGGACCCACCTTTGATAGCAGTGCTGTCCCACAGTCTGTGAGTGACAGGGACCCACCTTCGATAGCAGTGCTGTCCCACAGTCTGTGAGTGACGGGGACCCACCTTCGATAGCAGTGCTGTCCCACAGTCTGTGAGTGACAAGGACCCACCTTCGATAGCAGTGCTGTCCCACAGTCTGTGAATGACAGGGACCCACCTTCGATAGCAGTGCTGTCCCACAGTCTGTGAGTGACAAGGACCCACCTTCGATAGCAGTGCTGTCCCACAGTCTGTGAGTGACAGGAACCCACCTTCGATAGCAGTGCTGTCCCACAGTCTGTGAGTGACAAGGACCCACCTTCGATAGCAGTGCTGTCCCACAGTCTGTGAGTGACAAGGACCCACCTTCGATAGCAGTGCTGTCCCACAGTCTGTGAATGACAGGGACCCACCTTCGATAGCAGTGCTGTCCCACAGTCTGTGAGTGACAAGGACCCACCTTCGATAGCAGTGCTGTCCCACAGTCTGTGAGTGACAGGAACCCACCTTCGATAGCAGTGCTGTCCCACAGTCTGTGAGTGACAAGGACCCACCTTCGATAGCAGTGCTGTCCCACAGTCTGTGAATGACAGGGACCCACCTTCGATAGCAGTGCTGTCCCACAGTCTGTGAGTGACAAGGACCCACCTTCGATAGCAGTGCTGTCCCACAGTCTGTGAGTGACAGGGACCCACCTTCGATAGCAGTGCTGTCCCACAGTCTGTGAGTGACAGGGACCCACATTTTTAAAAAGACAAATAAGAAGTAACTTACCTTGTACACAAGACACATGCACAGAACAGGAAGCACAGAAACTCCCATTACAATGGACAACAGCCTGAAGTAGAAAATGCTAGAAGTGTGCAGTGGGCCGGTTTGAGTGTTCTGATGATGCTTTTCAGCAGGAATGCTATTGCAGTTTATTCCTTCACACTGGTTGGGTTCACCTGTATCAAAAAAAAAATCACAATCAGCCATCCCTGTACCTAAAACCATTTATACAATGCACATCACTCTCAAGTGTACAGAAGATGAGATTTTTCCAATGTCTTCGTAATATAGGTCTCAGGACCCTGGTCAGGTTTTATTCTCAATCTGTGTTGAGATACTGATCTCTGCTTGGGAACCAAGGGGCGATTTTATTAATGGGGGCACGTTAGGAGGCGGGAATGCTGCTTGGCGGGTCGTTGTCCCGCCTCCATCAATTTGTGGCCAACCCACGCTATTTTTCCTTGATTGACCTTGTTAAGCCCGCCCAGTGGGCTTAGCAGGCAAATTAAGGGAAAGCTGGTTGCAGAGCACGTTTTTGACAGATGAATTGCTGTCAAACAGTGACATTCTCTGCAGTTTGATGAGGTCTTGCATTCAAGACCTCACCAAACTTCTTTGTTTTACAGGAATGAGATGGTTGTTGCATCTGAGAATGTAACGGCCATCGCTCATCTGCAACACGGAGGTCCGAGACTCTCCACACACAAACCGACTGAAGCCTGCAAGAAGAAACAAAGGTAAGTACACTTTTAAAAACACTTTGCACATACCTCAGATACTCACCTCTACACTCTTGCACCCATCACTTACCTTCACACCACACTTTTGCACCCACCCGACCCCCACAGACCCAGGCAGTTAATGGGCTTTAATCCCTTCCCGCCTCCAAGGAGATGGAACCCGCGCAGGATGGCTACCCGCCTCTAGGAAGATGACATGGAGGCGGGTTGGGCACCCGCTCCCAAATTCTGCCATTTTCCCGGCAGTCCCGCCTCCCCAGGGCTGGCAAAATCGCCCCCATAGTCTCTGGAGTGGGCTTTGAACCCACAACCTTCTGACTCAAAGGTGGTAGTGCTACCAACAGAGTGGACCTCAAGTGAGGGCAGGATTGGCCATGGCTGAGCTGCCACCCCACCCCTTGGAGAACTGCTTGACAAAATCACTGTTACAATTCACGCAAGAATAATGGCCACTTGGGCGAGATCACAGAGGTTGAAGGGTGCAAGGTGAACCCAGCAATGCCTTCAGAAGAGCAAAAGGGCAGGGACAAAACTAGCGAGGAAAAAAATAAACATGATACAAGGTAACGAGAATTCATCACATATGTGGAATACAGAATTATTTATCTGAAACTAAATCAAACAGCTGTGTGCTCGTCCTCACTATCAACGAGTGCCAGCTGTAACCATGGCAACTCCCTCACCATAACTAGCCTCAAGCTTTCTGGAACATTCAGCAGCACAAAAAGAGAAAAAGAAACCTCACTGAAGCTCAAGCTGACCCATAAATATCTTAGAGCCCATAGAAAACACCACGCATGTAAAACAGAATGAAACAAAACTCCCACCAAGGCCACATCCTAATAATCAGCATGCACACACACTGTGTCCTCTACAGCAGACACAGCCAACTGATGTTGTTATGACCACCATGATGGTGACTTCTCCTGGGACACAACAACTTGCATTTATAAAGTACTTTTAGAAAAACAATTCAAAGCACTTCAAAGATAGGGTGGGGGGAGGGGGAAACAAAATCAGGTTTAACTCTAAAATCAGAAGGCCTCATTTTTGGATTTTTTAAAGCTACTTCTGGTGTGAAAGCTACAGAGCCAGAGAGAAAGTGGCTTCACTTAATACACTGTACATACAAACCATTTTCTTCCCAGGATGGAAGAACAAAGTTCCGAAACAATATCTATCTATATCAAAAACAGTATGTCAACACTCCAGCTGCCAGATTTCAGACATCACATTGCAGATGTCAAACACTGTCCAATACAAACTTCTGTAGTACATTAAATACCAGAATATCCATAGCTTCTTAATTGATCTTCCCACCAATAAAGCCCAGGATTCCGATCTGTAGTACAAACTGCAATTGACCCAATCATTCATTTCTCCAGTGTAATTCCATTAATTAGTCAGAAAAGAACACACACTGATATTTTAGCAGCACAATAGTACATTGAGGATGAATTTCCACAGGGGCTCTCCCAATCTTCTACCGTAACTTCGACAGAAGAGCCATGGATACCCTGGAAAGCCGACGCTATTTATCCCGGGTTCCTGTGGCTCTTCCACCGAAGTTAGAGTGGACAATTGGGAGAATCCCCTGCGGAAATTCAACCTTATGTTTTACCTAGTGTAATGTTCCTGTCCTTATAAACTGTGGCTTACAGTGAACTGCATAATGAGAGATCCACTAGTAATACTGTCCCACTGCTGGCAAGCAGCTTTGTCCTCCGGCAACACAACTGGAAATTAAAGCCCACATTTCTCTGACCATCATTTTAACAGGCAGTGTGTACCCTCATTTCCAATTTGTGCTGCTGGCAGGCGATGCTTCCTGCTATTCAAAGAATCATATAGCACAGAAGGGGTCAATTTGGCCCATCGCTCCGTGTGTAGGCACTTTCACAGAATCACAGAAACCCCACAGTGCAGATAGAGGCCATTCGGCCCATCGAGCCTGCACCGACACATATCCCACCCGATCCCCGTAACCCCTACACCAACACATATCCCACTCTATCCCCGTAACCCCATGTATTTAATCCCCCTAACATTAAGAGTCAATTTATCATAGCCAATCAACCTAACCCGCACATCTTTGGACTGTGGGAGGAAACCGGAGCACCCGGAGGAAACCCACGCAAACACGGGGAGAATGTCTGTGTGGAGTTTGCACAGTCACCCGAGGCCAGATTCGAACCCGGGTTCCTGGCGCTGTGAGGCAACAGTGCTAACCACTATGCCACCGTGCTGCCCGTTGAAAGAGCTATCCAATTAGTTCCACTCCCCCGCTCTTTCCTCATAGCCCTGCAAATTTCATTTCAACAACAACAACTACTTGTATTTATATAGCTCCCTTAACGTAGTAAAACGTCCCAAGGTGCTTCGTAGGATTATTTTCAAGTATATATCCAATTCCCTTTTGAAAGTGACTAGTGAATCTGCTTCCGTTCAGACAGTACATTCCAGATTAATGAGACTATTAATGAGACTCGTAAAATCTCCCCCTTTTCCCGGTCTTTGAGGCCTACAGCTTTCAATTATCAGTAAGGCTCGTGACACTTTTAATTTGTATCAATCACATGACTCACTGCAGCAGTATTACAGTGATGGGTGAACTAATATTACCTTTAGGCTGCAGAAGAACCACAGTAAACTCAAAGCGCACTCCATATCTCGCATCACCCATGACAGGATATGACATAATATTTATGGATGAGAACGGAAATCTAGCCCATCTTAGTTCATCCATATAGAATGACCCTAACGTCACCTCACTGCAGCAACCAATCATTTTTTTAAAGCTCTACTACTATAACCGAGAGTCCATTCCAATTATTGATCATTCAGTGTGACGAACAGCCTCCTGATATCAGTCCTAATGAGGTAGAGCCTGTGGCACCTTGTCCCACTTTTGCAATTTAATTAAAAATAATTTTCAGAATTTATCACTTCCATACCATTAACTATTTTATATCCCTCTATAACTTGGTTTATATTCCCTTGAGGGCAGAAGATTGAGGGGTGATCTGATCGAGGTGTTTAAAATGTTAAAGCATTTGATAGTTTCTCTGTAACTACCCTATTTCCTCTGATGGAGGAATCAAGAACAAGGGGGCATAATCTTAAAATTAGGGCTCGGCCATTCAGGAGTGAAATCAGGAAGCACTTTTTCACTCAAAGCGAGTAGAAATCTGGAACTTGCTCCCCAAAAGGCTCTGGCTGCTGGGAAAATTGGAGCTTTCAAGACTGAGATCCATAGATTTTTGTTAGGTAAGGGTATCAAGGGATATGGAGTTGAGGTGTAGATCAGCCATGATCTAATTGAATGGTGGAGCAGGCCCAAGGGGCTGAATGGCCTACTCCTGCTCCTACGTTCAATAAGATCACCTCTCAAATGTCTCCTTTCAAGGGTGAAACGCTCAGGTTTCTCCAGTCTTTCCTACAATTAGTAAGCAATAAAAAGCACAGCGGTCACTACGCTTTGTTTTTTAGTTAAAGGTAAAAATGCTGTGATTAATTCACTTCTGCTCAGCATTTTGTACAAGCAGGGACTCATCGCAAAAATTTCTAATGCACCTTAGGCAGAACATTTCTACTGCTTCCAACTCCGCTTTTGTAGAGCACCAGAGAACGAGACAAGCTGTTGCAAATGGCGGAGGTGGGGGATAGATTACCACATTGGATTTGTGTTGCAACAGAACACATTTGTGTTGCAAAATTCTGAGCAGACATACAAAACAAATTTAGTAGAATTTTGCTCTATTCCACACACGCACATACACACGTCTGGTATGTGAGTCAGAACCAAATCCCAAAGTGGATTGGTACAAAGTGACGCATAATGCTGCACTGTTGTACTTCATGTCTCCATGTTGCTATGGTGTTCTTTGTTGTTGCTATGGCATTTCTGAAGCTTTTCATTGTGTGCTGTACTTCATATGCTGAATGGCAATAGCTGTAAATACTGTTATAGATAAACTAATACACCTGTTGCCGTCAAAGAACTAGAGGGTGAGTTTTCCAATAAAAGCACTAAAGGAGAGAGGCAGCTAACTCAACACTTTCCAACATCGCACTGGTAGAACTACAAGGGATTTCTCCAAGATCAACCCTAATTGCTTTGTCATAGCATTATAATCTGCCCATAATGCGCCTATCACTGGGAGCTCGCTATAGTTCCTGGTGGGGGCAAGGATGGAAAATTAACTGGATCAGCCCTTGAAGGGCAGCTGCCAAAATTTAAAGCAATGAAGATGGAAAGAAAATCTTGCAGGATCCACTAGCCTTTGCCCTGATTAGCTGATATGCCCTCCAGGCACACAAAACTTTCTTACAGTGGTGGATGAGAGGCTGGGAATAATGGAGACATCCATCTCAAAGACAAGCACCTCCATCTCTGAAATCCATAATGAGCTGGAATTGGCGTCCACCAATAATCAACCTCAGTGATTCAGAGGATAAGCAGTATCATTCCAAAATGGTCTGACTGGTGCTATGTTTAATATGAGGTGATCAGGGCACTAGGCTGTAGCATCTCTGAGAGGAGGGGTCAACTATGAGCAAAGTCTCTTTGACTTTGTGGTGGTCCAGTGGTCTATCTTCAGACATATCACTAGGAGCCACAGGCAGGCACTGGCCACCAGTGGCATAAGATGTGGAACTAGCAGCCTGTCGCTGATGGCAAAAAGCCCTGCACACAGTTGTCCATGTCCCTTGCTTGCGGGCAATAAGATCTCCACAGTGACTGGTTAACAAACCTTTGCTCCATGATCACATCATCATGTAGTGCCACTGATCCCTCCACCACCTCCTCTGAACAACCTGAAGTTCCCTAGTCAAACAAGCCACCATTCACCAGTTATATGGCTTTCACTAGGGAACACAGACGGTATCATAACAGGTACATAGACACAGGGTGAGATTGCATACACTTAGGGCTGGATTTTGCAGGGGATCGGTGGCGGGTTGGGAGGGAGTGTGTTTTTTTTCTCCAGCGGGCCGGGACCCAGTTGTGAACCCGCTGGCACGCACCTTTACCTAATGTCGGGTCTGTCAGCGCTGAGTAGACCCGACACACTACGGCGGGGGAGGCAATTAAAATCATTAGTGGCTTGCTTACAGCCACTTAGCCATGGTTTTTTCCCAGCTTTTTGGATTTGACAGGTCGCCTACCGGTATCCTGTTGTGCCTAGATCGTGTCTGTGAAGCTGAGGCGAGAGGTCATTGAATCAGCTGATGAGTTGACAGCTTCAAATGTCAAGTCAAAGCTCCCAGCTGATTGAGAAATGATCCCTTAACCACTAGCTTCTCTAAACTGCATTTCCGCTACAGATTCGGGATGCTGCAAGTCTTCACACAAGTCTCCATCCAGTCTGACCTCATTACCTCTCATACCATTGACATCGCTTCTGTCATCTCTACTTCACCTGCCATCTAGTCCATCAGCATAGGTGCACCTTATACTCTCACCTTGGTCCTCAGAAACTCACCACGATCAGCCCCAACACCAGCAGCACCAGGCACACCAGCAGCACCAACAACACCAACCTTCTCCACAATCAACGGATGCTGTACAGGTCACAGGACATCAGCACCTGACCACATTGCTGCCCGGGACGCCAGGGATGGCCTCACCATGACCAGATTTACTTCACTTGACGCTGTACACCCTGGCTGCCACATGATGCGCCAGGTTGGCACCACCCGACACCAACATCATAAAGCATCCCTACAATGCCCAAGCCATTCCTTTCACACTCATCACCATTGCAAGGGGGGGGGGGGGGTTACCGTTATGTCTCACCATTCACTGCAATTCACTAAGCCACTTCTAAAGGTGCACACAAATCTGTCTAAGAACGCAAAGTATTGAAAATAAAGGTTTCAATGTTTGGCACCACACTAACAGAAACTCTACATGAACAGTGCATAAAACACCCAAGTGCCTACCCTTGTATGTTGTTAGTTGGTATTAGGGTTGCAAAATTCTGGGAATTTTTAAAAGAGGAAACTTTCCATGGGAATTTAGAGTTTTTTTGCACACTGATGGTTTTTGTCTCTGACCCTTATATTATCTTTGACATCAAAATAGACATATTGTTCCATACAAATAAAAACAGGCTTTCAAAACTTTATTTAGGTTATAATTTTGAACTTTATTGAACCCCCACAAAAAAGACCCATCTAAAATAAAATAAAAAGAGCGTCAGCTTATTTAGCCTGTAATTTGTCCCTTTGAGTCTTCTACTCATCATTGCTCCTCCTGATTCTCTGACTCTGGCTCGGACATGTCCATTTCCTCCTCTGTGTCACCGTCTAGCTGTGCGGTGGACACTTCTGTATCTGACTCTATAAGTTGTAGGTTCGCCTGGATAGCCACCAGTTTCTCCACTCTCTTGTTAGTTAGCCTGTTGCGCACCTTTGTATGCGTATTCCTAAAAAGTGACCAGTTTTGTTCAGAGGCCGCTGATGAAGGTGGGATTTGGAGTATCACCGATGCAATGGGTGACAGGGCCTCAGATGCACAAAGTCCCTTCCACCAGGTATGTGCACTGATATACTTGCATGATTCCCATATCCCGTCCCCATTCCAAAGACCTTGCTAGGTAGAGAACTTTGCCAGACTTCCCAGAACTTTGCCCACGTCCAGATTGAGGTGGCGTGAGAGAGTAGAAATCACACTGTAAGCGCTGTTGATCTGTTCTCCAGAAAGTATTGGTCTCCCAACATGCTTTGGGTCCAGCATGTATGCTGCAGCCTGAATCGGCCCGACACAAAATTCTTGACACGTCTGTATGAATTGAACAATTGCCTTCTCCTCTGCTTTGAGCAGCAGGGATGTGGGTAGGGCAATGCTGATTTGTTCTTTTAAATCAGCAAAAAGCCTGAGAACATCTGACGAGACAGCGTCATCTCCTTCAATCTGAGCAATTGCAGATGCTACTGGTGAGAGTAGTTTAAGGCTGCTAACCACTCTCTCCCAAAACACATCAGCCAGCAGTATTTTCTTGATGGTGGTTTCCATATCCCCAGACTGGGATATTGCCATTTCTTGCAGCGACTCGCTTACCCTCCAGAAGGCTGTTGTACATTATGACAACGCCACCCCATCTAGTGTTGCTGGGCAGGTTCAGTGTGGTATTCTTGTTCTTTGTCGTTTGCTTGGAGTTGTAGGTTGCTGCAACTACCTGTTTTCTCCTGACATACTTAACAACTTGCTTGGCTCTATTGTACAGTGTTTCCATGGTTCTCAAACCCATGATGTCCTTGAGGAGCAGGTTGAGCCCATGAGCTGCGCACCCAATAGACGTAATATGAGGGTAGGCCCCCTCCACTTGAGCCCAAGCAGCCTTCATATTCGCAGCATTGTCAGTAACTACTGCAAAGACCTTTTGTGATCCAAGATCGTTGATGACCGCTTTCAGCTCATCAGCAATGTATGTGCCTGTGTGTCTGTTGTCCTTCGTGTCTGTGCTCTTGAAGAACACTGGGAGAGGAGTGGAGACGATGTAGTTTATGATGCCCTCCCCTCGTACATTTAACCACCCATCTGAGATAACTGCAACACAGTCTGCCATCTCTTATCGTTTCTTTGATCTTTCCTTGGACTCTGTTATACTCAGCCTCCAGCAAATAAGTAGACAAAGCATGTCTGGTGGGAGGACAGTATGCAGGGCGAACAACATTGAAAAATCTCTTCCAGTACACATTGGCTGTGAGCATGAGGGGTGAGCCTGTCGCATATACAGCTCGAGCAAGGCACTCATCTGCATTCTTCTGGCTATGGTTATCCATTGTATCAAAGAACCTTCCAAGTGGGCCAGGAGTTGCTGATGATAAGGAGCCTGATGCTGAATGTGAACCATCATCTTCTTGAATGGAAGCAGAGGAACTCTGGGCTGACTGCTGTGAGCTTTGAGTGAAGCTGTTGCATTTGGATAAATGCTGCTGCATCTTTGTGGCATTCTTTACATATGGCTTTGTACAGTGTTTGCACATGTACACAGTCTTTCCATCTTTAATGCCTGGGGTAAAATGCTTCCACACATCCAACGGTAAATGTGGCATTGTTCTATGCAGAGAAATAAAGGGTATTCGTCTCTGTGTCGAACTGCGGTCGATCAACACGATTGCAACAGGGTGAGTACATTTTTCCTGATGCTCCATGTGATGGAAGCATGACCTGCGCACGCATGACGCTACATCACCAATAGAGGGAGCTAATCGCTCATCCAACCAATCAGGACACATTTGTTCAGTCACACACAAAACTTGTAATTATTAAAACAAGCCAAGTAAGATAAACATATATTGATTAAGAAATTCCTTAATAATTAAGATTCCATCTCTGTTAGTAATTTTAAGAGAGGACCTGTGAAAAAAAATGAAAAATACAAAAAAAATTATGCTAGCATGTGCTTTTTTGGACAAAATTCCCAAGCTAAACTTCCCGTGGAATATTTCCGGAAATTTACCGGAAACTTTCCACCCCTTCGCAACTCTAGTTGGTATGATTGCACTAGGATGAGGGTGAGTATGAGGGGTGGCTAGTGAGATGGTGATGTGATAATGTAGATAGAGAGGGATAGGTGGAGGTGCAAGGTAGGTTGGTGTAAGAATGTGCAGGAGTAGGGTAGGGAAGGCAGAGTGATGGGGATGTGATGAGACACACAGCAGGATGAGGTTGAGTGTGGCTTTGTACCAACCTTTCGTGGTCTACTGAGATCATTGAAATAACTGCGGCACTGCACCAGGTCCTCCTGAACACATCCCTGCTTGTGTCCTCCTGTGCAATGTGCAACCAGGCTGCGTTGGTCTCCTGGGGAGGTCTCTTCCGCCCATGGGAAGGGAAGAGAACCTCCTTGTGTGCTGTGACTCCCTCCATAAGCATATAGAGGGGGTCATGGGAGAGCCTGCGTGCAGTCCTGCTCCTCTGTGCAGTGCTTGTTAGTGTTTGCAGCACCTCAATGCTGCAGAACACTGACAGCACAAATGTCAAAATAAGTTGGCCATGGTCCCTTTAAGGAAACCAGCTGATGACGTGTTATCAAATGACGTCACTAGACCTGCTTCCTCTAATTGGCCGGGAAACACGCTGGGCAGGCTTAACAAGCCCAATCGGGGAAAATTCATTTCAGAGGCCGGGATGGAGACAGCAGCGGGGTCGCCTGCCACGGACTCGCTGAGCTTCGTAAAATCCAGCCCTTAATGTACACACATTTACAATATCACAGTAAATTATTTTAAACAACCACCTTCGCCTTTGTACCCTCTATTAAACTTACTTCAGTGTGAAGACCTATGTAAGCAACGGATAACAGGGTTAGGAACTCAACGGAAGCTCTTTACAACCTTCTGGACTCAACAGTGACTTCAATAACTTCAGATCATAACCACTGCTCCTATTTTTTGGACAGCAGGTGTTGGTAATAGTTCTGCTGTTGCCACTTAGAGCTCCTCTAGACCCAGGTTTGGTTTCTTGACTTGTCCCATTCCCACCACCTATTACCTCGCACCATCATCCCTTTTGGCATTTAATCAATCCTGCCTTCCACCCTATCACAGACATTTCCTTTTGTTTTTTCCTCCCTTCTCCTCTCCCACTTTCCCTGCCTCTGTACTTGCTTAAAAACTGTTACATCCCTAATTTCTTCCAGTTCTGACGAAAGGTCATCGACCTGAAATATTAACTCTCTCTCTCCACAGATGTTGCCGGACCTGCTGAGTATTACCAGCATTTTCTGTTTTTATTAATGGAATAAAATTGTTTCTATCTCTGAAACTGTTGATCTGCTCCTCAGTGGAAACGGATGAGCCCGTCATCATTCTGGAATAGTACATCTGTCACATTTTGAACTAGCTGGGGGTGCCCGGCGTTGCCAGGGCAATTTTGGGCCGCGCGGTCTCCCTGCCCCTGTCTGTCCCCTCTCTCTCTCCCTACCTCTGCCCCTCTCCTCTCCCTCCCTCCCCCTCTCTCTGTGCCTCCCTCCCCTCTCCCTGCCTAGCGCCTCAGGCCCGGCGCCGTTGTGATAGTGGCCATGCGGGGCCTAGCGCTTCAGGCCCGGCCGGGCTCTGGGGCCGAGACGGACCCCAGCTGAGCTCCCCCACGGGTCGCGCGGTTGACGGCCGGCCGCTGCCCCGCCCCCGCCCGCTGTGTGTCTCGGGCCGAGCGGTTGTGAGGCGTGGCCCGAGTGACCCGAACTCACCTGCCGCTCCTGGAGCCGCAATGTGGGGGTTTGTTTGGCTAGTGCTGTCGCTGTGGGGATGAAAAAAATGGCGGTGAAGTTTGGGGAGACTGGAGGATTAGGTCCCGCCCGTGACGACCGATTGGTCAACCATCAGGTCACTGAACTGTAGGGTTGGTCAACCAGCACGTCACTCAACGCTAATGAGAGGTAGGATTGGTCAACCGCTAATGAGCGGAGTTTTGAGGATTTTTGAACGTTTTTTGTATACTGTCCGAACAATTTTTGTCTGACCAAAAAGTAAATACACCTATGAGACTCCCCTAATGATAAGCTTTCTTTTGATATAACATGCGTGTAGGTACGCTCTATAACTTTTGATTGTATAGCCGGACAGACAGACAGACCGACCAACTCTTTTATTATATACTAGCTGGGGGGAGCCCGGCTTTGCCAGGGCTGTTTTGGGCCGGGCGGTTTAAATCGAGTGCCAGGCTTTGGGGCCTCTCTGTGTCCCTCTGTGAATCTGGTGCCGGGCAACATTTTAAATCGAGTCCCAGGCTTTTGGGCCCTGTCTGTGTCCCTTTGTGAATCTGCTGCCGGGCAACATTTCTACCTTTTAATACCTTGAAAGATGAAAGTGAAAGTACTTATAAAACGTTTTTGGTAAATCTTATGTTATTTTTAAAAGAGATACTAACTTTTTCAAAGCTGGATGATCAAAGTAGTTTGAGCTGGAAGCTGAAGTAATGGCAGTGAAACAATGGCTGCCAGATCCCCGAGATGAAAACGATTAGTCCCGCCCACACACACACACACATTGGCCAACCATCAGGGGACTGTACTGTAGGATTGGTCAATCGTGACGGCACAGGATTGGTCGAACCTTGACGTCAGTCAATCAATGCTAAGTAGCAGATAATGAGTTTAATTTTGAAGGTTTTTTGCGTAAGGCGCGAACAATTTTCGTCCGACCGAAAAGTAAATAGGCTTACGTGCGTCCCGGAAGCGTAAGCTTTCTTCGGAGGTAACGCGCGCGTAGGTACGCTCTATAACTTTCAAGCGCATAGCCGGACAGACGCACACGCGAGGACAGACAGAAGGACAGACAGATAGACAGACAGAAAGAAGTATCCGTTTATATATATAAGATAGATAGATATCTAATCTGTCTATCTATCTATCTATCTATAAAAGGATCGATCTGTCTGTCTGTCTATCCTCCGGTGTGCGTCTGTCCGGCTATGCACTCGAAAGTTATAGAGCGTACCTACGCGTGCGTTACGTCAAAAGAAAGCTTACCATTCCAAAACGGTCGTAAGCGTATTTACGTTTCGGCCGGACAAAAATTGCGCCCGCGGTATCCAAAAAACGTTCAAAATTCCGCTCATTAGCATCTCATTATCCGCTCATTAGCGATAGAGTGACCTCGAGGTCGACCAATCGTACGCCGGGTTCCTGGCGCGTGCAGGCGGGCCCTCCTACAGTCGAGTGACGGGACGATTGACCAATCCTACGCTTTGGTGACCTGACGGTCGACCAATCCTACGCTTTGGTGACCTGACGGTCGACCAATCGGTGCGTGTGTGGGCGGGCCTTATCGTTCTGAACCGAGGTGAGTAGCCGCCATCTTGCTTCCATTTTTTTTCCCGCTTTCTGCGTCTTTCTTTTCAAATATACATTTCCAGCAAAAAAAAATTGCTTTTATTAAATTGTTTTTAAAAAAACTTCATTCATTTGTAAATATTTTCTCTAACCTGAAGATTCTTTTTCCTACCTTTCCCTGTTTTTGTAAGGCCTCAGAACCTAGGCCTCAAAGCCTGGGCCTCTCCTGCCCAGCCACGCCAGAGCTAGGTAATTGTCCCACGGCTTCTGCTAAGCTCCCCCCCACCCCCCCCCCCGGTATCTCGTTACCCGGGGCAACGGCCTCAGCCACGAGGGTCACGGGACATACACAGGGTGCGCGCAGCAGGAGCAGCCGAGACGCGACGTCTCTCTCTGTTCCCCACTCGGCTCGGGGGCGGGGCTCTCGGGAGTGCGGATCTCGGGCGGGGCTTGGAGAGCGGGAAGGGTTTCCCCAGCAACCGGGCCCGCCGGCCGTCTCTCACAGCCGCAATCGGCGGTCTTGAAGCCAGCTCGGGAGGGCGGGGCTCCGGAGAGCGGGAGGGCGGGGCTCCGGAGGGCGGAGCTCACGACATCGGGGGACGGGGCTCGCGACATCGGGAGATCGGGGGACGAGAGATCGGGGGGCGGGACATCGGAAGATCGGGGGGCGGGACATCGGGAGATCGCGGGGCGGGACATCGGGAGATCGCGGGGCGGGACATCGGGAGGCGGGAGATCGCGGGGCGGGACATCGGGGGGCGGGGCTTGGGGACTCCCCCCCCCCTCCTCCTCCCCCCCCTCCCTCCTCCCCCCTCCCAATTCCCCCCTCCTCCCCTTCCCCCATTCCCCTCTTTCCCCCCTCCTCCCCTCGCTTCCCCCTCCCCCCGTCACGCTCTCTCTTCCCCCGTCACTCTCCCTCTTCCCCCCAGTCGCTCTCTCTTCCCCCCCAGTCGCGCTCTCTCTTCCCCAGTCGCTCTCTCTCTTCCCCCCCGTCGCTCTCTCTTCCCCCCAGTCGCTCTCTCTCTTCCCCCCAGTCGCTCTCTCTTCCCCCCCAGTCGCTCTCTCTCTTCCCCCCCAGTCGCTCTCTCTCTTCCCCCCCAGTCGCTCTCTCTCTTCCCCCCCAGTCGCTCTCTCTCTTCCCCCCCAGTCGCTCTCTCTCTTCCCCCCCAGTCGCGCTCTCTCTTCCCCCCAGTCGCTCTCTCTCTTCCCCCCCGTCGCTCTCTCTCTTCCCCCCAGTCGCTCTCTCTCTTCCCCCCAGACGCTCTCTTCCCCCCAGTCGCTCTCTCTCCCCCCCAGTCGCTCTCTCTTCCCCCCCAGTCGCTCTCTCTCTTCCCCCCAGTCGCTCTCTCTCTTCCCCCCAGTCGCTCTCTCTCTTCCCCCCAGTCGCTCTCTCTCTTCCCCCCAGTCGCTCTCTCTCTTCCCCCCAGTCGCTCTCTCTCTTCCCCCCAGTCGCTCTCTCTCTTCCCCCCAGTCGCTCTCTCTCTTCCCCCCAGTCGCTCTCTCTCTTCCCCCCAGTCGCTCTCTCTCTTCCCCCCCAGTCGCTCTCTCTCTTCCCCCCAGTCGCTCTCTCTCTTCCCCCCCAGTCGCTCTCTCTCTTCCCCCCCAGTCGCTCTCTCTCTTCCCCCCAGTCGCTCTCTCTCTTCCCCCCCAGTCGCTCTCTCTCTCTCTCTTCCAACAACAACATGCCCTCGAAAAAGCCTCGGCACCGCCGGGCACTCCAGCTAGTATATATATTGATGTAGCTTTACATAGTCTTTGGCTAGTGCCTAAGATCTCCCTTCCATGTGACTGAAGTGATCCACTGGGCAAAATGTTGAGCACAGCTGTGACTTCCACAGCCACAGGCAGAGTTGTGGTGTAGATTCCAAGTCCTCAGCACTTAAAAAATTCAGTAGTTGCTTTCTGCAATGTCTCAATCTCATCTGACACTGCTCCTGCATTACTTAGGTCACTTTTCCTCCATGGACCCTCTTTATAGGATATGATCTTGCCCCCGGGTCCTATTTCTGTGCACCTTCATCTCCAGTTGGTCTATTCCTTTTCTGAAAGGAAGATGGCAGCCACTATTGCTATGAACTGCTTGGTTACTTTCCTCCTGTTTTTGGTGATGACTTTGTCCCTTCCATATATGCATTTGTAGCCACAGCAGGTACACAGGCCCCTTAACTGCCTGGAAACTGCAACATGGCTGCCCTCATCCCTTCCCCCCAAGCTGGTTCCATCCCTGTACTACTGTGTTTAACATGTAACGCATCTCACAAATCTGAAATATTCAATGGCCCAGAATCATGTGGCCTTTGATTGAGGTCCACTATCGCACTTCAGGATTCTTGGTCAATTTTTCCATGGAAAGGGGTTATTTTAAAATGTGTTTTGAGCTAAAGCTCGCTTTAAAGGGGTAGGTTCTCAGCATTGACCCATGCTGGGTTCTGAATCCAAAGGTGGTTGATATACTAATCAGAAGTTGTTTTTCCCAGAGACCAAATGACAAGCAATTAAATGTCTTGTCTCTGTGAAAAATAAACACCTTGAACCCACTGTGTTGAGAGGGTTTTGACCTCTTCGTGACTATGAGTAATCTGTGAGTAAAGCAAGGAAGGTAGTCTGGTCTTCTTTTGGAAAAAGATCTGCACAGGCAGCCAGACAGCAAAAGGCTGTGAAGGGAGACTGGAACTTCCCTGGGCCATAGGACAGAATGAAGAAAGATTATTCTGTTTACATTAAGTAAGATGGCCCACCAGAGTGGGGCATAACATCATGTGCTCTTTATTTTGTAAAAGTATGCAAATATAAGTTCTACCAATTGAACTAAGTTCCTATTGCTCTACACTTTTTAATTTACTGTAGAATTAAGTATAACTCAATCCAAACTTCACCTCATCTAATGTTGACTTGATCTGCCTTCAGTGAGACTGAAGCAGTACATGTGATAGACATGAAAATCTGGTCCAGATTACAATGGAATTTCACTGTTACAATCCCAGGTCCTGCTACTATACAAGTAGATGTAGGGCAGCGTGAGTCAAGTCCCATAATAAGATGCCCAGTCCGCTTACAAGAGCAACTGAAGCCACTAACCTGAGAAGGTATCTACAGCAGACCCAAATTTGTAACATTCAACCTGAGATTAATTAACTAATTACACAATTACCATGGCATCATGCCAGCACCCTTCAGTTACACAATTTACTATGCCACAGTCTGTCTTGAATGCAGTGACTGACATGTTCAGCCTAAGGAACCAGACTGACATCAACACCAGTCATTTCTGTTGGGAGCTCTCCTGTTTGTCTGCCATGGAAAGGAGTTATTTTAAAATGTGTTTTGAACTAAAGCTTGCTTTAAAGAGGGTAGGTTTTGTTATCACCTGATGACTTTCACAAATAATTGTCCAGACTTCCTCTGGAACTTAATAAAATTTTGTTTAACAAAGGCTATGTTAGTGAGAATATTTGATTTGGTTTCTCTGTTTGAAAAGGATCAGTGAGTAAATGTGCCTTATTCCAGGGGTTGTGATTAAGATTCAGTTTAGCCAACATTTTGGTCACTGTTGGAAGTCTGGAGCTTCAGCAGCAGCCACTTTGTCTCTCAGCAAGACAATCATTGATCACTGAATCCTGGATAGATAAGGGCATATTCTCCCACCCAGCCTCCATGTACTGTAATGCCTTAAAACGCTACTCTCTCTGTCCACTTCTCCATATAGACTGCATTTAATTTAGGGTGATTCCATGTGAATTTGTACTATTCACTCTGTCACTGTTAGTGATGCACAGAAATATTTCCATTCTTTAAACTTACTCACACCAGGCACAACCAAAAGTAAAAACTTTTTTGATTTAACTGTGCTACAGAATGCTGCTCGAGTTCCTCATTGATAACATTTATACAACAGCTTTTCTCATATTTTCACGAGTATCTGTTCATTCCTTCATGATGGCGTAAGACTAGCTAGAGCAATACTAAATACAAATGAATGTCCATTCATGCTTTCTACCAACATATCACCCTTTAATCACATCTTTTTTGCTAAAATTAGCAATCAGTGCAAAATATGGTCTCCAGTCACCCCCCGGCATCATGACTCACAATGACCTGGGACACAGCAGTAACATTTTAACAATTGCATTTCATGGAGTCAAGTTCTCCCAGACAAAAGTAAAGATATATTAATACCTAAAATTATTAAACAAACTGAAACTAGACATTCATAATTTTAGTTTTCCAATCTATTATAGTCAACAGCCAAAAATATATTTTTTAATCAAAAATTGTTTGGCCCTGTATCTGCAACACTAAAACATTATCAAAACACTGGATATTTGGTAATCCAATAATTTCCATTGGTTGAAATTAATAATGAAATCTTAAAGGTGAAACAGCATATCAAAATATTGGGATAGATTTGACAAATTAGCACTGACCTGCATGCCCCAATTCCTGATATGTACTCCTGTAGAGCAAAACTCAGGAGTGTTCATTTGTAAAATCTACTGCTTTATGATCTTGTTTAATTAATTGAAACATGCCATTTTAGTGTTTCGAATCATTCTTGTTAGATGTATTGTCAGCTGCAAGTGCAACTCAGTCGAAACGCCAATCTGAGCTGCAGCTTTTTTCACTTAGTTTAACACTTGAAATATTTATAGCAAAATTTACAGCCAAAGTCCCCCTCCCTTACTTTTGCATGGTCCATCTCTAACATCTTCTTGGGCTTCTTGATCTCTATTGCTGGGGATGGGCTGTCTACCAATATCCATTCTCTCTCTCTTAGGCAGTCCCTCGGAACCGAGGATGACTTCCTTCCACGCTAAAAATGAGTTCTCAGGTGACTGATGAGTCCAATGCGGGACCTACAGTCTCTATCGCAGGTGGGGCAAATGGTGGTTGAAGGGGCGGGTGGGTGGGGTGCTTGGGTTGACATGCGCTCCCTCTGCTGTTTGTGCTTGGCTTCCGCTTGCTCCCAGCGAAGAGACTGGAGGTGTTCGGCGCCTTCCCGGATGCTTCTCCTCCACTTTGAGGGGTCTTGGGCCAGGGATTCCCAGGTGTCGGAGGGGATGTTGCACTTTTTCCAAGGAGGTTTTGAGGGTGTCCTTGAAGCGTTTCCTCTGCCCACCTGGGGCTCTCTTGCCATGTCGGAGCTCTGGGCAGTGTGCTTGTTTTGGGAGTCTCGTATCGGGCATGCGGACGATGTGGCCCGTCCATCGGAGCTGATCGAGCGTGGTCAAAGCTTCGATGCCGGGGATGTTGGCCTGAGCAAGAACACTGATGTTGGTGCGCCTATTCTGCCAATGGATTTGCAGGATCTTGCGGAGGCAGCGTTGATGTTACCTCTCCAGTGCTTTGAGGTGCCTGCTGTACATGGTCCATGTCTCTGAAGCATACAGGAGGGCGGGTATCACTACTGCTCTGTAGACCATGAGCTTGGTGCCGGGTTTGAGGTCCTGGTCTTCAAACACACTCTTCCTCAGGTGACCGAAGTCTGCACTGGCACACTGAAGGCGGTGTTGGACTTAGTCATCGATGTCTGCCCTTGTTGACAGTAGGCTCCCGAGGTATGGAAAGTGGTCCACGTTGTCCAAGGCCTCGTCGTGGATTTTGATAATTGGGGGGCAGTACTGTGTGGCGGGGGCAGGTTGGTAGAGAACCTTTGTCTTACGGATGTTTAGTGTAAGGCCCATGCTCCCGTATGTTTCGGTGAAGGTTTTGACGATGGTTTGGAGTTCGACCTCAGAGTGTGCGCAGACGCAAGCGTCGTCTGTATACTGTAATTCGATGACAGAGGATGGGATGACCTTGGATCTGGACTGGAGGCGATGGAGGTTGAACAGTTTCCCCGTTTGTTCTGTAGATTAGCTCCACTCCAGCAGGGAGCTTACTGAGGGCGAGATGGAGCATTGCCTCTCTGTCCTTGATGAGTACCTCTCCGTTCTTGGCCTGCAGTGGGGTAGGACCTTGGGTGCTTGGGCCGTAGATGGCCTTGACTGCGCTAAAGAATCCATGCACGTCATGGTTGTCGGCTAGCTGCTGGATCTCCTGCGCTTTCTCCACCCACCATCTGTTCTTTAGGTCACGAGTTTTTTGTTGGACCTCAGCCTTCAGGCGTCTGTAGAGCTGCTTTCTTGCTCTCTAGTTGTGTTGCTGTTTCCAGATCAGGAATGCCTTGCATTTGCGGCTTATTAGCTCCTGGATCTCCTAGTCGTTCTCGTGGAACCAGTCTTGGTGTTTCCTGGTCGAGTGACTGAGCGACTCTTCACAGGTGCTGATTATGGAGGCCTTGAGTGCAGATCAGGCGCTGTAGACACTGTGTCTCTGCATCACTGGGAGTCGTCAGGTTGGTTGTGAGGCGCAGGCTGAATAGGGCTTTCTTAGCAGGGTCTTTGAGTGCTCCAGCGTTGATTTTCCTGCGGCATTGTTTCTGTTGCCGCCGCTGTTTTGGGGCTACATTGATGGAGATGACAGAGCGGATTAGGCGGTGGTCTGTCCAGCAGTTGTCAGCTCCTGTCATGGCGCGCGTGAAGCGGACGTCCTTGCGGTCCCTCGCTCGAACAATGACGTAGTCCAGCAGATTCCAATGCTTGGAGCGAGGGTGTTGCCATGAAGCCTTGTACTTGTCTCTCTGACGGAACAAGGTGTTGGTTATGGCAAGGCCATGTTCTAAGCCTTTAGTCAGGAGGAGGGTACCATTGGAGTTGGCTTTCCCTACCCACTCTCTGACGATCGCACCTCCCCAGAGATCTGTGTCCTTTCCAACTCTGGCGTTAAAGTCACCAAGGAAGATCAGCTTGATGCCCGTTGGGACTCGGGACAGGGATTGTTCGAAGCTGGAGTAGAATTCCTCTTTGGTCTCATCTGTGGCTTCCAGTGTTGGGGCGTACGCACTGATGACCGTAGTGCACTGGTTCCGGGCTAGGGTGAGCTGAAGAGTCATGAGGCGTTTATTCGTTAAAATGTATATTCATTAAAAGCCTACTGACTCCCACAACTACCTGGATTATACTTCTTCCCACCCCACTTCCTGTAAGGATCCATTCCCCTCTCCCAGGTTCTCCATCTTCATTGTACCTGTTCTGATGATGACACCTTCCACACTTCTAAAAGAGCTTCTAAAATATCCTGTTTTTTCCTCAGCTGAAGATTCCCCTCCACCATGGTTGCTATGACCCTCGAATGAGTCCTCCCCATTTCCTATGCTTCTGTTGATACCCTGTTTCCCACCCTCTCAGAACAGTGATAGTCCTCACCATCTACCCCACAAGCCAGCGCATTCAACAGATCATCTTCCACCATTTCCACCACCTTCAACACAATCCCTCCACCAAACCTATCTTTCCATCTCAGCATTTCAAAGGGATGATTTCTTCATGACACTCTGGTTCACTCTTCCATCATCCCAACAAATCATTCTCCATTCCCTGACACCTTCCCATGCAAGTGCAGGAGATGCAGCACCTTCCCTTTCACCAACTCCGACACCAACGTTCCGGGTGAGACAGCAATTTACATGTACTTCCTCCAATCTAGTCTCCTCTACACTGTGGACACCCAACGCAGATTAGGCAAGTGCTCTGCCAACCACCTCTGTTCTGTTCATAAATGCGAACCTCTACTCCCTGTCGCTTACCACGTCAATTCTCCAACCCACTCCCAGTCTGACGTTTCTATCTTTGGCCTTCAACACTGTTCCAATGAAGCTTAATGCAATTTCGAGGAACACCACCTTATTTTTTACTAGACACTTTGCAGCCCTCTGGCCTGAATATTGAATTTAACAACTTATGACCTTAACTATAGCTTTAGTCACTGGCAATGTGGATGTGTGTACTGGCATTTCCAGGGATGGCGGTGGCAGTCAGGAACAAACAGGTTGTTGGTAGGGATGAAGACCCCCAACCCCCATATAAATACTGTGCTGGCAGGGTGGTCTACATCCTTGGTGTCGACCTACTCCTTTTTCCCACCAGACTCCTAGGCCGCTGGAGCCAGTTTCACTTTGCCAGTTTTCCCTGTTTCCCATTCAACTTGCCTATCCACATTCCAATCTTCTCATATTCTAAGTGTATATGTCGCTTATTTCTTGATTTCTTTCATTATGCCTCCTTTTGTCTCCTGTACACATCATTTCTGCCCTTTAACCATATCCTGATCCCTACCGCAGCACTTTACAGGTTATGCTATGTCTTTTTCTCTGCGTTTGTGCTCCCGCTTCCCCTTGTTCTGTTCCTTCTTCAGTGCTGTTCATCTGTAACACCTTTCAGTTCTAAGCAAGGGTTTATAGATGAAATCAACTGACTCATGTGTTCTGGACAGATGCTGCCTGACCTGCAGAGTGTCTTCACCATTTTCCACTTTTTCCCCTCCAAAGTTACCCTAGTTGACACGCGCTGTCGCAAACTTCTTTGATCTCTTATCAGTGTCTCCTAATCGTGTTTCTCTGAGGCATCCATTGTTTTAGGAACAGTGAGGAAGCTAACTTGTGTGGCACTCCCATATTGTGACATTACGATATTCCATTCTAATGATATCATGATTGGGAGTAGTCAGTTCTGGGTATCACTACGCACTAATGATTTCATTGGAACTTCAGATATGGAAATTCACTAGTAAACACTTCCTCTTTAAGCTGCTGTAGAGCTAACATTGCATATGAAGGTAGATTGGATGAATTAGCACTTCCAGCACAGGGCTTCATGTGATGGGAGAGCATAAAACAATTTGGGGGAAAAATTCGGTATCGCCCATTTTGGGACGCTAATATCGACTGGGCGCAAAGTTTAGCGCCCAGCGCTAATCATCGCCTCCGACTGCAAGATTCGCCTCTATTTGAGCGTTAAATCAGGCGCTACACACCTCTCTTAAGGCGCAAATGTCAGGGAGCGAGGCGCTACCTCAGAACGCTACCGAAGCTCAGGCAATGCCAAATACCACAGAAGCCAGACAGACTGGCGCTGTCCAGTTCTTAAAGGGGAGGGGCCATCTTGCTGGCCAGCCACTCCCGGCTCATTGCAGACTTGAATCTTGGCCTGGAGAGACCTCAAAAGCAATTGTGTTGGAAGCACTAATGGATAGGCCCACGGAAAGAGCTCGACACTTAGCGCCCGCCTTTAAATAGCGCTCCCCAGCCCCTTCCCGACTTGAAAAAGTTCCCTTCTACCGGTCATTCCTAGCAGCAGGCGCTAAAGCAGGGGGCGCGACTCAATATTCGGTCTGGGGCGCTACCGGGCCGTTGCACGCTTGACTGACGTCACAATCTGCGGGCGCAGGAGGTAGTGGCGGTAGTGTTTAGCGCCGCTGCAAAATGACTGGCCAATTTCACTAGTGCCGCTAAAATCGCCGCGCTCAGGCACTAATTTCCCAGCGCCCCGCGGAGGCACTAACGGGAGGCGCTAAGCAACCGAATTTCTCCCCCTTTGGGTATGGAAGTCAGCACGTCCCATATGATTTTCCATCCATGGGTAGAATTTCTAACCAATTCTTGATTTGTGCTCCCATCATGCAAAGCTCTGCACCAGGAGTGCTAATTCATAAACTCTACCCTGCGATATCGATGTGATAAAAGAGGAATGGAAGTGAGAATATACAGTACTGCTCTTTGAACCACGTGCTAACTTTAACTTTTGATAAGATACGAACCCACTTCTCGAAGTCTCACATCTGCCTCTTTGTTTTGTTCTCCAAGCGGTGCCCACAATGAACACTGGTACGTTCCCAAGTCTTCACTGGAGATGTTGTGAATAGTCAAGAAATAGGGACTGGCAGAAGCTACTTCAACTGACCCGCTGAAACCCAGATACATCCTGGCAATGTGCTCTTTGAAATCCTTTCGAACAATTCCTGATAAGCTGAACCCATCATCAGCTACCTAGAAAAATATTAAAATGTACACAAATCAGAGAGAATCAAACAGTGCTACTTCTTCCTACATTTGCGACAGGGAGTATTTGAGGCTGAAACCACTGCATGGAAAAACAGATAAACATTTCAAGCAGAGGCTATGGGGGCGAGGGCAGAGGAATGGAATTAGTCTTGGATTGGCCTCGCAAAGATATGATGAGCTATGTGGCCTCCTTTTGTGCTGTAAACCTCTATGCTTCTTCTATAGCTCTACTTCTAGTCTGGCTTTTTTTTTTTAAAAGGAGTTTCACAGAATCACAGAAACCTCACAGTGCAGATAGAGGCCATTTCGGCCCATCGAGCCTGCACCGGACACATATCCCACCCGATCCCCGTAACCCCTACACCAACACATATCCCACCCTATCCCCGTAACCCCACGTATTTAATCCCCCTAACACTAAGGGTCAATTTATCATAGCTAATCAACCTAACTCGCACATCTTTGGACTGTGGGAGGAAACCGGAGCACCCGGAGGAAACCCACGCAAACACGGGGAGAATGTGCAAACTCCACACAGACAGTCACCCGAGGCCGGATTTGAACCCGGGTCCCTGGCGCTGTGAGGCAACAGTGCTAACCACTATGCCACCGTGCTGTTGTTTTTGATATATTCAAAAAATATTTTTGACTTGTCTTCAAATTCAGAAATTCTGATTTCGTTTAAACTCACAGGATTTCACCATTTTAGTGAAAACGAGCGAAAGTAAACTCAATCAAAAGTGAGTCAGGAAGAATGCAATGTTTAAAATGGATATACAGTACTGCAATGTATATACTGCCAACAATTTACATCAAAACACAGTATATACACACACACACAGAGTATTTTAGATTGCTTATGCAGCCATTGTTTAGCTACTGCAGTGAAAATGTTTGGAATTATAGGGGGAAAAGTCAAGTCGCGCCCCCTTTGGGGTGCTAACTCCGCCGGGGCGCTACCCCAAATAAATTAGCGCCCCCGTGGCGGAAATTCACCGGTAGTGCCCCAAGAGGGAAGCGGGGTGCTGCTGGAAGCGCCCCATCTCCCTCTTGAGGCACTGCGAGTAAATATCGCGGCGCTACGTGCCGCAGCGCCACGCTCTGTGGCACTGCAGGCCTTCCTCCCCTTAAAGGGGAGGGGCCTAGCACAGCACGACCCGGGGCCCAGCTGGGCCACCAGGGATCGGAGTGCCGGCAATAGAGTCCGGCACTCAAGAGAAGTGCCGGGCTCACGGAGCGCAGCCGGCACTCCGTGGAGGGGCTGCTCAAGAGGTCGGAGATGGCAACGGGGGCAGGTGCTGGCAGGCGGCCAGCAACAAAAATAGCCGCCCGGCACCTTCCCTTTAATTAGCACCACCCCGGCCGCAGGTAGGCACCCCTGACCCCGTCAGACATAGCATCCGGCAGTAAGCCTAATATAATGGGCTCAAGGCCCACTAACACTCACTGACTAGGTTTAGTCATGGAAACTAGGCACAAAGGGCAGAACAGTCAGAAGAGAATTGGAAACCAATAAAACTAAAATCCCAGAGTAAAATTTCCCTCTCTTTTCAGAATGCAAATAATTTGAGTCACAGTTTCTGACTACGACTCATCACAAATGTCATGGTACCACTAAAAGACTGACTGCATGGTTAGGTTCAATTTTCGGTTTGTCTAAAATATAAAAGACTACCTGTAAGTTTTAAGTTTAGAATAATTTTTCTAATACAAATCTTTGATCTGTTTTATCTCCTACTCCTGCAGTTTAAGGTAGTGGCAATTTTAGAAGTGGCTGTACTGTACATGGTGGAAGTGGACTTATTTGCTGGGGGTTATGGGCCATAACCTCCCCCCACCAAGAAAATAGTGATTTTTAACACTTTATCTGTTGCATTTCCCCACATTTTGAAGTGAACTTTTACAAATATAGTTCATGATTTTACATTTTTCCCTCTCAAAGTCAGTGCAGTACTGCATTGTCGGAGGTGCCATCTTTTGGATATTAACTCGAGCCCCTGTCTGCCTGTTCAGGTGGATGTAAAAGATCCCATGTCATTAGTCAAAGTTCGCCCAATGTCCTGGCTAAAACTTCCCTCAACCACCAAAAATAGATTGATAGATCATTCATCTCGTTTTCTGTTTGTGAGACCGTGCTGTCTGCAATTGGCAGCCACATTTTCCTACATAACAGTACCTGCACTTCAAAAGTAACTCATTTTCTGTGAAATACTTTAAAGGTGCTATATAATTGTAAGTCTTTCTTAAACTTAATTATTTATAGTCAATGCAGGCCAGTAAGAAATCCCCAACCCACTATTAAATGGATAATTATAAATGGTTTGTAGCCTATGAATTGATTTATTTTAATCAATTGCTTAAATGTTGCATGTGATTAATGATTTGGGTACATCTCATTCTTCACCATTTCAGACCTCTTTGGAAGCAAGGCTCTTGAATTCAATTACACTACATTGGCCCCTTCTACCATTACAGGTATTGGGTCTTCACAGTTAAGAACAATTTCTCATTTGTAAAACGGCAGTCTTCGGTAATGCCATGAATGCCCTCTGTCCCATGATGCATTTACACAAGGAAAGCTTCGATGCAAAGCAGTTCTGGGGTCGTACTGGTGCTAATCTTGTGGAGTGTAAATTGGGTGTCAAGGCCCAGACCAATTCCAAAGCCAAGCAAAGAACGACCATCTCCTCCAGAGTCTCCATTTTGCTTCAGTTTCAGGGCTTAATTTTACACCCGTTTTGAACCAGCATAATTGCAGGAAATTCACCTTATGCCTCTTTACTCTGGAGGCTAACAGCGTTCACCTTTATCATGGTGTAAATCGGATAGCAACTTCTGGACTACACACATGTGCACTTAATCGCAGAAATCCGCAAGTTGCGGACAGGCGGTACCTCGCCGAGAGACTCGGCATTGAAATCAATGCAAGGGCGTGAAGTCGCGGTGTCGGATCAGCCACCCGTTATGCGCAGCGCCTGATATTCGGCTCCATTGGAGACATTGCAGTATCAGGCGCTGCGAATAATGGGCAGCCGATCCGATCCGATCTGATCCGATATCGCCCGTTTTGCACCACTGCCCAAGACGAATTTCTAGGCCTACAGGTATAGTCTAAATGTACCCTTAAACACTACAGTAAAACTCTTTACCTTGTACCAGCTGATAGCTCGGTACTGAACTTCAGACTTATAAGGAGCATCACAGGGCAACTTCGCTCTTTCACCCAACTTGATCAAAATTTCCGTCACGGCTTCTGCGCCCAGAAAAAACAGCACTGCTAAAACAAGGAACATGAGGGGGTCAAAGGTCAAGACATATAAAACGACACACTCTTAACCGAACGGGAAAAAAAAGCAACGAACGCAAAGCTTGTTGACTAGAGGACAAGAAACAGCAGTGGGTTGTTACCTCCTTAAACAAAATGTCAGTCACAGACAGTGACTGAGCAAAAAGATGAATTTTAAAGCACGCTTAAAATTACCTGGCTGCAGTATTAAAAATACAAATCGCTTCAGTTTACAGCAGAGCAGAAGTTCCATGGTGTGAGCTCAATGCAGGCATCTAAGTAACTGGTCATGTGGGTGTTCCCCGTTCAGCTACAACCAGCCAACGATCATGAGGAAACGAAACTGAAGCTGCTTTCAGCATAAGTTTTAAGTTTCGTTTTACCAGAAAACATAAGTGAGACAGGAGAGTTCAGGGGAAAGGGTCCAGACTGCTGTGAGTGGCAGTTTTACTCAGTCACAGTGTTACCATTAAACAAAAAATATTATGAGTGTTACCATTAAACAAAAAATATTATGAGTGTTACCATTAAACAAAAAATATTATGAGATATCTGGGTAACAAATAGATTCGGGCACTTGCAATCTACAGGAAAATTAATCAACACATTTGTTTAATTTCTCAGTCCGCAGATGAAATGTGGTATGGACATCACAGGATTGAAATGAAATGATGACCATGATGGTAGAATCACAGAGATGCCAACACTGAAAATGCAAAAATACTGAGAAAGAAGTGCCATTTATACAACACCTTATCATGTAACTCAGTTGGCAGCGAAGGTTGGTGATGTTGTTGTTGGGGATGATTGTGGAAGGATTCGGAGGACCAAGGTCTGATTGTTTCATTGGTTCCGATGTTGCTGGAATAGATGGCAGCTGCAGGCGAGATGACAGAAGCATGTGACAGAAGCAGCCTCATTCAAACTGAAGTACGTGACACACACGTTATTTTAAGTGATTATGGCAGAATTCATATCAAGTACATAGGCCGTGATTTTGCCGCGCTCAGAGAGCGGGTTTGGAGGTGGGTCAGAGGTTAAAATCGTTTTGATTGACGGCAGGTTCCGCACCCGCCGTCATCCCACCTCCACTCAACTTTCACAAGTGTCGGATCCCCAATTTGCGAATGGACCCGACACCTAGCGGCGGGAAATGGATTAAAGTCAATTAACTGCCTATTACCAGGTACTTGTTAGCAGTTTTCAGGCTCTTTTTTGATCTTCCAGCTTCTGGGTCAGGTTTCACGACGTCCGGACAATACGCCAGGTAAATGTGGCATGTTGTGAGTCTGAGCTGATGTTTGTGAAAAGATGACAGCTGCAGAAGTGGTGCCAAGGATGCAATGTTGCACACGGTGAGTTACAGAGCAAAGAAAATGTTGGTTACTGTATTTTTAATTTTTAATACATATACAGATTTCTTTAGTTTACGAGTTTTTAATTCCAACTGTATGTCCAGTGCCACCTCATTGGGAGAACCTCTCTCACCAGTGACAGATCGCTTCTGTCATCTCACCTGCAGCTGCCATCTATTCCAGCAACATCGGAACCAATGAAACAATCAGATCTTGGTCCTCCGAATCCTTCCACAAATCATCCCCAACAACAACATCACCAACCTTCGCCACCATCACCTGATGCTGCACTGGATACAGGACATCAGCCCCTGACAAAATTGCTGGCCGGAAGGCATCACCATGTCTAGACTTTCTTCACTTGATGTTGTAAACCCTGGCTGCCAAATGATGCGCCAGGTTGACACCATCCCACAGCAGCACCATGAAGCATCCCTTGAATGTCCAAGCCATTCCATGCACACACATCACTATAGCAGGGGGGGGGGCGGTGGTGTGGGGAGTTATGACTGAACAATCACTGAAACTCAGTAAGACACTTCTGCTCAGATCTGTCCAATAAGGGGTTTTTTTTTGAAAAAGAGATTTCACTGTATGACAACACATTACCAGAAGCTTCACATGGACATTGGCTAAACCTTTCAAGTGCCCACCCTTGTGTGTTGTTAGTTGGTATGCTTGCAGTAGAATGAGGGTGAGTGTGAGGGGTGGTTAGTGAGATGGGGAAGTGTTAAAGTAGATAGAGCGGGTTGGGTGGAGGTGCAAGGTAAGTTGGTGTCCTGGGGAGGTCTCTTCTGCCCTTGGAAGGGAAGAGAACCTCCCTGTGTACTGTGACTTCCTCCATAAGCAAATGAAGGGAGTCATTGGAGAGCCTGGGTGCAAGAGTTCACCTTTGTGCAGTGATTGTCAGTGTTTGCAGCACCTCAATACCGTCAAACACGAAAAATCAACTGTCAATATAAAATTGTGCATGGTCCCTTTAAAGAAACCGGCCAGATGATGCATCATCAATGGCGTCATCAGACCCGCTTCCAGTTAATTGGCCAGTAAGCCCGCAGGGGCAGGTTTAACAAAGCCAATCAAGGGAAAATCACGTCTGTAGAGCGGAGGCAGCTGGAAGCGGGACTGGAACCCGGAAACCAGCTGTCCTGCACCCATCCCGACACCGAGGAGAAAATCGCGGCCATAGATACCTAAAGAGAAAGCCACTACCATATCACATGTGGCTACAGTGCCCTTGATGCTGGTACCAATGTGATAACACATGGTTCGGATATCGCGGTCAGCGGCGAAGTGACGGCGCTTGTCACTGACATTGAAGAAAGCTGCCTACAAAGATTTAGCAGGCTCTGTGACGTTAACTTCCCCTATTCCGATGCTAGTTTCAATCTAGAGACATCTATAGTGATTGTGTGGTGCCCAGGAACAGTGAAGTCATCAAGCAGCCTGAGTAGCAAATCAGATTGAAGAATTCTCACAGACAGCAAACCAGTAAGTAAAAAGCACTGATTATCATTCACTTTTTAATCAGTTTACAGAAAGAGAGATAACAATTGGGACATACACATGGGATTAAAGTAGAAGCTGAAAAATCATAAACAAGCTTTTAAAAAATAACTTTTTTATTATTTTAAAAATCTATGGAATTTTTATCATGGAAAAGAAAAAGGAAAGAAAGACTTGCATTTATATAGCGCCTTTCACAACCACCGGACGTCTCAAAGCGTTTTAGTCACTAAAGTACTTTTTTGAAGTGGAGTCACTGTTGTACGTAATGTGGGAAACGTGGCAGCCAATTTGCGCACAGCAAGGTCCCACAAACAGCAATGTGATAATGACCAGATAATCTGTTTTTGTTATGTTGATTGAGGGATAAATATAGGCCAGGACAACAACAACAACTTGTATTTATATAGCACCTTTAATGTAGTAAAACGTCCCAAGGCGCTGCACAGGAGTATTTTAAGACAAAGAATTTGACACTGATCCACATAAGGATACGTTAGGGCAGGTGACATAAGGAGTGTCTTAAAGGAGGAAAGAGAGGTAGTGAGGCAGACAGGTTTAGGCAGGGAATTCCAGAGCTTAGGGCCTAGACAACAGAAGGCACGGCCACCAAAGGTTGAGCGATTATAATCAGGGATCCTCAAGAGCGCAGAATTAGAGGAACGCAGATATCTTGGGGGGTTGTGGGGCTGAAGAGATTACAGAGATAGGAAGGGGCGCTGCTTAACCGGGAGCCAAAGTAGGTCAGCGAGCACAGAGGTGATGGTTGAACAGGACTTGGTGTGAGTTAGGACACGGGCAGCTGAGTTTTGGATGACCTCAAGTTTACACCGGGGATAACCCCCCTGCACTTCTTCGAAATAGTGCCATGGGATTTTTTACGTCCACCTGAGAGCGTAGACGGGGCCTCAGTTTAATGTCTCATCCGAAAGACAGCTCCAACAGTGTAGCACTCCCTCAGCACTGGAATGGAGGGAATGACACTCCACACATATAAAATTTGTTTTTCAGGGCCAGAGAGGTTGTTCATCAGTAATTATGACTTGGTACACCACTAAAAACTCAGTTACACCTCATTCAACAAGGCTTAAAATTTTCAATGGTTTTTACAGCGAGAATAGAGCATAAAAAGTTGAAGTTCACATCAAATCACTGATTCTGTGCTGATTGCATCTGCGAAGACTGCAACAGTGTACCCTGTGGACAGCAACTTCCAGATTTCTACGTTTAACTGTGCATGTGCGGATGCCAGAAGTTGCTGTCAGTTTTACACAGTAATGACATTGAATACTGACAGTTTCACCATCATTACAATCTGACGGCCTCCCCTGAGCCAGGGTCTGTGTCTGGCCTAAATTAGGCCTAACATTTACTGGCTTTCTTATATAACTGTCCCATCCTCATGGCAAGCTTTTAATGATTTCTAGCTAGTTACTGAAGTCATGGCTACTGGTTTCTTTATAGAGATATTTTCTCAGGTATAGATCCTTTCCTAATGTACTTAAAATGTAAATATTGCTGAGACTCTGCCTAATGGGAGAAACTGAAATGTTAGCTATTTTTCATTTGCAATTGAGAATGTGTGTAAACACTTTTTTTTGTGTGCTTCAGACAGACATGAGTGCATGGTGGCGTCCTGTCCCAATTTCTGCTGCATTTGCCAGTTCTAAAATTATTTATTATTTATTCATGGCCCACAATCCCAAATATTTAGTTTAAGGTCAAGTTTTGCTTCATAGAAGTGTGGGCTTGCTTATAGAAGCTGGCATTTGTAGAGAGCACAAATAAATAGCATTGGGAAGTAGCCTGAGCCAATTGTAGCTGCCAATCATCTTAAACTCCACCCCTTTCCCTAAACCTCATCTCTGTTAGGGTATAGGGGAGGAGGTAGAGAGCAAAAGCAAACTGGTAAAAACTAACTAGTGGAGAAATAAAAAAACTAGATTTTTATAATTTTATATATTAGTAAAAAGAATTATTGTTTATCATCTACACTGTAATGCTAGAGTCTGTCCGACAATTATTCTTTTATCCCATTGCTTGAATCTCTGTTTTTCTCTTTTCTAATTGATTATTATCTGCTTGAGTTACTCATTTATCTATTGTGGAAAACCTTTCTTCCAATTAGTATGGGCTCCAAGGAATATAATGGCAGAGAGATTAGCCGCACAAACCTGCAGCTCCATTTTACAGCACACTGAAGTAGAGACAGCTGGGCCTCCACAAGCCGCAGATTCAATTTAAGCAGCCTGTGTACCGCTCTTCGCCCATACTCACCTCTTCCTGTACTCAACTTCTGGGACTATCTGCTTTCCCTTACTGGGTTGTTGTTACCCAGTCATGATGTGTCACTCTGATATTTAACAATATTTTAAGCACTATTGAGACAGAAAACTAGTTATCCCATAAAAACTTAACAGGTATCAATAAAAAATTCCCAACATCAATGCATTAAAAAGAAAGAACTTACATTTATATTGCACCTTTTCAAGTCCTAAAGACATCTCAAAGCGCTTTACATCCAATTAATTGCAATACTTTGAAGTCCAGTCACTGTTATTATGCAGGCCAGAGATGTTCAATCTATTGGCCCATAATTTGCGGTTCGAATGACAGTGAACTACAGCATTCGTCATCATTATGCCTTTGAAACTGACCGCAACTTCGGGATTTGGCGCAGGCGCATGCGGAAATCCTGAAATTGTGATCTGTCGTTCACTGCTCCAACACAGGCTGCGCTCTGCCCCCCTCCCCCCACCACCTCCACAAGAGCTGTCAAGCAGTGAAATCTCTTAAATCAGGGAAACTGATGAAAACTTTGGCTCTTCCGCAGTAATTAGGCTGTTAAATTCCCCACTAAAAGTTAGACCCAAAGGGATTAGGTGTAACTGGGGTTTTAACAGTGTATTGACTGCTAAGCAAAGGTTATGGGCCTGAAAAACTAATTTTAGTTTTGTGCTGTGTCAAATTTATCCATTTTAATAGAAATTAAAAATGTTTTTGTTAATTTTAAAGTTTGTTCCTCTTTATTTCAGGTTTGCCTTTTCCCCATGTGAGAGCCCCAATCTTTGTTTTGCTCTCTCTAGTATTTTTAAAATGTTAGAATTTTAAGAGCTTACCCACTTCCTGGTTTGCCGTCTGTGAGAATTCTGCATTTTGATTGGCTGCTTAGACAGCTCGTTGATGTCACAGCAGCTCGCACTAGGGGATCCCCACCATACGCCATTGGTTTGAAATGAACGTCGGAAAACCCAAACTTCTTGACACAGAGATCACAAGATCTTTGTGGGAAGCTTACTTTGGGGCCAGCTGTGAATGCCTTCGCTTTGCCGCTGTCCGCAAATTCCAGGCCATGGACTTTGTGGGCCACATAGGTGCCATTTTGGAGCCTTGGGGACCACATGTAAAGTTTAAATCTAAGATCCCATTAATTTGCATATATCTGGATGCTGGGTCAATTGAAATTTTCCTGAGAGCAATAGATTTTTTGATAGGTAAGGGGATCAAGGGATATGAAGAAAAGGGGTTGAGGTACAGGTAAGCCATAATCTAATAGAATGGTGGAACAAGCTCAAGGGCTGAATGGTCTACTCCTGTTCCTATCTCAAGTTGCTGATACTAATAGATCATGGTGTTCTAATTCAGGATGTTTTCACCAATGAGACAACAGTGTCAAGAACAGTCCTTTCCAAATTTCCAGGTTCACAACATCAAACAGGACAAACCAGCCAATAAGAATCACAGAATCACAGAAAACCCACAGTGCAGATAGAGGCCATTTCGGCCCATCGAGCCTACACCGACACATATCCCACCCGATCCCCGTAACCCCTACACCAACACATATCCCACCCCTATCCCCGTAACCCCACGTATTTAATCCCCCTAACACTAAGGGTCAATTTTATCATAGCCAATCAACCTAACCTGCACATCTTTGGACTGTGGGAGGAAACCGGAGCACCCGGAGGAAACCCACGCAAACACGGGGAGAATGTGCAAACTCCACACAGACAGTCGCCCGAGGCCGGATACGAACCCGGGTCCCTGGCGCTGTGAGGCAACCGTGCTAACCACTATGCCACCGTGCAAATAAGATTGGTTTGGCGGGGCTTTGAAAGCCATTTTGCCAGTGTTCGGGGACCATCTGCGAACCTAGGGTTACAAATGGGACACCCCTGATGTAGGCAAATGCAGCAGCCAATTTGCACACAGCAACATCACACAAACAGCAAATGTGTGAATAACCAATTACACGACAAAACAGCTACAAGGAAGCACATATATTAACCTTTTAAAGTATTATTTTGCCTCCATATTTTTTTACTTTGACATTACTGACGTCTTGGGGAAAGTTTTATATATTCCAATGTTAAATTGTTTTGCTGATTACCATGTCATGTGGTAAGAACCAAAACATCAACAATTTAAATGCAATGTGAATGGGACTTTCTGGAAACTTTTTCACTGAGTCACACAGAAAATAAACACTAGAAATATATTTAGTACTAGGACCACCAGCCTGTCTATGTCCTCTTGAAGTCTATCACTATCCTCCTCACTGTTCACTATACTTCCAAGTTTTGTCTCATCTGCAAATTTTGAATTTGTGCCTGATGTAAGAAAACTACTAGGCACTTGTTCTGAGTATTAAACAAGGATTTAATCAACTGTTTCACAACATGGAGATCTAGTTGTCCTTCACTAGTTCCTGTTTACAAAATGTTCTGAGCAAGCTGGGCCCACGCCCAAGTATTTATACTCTCCCTGGACAGCGCCACCAGCAGGCCGCTCAGTATTATTCCATAAGTCATTTCTACATGAATGGCAAGATTCATGTCATTCTTCCCGCCTGAGGGATTGGAAGTCCGGCAACTTCCTTCTAGCGAATTAGTCGGACTACAAATAGCCGCAGTCGTTTGGATCTCCGCTTGTGGCAGGAAGGCACGTCTCCTCGGACCGTGTCTTGGTCCCTGGGTCGCTTGGTTCGTAACGGCGGGCTGGCAGGGCCCGTGTCGCCTTGATCGACCTGAGGGGGACTGGGGAGATCGTGACTCCGGGTGTGGGTCCCCACAGGCGCAGAGCTGGCTTCATCCTGCTCAATAGCCGGTGATTGACTGGCGTCCTGGCTTTGGGTGGCCATCCTGCGGGGAGCGCTCTGTTCCCCAGGTTGATCCAGCGGAGTAGCTGGCAGACCCCTTGATGTCCCGGGTAGGGCGTCATCCTCAGGGGAGCGCAGGGTATCGGCGTCATTGATACGGATCCCTCTATCGATTGGGTCCGTGGGACCGGTTGGACAGGGAGCCAGATCCTGAAGTGAAACTGTGGACTCCCGGCCATCAGGGTACTGCACGTTTGCGTATGTAGGATTGACATCTGTCAGTTCTACTTCGTCGACAAGGGGATCACTCTTGGCGGATCGGACGAATCTTCGGAGCAGCACGGGCCCGGGAGCTGCCAACCATGATGGTAGGGACGTCCCATGAGTGGAGCGACGCTGGCACCCGAACAATCGTTTGTGAGGAGTAACATTGGTGGATGTAGAAAGAAGAGACCTGATGGAATGCAACGCGTCAGGGAGCATAGTTTCCCACTGCTGGTCTGGTAGATTGTGTGACCTCAGTGCAAGACGAACAGCGTTCCAAATGATAGCGTTGTATCTCTCAACCTGTCCGTTTACAATAGGATGATATGGTGTCGTTTTACTTGTGGCGATTCCCCATTGGGAAAGATAACTTTTGAGTTTGCTTGACATGAAGGAGGGACCCCGATCAGAGTGGATGAAATTGGCCATACCGCAAAGGGAAAAGACCTGATCGAGGCATTTGATCACTGTGGGAGTAAGCATATTGGGACAGGGGAAAGCAAAGGGAAAGCGTGAATATTCGTCCACCATAGTAAGCAAGTAGGTGTTTCGTGTTGAGAAAGGCAATGGCCCTTTAAATTCAATGCTGAGTCGCTGCATAGGCTGTGTAGCGTGTATGAGCGAGCCATCCGACGGACGGAAGAATTGTGGTTTTAATTCCACGCAAATTCTACAAGTGGAGCATGTTCTTTTCACGTCTTCCGTAGAAAATGGGAGATTTTTAGATCGCACAAAGTACAACATACAGGTAATGCCAGGATGGCATAAGTCAGTATGAAGATCCGCAAGAGTCGAAGTTGACATAGAAGAGCAGAATGCATGTGTGAGAGTATCCGGGGCCACATTCTCTTTGCCGGGTCGATAATGTATGGTGTAGCCAAAGGCGGCCAATTCCATCCTCCACAGCTGTATTTTGTTATTCTTGATCTTAGTGCATTTCCGGTTATCCAGCATAACGGCCATAGAGCGCTGATCGGTTATAAGTGTGAAATGGCGACGAGCGAGAAAATGACTCCATTTACGTACTGCTTCGATGATAGCCGTAGCCTCCTTCTCGACAGGAGGATAATGGAGCTCGCTACCCTGCAAAGTTCTGGACAGAAATGCAACGGGTCGACCACCTTGATTCAAGGTAGCCTAGATCGCCACCTCCGATGCATCGCACTCAACCACGAAAGGGAGATTTTCATCGATGGAACGAAGCGTGGCTTTTTCCAGTTGTTGCTTGAGGAGGTCGAAAGCTGAAATAGCTGTTGCCTCCAATGGAAATGACTTCGTGCGGATCTTGTCGGAAAAATGGGACATCCACTTCGCATAATAGGCGAACATGCTGAGGGCCCGACGAAGAGAGCCGAGATTCGTAGGAGGAGGGAGCTCCTGAAGCGGACAAAGTCGCTCCGGATCCGGTTTGATGACACCATTGCCAACCCAATAGCCAAGGATGTTGACTGATGGTACTGATTTCACAGGTTTGGACTCATTTAAGGTTAAATTGTGACGATGGAGAACGTCAAGAAATTTCTGGAGGTTGGCATCATGCCCAGCAATAATGATATTATCCAGATATGGAAAGGTGTCCGTAAATTTCTCCTGTTTGACTAGGCTATCCATTGCCCGTTGAAAGACGGCCACCCCATTGGTGACCCCAAATGGAAGGCAACAAAACTGGTAAAGCCGACCATTGGCCTCAAAGGCCGTATACTTTTTGTCAGAGTCCTTCAACGGCACTTGGTGGTATGCGCTATTTAAGTCAAAAGTTGAAAATGCGTGGTAGTGGTTAGGCATCCAGGTCGGTGTACTGGTTAATAGTTTGTGAGTAATCGATGCAAAGACATTTCTTGTGTTGCTTCAGAGGATTTTTAACAACGACGACTTGAGCCCGCCAGAAAGATGAACATGGCTCAATAATATTGTCAGCTAGAAGGCAAGAGATCTCTGCCTCGATAAAGGATAGATCATCTTGGCTGAAACGTCGTGATTTCGTGACTATGGGCTTACATCGGGGGGAAAAATTGGCAAACAAGGAGGGCTCATTGAGTGAAGCCGCCGAAAGCGCACAAAACGGTACTTTGGAAATAGTAAGCTCTGGCTTTGACCCTCCAAACTTGAAAGTGAGTCTTTTGTGTTGTTTCTGGAAATCCTTTCCCAGGAGCACATCACTGCATAGGTTTTTGAGCACCCCAAGCCGGATGGAGAAATAAGTGCAGCCATTGAGAATAAGGTCGACAAGACAAAAGCCGGAAGAGTTGGTGGTCAGTGTCGTCAGAGCCATTGCAATTTCCCTGTCTGAGGGGTAAATACGCAGTTTTAACTTACTGACAGCCTGCTCACTGATGAAGCTGTCAGAGCTGCATGAGTTGATTAATGCACTCAAAATGTGTCCATTTACTGAAACCTTCGTGGCTGCATGGGACAGGCTTTGGGGAAAAACAGCTGTGATGGGAGGAGGAGCAGTTTTACCCTTGACAGCTATAACCATAGTAGTGGCTCTTGGGGGAGGAGCAGTTTTATAGATAGCAGCTGTAGCATTAGTAGTGGCTCTTGGGGGAGGAGCAGTTTTATAGATAGCAGCTGCAAAACTAACAGAGGCTCTTGACTGGCATACCTTAGAAAAGTGACCTTTCTTACTGCAATGATTGCAGATTGCATTACAGGCAGGACAAAATTTCCTATAGTGGAATGCACCTCCACAGAAGAAACACTTCCTTCTAGATTGCCAAGATGCCGCTAGGGCAGGGTCGTCATCAGTGAGGGCTTCTAGGGTAGGGTCGTCGTCAGCTAGGATAGAGTCGTCATCAGTGAGGGCTTCCACCCGAGGCCCATTGGAGGAGTCACCAAAAGTGATAGCAGCAGTCCGTGCACGTGGTAAATGATAGGCATCTGCATTTTTTTTTTGCTAAGTCCAGAGAACATGCCTGGTCATAGGCAGCTTGTAACTCGAGGGTTTTATTCTCCAACAGACGCTGGCGTATGAAGGGAGATGCAATTTTGTTAATAAAAGAATCACGAATTAACTCTTTCTGGTACTGCTCAGCCAAGACAGCTTTGAGATTACAATCCTTGCTGAGCCTGCGAAGCTTTTGAAGGAATTCGTCAAGTGATACCCTGGGTTGTTGTCGAGTTGTGGCCAGTAGATGCCGAGCAAAAATTTTGTTTGGGGCCTTAACATATAGTTGGATAGTGGAGTCATAGTCTACACAGTCTTCGATATAGTCAAACACATGAGGGGATACATAATTGGCAAGTATCTCTAACTTATCAGGAACATTCTCACCACACACCCGGAAGAAGTTGCTGAAGGTACAATACCAGTGTTTCCATACCTTAGCAGTTGTAGGTGAATTCGGGTCCAGGTCAAGATGGGCGAGGCGGAGTAGTTTCTCCATGATGGATTGATTACTACGTCGGAGTGCCCTTCTACCATTTGCGTCGTAGCCATCTGTTCCCAAAATCACTCAGAGCGTGGAGCAGGTTCATTTGATTAAATTGACGTAAGAAAACTACTAGGCACTTGGTCTGAGTATTAAACAAGTCTTTAATCAACTGTTTCACAACATGGAGGTCTAGTTGTGTCCTTCACTAATTCCTGTTTACAAAATGTCCTGAGCAAACTGGGCCCATGTCCGAGTATTTATACTCTCTCTGGCAGCTCAGTATTATTCCATAAGTCATTTCTACATGAATGGCAAGATTCATGTCAATGCCCTGTATACCCAAGTCCAAGTCATTAATATATATCAAGAAAAGCAGTGGTCCTAGTACTAAATATATTTCTACTAAATGAACACATTTTAGTTTTCTTTTTCTCCTTGGTCCTTTTGCGGTCGGCATCTTATGGATTAACGCAGGGTTCACATTTAACACGTCACACGCTCAGCTCATAAACAATAGGAAATCAAGACACTAATGTAAAAGCAGATTACTGCAGAGATTGAACAATTTCAATAAATGAGGGATTTATTTTCTGGAATTCATAAAAATGTCCTAATGTCTATCAAAGGTGCTTCTCTGAATTTCAATTGAAAATGATTAGTCAACTGTTACTTTATCTTCCACTTGGGCCAATGGCAGTAGGTATAGCCTTAGCTAAGTGGCAGCACTCTTGCCTCCTAGAATCATTGGGCTAAAAATTGAGTAGTGCCCCAATTGAGGCGCTAACTTTGCTGGGGTGCTACTAACGCCCCGGAAAAATTAGCACCCCCGCACCGGAAATTGAGTGGTTGTGCCCCAAGAGGGAAGCAGGGTGCTACTGGAAGCACCCCACCTCCCTCTTGGGGCGCTGCGAGTGAATATCGTGGCGCTACGTGCCGCAGCGCCACCCGCTGCGGCACGTCGCACCGCGGTATTGCAGGCCTTCTTCCTCTTCTTAAAGGGGGGGGGCCTTGTGCAGCGCGACCTGGGGCCCCGGGGATCGGGAGTGCAGGCAAAAGAGCCCGGCACCCAAGGGGGGGGCGGTGGTTCAGGAGGCCGGGGACGGGAGCGCAGGCAGGTGCTGGCAGGCGGCCAGCAACAAAAATGGCCGCCCCGCACCTCGCCTTTAAATTGCGCCTCCCCGGCCGCAGGTACGCCCCCCTGACCCCGTCGGACATAGCGTCCGGCGGTAAATCAGGGGCGCTCCCGAAGATCGTGGCCGGGGCGTGAGCGGGGCGCTGCGCACACCAATGTCGTCATCGCCAGCGGCGCAGCGCCACAGGGTGCTACCAGTTAGCGCCACCACTAACCTCCCGCTGAATTTTGCGGGAGGTGTGGGCAGTGCCGTGCCCGGGCGCTAGTTGGTTTGTGCCCCACTTAGTGCCCTCTTAAGGCGCTAACGGGAGGCGCTACCAACTGAATTTTTCCCCCATAGACTCAAAGAATGGTTACAGCACAGAAAGAGGCCATTCAGCCCATCGAGTCCATGCCAGCTCTCTGCAAGAGCACTTCAGCTAGTCCCACTCCCTTGCCCTTTCCCCATAGCCTTGCAAATTTTTTTCCTTCAGGTACTTATCCGATTCCCTTTTGAAAGTCACGATTGAATCTACCTCCACCACCCTTTCTGGCAGTGCATTCCAGATCTTAATCACTCGCTGCATAAAAAAGTTTTTCCTCATGTCGCCTTTGGTTCTTCTGCCAATCACCTTAAATCTGTGGCCTCTGGTTCTGAAATGGGAACAGGTTTTCTCTATCTACTCTGGCTAGATCCCTCATGATTTTGAACACCTCTATCAGATCTCCTCTCAACCATCTCTGCTCTAAGGAGAACAACCCCAGCTTCTCCAGTCTATCCACTTAACTGAAGTCACTCATCCCTAGAACCATTCTTGTAAATCTTTTCTGCACCCTCTCTAAGGCCTTCATATCTTTCCTAAAGTGCGGTGCCCAGAATTAGACACAATACTCCAGTTGAGGCCGAACCAGTGTTTTATAAAGTTTCATCTTAACTTCCTTGCTTTTGTACTCTATGGACTCGATTTTGTCAATGGGGAGCTTTTGGAGGCGGGACTCCCACTTTTTGGGTTGTAGTCCCGCCTTCATCGACTTGTGGCCAACCCACGCTATTTTCCCTTGCTTGACCTTGTTAAGCCCGCCCAGTGGGCTCAGCAGGCCAATTAAGGGACACCTGGTTACTGGTGACATCAGCGATTGACATTTCATCTGTCAAGAGCTTTTGACAGATGAAAAATCAGCATTTAACAGCTCTGTGAAGCTGTCAAACACTGACAATTTGTCTTCTAACTTGAGTCCTTCTACTCTGACTCAGTTAGAGAGCTCTCCAGACCAGAAAGCAGAGGCTGCAGCTTTTGACAGTTCAGCGGCCATTCTGCTTTCTGTGCTGGTGAGCTGAGGGACTCCTGAGAACTGAAGGAAGGGAGCCTGCAGGACAAAGTAAAGGTAAGTAAAACTTATTAAAACACTTTACACTTACCTCACACACTTACCTCTGCACACATGCACCCATCACTCACCTGCACAATGGACATCTTGACCCCTCCAACCCCTGCAGGCCGACGGTCCGCCTTGCTAACCTGCCGTGGTTTGGAGCCATTGGACAGCCCACGCTTCAGGACTAAAAATAGGGATTAGGCAAAAAACTGCCTGTTAACTAACTGTTAACAGGCAGTTAATTGGCACTAATCCCCTTCCCGCCTTGGGGAGGCGGCTCCCAGCACAGGTCGGGTACCCGCCTCCTGGGACATTGGCACGGAGGTGAGTTGGGGGTGGGATGGGTTCCTGCCCCCCGATTCTGCAATTTTCCCACCACTCCCGCCTCCAAACCTGCCTCCTCGGGGCTTGGAAAATCGAGCCCTATGCCTCTATTTATGAAGCCCAGGATCCCATATGCTATTTTAAACATTTTCTCAACCTGCCCTGCCACCTTCAACGATTTGTGTACATATACCCCCAGGTTTCTCTGTTCATGCACCCCATTTAGAATTGTACCTTTTCCTACATTACAACAGTGACTACATCTCAAAAAGTACGTCATTGGCTGTGAAATGCTTTGGGATGTCTAGTGATCCTGAAAGATGCTATATAAATTTAAGTCTTTCTTTCTTTAGTTTATATTGCCTCTCCTCGTTCTTCCTACCAAAATGTATCACTTTGCACTTTTCTGCATTAAATTTCATCTGCCACGTCTCCACCTATTCCACCAGCCTGTCTATGTCCTCTTGAAGTCTATCACTATCCTCCTCACTGTTCATTGTACTTCCAAGTTTTGTGTCATCTGTACATTTTGAATTTGTGCCCTGTACACCCAAGCAGGAAGGAAGGGGAGGTGGGGTGGCTATGTTAATAAAGGAAGGAATCACTGTAATACAGAGAAATGATATTGGGTCAAAAGATCAGGATAATGAAACAGTTTGGGTGGAGGTAAGGAATAATAAGGGGAAAAAAACACTAGTGGGCGTAGTCTATAGGCCTCCGAACAGTTGCAACTCTGTTGGATGGAGTATCAATCAGGAAATAGTTGAGGCTTGTGATAAAGGAACATCTATAATTATGGGGGATTTTAACTATCATATTAATTGGGCAGGGCTGCCTTGAGGATGAGTTCATTGAGTGTATTAGGGATGGGTTTCTTGAGCAGTATGTAACTGAACCGACCAGGGAGCAAGCAACCTTAGATCTGGTCCTGTGTAATGAGACAGGATTAATTAAAAATGTCCTAGTAAAGGATCCCCTTGGAATGAGTGACCATAACATGGTTGAATTCCATATTCAATTAGAGGGTGAGAAGGTTGGATCTCAAACAAGCATGCTAAGCTTGAATAAAGGAGACTATGAAGGTATGAGAGCGGAATTGAGTAGAGTGGATTGGGAAAATAGATTAAAGGGTAAGACGATACATGATCAGTGGTGTACATTTAAGGAGTTATTTTACAATTTCCAAAAAATATATATTCCACTGAGGAGAAAAGGGTGTAAAAGAAAAGACAGCCATCCGTGGCTAAGTAAAGAAATTAAGGATAGTATTCGACTAAAAACAAGGGCATATAAGGTAGCCAAATCTAGTGGGAGGATAGAGGATTGGGAAAACTTGAAAAGACAGCAAAAAATAACAAAAAGATTGATTAAGAAAGGGAAGATAGATTATGAAAGTAAATTAGCAAAAAATATAAAAACAGATAGTAAGAGTTTTTATAGTTATATAAAAAAAAAAAGGGTGGCTAAAGTAAATGTTGGTCCCTTAGAGGATGAGACCGGGAAATTAATGGTGGGAAATATGGAGATGGCAAAAACACTGAATGAATATTTTATATCAGTCTTTACAGTAGAAGACACTAAGAATATCCCAACACTGGACAAACAGGGGGCTAAAGGTGGGGAGGAGCTAAACACGATCAAAATCACTAAGGAAGTGGTACTCGGTAAAATAATGGGACTCAAGGCGGATAAATCACCTGGACCTGATGGCTTTCATCCTAGGGTCTTGAGGGAAGTGACGGTAGGGATTGTGGATGCATTGGTAATAATTTTCCAAAATTCCCTGGACTCGGCAAAGGTCCCGGCAGACTGGAAAACTGCTAATGTAACACCCTTATTTAAAAAGGGCAGTAGGCAGAAGGCTGGAAACTATAGACCGGTTAGCCTAACATCTGTGGTAGGTAAAATTTTGGAGTCCATTATTAAGGAGACAGTAACAGGACATTTGGACAATCATAATTTAATAGGACAAAGTCAGCATGGTTTTATGAAGGGGAAGTCATGTTTGACAAATTTGCTGGAGTTCTTTGAGGAAGTAACATATAGGGTGGATAAAGGGGAACCAGTGGACGTAGTGTATTTAGACTTCCAAAAGGCATTTGACAAGGTGCCACACAAAAGATTATTGCTTAAGATAAAAAATCACGGGATTGGGGGTAATATTCTGGCATGGATAGAGGATTGGCTATCTAACAGAAGGCAGAGAGTTGGGATAAATGGTTCATTCTCAGACTGGCAATCAGTAACTAGTGGTGTTCCGCAGGGGTCAGTGCTGGGTCCCCAACTCTTTACAATCTATATTAACAATTTGGAGGAGGGGACCGAGTGTAACATATCAAAGTTTGCAGATGATACTAAGATGGGAGGGAAAGTAGTGAGTGAGGAGGACATAAAAAACCTGCAAGGGGACATAGACAGGCTAAGTAGGTGGGCAGAGATTTGGCAGATGGAATACAATACTGGAAAGTGTGAGGTTATGCACTTTGGCAGGAAAAATCGTAGAGCAAGTTATTATCTTAATGGCAAGAAACTGGAAAGTACTGAAGTACAAAGGGATCTGGGGGTCCTGGTGCACGAAACTCAAAAGATTAGTATGCAGGTGCAGCAAGTGATTAAGAAGGCCAATGGAATGTTGGCTTTCATTGCTAGGGGGATAGAATATAAAAATAGGGAGGTATTGCTTCAGTTGTACAAGGTATTGGTGAGACCGCACCTGGAATACTGCGTACAGTTTTGGTGTCCATACTTAAGAAAGGACATACTTGCTCTCGAGTCAGTACAAAGAAGGTTCACTCGGTTAATCCCGGGGATGAGGGGATAGACATATGAGGAGAGGTTGAGTAGATTGGGACTCTACTCATTGGAGTTCAGAAGAATGAGAGGCGATCTTATTGAAACATATAAGATTGTGAAGGGGTTGGATCGGGTGGATGAGGGGAGGATGTTCCCGATGATGGGTGAAACTAGAACTAGGGGGCATAGTCTTAGAATAAGGGGCTGCTCTTTCAAAACTGAGATGAGGAGGAACTACTTCACTCAGAGGGTGGTAGGTCCATGGAATATGCTGCCCCAAAAAGCTGTAGAAGCTACATCATTACATAAATTTAAAACAGAAATAGACAGTTTCCTAGAAGTAAAGGGAATTAAGGGTTACAGGGAGCGGGCAGGAATTTGGACATGAGTCTAGGTTCGGATCGGTCATGGCCCTGTGGGTAACGGAGCGGGCCCAGGGGCCGTGTAGCCTGATCCTGCTCCTATTTCGTGTGTCTAATTCTGTTAGATTCAGGAGATGGTTCTGTGATAGTGGATTGGCGGTTAGGATCAGATCAGCCATTATCTTATTGAATGGCGGAGCAGGCTCGAGGGGCTGATTGGCCTACTCCTGCTCCTATTTCTTATGTTCTTATGTAAGTCCAAGTCATTAATATATCTCAAGAAAAGCAGTGGTCCTAGAACCGACCCCCGGGGAACACCACTCTGTACCTTCCTCCAGTCTGATAAACAACTGTTCACCACTGCTCTCTGTTTTCTGTCACTTAGCCAATTTCATATCCATGCTGCCCCTATCCCTTTTATTCCATAGGCTTCAACTTTGCTAACAAGCCTACTATGTGGCTCTTTATCAAACATCTTTTGGAAGTCCATGTACACCACATCAACTGCATTGCCCTCATCAACCCTCTCTCTTACCTCATCAAAAAACTCAATCAAGTTAGTTAAACACGATTTGCCTTTAACAAATCTGGCTTTCCTTAATTAATCCACACTTATCCAAGTAACTGTTCATTTTGTCCCTGATTATCATTTCTAAAAGCTTCCCCACCACCGAGGTTAAACTGACTGGCCTGTAGTTGCTGGGTTTATCCTTACATCCTTTTTTGAACAAGTGTGTAACATTTGCAATTCTCCAGTCCTCTGGCACCACCCCCATTTCTAAGGAGGATTGGAAGATTATGGCCAGTACCTCCGCAATTTCCACTTTTACTTCCCTCAGCATCCTACGATACATCCCATCTGGTCCTGGTGACTTATCTACTTTAAGTACAGCCAGCCTTTCTAGTACCTCCTCTTTATCAATTTTTAGTCTATCCAGTATCTCAACTACCTCCTCTTTCACTATGACTTTGGCAGCATCTTCTTGTTCGGTAAAGACAGATGCAAAATATTAATTTAGTACCTCAGCCATACCCTCTGCCTCCATGCGTGGGTCTCCTTTTTGGTCCCTAATCGGCCCCAACTCTCCTCTTACTACCCGTTTACTATTTATATGCCTATAGAAGACTTTTGGATTCCCTTTTATGTTAGCTGCCATCTATTCTCATACTCTCTCTTTGCCCCTCTTATTTGCTTTTTCACTTCCCTTTTGAACTTTCTATATTCAACCTGGTTCTCACTAGTATTCTCAACCTGACATCTGTTTTTCTGCTTCATCTTACTCTTTACTTCTTTCCTCATCCAGAGAGCTCTGACTTTAGTTGCCCTGCCTTTCCCCATCGTGGGAATGTACCACAACTGTACCTGAACCATCTCCTCTTTAAAGGCAGCCCATTGTTCGATTACAGTTTTGCCTGTCAATCTTTGATTCCACTTTACCCGGGCCAGATTCATTCTCAACCCACTGAAATTGGCCCTCCTCCAATTAAATATTTTTACTCTAGATTGCTCCTTGTCCTTTTCTATAGCTAATCTAAACCTTATGATACTATGATCACTGTTCCCTAAATGTTCCCCTACTGACACTTGCTCCACTTGACCCACCTCATGCCCCAGAACCAGATCCAGCAATGCCACCTTCCTCGTTGGGCCGGAAACGTACTGATCAAGAAAGTTCTCCTGAACACACTTCAGAAATTCTTCCCCCTCTCTGCCCTTTACACTATTACTATCCCAGTCTGTATTAGGATAATTGAAGTCCCCCATTATCACTACTTTATAGTTCTTGCACCTCTCTGTAATTTCCCTGCAAATTTGCTCCTCTATATCCTTCCCATTAGTTGGTGACCTATAGAATATACCTAGTTGTGTAATGGCACCTCTTTTGTTTCTTAACTCTAACCAAATAGATTCTGTCCTAGACCCCTCCAACACATCCTCTCTCTCCAGCATTGTAATATTATCCTTGATCAATACTGCCACCCCACCTCCTTTCTTTCCTTTCCTATCTTTCCTGATCACCTTATATCCAGAAATATTTAGTACCCAATCCTGCCCTTTTTTGAGCAAGGTCTCTATTATCGCCACAACATCATATTCCCATGTGGCTATTTGCGCCTGCAGCTCACCAACCTTATTTACCACGCTTTGTGCATTTATACACATGTACTGTAAACCTAGCTTAGACCTTCTTGTATTCTCTCTTAGTCTGACCCCACCTAACACCGTATTATTTCTTACTCTAGTGCTATCTGTCTCTCCCAATCATTTGTGCACCTTGTTTCTCCTTTCTAATGCTACATCCTGGTGCCCATCCCCCTGTCAAATTAGTTTAAACCCTTCCCAATAGCACTAGCAACCCCCCCCCACCCCGCCCCCGCCCGGTGAGGACATTAGTCCCGGCTCTGTTGAGGTGTAATCTCCTGAGTCAGAATGTTGTGGGTTCAAGCCCCACTCCAGAGACTTGAGCACATAATCTAGGCTGAGAGAGCGTTTCACTGTTGGAAATGCCACCTTTCAGATGAGACATTAAACTGAGTCCCCGTCTGTCCTCTCAGATGGATGTAAAAGATTCCTTGGCACTATTTTGAAGAAGAGCAGGGGAGCTCTCCCCAGCGTCCTGGCAAATATCAACCAACATCACTAAAAAATACATGACCTTATTGCTGTTTATGGGACCTTACTGCATTTAAATTAGTTGCTGCATTTCCTACATTACAACAATGGCATCAAAGAATACTTCAATAGCTGTAAAACGTTTTGGGATGTCCTGAGGTTGTGAAAGATTTTATATAAATGCAAGTTCTTTTAAGTCTGGTAATGTGTGGCAGCAACAGTAAAAGAAAAGGATTGTTTGTACATTGATGCGTTTCATGTCGTGGTTGAGGGGTAGACTGTATCCTCTTTTCCATCCATGCAGTGAAATATCTGGGTTAAAACGTAAGTGTAGATAAAGAAGAGACCATCTTTCACAAAGTCTGAGGCTAAATTTTACCAGGACTGTGGGAAATAATGAGCAGCAGGATTGCTGGGAGTCAGCATAAATGAAGATGGCAAAACCTGATCAGAAGGATGTTGAGATTTTTAAAAAAATCACAAGCCTAGAATTATGTTAATGAGAACAGCAGATTAACATTTAAGGGATTCATGTAACATTCTTTAAAATAAATAAAAAGGTTAATCTTGGGGTTAAAATAGCAGAGGAGGAATATCCTATGAACACATTCTTTCACTAACACCACCAACAGCAATTTCTAGATGATAGATAACATGGGTCATCTTATGACTGTGCGGTGCCAGTGGGGAGTCTCACCTGCCTGAAGCAGGTACTGGCAATTTGGGCACGCGTTGTCCTCAAGTTCTGAGCCTAGGTCGAAAAATCATGAGCAGCGAGTGCCTAAATTTCTGATATGTGCTTCCAGCAGGTGATGCTCCTTCCCCCTACCCTACCCTTCAGACCAAAATAGTTCCAGATTCAACCATTGCTCTATGCTGATCTCAGCCAGAGTATGGTCGCTGCAGTAGGTCTCAATATCTCCTGGCTAGGAAGAGAAGATACCAGTCAGCACTCCCGATCAAATTGCAATGACTCCTCCTGGGAAGTACTCCATATGTGCACTTTGGGTGAGGGCAAGGTTGGACTCAGCTGTAATGCCCCTCCTTATTGTTGAATAGTTTGTTGACACCTACTTAGGCAAGGAGCCAGATGGTTGCTGGTGTCCATGGATTGATACTTGTCATCGGCAATGAGCTACCAGCTTCATGAAAGGAGGGGAGAGAAAGAAAAGAACATAAAAAAAAATGCATGTTGCATTTTTCAAACAAATAGTAAAAAGACGAGGCCAATGCAAAGCCTTATCCTGGAGCTCTCCTTAAATAGTTGACTGCACTAATTATGTCCACCAGAAGGTGTCATCAATGCGTCCAAACCCTCTTAACAACTAAAATCTTCTGCCTTATTAATTCTCAGGCAACACTGGCAGACAGAAAATGTGAAGGTGAGCAGCAAACAATGAGAATATTCTTGAAGAAAACAAAAGAATTATTAATCTAATCAATAATCCTACAAATAACTGCTGTGCCAATTTAAGTATTTGTAGCTAGGTTAATACCACTAGTCATAGGTCAACGGGACTAATAAAGAAAGAACTTGAAAGTAAGTCAGAAAAGGAGATCAGATATAAAAATATTGTCCTAATTGAACCAAGAAAATCTTCCCTGAGTAGATTGTTTTCCAGGTTATCTGGATGCATGATAGCACATCAGAATACTGTGCCACATAGTACATAGTAGAAAGCCTTCCAAATGGCCTATTCAGGATCTCATTTATACAGCGCCTCATCATATCCGCAAGACATGCCAAAGCACTTTACAACCACTGAACTGCTTTTAAAGCGTAGTCATTGTTTTCACTTAAGCAAACACAACAGCCAATGTGCACAGATCAAGGTTCCATGGAGACAGCAAATGTATTACCAGATAATATTTTTGATGGTGTTGGTTGAGGAAGGAACATTAGACACAACACTAAAAAATCTCCCTCTTCTTCTTAAAATTGATCTTTTATATACACCTGAATGACCGACATGGCCTCAGTTTAATTTCTCAACTGAAAGATAACGGCCTAGAAATTCAGTTTGGGCCCGCCAGCTGGCTTGCGCCCAAAAGTTAGCGCTGCGCGCGGAGCCAGTTGCGCCCATGAGATATTCAGTTTTTGCGCCCCAAGTCGGAACCGGGCGCTGTTCCAGGGTGTGCCCGCCCCCGCTTGGGGCGCTGAAACTGAATTTCAGCGCTCTAGGTGCCGCTGCACCACCCGATGCGGTGCGGCAGGCTGCGGTACTGCAGGCCTCCTCCTTCTCTTAAGGTGGAGGTGCCTGCAATGGGGAGATCGCCGCTGGATTGTGCCGGTAAATGAGCCCGGCACCACGGAGAAGTGCCGGGCTCGCGGAAAGCAGCCGGCAATGCCGCGGGGGGGGGGGTGGTGGAGGAGGCCGGGGAAGGAGGTGCGGGCAGGCGGCCGCCGAAAAAGCGGCCGGCCGCACCTCCACCTTTATGCGCCCCACTAAGGCTGCAGTAAGGTCCTGGTCTCCGGATGTTAGTAGCGGCCGCCACGGAGGAGGCGGCGGCAACTGAATATGGGGGTCGGGCCGGCATCGGGGCGGAAACGGGGCACTGCGCACACCGATGACACCATCGGTGCCGGCGCAGCGCTACCGGCTACCGCCGCCATTACTGCCGAGCTCAATATCAGCGCAACCTCCTCTACTGGCGCAGAGGCCCTCTTTGGGCCTTAACTGGGCGCAAAGCCCACTGAATTTCTAGGCCAACATCTCTTAACAATGCAGCACTCCCTCAGTACTGCACTGAAGAACCTGTTTGGGGGAAAAATTTGGTCGCGCCCCCTTTGGGGTGCTAACTTTGCCGGGACGCTACTTTTAGCTCCCCGAAAAAGTTAACACCCCTGCAGTGTAAATTGAGTGGTAGCGCCCCAAGCAAGAGGTGGGGTGCTACTGGAAGCACTCCCTCTCCTTCCTGGGGTGCCACCATTCAATATCGTGGCGCTACGTGCAACAGCGCCACGTGCGTCGGCACGGAACGGCGCAGTATTACAGGCCTCCCTCCCCTGATTAAAAGGGAGGGGCCTAACGCAGCGCAAACCAGGGCCCTGCTGGACCACCAGGGAGCGGGGTGCCGGGAGAACAGCCCGGCACTCAAGAGGAGTGCCGGGCTGAGCGATCGCGGCCGGCACCCCGCATCAGGAAGCGAAAGGGGGCAGGTGCTGGCAGTCAGCCCAAAATAAATGGCCGCCCTGCACCTGCCCTTTAATTTGTGCCGTCGCGTCCACAAAAACACCACCCTGACCCTGTCGGACATATAGTCCAGCAGTGGGTCAGGGGGCACAACTGAAGTTTGCGGCCGGGGCGCAAATTCCACGGGAGGCGTTAGCGGCACCGCGCCCAAGCGCTAGGGGCAAAGCAAGCCAAATTTACCCCCGTTTAGCTTAATAGCTCAAGTCCTCGAGTGGGTCTTGAACCCGCAACCATCTGACTCAGAAGCAAAAATGCTGCCAACAGAGCCAAACTGGTATCTACACTCTAGCTACAGAATAAGTGGAACTTGAATCCTAAACTTACTTTTTTGATATCCCATTCTGAGGCATGTACGCTCTTGAGATCTAGTTCAGTACAACTGGTTCCCCTCTTGCAGCAATAGCTACATCTTGTATTTTATTTTTATTTGTTCCTGGGATGTGGCAAGGCCAGAATTTATTGCCCATCCCTAATTGTCCTTGAGAAGGTGGTGGTGCGCCACCTTCTTGAACTGCTGCAGTCTGTTTGGCGAAGGTACTCCCACAGTGGTGTTAGGGAGGGAGTTCCAGGATTTTGACCCAGCGATGATGAAGGAACGGCGATATACTTCCAAGTCAGGATGTTGTGTGATTTGGAGGGGAACTTGAAGGGGGTGGTGTTCCCATGTGCCTGCTGCCCTTGTCCTTCTAGATGGAAGAGGTCGCAGGTTTGGGAGGTGCTGCTGAAGAAGCCTTGGCAAGTTGCTGCAGTGCATCTTGTAGATGGTACACACTGCAGCCACGGTACACCAGTGGTGGAGGGAGTGAATGTTTAAGGTGGTGGATGGGGTGTCCTGGATGGTGTCAAGCTTCTTGAGTGTTGTTGGAGCTGCACTCATCCAGGCAAGTGGAGAGTATTCCATCACACTCCTTACTTGTGCCTTGTAGATGGTGGAAAGGCTTTAGGGAGTCAGGAGGTGAAACACTCGCTGCAGAATACCCAGCCTCTGACCTGCTCTTGTAACCACAGTATTTATGTGGCTGGTCCAGTTAAGTTTCTAGTCAATGGTGACCCCCAGGATATTGATGGTGGGGGATTCAGCGATGGTAATGCCGTTGAATGTCAAAGGGCGGTGGTTAGACTCTCGCTTGTTGGAGATAGTCATTGCCTGGCACTTGTGTGGCGCGAATATTACCTGCCACTTATCAGCCCAAGCCTAAACGTCGTCCAGGTCTTGTTGCTTGCAGGCATGGACTGCTTCATTATCTGAGGAGATGTAAATGGCACTGAACACTGTGAAGTCATCAGCGAACATCCCCATTTCTGACCTTATATTGGAGGGAAGGTCATTGATGAAGCAGCTGAAGATGGTTGGGCCTAGGACACTGCCCTGAGGAACTCCTGCAGTGATGTGTGGGGCTGTGATGATTGACCTCCAACCACCACAACCATCTTTCTTTGTGGTAGTTATGACTCCAGCCAGTGGAGAGTTTTCCCCGATTCCCATTGACTTCAGCTTTACTAGGGCTCCTTGATGCCACACTTGGTCAAATGCTGCCTTGATATCAAGGGCAGTCGCTCTCACCCCACCTTGAGAATTCAGCTCCTTTGTCCATGTTTGGACCATTATTATGTAGGTCCCTGATCTACCCAAGTTTCAAAGTTGCAGATGGGTTCCTGGGTAGTCAGATTGCTCCAATTTATCCAGTTTAATTTAGTTCCATCAAGTTCCGAACCAGCTCTCCATCGTGTATGTTATATTTATGGACGTCTTTATTTGCAATACCAAAAGCTTTGATTGGTCGCCTTGGATGACAAGTCCTGATTGCTGATTGGTCCCCTTGGAGGACAAGACACACTCAGCAGTTTTTCTGGAATGGGTAATTAGATCCTCACTGCCTATGTAATCAATTACTTTGCAAAGTGTAATTTGAGCTATTCTGACTGCCTACTCCATACAGAACAGTGCTCACTTGGAACAGACAGGGCTCACCCTCGCAGTTAAGACATTCTCCCACCTGCAATCAAGTTCCTGACCTACTCACCTCACGTTCCTGACCTACTCCCCCCCCACACCCTGTCGAGGTTTCTGACATTCTCCCCCTGCCCAAGCGCCTGACCTCCCCCGCCCAAGTTTTTGACCTTCTCCCCACCCCCTACCCAAGTCCTTGACCTTCTCTCTCCCACCCCGGCTTCCTGACCTTCTCCCCCTGCCCAATTTCCTGACCGCCACCGCGCCCCCCCCACCCACCGCCCAAGTTTCTGGCCTCCTCCCGCCCCCCAGCCTGAGTTCCTGACCTTCTCCCGCTACCCAAGTTCCTGACCTTCTCCCCTTGTCCAAGTTCCTCCCCCTCCTGGATTCATGACCTTCTCCCCACAGCAACTTCATGACCTCCCCCCCCCCGCCCCCATAGATGGGGCATTGTGTGTGGGTCACGGATTATTAACAGGTTTATTAGGTAAGAAGTGAATAGTGACAGTGTCGTGACTTCCAGATTTCATCCAGTCGAATGATGTCACTTGCCACACATGCACCTAGCTTTCCAAGAAATCAACCTGGTCAAGGGGGAGGAGAGGGAGATCGTGTTGCGGGTGTAAAGGGGGTGGGGTTGGAAGAACGTGATCCATCTTACCATCTGGCTCACGTTCTCACTCTCATCCCTCCCCCCTTTAGACCTGGATTATGTTCTTTCACCCACCACCCCCAAACCCGAGTTCCTGACCTCTCTCTCTCCCCCCTCCGATTCCCTCTCTCCCCCATCCACCTCCAATTCCCTCTCTTCCCCCTCCCCCTCCAATTCCGTCTCCCCCCTCCCCCTCCAATTCCCTCTCTCCCCGCTCTGATTCTCTCCCCCTAAGAGGGAAGAGTGTGAAATATTAGATGAAATAAACATAGTGAAAGAGGAAGTGTTAAGGGGTTTAGCGTCTTTTAAAGTGGATAAATCCCCAGGCCCAGATGAAATGTATCCCAGACTGTTAAGAGAAAAGAGGAAATAGCAGCAACTCTGACCATAATTTTCCAATCCTCTCTGGCTACAGGTGTGGTGCCAGAGGACTGGAGGACTGCTAACATGGTACCATTGTTTAAAAAGGGAGAAAGGGATAGACTGAGTCATTACAGGCCAGTCAGCCTAACCTCGGTGGTGGGAAAATTATTGGAAAAAATTCTGAGGGACAGGATAAATCTTAATTTAGAAAGACACAGATTAATCAGAGACAGTCAGCATGGATTTGTTAAGGGAAGGTCGTGCCTAACTAATTTGATTGAATTTTTTAAGGAGGTAACAAGGAGGGTCGATGAGGGTAGTGCATTTGATGTAGTCTATATGGATTTTAGCAAGGCTTTTGATAAGGTCCCGCATGGCAGACTGGTAACGAAAGTAACAACCCATGGGATCCAAGGGAAAGTGGCAAGTTTGGTCCAAAATTGGCTCAGAGGCAGGAAACAAAGGGTAATGGTCGAAGAGTGTTTTGTGACTGGAAGGCTGTTTCCAGTGGGGTTCCGCAGGGCTCAGTACTGGGTCCTTTGCTTTTTGTGGTACATATCAATGATTTGGAATTGAATGTAGGAAGTATAATTAAGAAGTTTGCAGATGATACAAAAATTGGCCATGTGGTTGGTAATGAAGAAGAAAGCTGCAGACTGGAAGATATCAATAGACTGGTCAGGTGGGCAGAACAGTGGCAAATGGAATTCAATCTGGAGAAGTGTGAGGTAATGCATTTGGGGAGGGCCAACAAGGCAAGGGAATACACAATAAATGGTAGGACACTGAGAAGTGCAGAAGGTCAGAGGGACCTTGGAGTGCATGTCCACAGATCCCTGAAGGTAGCAGGAGAAGTAGATAAAGTGGTTAAGAGGCATACGGGATACTTGCCTTTATTAGCTGTGGCATAGAATACAAGAGCAGGGAGGTTATGCTTGAACTGTATAAAACACTAAAATAACAACAGAAAATGCTGGAAATACTCAGCAGGCCAGGCAGCATCCGTGGAGAGAGAAACAGAGTTAACGTTTCAGGTCTGGGACCCTTCATCAGCATCCGCAGTATTTTGCTATTGTATAAAACACTAGTTAGGCCACAGCTAGAATACTGCTTGCAGTTCTGCTCACCACATTACAGGAAGGATGTGATCGCACTAGAGGGGGTGCAGGGGAGACTTACTCGGATGTTGCCTGGGCTGGGGAATTTTTGTTACAAGGAAAGATTGGATAGGCTGGGGTTGTTTTCATTGGAACAGAGAAGGCTGAGGGGAGACCTAATTGAGGTGTATAAAATTATGAGGGGCCTAGATAGAGTGGATAGGAAGGACCTATTTCCCTTAGCAGAAGGGTCAATAACCAGGGGGCATAGATTTAAAGTAATTGGTCGGAGGTTTAGAGGGGATTTGAGGAGAATTTTTTTCACTCAGAGGGTGGGGGGCAGGGGGGTCTGGAACGCACTGCCTGAAAGGGTGGTAGAGGCAGGAACCCTCATCACATTTACAAAGTACTTGGATATGCACCTGAAGTGCCATAAACTACAAGGCTACGGACCAAGAGCTGGAAAGTGGGATTAGGGTGGAGAGCTCTTTGTCGGACTGCATGGACAAGATGGCCGAATGGCTTCCTTCTGTGCTGTAAATTTCTATGATTCCCTCTTCCCCCTCCGGTTTCCTCTCTCCACCCCTCCGATTCCCTCTCTCCCCCCTCCGATACCCCCTTCCCCCTCCCTCCCCCTTCCAATTCCCCCTCTCTCCCCCCTCCGATTCCTTCTCTCCCCCCCTCCGATTCCCTCTCTCTCCCCCTCCATTTCCCTTTCTCCCCCCCTCCATTTCCCTCTCTCCCCTCCCGGTTCCCTCTCTCCCCCCTCCGATTCCCTATCTCCCCCCTCCGATTCCCTCTCTCTCCCCCTCCATTTCCCCCTCTCTCGCTCTCCATTTTCCTCTCTCCTCTCCGATTCCCTCTCTCCCCTCTCTGATTCCCTCTCTCCCTCCCCCTCTGATTCCCTCTCTCCCCGATTCCCTCTCCCCCTCTAATTCACTCTCTCTACCCTCAGAATCCCTCTCCCCCCTCTCTCTCTCCCTCCTCCCCTTCGCTCTCTCTGCCCCCCTCTCTCTCTCCCTCCTCCCCCTCTCTCTCTCTGCCCCCCTCTCTCCCTCTGCCCCCTCTCTCTCCCTCTTCCCCCCATCTCTCTCCCTCTTCCCCCCCTCTATCTCTCTCCTTCTCTGTCTCTCCCTCCCTCTCCCCCTCCTCTTTCCCCTCTCTCCATTCTCTGTCCCTTCTCTCTCCCCTCTTTCTCCCTCCTCTCCCCACTCGCTCCCTCCCTCCTAGCTCTCTCCCTTCGCTCTCCCTCCTTCCTCTCCCTCTCTCTCTCCCTTCACTACTCTCCCTCTCTCTCCCTTCGCTCTCCCTCCTTCCTCTCCCCTCTCCCCCCTTTCTCCCTTCGCTACTCTCTCTCCCTCCTCTTCCTCTCCCTCTGTCTCCTCTCCCACTTCTCTCCCCCCTTGCTCTCTCCTTCCTCTTCCCCTCTCTCTCCTTCCTCTCTCCCCCTCCTCTCTCTCCCCCTCTTCTCTCTCCTCTCTCTCCCCTCCTCTCTCCCCCTCTCTAGCTCTCCCCTCCTCTCTCCCCTCTCCCTCCTCTCTCTCTCCCCCTCTCCTCTCCCCTCCTCTCTCTCTCCTCTCCCTCCTCTCTCCCCTCCTCTCTCTCTCCTCTCCCTCTCTCCCCCCTCACTCCCTCTCCCTCCCCTCTCCTCTCTCTCTCTCCCCTCCTCTCTCTCCCCCTCCTCTCTCCCCCCTCCTCTCGCCCCCCCGCTGCTCTCCCCTCTCTCTCTCCCCCTCCCTCTCCCCCTCCTCTCTCCCCCTCTCCCTCCCCCCCTCCTCTCTCCCCCTCTCCCTCCCCCCACTCTCCCTCCTCCTCTCTCCTCCTCCCCTCTCCTACCCACCCCCTCTCGTATCCCCCTCCTCTCCCCCACTCCTCTCTCCCCCCTCCTCTCTCCTCATCCCCTCCTCTCTCTCCCCCTCTCTCCTCCACCCCTCTCCTACCCACCCCCTCTCTCGTTCTCCCCCTCAGCCCGGATCCAGTGACGGGCCTTCTCTCACGCTCCACGGCAACCGCAACCGTGGGATACTGCGCATGCGCGGTCTCGGTACGCCGAAGGGGATCGGGTGCGCATGCATAGAAAGACACAAAAATGTTCGTGCAGATAATCACTTTGTATATGGACATGTCACCATGACTAATGTGTGCTTGTATCTCTCTATCAGGCACCCGTGAATTGGTTCGCTGTGGAGGATCCATTGTTTAGGTGGTTCTTTGTTTTATTGTTCTGATAGAAACCTAAGAATTTTAAGGTCAAGGTGACAATACATAGACAAAATAACAACAGAAAATGCTGGAAAAACTCAGCAGGCCAGGCAACATCCGTGGAGAGAAATTAGAGTCGACGTTTCGGGTCGAAACCCTTTTTCAAAACGGATGTTGCCTGGCCTGCTGAGTTTTTCCAGCATTTTCTGTTGCTATTTCGGATTTCCAGCATCTGCAGTATTTTGCTCATACATAGACAAAGCTCTGTTTGTGAGCCAGTGATTATGGATAAACAAATGACCTGCTCTTAAACTCCTGCTGTTTACAGTAATCACAAAATACAGTATATGGAAATGGAACGCCTGCCAGTAATTTTCCAATGACGTCAGGTTATGTGGTCAGGTGACCAGTATACTGATAGCACTGAAAGTGGGCTAAGAAGTAAGGAGTTTAAAATAGGTATATGTAATGACAATGACAATGTATATTGATACAGAACCATGAAAAATTGATTATTCACTGAAAGTATCCAGTCAATGCAAGGCTAGTGCCAACAAGGCTAATAAAGTACTGGGATACACATCAAGCAGATTATAAAAGAAAGACTTGCATTTATATAGCGTCTTTCATGACCACTGGACGTCGCAAAGCACTTTACAGCCAATGAAGTACTTTTTGAAGTGTAGTCACTGTTGTAATGTAGGAAACGCAGCAGCCAAAAATTGCGCACAGCAGCTCCTACAAACAGCAATGTGATAATGACCAGATAATCTGTTTTTTAGTGATGTTGATTGAAGGATAAATATTGGCCAGGACACCGGGGATAACTCCCCTGCTCATCTTCAAGCTAGTGCCATGGGATCTTTTACATCCAGCTGAGAAAGCAGACGGGGCCTCGGTTTAACGTCTCATTCAAAAGACGGATTTGAAGCAGATTTTTTTTTTACTATGTGTAATTTATTGGCAAACATAATTTGGAATGTTATCGACAATTTAAAACAAACCGACTTTCAAAAGGACATTGATATATTAAAGCGAGTTTGAAGATGAGATGATCGAGGACATTCCATGAGTGGTTCAAAACTTTCCTTTCAGCTATACCACAGCCCATTCTGCCTAGCTGAGAGATCTGGAACAGTCAGAGCCTTTTATTTCTTCTCTTCCAAAAAGTCTTGCTTTATTTTGATGTGTTTAGTTTTGTACTTTCCTCTGTAGTTTTATAAGAAGATTCTTATTCAGTTATTTCAATCAGTAGTCACGTGTAGTCTGAGCGGGTGCAGTTCTGAAGTACAGTTGAGGAGAAGCTTTCAGATGAACCTTACTCCATCTATAAGTTTCTTGGTGTAATTATTTTTTTAAAGGCCCAGCTTTATACTTTTCTGACACTAACAAAACTTGACATAATGGGCCATTCATAACAGGAAATATTTTTAAGAAGTTCATTTTTGTATTAAAATAAATTTTCTCTATTTTGTCATAAGTTAATTGTGCAGCCAGCTGAAGGATTAAGCACCATGGAATGTCTAAGAATGAAGAATTGGACCCTGCCAGTGTCTGCTTTATTATTTTTCTGTATAACTTGAACATTCGGTCCAATTGTCAAGTAAATGTCATAGCAGATGACACTTGCCTTTCATCATCTTTCATAACCCAGTTGTTGCCTAAATAAAGGTTCTTTGGCACTGGAGTTGACCATAATGGAACCTATCCTTGTTTTCAAAGTCTTGTCTTTAACCCATCTATTGCTGGTATAGATTAAGATTTCCAAATAACATGCAATTCAGTACAAATATTTTAAACAAATAACCACTATAACTTCAATATTTGTTCTACAGGAAGCCTAATTATCTTTATAGATGTCTTGTGGGAATGTCTTCTTCACATCTGTACAAGAATGATGAATAAGGGGCCAGGAATCTATTGGGTGACAGTAGACCTACTGCCAATTTGTCCTATGGCAGAAATTAGTCTAAAATGACACTGTTGATGGAATTCAATTGAGGTGCTGAAGAAACAGAAAGATATTAGAAATATTGTGCAAGGACTCAACTATGTAAACACTTTCCCCTACTGCCAGGATACAATCTGTGAGCTAAAATCTAACAGTTTGAGAGCTACAACTGTTGGGAGGGGTGGGAGAAACTATAAAGATCAGATACTTCTTAAAAAAAGGAAGAGATGCCATATCAGTGAACACGGCGAGGTTGCTATAAAGTCTGTATTGCCAATCCAAATGTAAACTACAAAAATGTTAATTTTAAAATTGGAAGTGACCTATTAGCTGAAGCTGTAGATGTTATAACGCAGGCTATCTCCCATCACTTGTATTCATAGCAAATGGCAGTTTTCATAAGGAGATTTATGTCTGCTTTGAATTGAAACTTGCTCCTTATTCGTGATGTGAATGGAATGTGGTACCACAGCACTTGCTGTTACACGTTTCTCAGTCTTACTCACGAGAGGCCACTTGAGCTGCTTTTTTGGGGGATTTATATCTCAGATACTTTACTCCAAGTTAGTGCCAAAGACCAGTCTCACAAGGCAACATCACTCCCTATGAAATAAGTCTGCCTTTATAAGACCCATAACTGGGTAATTGTAGCAAGCCCAGGGGGTCGAACAGAAATCTTTCTCACTCTATTTAGCTTACTAGATATGTCATGTGCCCTCATCCTTCAAAAAGGTGGTAGAATAAACACTCTATCAGACCATGGCTTAGGCAATACATTACCAAACAGATTTATTGACAATAAATAGATAAGTGAACAGTAGCAAAGATAAAGAGCAGATTTATAGTAATATACAGAACCTAGCTATTCATCTGGGAATAAAGAGAATAAACAATTATGTCTTCAGTGCTACAATTCACAAGTAAAACTCGATCTGGAATGTCCCTGGTGATAACTTTACATGGGAGTTTGCTTCCATGGACACTCCTGTCTCTGTTTTTAATGGCTTCAGGAGAACAGCTAAATCAGTGCAAGCCTGCCTGAAAATATACTTTACAACTCCTTTGAAGTTCACCCAGAACAAAAGGAAATCAAATATGTATCTCTCATGATTGCACCAGGCTGCGGACAGAATGTCAAATACAAAGGGTGTCTGATAGTTAAAGTAACCTCTTGCACCCTTTGAAGTTCATATCCGAGATGCAGGACACCAACAACTATACAGATGCGTATACATATTAGGGATGCGTCTGGACTGAATAACGCTAAAAGCTTTGCACTGAACAGGAACTAGAATATTAAAACTACCTTTTGTTTTACTATAGCAATGTAGACACATCAGGGGTAATTTTAACCTAACCCGCCCATCGGAAAATCCATGGGATCGGGTGGAACGCCGGTTTTACACCTTGCCCAATATTACTCTCCATTGACTTCAATCAAGAGTAAAGTTGGGCCAGATTTAACACTAGCGCTGCACCTGAACTTGTCAGTTTCCCGACAGATGGGTTGGGTTAAAATGGCCTCCATCGTGTCTGTTCCTGTATTGATGTGCATCAACCAGATTGGATCTTTTATTTAATTGACCCCGATTTTAACTCCAAAGGTGTCATAACAAGTAGGAAGCAAATAATATAATGCACTATAAACAAAATGTTTCTTTTTGCTGCACTGCCCACCATGCTGTCCTGTTCACTTTGACAGGTAGTTAATACCATACCATTACATTGAGGGTAAACTTAGTAGCTACATTTATTTACAGTAAGTTAATTACATTGATGCAGAAACTCACAGCAAGAAACTAGCAGTACAATACTTGATTTACTTAATATGTAAACAGTTAAGTATTAGCAGAGTTCTGAATCTTTAGCAGTACCTTTCGTTAACTTTTGAATTGAGTCTCTGATGAATCTTTACATGGCAAATACTCCATGGAGTCCTTCTAAGATGCCTACACTGGAATCGGCAGTACATAGCAGGGAACTCAAAACCCTAGAACGTTGCTGGCCAGATATATTCCTGTTTCTTTGAAATTAAGTCAGGTTTTTTGAAGAACAAATTCTTAATAGTCAGGCAATCGGGCATTATAGGTGTTGAGAAGACCATCTTCCTTTTGAAATGCCCTCCAGCGCAATTACATTAACAATTTTAGCTAATCAGTACCTTCTAGATGCCCTCTTCATCCATGCAAAACCACTTTTTAGGAGTTCCCACTAGCATATCCTACTGCTTAGCTCATTGTTCAAGATGGTGGGTAGAGTGCATAGATCCTCAGTTAACAAATTAACAAGACAATATCATCTGCAAATAGGGATGCCGTAATACCTTCAGAAATGACTGAAGCAACCACTCCAGCCCATTCCTTATGATGTCATCCCATGGAATAGGATGGGTAACAGTGAACAACCTTGTCTTATTCCTCTTTTGAGAAACATGGGCTGGATTTTACCAGCCCTGAGCCGGGACTGCTGGGAATTTTTTTTAAAAAATGGGAGCGGACACTCTTGGGGCGCTAAAACTGAATTTACCAATCGCCACCACTATTTTTTGCCGGGTGCTAAATTTAGCACCCAGGCGATGTTAGCAACCCAGAATGGTCACTAACGAATTATTCCTCCATAGAACACAAGAAATTGGAGTAGGAGTAGGCCATTCATGGCTGATCTTCTACCTCCCTGCACTATCCCCATATCCCTTAATTCCCTTAGATCCAAAAATCTATCGATCTCTGCCTTGAATGTACTCAACGACTGAACATCCACAGCCCCCTGGGGTAGAGAATTCCAAAGATACACAACCCTTTCAGTGAACATATTTCTCCTCACCTCAGTCCTAAATGGCCGACCCCTTATTCTGAGACTGTGACCCTTAGTTCTAGACTCCCCAGCCAGGAGACACATCCTGCCAGCATCTACCCTGTATAGCCCCTTAAATTTTTTATAAGTTTCAATGAGATCACCCCTCATTCTTCTAAACTCTAGGGAATACAGGCCTAGTCTACTCAAGCTCTCCTCATAGATCAGTCCCCTCATCCCAGGAATCAGTCTAGTGAACCTTTGTTGCACTCCCTCTAAGACAAGTATATCCTTCCTTAGGTAAGGAGACCAAAACTGTACACAGTACTCCAAGTGTTGTCTCACCAAGGCCCTATAAAATTGTAGCAAGACTTCTTTATTCTGATATACTCCAATCCCTTTGTAATAAAGGCTAACATACCATTTGCTTTCCTAATAGCTTGCTGTACCTGCATGTTAACTTTCTGTGATTCATGTACAAGGACACCCAGGTCTCTCTGAATACCAACATTTCTCAGTCTCACCATTTAAAAAATATTCTGCTTTTCTATTTTTCCATACCAAAGTGGATAACTTCACACTTCACCACATTATACTCCAGCTGCCATGTTCTTGCCCACATACTTAACATGTCTATATCCCTTTGCAGCCTCTTTGTGGCCTCCTCACAGCTTACTTTCCCGCCTAACTTTGTATCGTCAGCAAACTTGGATACATTACACTTGGTCTCCCATCTCATTGATGTAAATTATAAATAGCTGAGGCCCAAGCACCGATCCTTGTGGTACCCCACTAGTTACATCCTGCCAACCTGAAATGACCCATTTATTCCTAACTCAAAAGCCTTACAAACATTGCTAATGCAATGGAAGTGGGTTTCCGCATCTCAGCCACAGTTAACTGGTTGGTTTTCAAACCCGCTGCTCTGACTAGCATCATATAAAAATGTTCTTGTTTACAGCGTGATGGAGCTCTGCCTCTGTTACAGCAGGTTTGTAGAATTGTTGCCATTTACAAAACAGACTGCTGGAGTGAGGGAGAGAAGGATAAACATTCCAAGTGACATTTTTATATGCAATAGTAGATGATGCGCACTGTGAACTGGAGTATATGGTGGGTTGTTTTATAACATGGACCCACTAGGCCCCACCACCAACAGTCCCTTCCTCACCCAGCAGTCCCAGAGAGGGCCCCTCCCTGCAACAGGGTTTCTCTCTTTCCGTTTCCTGTCCCGCCAATCTCCCCATCTTCAATGTATCCTTTTCCTCCCCATTGCCCAGGTGGCAGCACAGTTAAAATAAATAAATCAGAGTTCATTTATTGGAGATGGCCTCCTGTCCATTGCTTATCAATGTAGTTATGTATTTGAGTGGTTCTAACATTCTTAAAAGCTGGGCTCCAGCATTTCAAACTTTTTCTTCTCGCTTTTGTTTCTGTTTCCCTTCAGTTCTGTTTCTCTCCTCATTCAGTTTTGTTTGTTTTTCACTTTTATTCACTGATCTTTTCCCTACTTAAGTCCTATTCCAAATGTTAGCTTGGCTCAGTTGCAGTAGTCTTGCTTCTGAGTCAGAAGTTTGCTGGTTCAAGCCCTGCTTCAGGACTTGCGTACAAGCTAGGCTAACACTCCAGTGCAGTAACGAGGGAGTGCTGCTTTGTCAGAGGTGCCGTCTTTCAAATGAGACGTTAAACTGAGGTCTCATCAGTCCTCTCAGGTGGACATAAAAGATTCCATGGCAGCTTTTTGAAGATGAGTAAGGAGTTCTTCCAGTGTCCTGGCCAACACTTATCTGTCAACAAACACCAACAAAAATGAATTAAATGGTCATTCAGTTCTTTGATGCTTGTGGAACTTTGATGCGTGGTAATTGGTTTCCATACTTTCCTACAGAACAAGAGTGAGTTGTCTTTCAAAAAGCAGTTAATTGGCTGTGAAGAGCTTTGGGACATTCTGAAGATATGAAGGGTGCTATATAAATACAAGCTCTCTCCTTCACTTCTTTTTCTCTTTTGTTTTCTTTTTTTCCCCGTCCCCTTTTCTTACCATTGTTTTTACCCCTCATCCTTTTGGCATCTGGATGCCGGGAGTCTGTGGGGGGTAGGGCATATGCTGCGTAAAACAAGGTAAGGTCCAAGAATCCAGCCCCAGACAGGGGCAAGCTTGACGCAAAGGACACTTCTAAAATTTTTCTAAGATAGTGGCAAACTCTAGCTTTTTTTTCTAGAATTGTTTAATATTTTAGGGATACATACTTGGCTCGGTTTAAATAAACTGGTTGCTGAAAGGGACTGGAGAAAATGCTTTGAGCTATTTGATTGGTAGGTTGTCATGATAATTGATGATGGCTGATCATAGCTTTCTCATACTTGTTACCTCTAAGTGCTTTTGATTGGCTGTTCCAACTGATTTGTTTGTGATTTGTTAGCTTTGTATCAATATTATATTTGATCCAATCATGATTTTTTTGCTCTACAGAAACTTTTGAGGTGCAATAAATGTTTGGGGTATGGTGCCCTCGGGACGCACACTAAAACAGAATTTGCAATTATATAGAGCACCATGTCCGCAGGACAACCTAAGGTACTTCACAACCTATTAATTATTTTTCGAAGTGCTGTTAATGCTGTTACGTAGGTAAATCTGGCAGCCCACTTGCACACAGCCAGGTCCCCCAAACAGCAAATGAGAGCAATGATCAGTTAACCTGGTTTGGTAGTGCTGTTTGAGGGAGTAATGTTAACCAAATAGAGCACAGAAGGCTATTCGGCCCATCATGCTTGTGCCGGCTCTTTGAAAGAGCTATCCAATTAGTCCCACTCCCCTGCTCTTTCCCCAAAGCCCTGCAAATTTTTCCCCTTCAGGCATTTATCCAATTCCCTTTTGAAAGTTATTATTGAATCTGCTTCCACCTGACAGACAAAACCTCAGTTTAACGTCCCATCCAAAAGACAGCACCGCCAACAATGCAGCACTCCCTCCCTCACTCAGTACTGCAGTGAAAGGCAGAAACATTTTAATTGTTTGCGGAAATATTATAAATTTTACAGTATACTGAGGGGATAGTATTTGATCATCTTTTTCACATGTACAATTGACCCATACTGTGCCTTGCACAAAAAAATCTGCATACCCTAAGATTTCACAGCTGTTCAAGTCAATAACACTGTCCTGTAAGGTATATTGACAAAAATAAAAATTAGCAAAATCTGTTCTTCATGAATGTTAAAACAGTTTGCCAAGCTAAGCTAGGCAAGCATCAGGGACAGTGACCATCTCTGGATCTGCATGCTATCTAATGAAAGACTTACAAGAAAAGCTTTACAAATAAAGGACCCGACAACTGGGTAGCACATTGCCTTTTCAACTCAGTGACCTGGGCTCAAATTCAGCACAGACTAATCATAGAAATTTACCGCACAGGAGGAGGCCATTCGGCCAATCGTGTAACGGGATACCGGTCTCTCTCTGCTGGCTATAAGAGTCCTTTATTAAATTAATTTGGGCAAAACTGCCCATATTGTGACACTAGCTGGCAATCTCACTCATAGACTGGTGTGGGAAATGAAAATGTTAAACTGGCACAGTAGGTTGGGGAAGGAATAAAATTGTACTATATCTGGCCTGGGTACTGGAATAAGAAATTATTTCATTTTCAGCACTACTGCCTCTAAAAGCACCAAAAAATGTTTTAAACCGAAACACCGTACAATTGTGGCTTAACAGTATTTTAATAAATTACATTTTCAATCACGATGTTCAATTAACTAATGTATACATATAACCTTTAAAATACAGTATCAGTTTTTTTTTAATTATATAGCATCTTTTAATGAATGTATTTTTGAGTTACGTGTCCTGTTTTCCTGCAAATTTAATCTTTTTCCTTGTCCACCTGTCCTGACCCTCTAACTCCAATCTTCCCCCGGTTGCTGTTATTTCCCACTGTAGCTGACCAGACGTGAGCCTCCTGTCTGATCTCTTCCACCTGCAGTTCTCTGCTTGAGACTGTTTTCAGGGGGAAATGGAAAAAAAGTCACTTAATTCCATTAACACCATACACAATTAGAAAATCTTAAAATGTTAAAGTAGTATAATTCATCATTCCTTTCAGATTTTAGCAGTAACAAAACTAACCTGTAGTAACATGGATAAACACATATTCTTTACTACAACCATTTGTTTATGTCCTGGCAGCTGCTGCCACTTGAACCTTAGTTTCTAGAAGTATAATGCGCTTGCACCCTCCTGCAGACAGCAGTATGTTTCAGAGAAAACCAGATGGCAGCTTGGCTTACCTCTTACCAGGCTGCACACGTGCTTCTGGTTAATCTGCAGTACCACTGACGCATTGTAGCAGGTCAGAGCTCCAACATGCTTGCTCTTGTAACATTTCTGACAATTCATTTATAAACTAACAGCAAAGCAAAACCTATTTTATGACAACATCGCAAAACTCAATTTACATAAAGCTAGAGATATACAGTGTACGGTCGTGCACCCAACTGATTACGCAAATTGACAGGAAATTCATCTTTTCCCACTTTTTCTTGCTCTCACTTGCGTAGACACGAAGTTTAAGCACTACGAATAAGATAAAATCACATAAATTGCAGTTTACACTGAAGATAGGAAATCTCGAAGAGTCCCTTTCTTGCTCTGCTGTTTCTGCTCACAACTCAAAAGCATCTTTAGACGAGAGCAGTGCAGCTTCTTTCCTTTAACTGATTTCAATGAAGGCGATGATGTGGAAGGTGCAGAGACGGATGTTCTAAAAAGATAAATGCAAAAGTTATAAAAGCAATAATATTAAAGCACTACTTAAATCAGGGATCTTTATATCTGAGGCAATTGAAATGTCTGACTACACCCATTAAATTATTTAATCTGAAACCAGCATTTAGGAGAAAAAATGCCATTTCTAACCACCCAATAAAACTTAGTGTTACGAAGAAAAACCTTTGGATATCTCACTTTAATATATAATTTTGAATATATCTAACAAGTGCTTACTGTGTTTAAGGGAAGGTTACATCATACTAGTTCTGTCACACATTGGTTATGGTTTGAGTTGCTGAGGTTTAAATTTCCCATGCACTTACATTATACACACCTTTCAATCCTCCTAACGCCCAAGATCTGTGTCTCCAAGTCAGGTGGCGCTGTGGGCACTGAGGCTGACTGTTCAAGTTTCTTAAACACTTCTTTAAAATTTTTATAACTTAATATTTTAAAAAAGTGCTCAAAGCATTTAAAGAAAGTTAAAGTTGATTCCCTTGGACAGTGGGAACCAGGCAGTGTGGGTGGGTGGGCAGAATTCTTCAGAGGGGGGTTTAACATGCTATCTATAGGCATTCTCCAGCTTTCCCATTTTTAGAGTGAGAGAGAGCAGAGAAAGAAACAAATGGGGCAAGAGAGAGACATGGAGAAGCAATAACACAAAGATTGCAGATGCAACTAAGAGACACCATAATCTCTAACTCGCTGTGAACAACAAATGGAAGCATAATAAAATTAATAGCACTTTATTGTAAAAATTATGTTCAGCACAAATTTCCTGTCTGTCATACTAAACTCTATCACATTTCAAAGAAATTTAAAGAAAGGAATTCTCCAGGAACACAAAACACCACAGTATGCACTCACTCAGTATTTATTTAATTTCAGCTTTATATGAACCCAGGTTTAGTTAACAGCAGTTAAACATCAATACTCTTAAAGGGATACACAGCTACACGGATTGCAGAATAGTACACTGGGGCCGATTCCAGTCTTTCTCCACCTGATCTGAAGCTGCCTTATTTCCAGGTTCATGTCATTTGCATTGACTGGACATTCACTAGCACAGAATGTCCCTTGATGTGTCATTGGAACAGGAGTAGGTCATTCAGCCCCTCAAGCCTGTCCCGCCATTCAATTAGATCATGGCTGATCTGTACCCTTGCCTAACAAAAATCCATCAATCTCAGTTTTGAAATTTTTAATGACCCAGCCTCAACAGCTTTTTGGGGAGAAAGTTCCAGATTACCCTTTGTGTGAAGAAGTGCGTCCTGACATCACCCCTGAATGGCCTAGCTCTAATTTTAAGCTTATACTCACGTGTTCTGGACTCTCCCACCAGGGGAAATAGTTTAGCACTATAGAAACATAGAAGATAGGAGCAGGAGTAGGCCATTCGGCCCCTCGAGTCTGCTCCGCCATTTAATGAGATCATGGCTGATCATCCAAATTCAGTACCCTGTCCCTGCCTTCTCCCCATATCCCTTGATCCCTTTAGCCTTAAGAAATATATCTAACTCCTTCTTGAATATATTTAATGAATTGGCCTCAACTGCCTTCTGTGGTAGAGAATTCCACAGGTTCACCACTCTCTGGGTGAAGAAATTCCTCCTCATCTCTGTCCTAACTGGCTTACCCCTTATCTTTAGACTGTGACCCCTGGTTCTGGACTCCCCCGCCATTGGGAACATCCTTCCTGCATCTAGTCTGTCTAGTCCTGTTAAAATTTTATAAGTTTCAATGAAATCCCCTCTCATTCTTCTAAACTCCAGCGACTATAAGCCCAATCGACCCAATCTCTCCTCATACGTCATTCCTGCCATCCCAGGTATCAGTCTGGTGAATCTTCGCTGCACTCTCTCCATGGCAAGAACATCCTTCCTCAGATAAGGTGACCAAAACTGCACACAATACTCAGGGTGTGGTCTCACCAAGGCCCTGTACAACTGCAGCAAGACATCCTTGCTCCTGTACTCGAATCCTCTCGCTATGAAGGCCAACATACCATTTGCCTTCTTAACCGCCTGCTGCACCTGCATGCTTACCTTCAGCGACTGGTGCACAAGGGCACCCAGGTCTCGTTGCACTTTCTCTTCTCCCAATCTATTGCCGTTCAGATAATAATCTGCCTTCCTGTTTTTGCCACCAAAGTGGATAACCTCGCATTTATCCACATTATACTGCATCTGCCATGCATCTGCCCAATCACCCAACCTGTCCAAATCATACTGGAGTTTCTCGGCATCCTCCTCACAGCACACACGCCCACCCAGCTTTGTGTCATCTGCAAACTTGGAGATATTACATCTAGTTCCCTCGTCTAGATCATTAATATATATTGTGAATAGCTGGGGTCCTAGCACCGATCCCTGCGTTACCCCACTAGTCACTGCCTGCCATTCGGAGAAAGACCCGTTTATTCCAACTCTTTGCTTCCTGTCTGCCAACCAGTTCTCTATCCAAGTCAGTACCTTACCCCCAATCCCATGTGCTTTAACTTTACACGCTAATCTCTTATGCGGGACCTTATCGAAAGCCTTCTGAAAGTCCAAATACACCACATCCACTGGTTCTCCCTTATCTATTCTACCAGTTACATCCTCAAAAAATTCCAGTAGATTAGTCAAGCACGATTTACCTTTTGTAAATCCATGTTGACTTTGTCCGATCCTGTCACTGTTTTCCAAGTGCTCTGCTATTACATCTTTTATAATGGACTCTAGCATTTTCCCCACTACCGATGTCAGGCTTACCAGTCTATAATTCCCCGTTTTCTCTCTACCACCTTTTTTTGAATAGTGGGGTTACATTAGCTACCCTCCAATCCATGGGAACTGTTCCAGAGTCTATAGAATTTTGGAAGATGACCAGCAATGCATCTACTATTTCTAGGGCCATTTCCTTAAGTACCCTAGGATGTAGATTATCAGGCCCTGGGGATTTATCGGCCTTCAGTCCCATCAATTTTCCTAACACCATTTCCCTACAAATACTGATTTCATTCAGTTCCTCCCTCTCATTAGACCTTATGTTCCCCAACATCTCTGGGAGGTTATTTGTGCCCTCCTTTGTGAAGACAGAACCAAAGTATGTATTTAATTGGTCTGCCATTTCTTTGTTCCCCATTATAAATTCCTCTGATTCTGACTGCAAGGGACCTACGCTTGACTTCACCAATCTTTTTCCCTTCACATATCTATAGAAGCTTTTACAGTCAGTTTTTATGTTCCCTGCAAGCTTACTCTCATACTCTTGTTTCCCCCTCTTAATTAATCCCTTTGTCCTCCTTTGCTGAATCCTAAACTGCTCCCAGTCCTCAGGTTTGTTGCTTTTTCTGGCCAATTTATATGTCCTTGCCTTGGATCTTATGCTATCCCTAATTTCCCTTGTTAGCCACGGTTGAGTCACACTATGTACTCTTATCAACTCTAATCATCTTAAACACCCTCAGTTAGATCACCCCTTAATCTTTTTTTACTCAAGGGATTAGCATGGATGTTTTTAAGTGAAAGCTAGATAAACACGAGGGAGAAATGAATAGAAGATTGTGCGGATAGGGTTAAATGAAAAGGGGTGGGTGGAGGCTCATGTGGAGCATAAACACCGGCATGGACCAGTTGGGCCTAGTCTATGCAACCTGTCCTCATAATTTAATCCTTTAGCCCCAGTATCATTCTGGTGGATCTGGGCTGCACCCACTCCAAGACCAATATATTCTTTGAGGTGCAGCACCCAGACCTGAACACAGAACTCCAAATGAGGCCTTATACAACTATAACATAACTTACATCCCTTTATATTCCAGCCCCCTTGAGGTAAAGGCAAACATTCCATTAGCCTTTTTAATTAGTTTTTGTACCTGTCCACTAGCTGTTAGTGATTTCTGTACTTTGACCCCTAAATCTCTCTGTTCATCCGCAGCTCCTAGGCATTTAGAAAATACTCCGATCTATTTTTCTTAGGTCCAAAGTTACCTCACACTTATCCAATTTGAATTCCATCTGCCACAGTTTTGCCTGCTCACTTAATCTATCCATGTCCCTTTGCAACTTTCTGCTCCCATCTACACTATTTACTGTGCTACTTAACTAGCTGTCATCAGCAAACTTGGATAAAAGGCTCTCTATTCTTTCATCCAAGTTGGGCACAGGCTCGACTCGCCTCCTTCTGTGCTGTAACTATTCTATGATAAGTCATTTATATACATATAGTGAAAAGCTGAGGCCCCAGTACAGATCCCTGGGGGACACCATTAGTCACATCCTACCAGTTTGAGTACATACCCATTTTCCCTGCTCTCTGTCTCCTACCACCTAACCAATTCCCTACCCATGTCAATAGGTTGCCTCCAATTCCACGTACTCCCATTTTTGTTAAAAGTCTCTTCTGTGGAACCTTAACGAATGCCTTCTGGAATTCCATATAAACAACATCCATAGACATTCCCTTATCTACTATGTTAGTTTGCTATTCACAAATCCTAACTAGGTTTGTTAGATATAACTTACCCTTTACAAATCCATGCTGGCTGTCTGTGATCAGTTTGTGTTTGTCCAAGTGGCCAGTGAGTCTGTCCCTAATAATAAATTCTAGTAACTTCCCCACAACAGATGTTAGACTAATAGGCCTTTAATTTCTTAGTTTATCTCTTATCCTTCTTAAATAGTGGAGTGACATTGCCAATTTTTCAATCCTAGAGGACAATTCCTGAATCGAGAGTTTTGGAAGATTATTAGAGTATCTACAATTTCCTCATCTACTTCTTTTAATACACATGGGTGTAAACTATCAGGTCCTGGAGATTTAGTCTAATTATTTTCCCCATTACCTTTTTTTAAAACTTATTAAAGTTAGTAAAATCTACCCCTGATTTATTTTTACTTTTCCTCATATCTCTGGCACTTTATCCTTGCCCTCTACTGTGAAGACTGATACAAAGTATATATTTAGCAAGTCTGCCATTTCCTGATTTTCAATTACAGTATCACCTGCCCAATGGGAGCCAGAGATGGGCAGGAAATTCTACTGCTGCTGCATGCCTGAGAGGCCTGACGCATTCTGACTGTTATCCAAAATCAGTAGCCAGAAGGTGTCAAGCCCCAAAGATCTTGGGTGGTACACCGGAAAAAAAATGGAGATCGTGCCTCCATTTTGCTTGCTGCCTGCATCTTCTCAGATCCTCTGATGTGAAAGGCACAAACAGTAAGGCCCATTTCCCGTGGGTACTACTTTGTTTGGGCCTCCACCAATGGGAGACCCAGGAAAATGAGGCGAGAGGCATGGTGCCATCACTCCTGCCTTATTACCATTTCATCTAAATTCTTGAGCCTGCTCCAGGCACTGGTGCTCCACTTCCCTTCAGGGAAACCCTTGGAATTAACCATCTAGCACAAAAGGAGCAAGGACCTGGTATCACATGCCTCTGTCCCTTTTTTCTTTGCTTTGTATCTGAGAAATAAGTGTCCTCTAGGCACAAAGCAGAAGAAAATCAGCCCACTGACTTTTGCATGGTATAACATTCCGGTCCTTATAAAATAGCTAATCCTTCAATTTACCATGAGCAGTGTCATGGGAGACTTAAATCTATATATTAAAATTAGTACATGGGTCACGTGTTCCATTGAAAATGTTATATAAACATTCCTGTGGGAAATCTCATTAAAATGTCCACAGATAGACTGGCGCTTTCATGTGATGTTTCCCTATAACACCAGTAGGTGACGCTCAAATGGGATTTCCAATGTTAATCTGATCACTAACCTGTAACGATTTCCTGTTACACCATAAATCACTCAAAATGCTTTCTAATTCTTCAACAAGCAGTTGCAGACCTCCTATCACTAGTAGCACTGTAGCCTGTCCCACCTGCTCAGTTGATAAAGTGCAAAAACCCTATGGTTTACACTGTGACTCTGGCCTCAAATGCCCTTGTGCCCCAGCTGGTTTAAAAACACATTCTGATGACGTTATAGCAGGGACCCAGGACAGGCAGACTGGTGGTGCAGCGCATTGGTGCTTTCCTGTGAGGAGACCAGTAGTGCCAGGGATCGTACAGTCACAGCTTTCAGGATAACACTCGCAGCCCAGCTGTTGCCTTAAATTCTGCAACTCATTACACTCTACCTGATCCACAGCCCACCCGCTCTACCTCAAACTCTATGGACCACTCTACTCCTCAGATTATTTCTTTCCCCCGCTAACCTCCCCCAATGACCAATTCTGGTCCTTCAAGCCAAATTGCCCGCCCCCATTCTGTTCTCCTCCTCCCCTCCCTCCCCAGGCCTTTACCTCCGCTCACCCATGTCGCTCTTCTGCCCACCAATTGCTGGCCCTTGGCCTGTATCAATCGTATCCCCCTTTTCCTGCCTTAATCTCTAGCCTCAACCCATCCCCTTTCCTGGTCAGTATTTAATTTTGCCACCTTTTCTAAAACCGAGAGTAATTCATTTTCTCAGTGTCCCTAAACCAGCTCCTCACAATTAAATGAATGTATGCTGGATATTAATTCCTCCAATCTTTCAGCTTTTATTTATCTCTAAATTCTCTAATTCCTGTCAATACTAACTGTAACATCGGCCCTCTATCTAAATATTATTAAAAATCTTGTATATGCGCATACTTCCTGTCATCACAATGGACTGTTTTTATGTCATTTAAGACTGAAACTTCCTATCTAAATGTTTAGAATGGAAATCCTGTTATGTAAAAGTTGTCTGTAACTATGTAGTTGCAGGCTGTGGCAAGTAGGCAGCACTGTGGACCAAGTTTCTGAAGTGTCTATCCCAATTTTGTTGTGTTATATTACATTAAAAAAATGATATTAATGCACTGACTGTGGGCAATTCCATGGGAAACGTACAATTGATTATGTCTCCACCTTATAACGCTGACTTCAAAATAAATAATTCAGTCTCTACGACACCCAAACAACAGACTAAAAATATTATTGATATATAGTTCTGCTGGAATTATAAATTTATTCATGAAACCATTCATTATTTATTCATCTACTCTATGTATTTTTCCCTCACACTACTTGTTAATCTGCAAATATAAAATTTAATAAAGTACTGAATGTACCAGTCAACATGTAAATAATTTATTGACTAACACTACACGACCCACTTGCCAAAAATGAATAAATAATTCCTTCCCTACACCTACAAATTAATTAATCAAATCTTCACACTTTATTTAATTTGCTAGCTCAGTACTATGAAAATGGTTCTGTGCATAAATGCATATTTAATCAAATAATGCCCCCACCGTATAAGATGGCATGGGGAAAAAATAACTTCCTGATAGACATTTAAAACAAATAAAGGTCCTTACTCCCCATGAGCAATGCCACACAAGATCAACTTGTAAAATATATAAAATTTACATTTATCGTGGACAAATCTGGCACAGTGGATACACACACTATAATACAGATGCAAAACTATTTTAGAAATAAATATAAAAACAGGAGATCAGCCATTTCCTACTGTGTTTTGTTGTCATCTTCTAGAGATCTAGAACTTTACAAGCACCTGTCAATCTACGAAGGAACAATTACCCTGTAATTAACGCCAGGATATACCCAGCAGAAATTAGACTCCAGTTGACCTCAAGATATGCCTTTAATCAGACTTAATGACCTTTAAGGGACTGGCCAACTTACACAATGTTTAATTTTAGTAGTACAATACATTGTACGTTACCTGGTATAATACTCCGGTCCTTTTAGAAGTGTACCCTCTCACTTAGATGGTAGCAGTGGCAGCACTTTCGCTTCTGAATCAGAAGGTTGTGGCTTCAAGTCTTACTCCAGAGACTTAAGTACATAATGTAAGCTGACACATTATTCAGAGGCTGACCAACCTAGTGCGTTGCCAACATTTTCTCTTTTTATTTCAGCAATATTTCAGCTACATTTAGCAGCTATCTCTGCATCACTCATTTCTTTTCCTAACAAAGAGTAGTTTTAATAAGTTATTCGAAAAATTAATATTAAGGGGGCAATAGTTCATTTGTTTTAATTCATTATACTGGAGGACAGAACAGGTTTGTATGGTTATTGTTGTTCTGCCAACAGAATGGCCCTCTGATGAATGTGGTTGCTTTGCTGAATTTATAGCAGTTATTTTTGTTGGAAATTGCTATGAAATAGATTAGCACTTTTGATGAAAGAAGTATTCTTTGCAGAACATAAATCTCAAGACATAATTTATCTAAATTAGTCAAGGAAGCTGCTTTCCAACTAAGCAACGTAGGCTCTCTTTAGTAAATAAGGCTAACCAAAGTTTTTTTTGTTGGTATTTTTTAACAGTACCATCCTGAGGTTTGAAAAATGAACTTATGTAATGAACTAGAATAGGATGTCCTCAGACCAAATCCGGCTCACAACCTCCTTTCACCTTTCACCCTACCACACAAGCTGCTGCTGGTGCATTTCATCTTCAACTCAGTGAAACATCACCGACCTAGAGGATTTGAAAAGGCTGCTCTCTGATTGCTGGATTTAGACTAGAGTGCAGTATTTTTGCACCAATCAGGAATCAGCCTTTACCAGTGCTTCAGGCCTGAGAAGTTTCAAGAGTTGATGCTGAAGCTTACACATTTTCAAGCTTTGGAGTGGGGGTTTTGGGGGGGGGGGGGGTCGGGGAGGGGGGCGGTTCGGAGAGTGAGGGGGCTTGAATTTTTTGTGTATAGAGTCTCACATTTCTGTACATGGGGATTCAGATTTTTTTTTGTACAGGAGGCTTTCTGTTCTGTGTTATTATATGCAGCTGACTCACTGATTGTGACCTTGCTCCAAAAGATTGCACAGCCCTGATCTAACGTACAGTATACATTCCACACTCTCAACTTATAAATTACCCAATTCACGTACGGACCGGGGTCAAGCAAGGCTGTGTCATCGCACCAACGTTCTTCTCGATCTTCCTTGCTGCAATGCTCCATCTCGCCCTCAGTAAGCTCCCCGCTGGAGTGGAGCTAATTTACAGGACAAACGGGAAATTGTTCAACCTCCGTCGCCTCCAGTCCAGATCCAAGGTCGTCCCATCCTCTGTCGTTGAATTACAGTATGCAGACGACGTTTGCGTCTGCGCTCACCCGGAGGTCGAACTCCAAACCATCGTCAACACCTTCACCGAAGCGTATGAGAGCATGGGCCTTACACTAAACATCCGTAAGGTGCCCCCGCCACACAGTACTACCCCCCGATTATCAAAATCCACGACAAGGCCTTAGACAACGTGGACCACTTTCCATACCTCAGGAGCCTACTGTCAACAAGGGCAGACGTCGACGACGAAGTCCAACATCGCCTTCAGTGTGCCAGTGCAGCCTTCGGTCGCCTGAGGAAGAGAGTGTTTGAAGACCAGGACCTCAAACCCAGCGCTAAGCTCATGGTCTATAGAACAGTAGTGATATCCGCCCTGCTGCATGCCTCAAGAGACATGGACCATGTACAGCAGGCACCTCAAAGCACCGGAGAGGTACCACCAACGCTGCCTCCGCAAGATCCTGCAAATCCACTGGCAGGATAGGCGCACCAACGTCAGTGTTCTTGCTCAGGCCAACATCCCCAGCATCAAAGCTTTGACCACGCTCAATCAGCTCCGATGGACGGGTCACATTGTCCGCATGCCCGATACGAGACTCCCAAAACAAGCGCTCTACTCGGAACTCCGACACAGCAAGAGAGCCCCAGGTGGGCAGAGGAAACGCTTCAAGGACACCCTCAAAGCCTCCTTGAAAAAGTGCAACATCCCCACTGACACCTGGGAATCCCTGGCCCAAGATCGCACAAAGTGGAGGAGAAGCATCCGGGAAGGCGCCGAACACCTCGAGTCTCTTCGCCGGGTGCAAGCGGACGCCAAGCGTAGGCAGCGCAAGGAACGCACGTCAACCCAAGCACTCCACCCGCCCGCCCCTTCAACCACCGTCTGCCCCACCTGTGACAGAGACTGTAGGTCCCGCATTGGACTCATCAGTCACCTGAGAACTCATTTTTAATGTGGAAGCAAGTCATCCTCGGTTCCGAGGGACTGCCTAAGAAGAAGTTTACATTCCACACTCTCAACTTATAAATGGGGATCCACAATAGGGTAGGATGTGAATTATGGTTGACGAGTATAATCACCTATTGCTATGTGAAAATACCAGGGAATAAATTACTACACCAAATGCCGGTATCCTGTGATCTTCCTGTACTGGCTCTTTCTCTGGTAATAGAATTTCAGATCATTGTTCGTGATAAATCAGAAAGGAGTTGGGTGTGTTGGGAAAGATGAATATATTTATTGTGTGTGGAATTTGAATAGCGCCGTTGATAATTTGGGGCACTGTGTTTGTGTTTTGCTTTTGGGGAAATGTGGTATTTTTGTGCTCAATGCTGCTGTTGTCGTTGGGTGTAATCAGCGTTTAAACACTGGTTTCATTGGATTAGCGAGGTATAATTGCATTTCTTCACCACAGGGTGGCATTGTGTCCAGTAGGTAATCACAGTGCTTGAGCGCTGGGGGTGCTGTGTTTATAGCTTTTATGGCAGGAAGAGGCAGAGTAGCTGCAAAGAGAGGCCTCAGTGTGTGTGGCAGGTTAGTGGCTAGATGAAGAGAAAGGCATAACGGAGGAGAGAATGAACGGCTCATGGTGAAAGGTGAGCATTTCACACTTGGGTTGATCAGAGTCCAATCAGATGGGCACTGGGTAGAGGAAAAAGCAGGCCCAGTGGATGAAACAGTGAAGTGTGGATGCATTGTTAGTGAGTCATCCAAGAATTAGGTCGGAAAAGGGAAATAAATCATAGGAAATGAATACTTATTATTGACTGTTTTTAGAGGTTCAGGGCAGTTAGTGCAGTTTTCGGGTGGAACCACACTCCAAACTGGAGACAAAAACTTGATGCTTAGGCTCCTGAAATAGAAGCAGGCTTTACAGACCAAAAGTTTTGAGAGGGATTTATAACCTTGCACAGCTAAGTGCACGAGTAAAAATAAGATATCATTTTAAATTGATTAATTTTTCATTGGTTTATATTACAAATGTTGAGTTTTACGAGTACGTTTGGTAGTTCTGAATTCTTGCTTTATGACAATTAAGAAATTTGCATATGAGGCAATCAGCTGTAGGAATTTGCCTATAATTAAGTGTAACAGAGAACAGTGACAAAGAAAGTGCAATGCAACGGATAGGAATTCACTCCCGACTGGCCTCCCATTCTCCAACCTCTAAACTTCAGTTCATTCGAAACTCTGCTGCCCATATCTTATCCAAATCCCACTCGCCCATCCCCTGTCCTCACTGACCTACATGGCTCCCAGTGGCCCAACAACTCAAATGTAAAATTCACATGCTTATGTTAGGTTACTCCCTCTTTATCTCTGTATCCCCCTGCCCAAACTCTCCATGCCTTTGACTCTGGCTTCTTGTGCAACACTCCATCCCTTTATCCCACCATCGGCTTAAGGACCCCATGCTCTGAATTCCCTTCCTAAAACCTGTCTGTCTCCTTTAAGACTATCCTTAAAATTCAGCTTTTTGACCAAGTTTATGGCCACCCTTCCTAATCTCTCTCCTCTGGCCCAGTGTCCATTTTTCTCCTTGGAACGTCTTTCTACATTAAAGGTGTTATATAAATGCACGTTATAGTTGTTAAGGGGAATTCGTTTTTATTGAAATTGTTCACAATCCTCAGTGTTTCAAAAGATACCTCTCAGCTACCTCATTGTTCAATGTTATGCTTTTAAACTCTTGAATTGAGGTGACCCGGAAAGAGACATTTTATGAAGAACTTCCTCTTTTGTGACATCAAAGTTTCACCATGGTGACATCATGGATGGGAACAGTGTGGGTTGAATTTAGAATTTTTGCATGAAATATGATGCATTCTTAAGCAATTTTATACTTCACAATTATAGACATTTAATCGTTAAGAAAAAGAAAAAACAAAGTGACATTTGAATTTTCAACAGACCAACCAGACTATCACTTACCCAAAGGTTAAAAATCACTCTCCCACATTTATCCTCCCAATCGCACAAGTTCATAAAGTGACTACTCCCTCCAGACTCAGTTCTCAGACACTGTACCCCATCCCAACTCCCCATCCCTTCACCGAGACACTTCCCAACACCCCAAATTCATACTGGCACTCTTCTCCCTCTCTGCCTTGAACTCAACCTGGCACTCTCTTCCCCATAACAGTGTTAAACTGGTGCCCAGTTCCCCCAGTTCAAAGTGACACTCTACCCATCTCAAGAGTTCACACTGGTACTCTTTCCGCACATCATCCTGTTCATGCTGGCACTCCCTCTATTGCCATTGAATTCCTTCCCCTTCATTGACATCCTTTTCCTCTTTCCTTGCCATCTATTTTACCCATTCATTGCCACCCGTTTGCCCTATTCAATTGTCATCCATTCCTCCCCTGCCTTATTCCTACCTAATTCCTGCTGCTAATGGCACTCGCTCCTCTCTGTGCTGCTGCTAGCACTAAGGGAAGGTATTAATGGGCCTTTGTATATACCTATGTAATGGTAGACTCCTACGCTTGTGAGAGTTCTCGCCTATATATATTCCTGCCCTAGCGAAAGCAGCAGCATGGATAGAAGAGTGACCTGGTCCAATATATTAACAGCTGGACTCAGGGGGAAGTGGGGCGGGTGGCGGGGGCAAGTGGGTCTGGTCTGCAGTGACTTATGTCAGCAAATACTACCATGCTGATTGGGCCCCCAAAATGCCCACTGTTGTTGTGAAACACTGATGATTGGCATGAATGCAGAAGGGCCAGAGCTTTGGGAATTTTTTTTTCAGCCAAGAGTCTTTGATTATCAACATACTGACCTAATGTAGGTAACAAATACTATGGCGGTTGTATATTGGTGTGTCTACAATGAAACAAATATTTTATCACTTTGCCCTGTCCTATGTTAAAACTGTGAGAAGTCACACAACACCAGGTTATAGTCCAACAGCTTTATTTGAAATCACAAGCTTTCGGAGCGCTGCTCCTTCGTCAGGTGAAGGAGCAGCGCTCCGAAAGCTTGTGATTTCAAATAAAGCTGCTGGACTATAACCTGGTGTTGTGACTTCTCACATTTGTCCACCCCAGTCCAACATCTATGTTAAAACGACTGCTAGTGTGGTAAAACCCTGATGCAGATATCTTCTTGTTCATACTGCTTCATCACCTAGATTAGGGGTGTACAAAGTGTGGAACAATAGGCCACTCACAGCTCCCAACCTGCCAATCTGACCCTCAAAGTCTAGGCAACTTAGTCCTATTTGGTTGTCTATATCTTATTTGCTGTTTTTAGTACTCATTGCTGGGATCTGTCAGTATTAGCAACGAGAAATACATAGAATTTACAGCACAGAAACAGGCCATTTGGCCCAACTGGTCTATGCCAGTGTTTATGCTCCACACCAGCCTCCTCCCACCCTATTTATCTCACCCTATCTGCATAGCCTTCTAGCAAATATATGGTAACAAAAGACTCCACAATAGAAATCTGTGCAGCCCATGAAGGCCAAAAGCTTGGACATCCTGGCCGTCCATTAAGTAATTTTTAAACCAACAAAAACCTACAAATAGGTTTGTTGAAAATGCCTCCTACGTGCCACTGACCTACATTTCTGTGTGCACCCCATCTTTTGATTTATGTGCAGCTTGTCACGCTTTGCCACAGCATGACTTTCTGTGAATTGAGCACACATGAAACAGATGGAGTCTACAGGGACTTTTCCCACAGAATTATAAAATTACCGTAAAGAGAGGAGAAAAGGTTACTACAACAATTAATTCAATGCTTCTTCAGAATATTAGTTGACTTGGTGAAGAGGTTACGACAACAGCAGGAAATGTTGACTCGATACACATCCATAGGAAATTAAGTAAAAAAAATATATAATTACCGTGGAGTTGTAGCTGGGCTCTTGCTTTTGGAACTTGATTTATTCAGATGTGGGGAATAGCTGGTTGCTTGCCCTGTGGACTGTGGCGTTCTTCTTGCTTCAAGTGTCTTCATGTCTTTTTTTGTCTTACTTAAGCTTCTGGGGATGCGGGGCACTGCAGCGAGACATGTCCTATTCGCTCCATAGAATCTTGAAGTTTCTTTACACGTGTAGCACGTAACCAACTGCAGGGATTTTAAAAAACATATAGCTAATACACAAGTGGGTTCCGACTCGCACAGTTTAAAAGTACAGGTTTATATAAATAGGAATAATTATGCACTTCAGAACAAGTGACAAGGGTCCTCCAAACCACTACAGGAAAGCAGAGGTCCACGGGGTGACCTGTAAATTCAGCCAAGGAATCCTGCAAAACTTTCAGCGTAATTTGCATTTTTCCTCATCAGGTATATGCAGTACATATACACTTTTCAGTAGTACAAAACTAACTTTTGGCTTATATAAGGCTTTGGGTATGCTGCCACAACAGAATTACATTAAAATGAGATGATTTTCTGACTGTCTTTTTCGATGCCGAAGGACGAACGACATTACATTTTTGGTCATGTGCAGTATAGAGCTAATTCTGCACTCCCAATGTGAAGCTGTGCTTGCAGGGAGCATGGGTTGGACAATCTGGACAACAATTTTGTAGTCCTATCTCTGACCTGGACTCCCTTTGAATGTGGCTTTTCCATTTCGAGCACAAGAATTACCGTTAAATGCTTTTGAGGAAAAGGTCTGTTGGAAGAGTATCACAATGTGATTTATTGCTCTTTTTCCACTTCTCACAAAAATGTTTGTTGTCCAGTACTCATTCCTCATTGCATACTACTTGGTGAACCTGGTGACAGTGGCTATGACTAATGGCATGATGACTAGGCATCCATGAGACGTTGTGGGCCATCAGCAGCAGCAGAATTGTATTCCACCACAATCTGTAACCTCATGGGCTGGCATATCCCTCACTCTACCATTACCATCAAGCCAGTCGACCAACCCTGGCTCAATGAGGAGTGTAGAAGAGCATGCCAGGAGCAGCACCAGGCGTACCCGAAAATGAGGTACCAACCTGGTGAAGCTACAACACAGGACTACATGTATGCTAAACAGCGGAAGCAGCATGCTATAGCCAAGCGATCTGACAACCAATGAATCAGATCAAAGCTCTGCAGTCCTGTTCTATCCAGCCTTGAATGGTGGTGGACAATTAAACAACTAATGAGAGGAGGCTCCATGAACATCGCTATCCTCAACGATGGCGGAGCCCAGCACGAGTGCAAAAGTCAAGGCTGAAAGAAAAGCGTTCGCAACCATCTTCAGCCGGAAGTGCCGAGTGGATAATCCACCTGAGGTGCCCACTATCCCAGATGCCGGTCTTCAGTCAATTAGATTCACTCCACAAGATACCAATAAACAGCTGAGCGCACAGGATACACCAAAGGCTATGGGACCTGATAATATTCCGGCTGTAGTGCTGCATGCTGGAGACTTGTGCTCCAGAACTAGCAGTATCTCTAGCCAAGCTGTTCCAGTACGGCTACAACACTGGCATCTACCCGACAAATTGCGCAGGCATGTCCTGTTCATATAAAGCAGGATAAATCCATTATGGCCAATAACCGCCCCATCAGCCTACTTGCAATCATCAGCAAAGTGATGAAAGGTGTCATCGACAGTGAAAAAGAAAGTCTTGCATTTATAGAGCACCTTTCACTACCACCAGACTTCCCAAAGTGCTTTACAGCCAATGAAGTACTTTTTAAAGTATGGACACCATTGTAATGTAGGAAACGCGGCAGCCAATTTGCGCAGAGCAAACTCCCACAAACAGCAACGTGATAATGACCAATGATGTTGATTGAGGGATAAATATTGGCCAGGACACCGGGGATAACTCTTCTGCTCTTCTTCAAAATAGTGCCATGGGATCTTTTACATCCGCCTGAGAGCGCAAACGGGGCCTCGGTTTAACCTCTCATCTAAAAGATGGCACTTCCGACAGTGCAGCACTCCCTCAGTATTGCACTGGAGTGTCAGCCTAGATTTTTGTGTTCAAGTCTCTGCTGTGGGACTTGAACCCACAACCTTCTGACTCAGACGTGAGGATGCTACCAACTCACATGACTGTGCTATCAAGCAGCACTTACTCACCAATAACCTGCTCACCGCTGCTCAGGTTGGGTTTCACCAGGACCACTTGGCTTTAGACCTCATTACAGCCTTGGTCCAAACATGCACAAGAGCTGAATTCCAGAGGTGAGATGAGAGTGATTGCCCTCGATATCAAGGCAGCATTTGACTGAGTGTGGCACCAAGGAGCCATAATAAAATTGAAGCCAATGGGAATCGGGGAAAGACTCTCCACTGACTGGAATCATACCTAGCACAAAGGAAGATGGTTGTGGTTGTTGGAGGCCAATCATCTCAGCCCCAAGCCATCCCTGCAGGAGTTCCTCAGGGTAGAGTCCTCGGCCCAACCATCTTCAGCTGCTTTATCAAAGACCTTCCCTCCATCATAAGGTCAGAAGTGGGGATGTTCGCTGCCGATTGCATATGTTCAGTTCCATTCATAATATCTCAAATGATGAAGCAGTCTGTGCCCGAGTGCAGCAAGGCATGCACAATACCTAGGCTTGGGCTAATAAGTGGCAAGTAACATTTGCACCACACAAGTGCCAGGCAATGACTATTTCCAACAAGCGAGAGTCTAACCACCGCCCTCGACATTCAACGGCATTACCATCGTAGAATCCTAGAAGGTGGTCACCATTGACCAGAAACTTAATTGGACTAGTCACAAATACTGTGGCTACAACAGCTGGTCAGAGGCTGGGTATTCTGCACCAAGTGATTCACCTCCTGACTCCCCAAAACCTTTCACTATCTACAAGGCACAAGTCGGGAGTGTGATGGAATGCTCTCTACTGGCCTGGAAAAGTGCAGCTCCAACAACACTCAAGAAGAAGCTCGACATCATCCAGGACAAAGCAGTCAGCTTGATTGGCACCCCATCCACCACCTTAAACATTCACTCCCTCCACCATCTACAAGATGCACTGCAGCAACTTGCCAAGGCTTCTTTAACAGCACCTCCCAAACCCGTGACCTCTACCACCTAGAAGGACAAGGGCGGCAGGTACATGGAACCACCATCAATGTTCTTTCTAAACTGTGCGGCCGCACAGTAATGGGAATGTTCCCGCGCAGGCTGCTCACTGGCTTCTGCATTGTAAATACCACGCATGTGTGGAAATTTATAAGGGACTAAAAGAAACAGGCCGTGCAGAATAAAACGCAGTTCACAGGGAACATTGACCACCACCACCTATAAGTTCCCCTCCAAGTCACACACCATCCTGACTTGGAAATATATCGCCGTTCCTTCATAGTCGCTGGGCAGAATCCTGGTACTCCCTATATAACAGCACTGTGGGAATATCTTCACCACACGGACTGCAGTGGTTCAAGAAGATGGCTCACCACCACCTTCTCAAAGGCAATTAGGGGTGGACAATAAATACTAGCCTTGCCAGCGACACCCACATCCCGTGAATGCAAGTGGGGAACCTGAATTGTACATGATAAAAATTCATAAGCAGATTAGCACCAGTACAATTTAATACAAGTCCTTCAAATAACTGAATAATTTTAAAGTAATACTGGATTCATGTCTCCATTATAAATTGGTCTATTGTTGGGTTTTCCCCATTGTTTCTTAATTTTCTACCAAAATTAATTCCAGGTGAAACACACAACTCATCTCGAAGAAACAATAAAGTAACATTTTCATTTTTAGTGCTCTAGCAGAGCTTTGTGCACTGGGAGCGCATGCTGGAAATTGAGGGTGCCCAAATTCCCAATGTCCGCTTCCAACTTGTGAAGCACTGTGCCGGAAGCACTAAAGACAAAAATTGACCCCATAATGTCAGAAAAAGAACATGAATTTATACAGTAACTTTCACAACCACAGGATATCCCAAAGCACTTCACAGCAAACAACGTTTGTTGTAGTGTAATCACTGTTGATATGCAGGCAAACATGGCAGCGTGCACACTGGGGTCCAACAAACATCAATGAGTGAATGATCAGTTAACCTGTTCTTGGTAGTGTTGGTTGAGGGAAGAATGTAGGCAAGAATACTGAGAGAACCCCCTGCACTTCTTTGGTAAAAGTGCCATGAAGATCTTTTACATCTACCTGAACAGGGCCTTGGTAAGAGAGCTACAATTGGCCTTAGCACCCCCTGGGCTAGGGAGGGGGAGACTGGGTGGTCACTACTCGCTACCCAATAAAAACTGTTGGAAATGTAGGCGAATAGACATTAGTGCTCAATGGTGATGTCCCTTGAGTCCGAATAGCCTGATGAACACCATCAAGTCCCACACATGAATAAGTGTGGTACCAAAGGGTGACCAGAGCCAATGAATTAAATGTCAGCAACGAGTCATTGCCAGAAAAAAAATCATAAGGGCTTGGAAGATTACTTTCCTTTTGTGAATGTATTTTTTGAACTAACAGTATTTGATGACAGGAAATTAATTCAAGCTTATAACTCTGTTCCATTGTTAAGGGCCATGTGCAGCTTCAATTCCAGCCCACGAGATTTGTTGCATAATCAAATGCAGTACTCAACAGTGAAGTAGGTGTGCAGTGAACAAAAATGAAAGGAATAATATATTATTGGATAGGAAATTGTGATAGACTTGGAAGCTCAATAGATAATACCCATACAGCAGTTTAAAGTAAAATGTCAATTAGAATCGTTGCATTTTAGATTTAGAAAAAGATGGGGAAAAAAATCTTTATATAGATTTTAGAGTATAAATGTGGAATTCTCTTGTCACAAACCGTTGTTGAAGCAGAGTCCATTTTCACAGATCACAGAAACCACACAGTGCAGATAGAGGCCATTTCGGCCCATCGAGCCTGCACCGACACATATCCCACCCGATCCCCGTAACCCCACGTATTTAATCCCCCTAACACTAAGGGTCAATTTATCATAGCCAAATCAACCTAACCCGCACATCTTTGGACTGTGGGAGGAAACCGGAGCACCCGGAGTAAACCCACGCAAACACGGGGAGAATGTGCAAACTCCACACAGACAGTCGCCCGAGGCTGGATTCGAACCCGGGTCCCTGGCGCTGTGAGGCAACAGTGCTAACCACTATGCCACCGTGCTGCGGTGGGGGATTATTAAGGGGTATGGGTTGGTAGTGTAGTGGGATTATACGAGGTGGCTCGTGGGGAAAAATACTGGTGCAGATTTGATGAACTGAATGGCTTATTTCTGTATTTTTCTATGACTATTTTATGACATAACATTAATCATTGTTCTTTTCTAAACGTAGAGTAGAATGAATCAGAGACATCTTGATGCTAGGAAACAATTACTAATACGCACTATGCAGCATGCAAATTAAACAGCCTCAATGTACAGATGTCACATTAAGCAACGATATATTACTGTACAACAAGTATACATCACTAAACTCATTGCCAAGTGGTAGTGAATCAAAGTACAGTCTATCTAGGTTACCATTCAGTCTGAATATATACAGCATATATTAAATGGCCCTGGGGACTGGCATTATATGGCTAATACAGAGATATAGTAAAAAAAAATCAGTTTTATTTTAACAAACTCCTAAGCACTGCACAGACATGATCATACACAAATTCTATAAATATTCCTGTAGGCAGATTTTTATTATTTGTGGCAAAGAACCTACTGAACACAGCATGCTCCCGACAGCCTGTCAAACTCTTTGATGCACTTCGTTATCTAAACCCAATGGGTTTCTCCGGAGTGCTTGGATGAACAGACGTGCACTGCATGCTTACATCTGAAGGTCAGTTCAATTTTATTTAGCTGCACAGAATAGCAAATTTCCATTTTTATCCACTTGAACCAGATTCTACTCAAACCTTTCATGCAGCATTAAAGGGCTCATTTTAAAATGCATGTTTCTATTTGGCATCCTGTTAATTATAGTGCTAGCTCACATAAATACCATAATTTGTCTGCAGGTAATTGTAAATAACTAAATACACTAGTTTTAAAAAGGTTGAATACTTACCGACACAAATGCGGCCATAACAAAAGGCACCTAACATTTACGATTTACAAGCTGTACAGTTGAATTGTACTGAACATTGGCTCTGACGAGGGCAGATAAACGCACTAGCTTCTAGTCAGACTGGAGTACTGATTTGGGTGGGGCTAGTTGTAGCCACTGTTGAATCTTCACAGAATTTGAACCAATCCCCTGCTACAAGGGAGGGTCATCAATTCATTCACGGTGTTCTGTATCCTAATTAGCAGAGAGGGACACAAAGAACTGTGCAGTACATCAGCTTTGAGCAGATTTACAATGTGACAAACGTACGTAACCGTGATAATGATTCAGACACTGTAGACAGAGTAATTCAAACTAGGGCAAGAATTTGTAATACAAAGCAGTGCTTTACCAAAGAACCGAATTCAATAATATATATCATTGAAACTAAAGCTATCTGAAGAAAAAAGAATCCCACAAAAAGGTCTCTCTACCTTTGCTCTCAAGTATTTCACACTAGGGTATTTTCTAGACAAAAGCCCTGGTTTCTAGTTATTATTTTTATTGATTATTTGAAGTACATGAAGGCAGGCATGACCATCGCTTATCATGTTGTAGTGGTTACATTTTTGGGCTTTTACTCTAGATAGATTTCGCTCGGGTTCAGTGTCTCAGACTACTCCCATAGGTGAGCCAGCACTTCCTATGACCAGAGTGTGCTTTTACCTGCCCAATAGCTAGCAAGCTGAGTGGTCAAACAGAAATCCTGAGTCAGTTGGACTTGGCTGGTTGTATCATGTGCTGTTCCTCGACTTTGGCAGGTGCCAAAATAAATGCCTCATTAGACTGTAGCTTTGGCTATAAACTTCCAAGTGGTTTTTCCAACAGTAAATGAATAAGCGAATGGCAATAACACACTGTAAATTTACAGTAGTTACAGGCTTAACTATCCCGGTTCAGGGGACAGAAAATAATTTGCATTTGCTGCACTAAACTGCAATGTAACCTGGAGCAGACACAAGATCCTTGAATATTAATCTTCATGTGGCAGTTTTTTGTTGACCTTCCACAGACTCTCTGGCCTCTCCGCTTTCTGGTGCTCTCAGATGGACTGCTCAATTTGAAAAAGATAGGCTGAAAAAATGACTGGGGCAAAGGAAATTTAAAAGTATTCCCAAAATTCAGTCAGCTACCAAACAAACATATATTCAAGTAAAACCCACAAGATATGTGTATTGAATAGCTTCCTCCTCTCTCAAGTTCTTGAAGAGAGAACATTTATATTCTGTTTCTAGTGCATCAAAAATGCTGGGTCAGTTTGTGCGAGTGATCCTGGTTTTTAAACCCTAAAATAGGCCATGATTAAAAAAAAAGAGCCGATAGCAGTTACATCATACAACAAAAAAATGCTTCATTTTTTGTCAGATATATGCATGGAGACTTTACGTCTCCCTGTTGCAGGAAGTAGAGCTGAAGTTTATACGGAGATCCCCAAAATATATTTGTGTTTACATCCCATTGAAAGTGTGATATGTAGCAGTATAGATTATGACCGGAACTTTCTGGGGTCCGTGTGGCAGTGATTGGAGGCGGGTTTTGGTGGGAAATTTGAAAAAAGTCAGAGCGGGTCGGAACCTGTTGTCATCCCGCCCCCACGCGCCTTTCCCTCGGGCGCGTTTGCTGGTGCGGCAGAGACCCAACCGACAGAGGTGGACGTCTTAACTGAAATCATTATAAGCTTGTTGTCAGGCACTTAAGAGCCTTTGACGCCCTACATTTCAAATTTCCCTGCATGGCCACAGGATTCACGCAGCTCGGAAACCACATCCGTCAACCTGAGGTGGGAATTGAGCAGCCACTGCTCCAGCTGATTACCTGATAGTATCAAATGTACTATAAAAGATCCGACCTCACAGCTGATCACTTCCTCAGGCAGAAGCTGTTGCTGACTACATTGCCAGCACAGATTTAACGTTCTGCAAGCTGCAACTGTTTCCAGCAAAGTCTCCATCCAGTGTCACCTCATTGTAAGAACCTCTCTCACCATTGACAGATTGCTTCTGTCAACGCTACTTGACCTGCCATCTATTCCATCAGCATGGGTGCCATTCATACTGTCTCACCTTGGTCCTCAGAATCTGACCACGATGAGCCCCAACACCAGCAGCACCAACACCAACTTTCTCCACAGCCACCCGACGCTGACAGAGGGCATCAGCACCCGAGCACATTGTTGCCTGGGAGACCAGGGATGGCCTCATCATGTCCAGATTTACTTAACTTTACGCTGTACACCCATATGACTGCCACATGCTGCGCCAGGTTGGCACCACCCCACAGCAACACCATAAAGGATCCCTACAATAACCAAGCCATTACTTTCACACTGACCACCATTGCTGGAGGTTCCGTTATGTCTCACCAGTCACTGCAACTCACTAAGTCACTTCCAAAGGTGCACACAAATGTGTTCAAGATGGGAAAGTGGTGAAAATAAAAATTTTAACGGTTGACAATACATTAACAGAAACTTGCCATTGACATTGACTAAAACATCCAAGTGGCTACCCTTGTGAATTTACTTGTGCGTCATCTTTCTCTTCCACGTGCTTCTACGAGGTGCTACCCCTGTGGCTTCAGCAGAGGTAGAGGCAGCCTCCTCAATTCCCTGCTGCGACTGCTTAGACACTTTTGGCGGACCTCCTCTGGGTTTTGGAGCCTGTGATGGCCCCACCAAAATCTGCTCCTCCTGCGACTGTGCAGGGGCAGATTCAGCCATCGCGATTCGAGGAGCCATCTGGGGCTCTGACTGAGGGGGTGGCAACAGGGTAGAAGTGTAAGCGCTTTGAGAGGAGCCCACACTTCCCTCTCACTGTCATCCCTCTCATAGGCCACCCGCACTTCTCTGCTAGCAAGGAGCTGGAGAGCAGCTTGCATAGAAACATAGAAGATAGGCGCAGGAGTAGGCCATTCGGCCCCTCGAGCCTGTTCCGCCATTTAATGAGATCATGGCTGATCATCCAAATTCAGTACCCTGTCCCTGCTTTCTCCCCATATCCCTTGATCCCTTTAGCCTTAAGGAAAATATCTAACTCCTTCTTGAAAATATTTAATGAATTGGCCTCAACTGCCTTCTGTGGTAGAGAATTCCACAGGTTCACCACTCTCTGGGTGAAGAAATTCCTCCTCATCTCAGTTCTAAATGGCTTACCCCTTATCCTTAGACTGTGACCCCTGGTTCTGGACTACGCCGCCATCCGAAACATCCTTCCTGAATCTAGTCTGTCTAGTCCTGTTAGAATTTTTAAAGTTTCAATGAGATCCCCTCATTCTTCTAAACTCTAGCGAATATAAGCCTAATCGACCCAATCTCACTTCATACGTCATTCCTGCCATCCCAGGTATCAGTCTGGTGAATCTTCGCTGCACTCTCTCCATGGCAAGAACATCCTTCCTCAGATAAGGTGACCAAAACGGCACACAATACTCAAGGTGTGGTCTCACCAAGGCCCTGTACAACTGCAGCAAGACATCCTTGCTCCTGTACTCGAATCCTCTCGCTATGAAGGCCAACATACCATTTGCCTTCTTAACCGCCTGCTGCACCTGCATGCTTACCTTCAGCGACTGGTGCACAAGGACACCCAGGTCTCGTTGCACTTCCCCTTTTCCCAATCTATTGCCGTTCAGATAATAATCTGTCTTCCTGTTTTTGCCACCGAAGTGGATAACCTCGCATTTATCCACATTATATTGCATTTGCCATGCATCTGCCCAATCACACTGGAGTTTCTCTGCATCCTCCTCACAGCACACATGCCCACCCAGCTTTGTATCATCTGCAAACTTGGAGATATTACATCTAGTTCCCTCGTCTAGTTCATTAATATATATTGTGAATAACTGGGGTCCTAGCACTGATCCCTGCGGTACCCCACTAGTCACTGCCTGCCACTCGGAAAAAGACCCATTTATTCCAACTCTTTGCTTCCTGTCTGCTAACCAGTTCTCTATCCAAATCAGTACCTTACCCCCAATCCCATGTGCTTTAACTTTGCACGCTAATCTCTTGTGCGGGACCTTATCGAAAGCTTTCTGAAAGTCCAAATACACCACATCCACTGGTTCTCCCTTATCTATTCTACCAGTTACATCCTCAAAAAATTCCAATAGTTTAGTCAAGCATGATTTACCTTTTGTAAATTCATGTTGACTTTGTCCGATCCTGTCACTGTTTTCCAAGTGCTCTGCTATTACATCTTTTATAATGGACTCTAGCATTTTCCCCACTATCAATGTCAGACTTACCAGTCTATAATTCCCCGTTTTCTCTCTACCACCTTTTTTAAATAGTGGGGTTACATTAGCTATCCTCCAATCCATGGGAACTGTTCCAGAGTCTATAGAATTTTGGAAGATGACCAGCAACGCATCTACTATTTCTAGGGCCACTTCCTTAAGCACCCTAGGATGTAGATTATCAGGCCCTGGGGATTTATCGGCCTTCAATCCCGGCAATTTCCCTAACACCATTTCCCTACAAATACTGATTTCATTCTGTATGTTCATTGCTGCACATCAGTGGGGCCATGAGGACCCACATCTAAACTGATATCCCTCCGAGACAGATGCATGAGCTTCTGCCATCTATTTTCCATAGAGACCATGTGCTCCTGTAAATGGCACATTAGCTGCTCCATGCAGGTAGCCACCCTATCCATGGAAGAGCCTACAGTCACCATCACCTGCGACACGGTGGTGCTCATGTTGGAGATGGCCTCCTCCATTCTCTTAACATTTGCAGACATCGCGCTTGCAAAACCTGTCAGTCTCCTGCACCTCTTGCTGCACTCCAGTATCACCTGCTTTCTGGATGGCCCGAGGCTCAGCATCTGCATGCAGCTAAGCACAGCTGGGAGCGTCCTGCACCCTCCGGCAAGGAGTCTCCACTGCTCTCCCTGTCTCCACCATCTTCTCTTGCTCATTTTTGACTTGTGATGGACCAGGTGACAACACTACTCTATCTCATTTTGGACCCAACGAAGTGTGCGTCTCTGCGCTGATGCTGGGTACGCTCATGTCTAGTGACACTGCGCCCTCAGAGGCTGGAGGTTCCTCGAAGTCGTCATCTTGCTCTTCCTCCTGGGCAGTTGGGGGGGGGGGGGCCTCTTGATGGTCCTGTGGGAGAGTAAAGAGATGAGTTAGATATGCCATATGAAGAATGGGTGCACATATCATTATGCACATGATGACCATTTAGTGGCTGATAACATCAGTCCCCATATGAGTGACTGATGTATGCCATGTAGCTATGTGTATGATATGTAATCCTGTCACCAGGTTGTTGAGATGTCCCCCTCTCTCCGTGTCCCACCTCCAGCTGCTCGGCCACTCCCGAAACTTCCAATGCAGCCTCCTCTGCTGTTGAGGGTGGCAAATGATGGAGGCCCACCTCCAGTTCTCTCCCTCTCTGCTCTCTTCTCCTGCAAAGAGGGAAAGAGAAGGTTGAGTGAGAGTGATGGAATGAGTGTAAGGAATGGATGGATTACATCTTTAGAGGGAGACTATGATGGAGTGGGGTGGCAATGCCTAGTGGCCTCCTTGCGTGTTGTTAGTTGGTATGATTGCATTAGGATGAGGCTGAGTGTGAGGGGTGGCTAGTAAGATGGGGATGTGATAATGTAGATAGAGAGGGAGGGATGGGTGGGTGTGCAAAGTATGTTGGGGTAAGTAAGGATGTGCAAGAGTAGGGTTGGGAAGGCAGAGTGATGGGGATGTGATGAGAGGCAGAGCAGGATGAAGTTGAGTGTGGCTTTGTACTCGCCTCTCCTGATCTAATGAGATCATTGAAACGTTTCCAGCACTGCAGCCAGGTCATCCTGACCACATCCCTGCTGTTGACCTCCTCTGCAATTTGGAGCCAGGCTCCTCTTGTCTCCTGGGGAGGTCTCTTCCACCCATTGGCAGGGAAGAGGACCTCCCTACGTGCTCTGATTCCTTCCACAAGGATATGGAGGCAGTCATTGGAGAACCTGGGTGCAGCCCTCTGCCTCTATGCGGTCATCTCGCCAACCGTTTGGAGCAATAAAAACCTCCTGTGTGCTGTCTGCACACTCCTACATGAACCTTCAAATGCAATGTGGCCATGGCTCCTTTAAATATACCGGCTGAAAAGGCGTCATGGATGACGTCATCAGACCCGCACCATTTAATTGGGTCGGGTAACGCGTAGGGCAGGCTTAATAGCCCCCATTATCGAAGAGTCATTTTCTGCAGCGGGATGGAAGCAACAACGGGGTCACAACCCGCCACGTCAACCGCCCGCACCTGATCAGGTACAAAAAATTCCAGCCTGTGTGTTCTTCATGTTGCACCTGTTTGGGCAGGCTGTTGATTACAGGCATGTAGGCAAGTATGGTGCTGCCCGTTAAAAGTGAAGGTGCACCTGGGTTTAAGAATGATAAGGTCTGGTGAAGTATATATCCTATCATGCGTTGACAGGACGTATTTATTATGTGATTAATTTTATTAGGGTCATAGCTAGGTGGGGAACTGTGATAGCGCCTGAATCTTGAGAAGGAAATGTGATTGGTTATCATTGCTCCCTCATTAATTAGAAAGGATCTTTTGTGGAAAGCAATTAATTAGATAAATGACAACCAATCAGAAAATACGCAAGGATTTATTAAGCTTTATTAACCAATGAATGGCGATAAAGTAGAGACTGCAGACACAAAACATTAATTATATGGAAAATAAAAACAGGGTTAAAAAGATGATTTTGGTGGTTAGTTAGCTTTGTTCTTGTGAAATGAAAGTGCCAATGGCAGCTTTCAATGCAAGTACCAGGTCCTATATTCTGCAATTGGCAATTCAGTGTTCCATCCAATTTAGATGTTGGGGACTGTTAACATGAATTTCACCATTGCACGAGGAAAGACTCCACTGTGGTTTTGCTACTGTTACAAGCTAAAGATACCTGGTAGGCATTTGCAAAATGGAGCTGGTGAACTGTTCCAAATCCACAAGCGTTGTCCCATTGTATCCTTGAAAGTTGATTATGATTAAAAACCTGTTACTCCATTTCGAAGAAAATAAGTAGGTTAAAACAAAAAAGATTGCCACTGTAGTTCTTCATTTCTTTGCTAAAAATCTGATCAGGTGAAAGGGCTCATAGAGACGAATATATTTTACATGATGATCCCTACCCGAGGAATACTGAAGAAGTCGATAATCTGCCACTGAAAGTAGGACAAGTGGAATTAATGGTTTGTTTCACCATGTCAGTACTACTTCATATTCTATCTACTGGAAAATTGCTTTGAGGGCATTTACCCTCAGATTTTTTTGTACTGTATGTATTTGCCCGGTACTTGAGTATTAGCTTGATTTGCTGTGCTTTGTAACTCTACCCAATCTAGAAATAAACTTTATTAGTTGCAAACAATAGGGTCTGCTTGTCATGTTACTGCCTTTTACAACATGACTGTTTATTTCATGAAACTCAGCATGTGAACAACAATGACGACGTAGTAAAACTTCCCAGGGCGCTTCACAGGAGTGTTATAAAACAAAAATTTGACACCGAGCCACATAAGGAGAAATTAGGGCAGATGACGAAAAGCTTGGTCAAAGAGATAGGTTTTAAGGAGCGTCTTAAAGGAGGAAAGAGAGGTCAAGAGGCAGAGACATTTTAGGGAGGGAATTCCAGGGCATAGGGCCTAGGCAGCTGAAGGCACGGCCGCCAATGGCTGAGCGATTATAATCAGGGATGCTCAAGAGGGCAGAATTAGAGAAGTGCAGATATCTCAGGGGGGCTGGAGGAGATTACAGAGATAGGAAGGGGCGAGGCCATGGAGGGATTTGAAAACAAGGATGAGAATTTTAAAATCGAGGCTTTGCTTAACTGGGAGCCAATGTAGGTCAGCGAGCACAGGGATGATGGGTGAACGGGACTTGGTGCGAGTTAGGACATGGGCAGCCGAGTTTTGGATGACCTTAAATTTACGTAGGGCAGAACGTGGGAGGTCAGCCAGCAGTGCGTTGGAATTGTCAAGTCTAGAAGTAATAAAGGCATGGATGAGGGCTTCAGCAGTGGATGAACTGAGGCAGGGGCGGAGACGGGCAATGTTACGGAGGTGGAAATAGGTGGTCTTAGTTATGCCGTGGATGTGCGGTCAGAAGCTCATTTCAGGGTCAAATATGACACCAAGGTTGCGAACAGTTTGGTTCAGCCTCAGGCAGATGCTAGGGAGATGGAGTCGGTGGCCAGGGAATGGAGTTTATGGCAGGGATCGAAGACAATGGCTTTGGTCTTCCCAATATTTAATTGGAGAAAATTTCTGCTCATCCAGTACTGGATGTTGTACAAGCAGTCTGACAATTTAGAGAGAAGAGCTGTGAGATAGAGCTGGGTGTCATCAGTGTACATGTGGAAACTGACGCCGTGTTTTCAGATGATGTCGCCAAACGGCGACATGTAGATGAGAAATAGGAGGGGGCCAAGGATAGATCCTTGGGGGACACCAGAGGTAACGACGTGGGAGCAGGAAGAGAAGCTATTGCAGGTGATTCTCTGGCTATGACTGGATAGCTAAGAATGGAACCAGACAAGTGCAGCCCCACCCAGCTGGATGACGGAGAGGTGTTGGAGGAGGATGAAGTGGTCAACCATGTCAAAGGCTGCGGACAGGTCGAGAAGGACGAGGAGGGATAGTTTACCTTTGTCACAGTCACATAGGATGTCATTTGTGACTTTGATGAGCCGTATCGGTACTGTGGCAGTGGCAGAAAACAGATTGGAGGGATTCAAACATGGAGTTCTGGGAAAGACGGGTATGGATTTGGGAGGCAACAACATGTTCAAGGACTTGAGAGGAAAGGGAGGTTGGAGATGGGGCGGTAGTTTGCAAGGACGGAGGGGGTCAAGGATTGTTTTTTTTTTTTTTTTTTTTTTTTTTTTTTTGAGGAGGGGGGTGATGATGTCAGATTTGAAGGAGAGGGAGACAGTACCTGAGGAGAACTGTTAACAATGTCAGCTAACCTGGGAGCCAGAAAAGGAAGTTGGGTGGTTAGCAGTTTAGTAGGAATAGGGTCAAGGGAGCAGGAAATGGGTCTCATGGACAAGACGAGTGCAGAGAGGTCATGAGGGGAGATCGGAGAGAAACTGGAGAAAGATGTGAGCTCAGGGCTAGGGCAGGGGGGAACCTTAGAGGAAGTTTGACCAGGTGGGCTGGGGGAAGAAACGGAAGTGGCAGAGGCAGCTGATCGGATGGTCTCAATCTTAGAGACAAAGAAGTCCATGAGCTCCTCGCACTTGTTGGAGGTGAAGGTGGAGGAGACAGGGGAGAGTGGTTTAAGAAGACGGTTAGCAGTAGAGAATAGAAGCCGGGGGTTATCTTTGCATTCCAGAATGATTCTGGAATAGTGAGCTGTTTTGGCAGACAAGAGTAGGACCTGATAGTGCTTTGTGGCCCATCAAGATCTGGTGGTGAATGGCTAAACTAGTTGTCCACCATATCCGTTCAAGTCTGCATCCCTTGGACTTAAGAGAACAAAGATGTTTATATAATGTGAATATGTTTAATTCATTACCAGTGACAAAGGATAATTATTAGTGCCACAAAAGTAAAACAACAGTTTTCTGATCATAAAGCACATGGTTCACTTACACGAATGGTTGTCAGCTCATTACATAGCACTGATTAATATAATAGAAGTGCTACAGCATTGTAACATCTTCAATGGAATTAAATTCACAATCTTAAAGGTGTACTGCGCTAAAGAAAATGTTTTGAAAGCTTTTCATTGTTTGTAGACAGAAGGCCAGCAGAACCAGACACCATTTTTGTCATGATGGTGTCAAGTGGCAGTGACGCAACAATGTATTCTGTGATTTGCGTCACTGCAATGGAAAAAGGTTTGTCAATACTTTTCACAAAGAGTGACCCTTTAACAGGCTTTATAGTTGCATGGAACAGCCCTGAGGCAGGCTGAGCTCAGAAAGCTAAGTGTTCACTATGTTTGGCTGCTAGGCTAAGTTCACAATTAAAAATGAACCTTTATCCAGCTTTGTTTTCAAATCTTTAAAGTTACTGGAAAAAACCATACTATTTTTTATTTTTAAAACAAAAAGTGTCCTGTTTATCTCTTTCATTACACGACTCACTGTCAATTACCCACAAAATATGTGTGAAAGGAATGGATACAACGTTGCTTAGATTAGCTGTCATGTACATTAAGGGAATGAAGAATTTTGAACATCCAAGGCATGAGTATGATTAATGGATTTAAATATAAATAGGCTGTTTTTGAAAAATCAGACTGGGCTTTCTAGATTTTTGTAGCAGAGCATATGAAAGGCTAATGTTTTGCTTTCACCAATTAGATTTTTTAAATAAATCAGTGAATTATGAAAGCTGGTGAATAATAAAAATAATTGTAGGAGAGAGTTCTACATGTCTACCACCTTTTGCGTGAAGAGGTGTTTAACTTCTCTCCTGAATGGCTTGGCTTTGATTTTAAGGTTATGTCCCCTTGTCTTAGACTCCCTCCTCCAGCAGAAAAAGTTTCTCTATCTACCGTAAGAAACATTCAATCCTAAAGAAAGTTGCAAGTTATAAGGTGTTTAATAATTCCATAGGAAGTAGATCTGCTAACCCAGCTAGTGAGGCTGACTGATTACCCAGGACGAATTCCAATCACATCAGATAAGAGAGAGAGGCCTTGGGTCAAAACAAGTACAAGTAGGCCTCCCAAACAGACATAGCAAGACTGACAAGGGAGACAGCAGGGAACCAGCCAGCCGAATAAGCAAAACATTCTTATAAAACATAAACATAATAAAATATAAAACATTTAACACAAAATAAATAACTGAATTCCAGCTTAGGAAATAAGATGGTCAGGAAGTACCTTTGCCCTAGTAATAAAAGTCATGTGGTGGATGAAAAATGATGGACATCTGCGATCCCTGTGTGTGACCTGTGGTCCAAATCTTATAGCATCAATTCCTTTCAAAATCCTAAAAACATCAATTAAATTACCCTATAATCTTATATATTCCAGGGAATACAAGCCTAGATTATGTAATTTCTCCTCATAATCTAACCCTTGGAGCCCTGGTAACATTCTGGTGAATCTGCCCTCCACTCCTATACACAGTACTCCAGATGTGGTCTAACCAAGGCTTTGCACAGCTGTAGCAAAACTTCCTCCCCTTTATATTCTAGTCCTCTAGTTATATAGGCTAACATTCCATTACCTTTTTGATTATTTTTTTGTACCTGACTACTACATTTTAGTGATGTGTACATGGACCCCTAAATAAATGTCTTTGGACCTCCACTGTTCCTAGAATTTCACCATTAAATCATACCGGGGGGGGGGGGGGGGGGGGGACGACACAAAATTGGGCTTGGATGTGATGCTCCCTTACATCCATGAAACTGTACCACCAAAAGACATCCTGAGAGCAGGAAAGAAAAAAATAAGAGCAAGATGAAAATTTACTAATAAAAACAAATTGCAAAAGAAAAAGATTAGCGACAGTAATAATTGCCAAAATTTTCCAATGTGTGAACTTGAATCAGTTGGTCGTGGTCTTGCTTCTGAGTCAGAAGGTTGTAGATTCAAGTTCCACAATGGATTTGAGCACCTATTCTAGAAAGACACTTCAGCACTGTAGTACAGGTAGACTACCCTTTATCCGGACTTCCGAAAACCGAAACCCTCTAAAAACCGAAGGTTTTTTCGGTCAGCGTAAGTCGTGCGCACGACCCCCCGCCGACCCCCCCGCCCCCGACCGTAAGTCGGCGGGGGTCGGGGTCGGCGGGGGTCCGCGGGGGGGGGGGGGGCGGGGAGTCGGCGGGGGTGGGGGGGTCGGCGGGGGGGGGTCGGCAGGGGTGTCGGGGTCGGCGGGGGGGGGGTCGGCGGGGGTCGTGCACATGACTTACGCTGCGCGTCAGCGTAAGTCGTGCGCACGACCCCCCGCCGAACCCCCCCGCGGACCCCTGCCGACCCACCTTCTGAAATCCGAAATTCTCCGAAAACCGAAACACGGCTGGTCCCGAGGTTTTCGGATAAAGGATAGTCTACCTGTACTGAGGGACTGCTGCAGTGTTGGAGGTGCTATCTTTCAGGTGACACATTAAATAAAGACTCCGTCTTCCTGCACAGATAGATGTAAAAGCTCCCAGGGTAATATTCAAAGAGCAAGAAGCTCTCCTACTGTCCTCACCAATATGCTTCCTCAACCTACACTACCACAAATAGATTATCTGGCCATTTATCTACGTATTGTGCTGCCCTGTCGGAGGTGCCGTCTTTCGGATGAGACATTAAACCGAGGCCCCATCTGCTCTCTCAGGTGGACGTAAAAGATCCCATGGCACTATTTCGAAGAGGAGCAGGGGAGTTATTCCCGGTGTCCTGGCCAATATTTATCCATCAACCAACATAACAAAAACAGATTATCTGGTCATTATCATATTGCTGTTTGTGGGACCTTGCTGTGTGCAAATTTGCTGCCACGTTTCCCCACAGTACAACAGTGACTCCACTTCAAAAGTACTTCATTGGCTGTAAAGCGCTTTGAGACGTCCGGCGGTTTTGAAAGGCGCTATATAAATGCAAGTCTTTCTTTTTCTTTATCTCATTGTTTGTGGGACCCTGTCATGCACAAATTGGCTGCCATGTCTGCCTAAATAACAACAGTGACTACGTTTCAAAAGTACCATTGGTTGTAAAGTGCTTTGAGACATCCCAAGGATGTGGTACGGTACTATATCAATCCAAATTCTTTTTTCTCTTTTATTACATCTCATTTTGAGTCCAAACTTTAAAAACACTAAGGTGTGGATTTTCATTAAGCTGTCGGGAAGGAGGCGGGACTACAACTTTCGGATTTTAGTCCCGCCTAAATCGACGTCCGGCCAATCGATGCAATTTTCCCTTGATTGACCTTGTTGAGCCCACTCAGCGGGCTCAGCAGGCCAATTAAGGGCCACCCAGCAACAGGTGACGTCACAGACTGAAATTTCATCTGTCAAGAGTTTTTGACAGATGAAATATCAGTGTTTCACAGCTGTTTGAAGCTGTCAAACACTGACAGCCTGACTTCTAACCCGAGTCCTTCTACGCAGACTCAGTTAGAACTCACACCAGCACTCAAAGCTGAAGGCTGTCATTTTTGACAGATTGCAGCCGTTCAGCTTTCAGTTCCGGCTGAGTGATGGACTCCCAAAGCCTAGAGGAAGAAAGGCTGTTAAGTTAAGTACAGGTAAGTAAAACTTCTTTACACACTTTAGACACACCAAACACACTTACCTTTGCACTCATGCACCCATCACTCACCTGTACACCGACATCGCGACCCCTCCAAGTCCTTCAACCCGACGGCCCGCCTGCTCTAACCTGGCGTGGTTTGGAGCAGTCGGGAATGCCATACGACACCCCTCAAAATAGGGATTATGCTAAAAACTGCCCGTTAACTACCTGTTAACAGGCAGTTAATTGGCACTAATCCCTTCCCGTCTCGGGTCGGCGGGTCCCAGTGCGGGGCGGGAACCTGCCTCCCTTGAAACTTACGTGGAGACGGGTTTTGGGCGGGATGGTGTTGGGACCCCCGAATTCGGGATTTTTGCCCCCCCGCACACCTGAAAGCCCGCCTCACAGCCCAATGAAAATCTGGCCCTAAGCAACACAAAAAAAACTTGTCAATTTTCTCTTTTCCCCAACTGTTGACTCCTTAATGGGGTACAGTGCCACAGCTCCCTGAAGTATCTGAGCCAAATGACTATTATTCATGTGTGTGCCTCTACAGTGAGTGTCAGTAGGCTCTTCAACCTCAAAAGGCAGGTGAACTGATCCCAATCTTGCCCTCGGAAGACTTGGTTGAAAGAGTTTTCCTGTGACTTTAAGAGCACAGGACTAGAAACAACAGGGAACATCAGGACATCCAAATAAGCAACACTATTGTTGTAGTTTAAAAATCAATTTGAACAAATGAATGTGCTTTATGAAGTGTGAAGGTCATCAATTGCAGAGGCAGAAATGAAATCTGACATTCCTATTGAGCCTCACACATGAACCATTGATGGCAGTGAATGCACTGTACTAACTACCTTTTTTCTCTCAGTTGCTGAAATTTGCATTATATTTGATAAGAGCTCAAAGATATTTTTGGCTATATTTAGGGGAAGCAATGTACACTAACCAGGGGTTAAAAACTACTAACTTACCAAATGGATCTCATACCTTGTATAATTCATTAAAATCTCTCCTTGAAATTAGCATTCAAATTAGAAATCTTGCAGACTATTCCAGTGATGCAAACACACGGTGCCAAGTACATTGCTTAAGCAAACCTATGGTGCCAAGTACATTGCTTAAGCAAACCTATATATACACACACACACACACATATCATAAACCTTTCAGATTGACAAGTCTGATCCCGTCTAACTTGAGCAGTAAATTTGTTCCTAATAATTATAGGGAGTTCCTGATTTTGGCCAGTGCAACAGGAAGAAGTGTTGGGTTACGGTAAAGCATTCTGTTAAGAGAAAGGGGGAAACAAATTTAAAAGAGCATTAACCTACATTTCTCTGTGTGCCCAAGAGCCAGTTCAAAGTGGAAATGAGAGGAGTCGAAAAACAAGTCAGTTGCTCACCATCTCAATTGGAAATACTATGGCCCAGAAATTCAAGTCTCCACGGGTGAGTATCACGGGGTATTTACCCGTAAGCCCAACGGAAGTGCCGGTTTCCTGCATGCACGGGAAACCGGCACTTCCGTTCCCCTGAACGAAGGGGTTCAGAGTTCGAATGCGTGCGCAGGAGAGGCTGCGCGTGCGCATCGAACTTGCGGTTTTTTTGCGGGTTTCTCTGAGAGGGTAAGTCTCCAGAAGTTACACATTTAAAAAGCAGGCGTAAGGCCTGGTTTTTACAAGGTAAGTGGTAAATTAATTAAAATTAAAACATTTTTTCCACAGGTTTATTATTTTAAAATACTTTAAAGGTAAGTTTATTTTTAGCCCCTTTAGCAAATAAAAAAAATTTTTTTTCAAAAATTTAAATTATTGTTTAAAATACAGGTAGGACCCCGGTAATTCAGCACCCTTGGGACCAGGCCGGAGCATTGAAAATTACGAACCACTGAAGGTGTCGAAAGTCACCACAAACACCGCCACCACCTGCTCCTCCTCTTCCTGCTGCTGCCCTCCCTGTGCTGCCGCTGACCCTGCCGCCCACGGGCTGCTCGGGCTCCGCCGAGCAGTCGGTGATGCTGTGCGGTCCAGGCGCTGATCCTGACCCGGCGGCGGTCCCGGGACCAGAGCCGGACCCATCCCAGGGAGGGAATGTGACAGCAGGACCTTCCTCGTGCCGGACCACTGAAGGTGCCGGACCGTCTGGTGCCGGATTACCAGGGTTCAACCTGTAGTTATTTCTTGTAATTTATAGTTTATTTAAAAACCGATTAAAAAAAAAAAAATTATTTGAAGATTTAGTGATGTTTTGGGGCCTGTAGTATTTATAAGTTTTGACAGGTCAACTTATGAATGGGCATTCCCTGCTCCGATTGGCTCCCCATGGCCCACGTGATCCCAGGGGACGCATCGAACTAACTGCGCCCCTGGGATACGCAAGCACTGCGCACCGGCAGCTGGAGCAGGCCCCGGATCGGAATTCCACGCGGGCCCACGGCTCAATGGACGGCGCGCTAGGTAAGTGCAGGTCGGGGGCTTGCGCCCGCGGGAAGCCCCTGACCCGAATTTCTGGGCCTATATGTTACAGAGAACCTGCGGAGTCTGTAGGATAGTTAAATATGTAAAATGCTGCAAGAGAAAATAAATAAAACAACAGATTTTGTATTAGGTTTCACTTGCTTATAAATCAATCTGTCCAGACATATTAATTTGGAACAACACTTTACAGTCTAATAGCATCACCAACATCAAAATTAAATTGCCCTCTTGATTAGTTAATAATTTATTTGGGGGGGGGGGGTGGAAACTAGATTCTGAGGCTGAATAATTAACCATCGCATTTCTGTGCCATGAAAGTGCTCATCAAATGGGACATCAGCCACTATGTGACATTTTAAAATAGATATGGGGTGTGTGGAATCTTCGCCACAAGCACTCAAAGGTAAAATCATCATAACCATGGGGCCTCATCTTGGAATATATTCCTTTAAAAAGATTACCCGCAGTAGGGGTGTCCAAGCTTTTTGTTTTTGAGGCTACTTAGGTGTGTAACATAGCCTCAAGAGCCACATATAAAGTTTAAACCCATTAATTTGCAAATATCTCAAGTTGCTGATTCCAACAGATCTCGGTGTTCTAATTTAGGATTTATGAGGCAACTAATGGTAAGAACAACCCTTTTCAAACCTCTGAGCCTGTGAAATTCAAACAGGACAAAGCAGAAAGTAAGAAATAGACAAGCACAATAGGACTGAGTTACTATGATTGGATTGCCAGAGCTTGTGGATGGCATGTGGCCCATGGAGCACAGTGTGACAGACATCCTGACATACAGTGCACACTTGTAAGGATTGTAAAATATATAAAGACTGCAAGGTATTTGAGGATTATGAAGTGAGAATAAAAACATGAAAAAACAATGAGTTTGGAAGCAATTATTGATTGTTCGTGGCTCTCCGATCAATACATATTACAAGAGTGTGAATATCAGGGTTTATAATTCTGGCTGCGAACAAGTAACAGTACTATGATTATATAAATTTATAGACTGCAATTGGTCAACTAATTTAAAATTCTGCATGTTGATGGAAAGGCAAAGAGAAAGTTATAGCTGATATTAGCAGTCTTTAAAATTAAAAATAGAGTGGTCTTCACAGCCTTTCCACAGCAGTATTTCAAAAAAGATCTGCAGCTCTCCAAACATTAATGATGGAATTCATTAAGACTTTAACCATTCAGCAAGCTCTGTTGGAAATTTTAGTGTTATAAATGTGCAGCTATTAGGATTCTGCACCCCCCACCCGAAGAGTGACTTGTTAGGTAAAAGCACCACATGGTATGATACTGAGCTATACAGAAGAGGCAAATCCCATGTTCAGTGTATGGTTTGTACGGAATTAGCTGATCTCAGCCAGGGCAGCAGTGTGAGCACCATAACTGGCTCAATGGCCTCAGTGTCCCTAGGCTTGGAAGGGGGAGGGAGAGGAAGATGGAAAAAACACAGATCAGGTTTTCACTCCTGATCACTAACCAGTTACCTCTGCTGGAAAGTGCATGTGTATGAATGTCAGATGAGGTTAAGCTGAGGCTAAGATGTGATATCCTCCAGTCACATAGCCCGCTGACACTCGCTGTCTCGACTCACAGGTGAAGAATAGCCTCTCGGTTGAAGTACTGGAGAGCAACCAGTACCCGAGGAAAACTGTACCCCAGTGAAAGTCAGTGCCCTCAGGAGCGAGGGGGCCAAAAGGAGGAGGAAAAGAGAACAAAGATTACAAATGAGGGCATAAATTTTCTTTTCAAAATGAAACTTAAGGGCTCACTACTAGTTTTTTAATGTACATATATCCTTGTTAATCATAATTTCTTGGCCTCTGTAAATCTTGACGAGTAATGGTATCAATGTTCACAGCAGGGATTACAATTCACAATTCACAATTCAAATCGCTTTATTGGCATGATAAGTTACATCTTATGTTGCCAAAGCATCAAAATACATTTATGGTTTAGCACATAAACGCAGTTCTATTCATACAGTGTATAAACAGGTATGTCCCTGAGTGTATAAATATACATTCGCATTGTTTATATATATTCTTTTCTTAGTTTACTGGTTGTCCCTCTGTTCATGGCAAGCTGTAACATAGTGTGCCGCCAGTGTTACACAGCTTCTCTCCTCTCCCAGTAGGAATGGGAGTTTTTGGTTGTCATTCAGATTTCTGAAATCAGGGCATATTTGTGAGAATTTTTGGTAGAAATTCTCCCTGATGCCCTGATATTTTCCGCAGGCTGTGAGGAAGTGCATCTCTGTCTCCACTACTCCCTGACTGCAGTGAGAGCATATCCTGTCTTCTCTTGGCAGCCTGGTCTGCCTGTGTCTGCCTTTTTCGATCGCTAGGCTATGTTCGCTAAGTCTGTACCTTGTCAAGGTTCTTCTCAGTTTGTTATCCTTTACCATGGTCAGATAATCAGCTGTGTTGTATTGTCTGTTTAGGGCCAAGTAGCAATTGAGTTTGCTTTGGGTTTTTGTTGTTTCTGCCCAATATGTCAGATATTTTTCCTTTTGCTTAGCGACGATTGTGTTGGGTCGAATTCTTTGTGTTACCCTGTCACTGTCCTGGGGCTGGTTATTGTTAGTATTGTTAGTAGTTACTTCACTGACTCCCAGGACTAGTTGACTGAGGGTATTCTTCTTTATGGTCAGCTCTTGGCATTTCAGGGCGTCGTAGTGATAGCATTGGGGATTGCTCATTTGTAGGTGATTCCAAAATTTGGTGGCTCTTTTTTGGATAGTGATTATTAATGGATATTGGCCTAGTTCCGCCCTGCATGCATTGTTTACTGTTTTCCTTTGAGTCCAGAGGATACTTTTACAGAATTCTGCATGTAGGATCTCAATTGGGTGTTTGTCCCATTTTGCAAATTCTTGTTGAGTTAGCGGTCCCCATACCTCACTGCCATAGAGTGCAATTGGTTCAATTACTGATTTGAAAATTTTGAGCCAAATGCTAATTGGGATTTCTAGTTGGATTGATTTTTTGATGGCATAGAAAGCCCTTCTTGCTTTCTCTTTCAGTTCATTCACAGCCAGTTTGAAGTTTCCCGTAGAACTGATTTTTAAGCCCAAGTATGTGTAGTTAGTGGTTTGTTCAATTTTGGTTGTTCCTACTGTGAAATTTATTTTGGGTCCCTGATGTTTGGATCTTTGCTGGAATACAAGGACTTTGGTTTTTTGGGGATTTGTCAGGGCCCAAGTCTGGCAGTACGACTCCAGCAGGTCCAGGTTCTGCTGTAGCCCCTCTTTAGTTGGTGACAGCAGAACCAGGTCGTCTGCATAGAGGAGGAATTTAACCTTGGATTCATATAGGGTGAGGCCGGATGCTGTAGATTGTTCAAGTAGTTTTGCCAATCCATTTATGTAAATATTAAAGAATGTCGGTGAGATTGGCGAGCCCTGCGTCACCCCCCGCCCCTGTGGGAAGTATTTTGTTTGTTTGTCTCCAATTTTAACTGCACATTTGTTGTTTGTATACATTGATTTAATTACATCATATGTTTTCCCTCCTACCCCGCTTTCGATAAGTTTCAGAAATAAACCGTCATGCCAGATGGAGTCGAAAGCCTTCTGGAAATCTACAAAGCATGCGTAGATTTTGCTTTTGTTGTGGTGAACGTGTTTGTCAATTAGGGTCTGTAGGGTGAAGATATGATCGGATGTTCTATAGTTTGGCAGGAATCCAATTTGGCCTTTACTCAAGACATTGTGCTCCTCAAGGAAGTTTATAAGTCTTTTGTTTATGATGCTACAGAAAACCTTCCCCAGGTTACTGTTTACACAGATGCCTCGATAGTTGTTTGGGTCGATTTTGTCCCCACTTTTGTATATGGGCGTTATGAGTCCTTTGTTCCAGATATCAGGGAAATAACCGACACTCAGAACCAAGTTGAAGAGTTTTAGGATAGCCAGTTTCATTTTGTTGTCTGTGTATTTAATCATCTCGTTTAGTATGCCGTCTGTCCCGCAGGCTTTTCCTGGTCGCAGGTCCTTGAGTTTTTCAAGAAGTTCTTTTTCTGTTATTATGGCGTCTAGCGAGTTTTGGTTATCTTTTATGGCCATTTCTAGCTTTTCCAGTTTTTTGCATATTTGGTGTTGCTCTGGTCTTAGTGTGTTTTTCTGGTATAATTTTTCAAAGTGGTTTACCCATGTGTCCCCATTTTGAATGGCCAAATCGTCGTGTTGTTTTTTGTGTAGTGTTTTCAAGTTTTCCCAGAAACAATTGGAATCAATGGATTCCTCCATGGAGCTGAGTGTATTCTTAATATATTGCTCTTTTTTGGTTCCGAGTGTGTTTCTGTATTGTGTTAGTGTCTGACAATAAGTAAGGCGTAGTTCCTCGTTTTCTGGATGTCTGTGTTTTTGGTTTGATATTTTTCTAAGTTTTTTCCTCATGTTATGGCAATCTCGGTCAAACCATTTTTCATAGTTTTTTGTTTTGGGTTTGTTCTTGCGAGCTTTCAAGTTTGCATTTGTTGCCAAATTATCAAAAATATTGTTTAGTTTACTAACTGCCCGGTTTATGCCTTCTTTATTGTGAGTGTATATGTTATCCAGAAAGGTGTCTAAGAGAGCTTGAGTTGATGCATTGCTAATTGTTTTCTGGTATTTTTCCGCGTAGTTTTTGGCCCATCTGTACGATTTTTTGGTGTTGTACAGTTTACTGGGTTGTGTTTCTATGTTGTTTGTTTCTGTCTTTTTGAGGAACATAGTAATTTGACTGTGATCTGACAGTGTTGTTTGTGGTTTGACTGTGAATGCTCTGAAAGAGGATGGGTCTAAGTCTGTAATCATATAGTCTACTGTGCTGCAGCCAAGAGGTGAGCAATAGGTCGATCTTCCTAGGAGGTCTCCTATGAACCTACCATTGACAATGTACAGACCCAGGTTTCGACAGAGCTGTAGTAGCTGTTTTCCGTTGGTATTTGACTGCTTGTCGCAGTTATGTCTGTATGGAAGGGAAGGGATGTCAAAGTGGTTATTCCCGAAAACGTAATTGTTTCCCTGATTATTGGTGAAGTCTGGTTCTTCGCCCGTTCTTGAATTGAGGTCCCCACAGATCAACACGTTCCCCTGGGTCTGGTATTGGATAATTTCCCCCTCCATGTTGGAGAAGGTGTCCTCTTTAAAGTACGGGGAATCGATTGGAGGGATATAAAGTGCGCAAATGTAAACATCTTGGGTGTTTGAGATAATCTCCCTCTCAAGTTTGAGCCACATATGGTTTTCGCCCTTTTTTATAAATTTGATGTAATTCTTAAGTTCTGTTTTAAACCAGACCAGTATGCCTCCGGAGTCTCTGCCTTGGGTTACACTTGGTAATTTATTGGAGAGGACCACCATCTCAGTGTACCCTTGGGGACAGCCAGTGTGTCCTTTCCTTTATACCAAGTTTCCTGTAAAATGATAATATCTAGGTCTTTAGTTTCATCTATGAACTCTGGGGTCCTACTTTTCACTTCTCGCACTGAAGAGCGTAGACCTTGGATATTCCAGGTCGAAATATATAAGGATTTCATGTTAAGTTTGATCTTTTACTATGATAGGTTAAAGAGTGGTACGTGTTTGTCGTGTCTAAGTGTGGGGAAAAAAAAATCATTTCAGTTGTCTATAAAAGTTAATACAATTTGGTTACAGTTCTTTCTATTAATTAGTCCTTGATCCATAAGGCAGAAGTAGATGCTGCTGCACATCTGCTTATTGTCTCTTAATGGATTGTTTCTGTCTGAGGTATTGCGTACGTCCTGTGCATCTCTCCCTCTGTCTGGCTGGGAGCGGTCCTATTCCCCTGTGGGACAGGAGTGGTGCAGGTCTGATATTGTTGTTTTGCATGGGGATCCTCTCTGGTCTCGGTTGGTGTGTTGGTGGTCCTTGTAGTGTTCCTGATATGTACCCCGCTGATCTCTGGTGGTCGGGGGGGGGGGTCCTCTTGGAGTCTGGGTATGGACCCGGTTAAAAGCGACGTCCTTCAGGGCTTTAGCAAAGATCGATATTCTTTGCCTTTGGATGTGGACGTGGTCGTAAAGACATTCCTCATCGAGGGTGGGGTGTTGGGCCAGGTGTACGTTGTGGTTTGATTCGCAGTCTCTTGCTATGCTGGCATTTATCTCATGAATTGTGTTGTTGTTGAAGTCTGTTCTCGGCAATATTGTGGAAACAGTGATTCTAGTGTTTGGAAATGTACTGCTTGCCTTCCTAATCATTGCTCCGAGTGATGTTGCTACTTCTTTCTGTTGGGTCTTTAGGTCATTTGTGCCCGTGTGTATTATTATGTGTTGGGGGGAGCCTAATCTGGCTTTGGTCAGCCATCCCATGGCTCTGTTTGTTGTTGGGCACCAGATCTTTTCTACTTTACTTCTAGGGAATAGCTTTTTCTCCCATAGAAATTTCCCATTTGAGTCTATGAGTATTACGACGTCAGCCTTGTTTGTGTTTACTGTCTGGTGGCTTTCGCTTGGACTCATAGTGTGTGTGCTGGGCTGGGGTGTCTGGTGTGTGCGTACCTCTTGTGAGCGGCTCGCTTGTGGTTCCACGGTGGTGGGGGAAGATTGCGAATCAGTATGCTGGTCGGTCTGTGTGGCACCCCTTGTATTGTGTGTCTGTTGCTTTCGTTCCGTGTGGGAGTGCAGCCGTTCCGTCCGGCTCTGTCTTGTCTTATCTCTAGCCTCTGGTTGCTGGTCTAATGGTGTTATCTCTCCTCTATGGCTCTCTTCTTTTTCCTGCAGCTCTTTCACCTGATTCCTAAGTAGATTCACCTGGTTCTCAAGTAGCTTCAGCTCTCTCTTGTGTCTCTCCCTCTCCTGATTTTGATTGTCATTCATTTTGAGGAACTCCTCTCTAAGTTTAACCATCTCTATCTCTAATTGATTAAATTTATCTTTTGGTTGTATCTGGCTGTGTGATCCCGGGGTATGTGTCGGGTCGGCCCTGGAAGGCACACTCACTCCCTGGCTAGGCTGGTCGGCCCTGGAGGGCTCACTCACTTCCTGGCTATGCTGCTCTTCTCTTGGTGAGCTGGGAATGGTAGGGGGACTATGTGTGGCTTCCTCCCTGGTAGTTATGCTGGGGTTTGTCAGTTGTATCGTGTGGCTGTGGTTCCCCGGGGTTAGTGTCTGGTTTGAACTGTGTGGCTCGTTCACCTCCTGACCAGGCAGATTTTCTCCTGGTAAGTTGTCAATGTTGGGGGGAGTGCGGGCCACTCTGGGGCTGTTCTTTCCCCCCTTAGTTAATCTTTTCAGTGTCCTGAAGGCCGTTGCAAATTTGTCGAGGTTGCCTTGCACTAATATTGTTCCGGTATTGTACGCGTTGACCGTCGTGGTTGAGCTGTCTCCTGGTGTGTTAATTTTCATTATGGACCCATTTGTGGTATTTTCTAGCTTAACATTGGTATAGTGTGATTTTATTGCTGTGATCCAAGCCACTGGCTGATCTGAGTAGAAAATGAGGTTACTTTTTGTCCCATTGCTGTAACAGTCAGCAAAAAGTGTTTCTGGTTTTTCTCTCATCTGCTCATGCTTGATCGCTTTTATAGCTTTTTTTGCGGTGTTGGGGGGAATCTGGAAGCGGGGCTGTTGTGGATCTTCTGATTCGCTCATTTTTGGTAAAGTATTGTTGATCTTAGAATAAGCTTTTCTGGGGCCCCGGGTTTGGTGTTTCCCTCTCCCTGTTCGCGAACTTTCCCGGTCCCCCTCTCCGACCCCGTGGTCCCTGGGCCTCGGCTTCTGGGTTCACCCTTCTCAGGTCTGGGTCTGTGAGCCGCTGTTTCCCGGTGCCTTCGGGCTGTTCCCCTCCCCCTCAGAGGTCTCTGTGCCTCTGTCTCGGCCTGGCTCCTCGGGCCTTTCCCTGGTTTCAGTCTCCCTCCCTGGGCCCTGTACTCACAGTCTTGGTTTGCTTCTGGAAGCCTTCTGGTTGCTCCCCTTCTCCTCCGAGGTCTCTGGGCCTGGCTCCTCGGGCCTTTCCCGGGCTTTCTATCCCAGCCGCCGCTCGGGCTGTGCCTCGTTCGCCGTTCGGGTGCTGGACTGCGGTCGTCGCTCGGGTGCTGGACTGCGGCCGTCGCTCGGGTGCTGGACTGCGGTCGTCGCTCGGGTGCTGGACTGCGGCCGCCGATCGGGCCGTGTCTCGTTCGCCGCTCGGGCTCCCCGAGTCACCTCGTTCCGGCTGCCGCTGCATCTCCGTGCGGCCTCCCCGATTCGCCTCGTTTCCCGAAGCGGCCTCCCCGAGTCTCCTCGCTCCGGCTGCCGCTGCGTCTCCGTGCGGCCTTCGCCGAGTCACCGCGCCTCGGTTCCCGATGCGGCCGAGTCACCTCGCTTCTGCTGCTGCTGTGGCCCCGTGCGGCCGCTGTTCTTTGGTTTGTATATTTTTTTTCCCTTATTTCTTTTTTTTTTTTCTTTGGCTTTTTTTTCTAATTTCCTCTGGTTTTTTTTTTCCTTTGGTGGTCTCTTTGGTGGTCTTTTCCTTCCTTACTTAACTAGACTAAACTAAACTTAAACTTAACTAAACAAAACTAAACTAACTTAACTAGAACTAAATTTAACTTTAAAACCTTTTTAAACTTGAAATGAACCTTTTTTTCCCCACTTTAAACACTAAAAACACTAAAAATTCAGCAGCCCATCTTCAGCATGTGTATTCACTCTGTCTGGCCCCCCCGCATCTGTGGTTGTGTCAGAATGCCTAAGAACAAAATTAGGACTCATGATGCTGCTGCTGAAATTGTAATTACCATATCAATATGGAGAGGCTTGATGGGCAAGGGGAAGCAGCAAAGGAAGCTGAACGGATGGTGTCTATCTTGGTGACAACAAAATCCATGAGCTCCTTGCACTTATTGTTAGAGGTGAAGGTGGAGGGTATAGGGGAGAGGGGTTTAAAGGAGGTGGTTGGCAGTGCAGAAAAGAAGCCCGGGTTTCTCTTTGTTCTCTAGAGTTGTGTGCAGTTGAGGCCCAGTAGGGTTTGACGTGGTTCAGGCCAGCTATGCTCAAGTCTGCCCCTCTTGGTCCTGAGTGAATGAAGATGGGGCTGCACCAAGGGGAATGGCTGGGATGGGAGATGCTGAAAGTTCTGCTGGGAACAAGGGCATCAAAGTGGTGAGCAAGTGGTTGAGAAAATCAACAAAAGCAGAAGTATCATGACAAACAGAGGGCCAAAGACTAGGCAATAATAAGCTTAATAGCACAGTTGTAAGTGACTTGGGGGAAGAGTTTTCTCCAGGAAAGTGGGGTTGGAAGGCCGTAGGGGGGTGATGGTACAAGAAAGTTGTAAGAAATGGCCTTGCCAGTGATTCCAGGCTCAGAAAGTTTAAAAAGATTGAAACATGACAACTAAGTGTTGGACAGTGTGAGTCAGCAGGAGGCAGTAACAGTGGTGGTAGGAGAGAGGGCACCAAAAGAGCAGCAGGGAACAGACATGGGGTGGATTAGGCCAGGCAATGAGGGGATCCAGAAAAGCAGAGCATACCCTGCCAGGAAAAGAAAAAGGATAAAGATTGATCACCCCTGATCTCATGGACCTAAGAATCTGTTGAGCTGGACGTTTAGATAGTAGGAGAGTGTTCCCAAGATTGCCTGGACACAGTAAATATCAGGAAATTGGAAGATTTTTATATAGGAAGATTTAATAGATCATACCTCCTGGAAATAGTGGAGGCTGACAATTCTTCCCCCCCCCCCCCCACTATTGCAGCCACAAGAGCTCTAAGAATTCAAGCAAAAATGTATATACTGTTGGACCCCATTCTAACAAGGGACACTTTTCTGACCATTTAAGATAATGGTTGGGAAAATCATGCGCCCGAATATCTGATGCCAAACGTGAAGTTGAAAATTACTTTATATATACACTTTATAGTATTTTCACAACAGAAAAATACTGATAACTGGTCTGATGTCATCTGTTACACTTGTGATAAGATAAAGAAAGAACTTTCATTTATATAGCACCGTATGTCCCAAAGCACTTCATATCCAATTAATTACTTTAACAGTGCAGTCACTATTGTTATATAGGCAAAGAATAGGGGACAGTCGACAGCAGGCATGCACTCTCCTACAGCCATCAGGATTCCTCAGTGTAAACAACCCAACATTTAAAATCCATGAAAGATGTATTGTAGATCCATGAAAATGTGGAGCTACAAATCCAGAAGTGGACTAAGTTGCAGACTAAGACCCTGTTGCAGCAAAGTAAACAAAGGGAGCTGGTCTCCATCACTGCACTCTCATTGAGATTCCGGAACTTTTATTGATCTTCCATTATTACATATTTACATCTTTTTAAATTTCTGTGATGCCTTTTGTGAAATTATATTACACAAATATAGCTCCACAAATAAGTTTGTTTAAAGTCCCTGCTATGGTAGGACAGCATTGTGACCTGCAGTGTCTCATATAGAAACAGTGAAAAGTCTTTGCTGCTTCAGAATGAAAATCCCTTCCACAAGACTAACTGTGGTCTGGACGCACTTATCCACATACCTGCAAACTAGTGTTAGTTGCATTTAATGAATTCTGCCGTATTTGCAAAAGGCACATGGCTTTTTAAAGAGTATATAAGATGTGTTTTCAGACGTTCTCCTGATTCAGTGTCAGACAGGTCTACGTGACAACTAGAACAAATCAACAGCATAAATGGGAAAGGGCAACACATAGATCACAAAAAAAACAAAAGGTAATATAAGAGTGTTCTTACGTCATGTACACATGTTGTCTGGTATTCCCCACATGAAGATCCCAAAACTTATTACCTCTCTATGCATCAAGCTTTTTGTCTTCATGGGCTTCATATGCGCGTACCATGGAGCCTTAAGGGCCACATATAAAGTTTAAATCCGCACTTCCATTAATTTGCATCTATCTCACACTGGTACTAACAGATCATGGATGTTCTGAATTAGGATTTATCCATCAATGAGGCAACAAGACAAAGAACAGCCCTTTCCAAACTTCCAGGCCAAAAAAATTCAAAACAGGAGAAAACAGCCGATAAGAAATAAAGTGAAACCTGTGCAAATGGACACCCCAAAAAACAGATACTTGACAGTCCCAAATAACTTACACTGTAATAGCTACAAACTGCACCTTGAAACCACAGACACTCGCAAATTACAAAGCCTTCAACGCACCAAGTCCATTTGCAACTTAAAACGTGGGACATGCAGGTAAGCGGCATCAGGTGAAAAAAAATGGCTATTGTGGAATGGAGATCTCATTACCCAGCATCCAAAAAGGCAGAGAAACCATTCTACCGTTGGAATTGAATTCTTGCATGGCTCTATCTCAGGGATGGAGCAGTTTCTCTGCTGCTGTAGATACTGGGTAAAGAACACCCATTCCACAAAAGCAGCAAACTGGTCGGGGGTCCTGAAATCACAGGGGGGAGGGGCGGTCCGGAGACTGGGAAATGGGGGCTGGAGAGGAAAAGAGCAGAGAAGAGATGGAAAGAATGGTTTCCCCTTCTCCCTGCCCTCGGTTACTCCTCCTCGCCTGCTCACGGGTGGCCTCCTGGTTCTTATTACTTCTCACACCAGCTGCTGGCATGAAACCACAAAAAAAGATTCACAACTATAGGGGACCCAACCATTATATAGTAAATCCAACAACATTTGTAGAAGTCATGTGATCAGATATCGTGATCATGTTATGTGATCTGACACCGCATGGTCAGATGTCATGCAGTCAGAACATCACGTGATCAAACCTCCAGGAATGCCTCCATTCAGATTTGGCAGCCCCACTTCACCAGTACATCAGGTACGGATGAGCTGCTAACGGCCCCTTATCCACCCCCAGCACTTCAAACATTAGCAGCTGCAGCACACGGAGGGAGGGGTTCCAGACAGCGGTCTGAAGGACATTAATCCCCTCCCCAATTTGTCTGGGATCTCCCAGGCACGCCAGCCCTACAGCAGCCACCTTGCCCTCTGCAGGCTGCCAACATAGCAGATCCCAGGAGCAGGACATCCCTCCCTCTGTGGAAAAGGACCCTGGGATAGCAATGAACTAGGAAACCCAATGAACAAAAAATGAACTGAAATTACATCCTGTTGGCAGGGCTCCAGAATTAGGCACAATCCCAGGTGAGAGCAAAATAAAAAGCAGCGCTGCAGGAGATATAGTCAATCCCAGGATATTTGGCTCATCCAGTTTACTGTACATACAATGGCCATTTTGAAAATAAGGACACCTGATGCAAGTCCCTTAGGTGTCCCGAATTTACAGGTTTCACTGTATAAGCACAAATAAGTCTGAATTGCCTGGACTTTGTCAACCAGATTGTCAGGGCTTGGGAGCCACAGTTTGAACAACACTGCTCTAGAATGTTGAAGCTCAGAACATACAATGAAAAGGGAGAGAAAAATAAGGGTAGACAATAGAGCAGCTCTTCCTACACATTGACAGGATTGTCTCAAACCTTACCAATGTGCTTCCACAGTTTCTGTATTTCTGCAGTTGTCGTACTTGTTTGAGATTAAGTTTCCAATTGGCTGCTTCATGTTGCAGTAGCTTTTTTATCTGCATTGTCATCTTCTTTTTGGATTTCAGTCGCACTCTGTGGTTCCCAGGAAGAAAGCACTGGAAGCAGTGGCTACATACTCCTTCTGGTTTAACTTTCATATCTGCAAGGAAAAAGCATCGTTAAAAAATTTGGTCCAAAGACTGCACATTGATCCAAGCAATGAAGCAGCATGGTGTTTTATACTGACCTGTTACAGAATGATACGTCCATCTGAAAAGGAGAAAAAAATAAAAAACTTTAGAATCAAAAATTATTTAAACCAACACACTTATATTAAGATTATTTCCTATATAGAATGTCAATATAATTTCACAAAATAAATCACAGAAAAGCTTAAAAGATGTAAATATATAATAGATCTACTCTCAATCATTAGCAAAGTGATGGAAGGTGTCATCGACAGTGCTATCAAGTGGCACTTACTCACCAATAACCTGCTCACTGATGCCCAGTTTGGGTTCCGCCGAGACCACTCGGCTCCCGACCTCATTACAGCCTTGGTCCAAACATGGACAAAGGAGCTGAATTCCAGAGGTGAGCTGAGAGTGACTGCCCTTGACATCAAGGCAGCATTTAACCGAGTCTGGCATCAAGGAGCCCTAGTAAAACTGAACTCAATGGGAATCAGGGGGAAAATGCTCCACTGGCTGGAGTCATACCTAGCACAAAGGAAGATGGTTAGAGTCAGAGTCATAGAGTTATACAGCACGGATAGAGGCCCTTCGGCCCATCGTGTCCGCGCCGGCCATCAAGCCCTGTCTAATCTAATCCCATATTCCAGCATTTGGTCCGTAGCCTTGTATGCTATGGCATTTCAAGTGCTCATCCAAATGCTTCTTAAATGTTGCGAGGGTTCCTGCCTCCACAACCCTTTCAGGCAGTGAGTTCCAGACTCCAACCACCCTCTGGGTGAAAAAGTTCTTTCTCAAATCCCCTCAAAACCTCCCGCCCTTCACCTTGAATCTATGCCCCCTAGTTATTGACCCTTCTACTAAGGGAAAAAGCTCCTCAGTATCCATCCTATCCATGCCCCTCATAATTTTGTACACCTCAATCATGTCCCCCCTCAGCCTCCTCTGCTCCAAGGAAAACAAACCCAATCTGCCCAGTCTCTCTTCATAGCTGAAGCGCTCCAGCCCTGGTAACATCCTGGTAAATCTCCTCTGCACCCTCTCCAAAGCGATCACATCCTTCCTGTAGTGTGGCGACCAGAACTACACACAGTATTCCAGCTGTGGCCTAACCAGTGTTTTATACAGCTCCATCATAACCTCCTTGCTCTTATATTCTATGCCTCGGCTAATGAAGGCAAGTATCCCATATGCCTTTTTTACCACCTTATCCACCTGTTCCGCCGCCTTCAGGGATCTGTGTACTTGCACACCCAGATCCCTCTGACCCTCCGTCTTGCCTAGGGTCTTACCATTCATTGTGTATTCCCTTGCCTTGTTAGTCCCCCCAAAGTGCATCACCTCGCACTTTTCCGAGTTAAATTCCATTTGCCACTGTTCCGCCCATCTGACCAACCCATCTATATCGTCCTGCAGACTGAGGCTACCCTCCTCGCTATTTACCACCCTACCAATTTTTGTATCATCCACGAACTTACTGATCATACCTTTTACATTCATATCCAAGTCATTAATGTAGACCACAAACAGCCAGGGACCCAGCACCGATCCCTGTGGCACCCCACTGGCCACAGGCTTCCAGTCACAAAAACAACCTTCGACCATCACCCTCTGCCTTCTGCCACTAAGCCAGTTTTGTATCCAATGTGCCAAGGCACCCTGGATTCCATGGGCTCTTACCTTCTTGACCAGTCTCCTGTGCGGGACTTTATCGAAGGCCTTACTGAAATCCATGTATACCACATCCACTGCGTTACCCTCATCCACACACCTAGTCACCCCCTCAAAAAATTCAATCAAATTAGTCAGACATGATCTTCCCTTGACAAAGCCATGTTGGCTATCCCTGATTAATCCTTGCCTCTCCAAGTGGAGACTAATTTTGTCCCTCAGAATTTTTTCCAATAATTTTCCTACCACTGATGTTAGGCTCACTGGCCTGTAGTTCCCCGGTTTTTCCCTACTTCCCTTCTTGAATAATGGTACATTAGCGGTTCTCCAGTCCTCTGGCACATCCCCTGTGGCCAGAGATGTCCTGAATATATGTGTTAGAGCCCCCGCAATCTCTTCCTTTGCCTCACACAGCAGCCTGGGATACATTTCGTCCGGGCCTGGGGATTTATCCATTTTTAGGCCTGCTAAAACCGCCAATACCTCCTCCCTCTCGATGTTAATATGTTCGAGCATATCACAGTCCCCCCGCCCTATTTCTATGTCTACATCGTCCTTCTCCATAGTGAAAACAGATGCGAAAAATTCATTTAGAACCCCATCTACATCTTCGGGCTCCACACACAGATTGCCACTTTTGTCCCTAATGGGCCCTATTTTTTCCCTAGTTATCCTCTTACCCTTAATATACTTATAAAACATCTTAGGATTTACCTTTATTTTGCTCGCCAGTGTTATTTCATGGCCCCTCCTTGATCTCCTAATTTCTTTTTTAAGTATCCTCCTGCACTTTTTGTACTCCTCTAGGGCTTCCTCCGTCTTTAGCCTTTTGTATCTGCCAAAAGCCCTCCTTTTTTTCCTAATCCATTCTCTTATATCCCCTGACATCCAAGGTTCCCTGTGGTTTTTGGAACCACCCTTGACCTTTACGGGAACATGTTGCCATTGTATGATCTCAATCTCCCTTCTGAAAGCCTCCCATTGCTCCGATGCGGATTTTCCTACAAGTAGCTGATCCCAGTCCATTTTGGCCAGATCCTGCCTTATCCTATTAAAATCGGCCTTCCCCCAATTTAGAACCATTATTTCCGGCCCATCCCTGTCCTTCTCCATGACCACCTTAAATCTCACCATATTATGGTCACTGTCACCAAAGTGCTCACCTACTAGCACTTTTTCCACTTGGCCGGCCACATTCCCTAGAATTAGGTCCAGTACCGCCCCCTCTCTTGTAGGACTTTCTACATGCTGGCTCAAAAAGCTCTCCTGGATGCACTTTAAGAATTCTACACCCTCTGAGCCTTTCACACTCTGACTATCCCAGTTAATATTGGGGAAGGTGAAATCCCCCATTATTATTACCCTATTATTTGCACATTTCTCTGAGATTTGCCTACATATCTGTTCCTCTATCTCCCCCCTGACTGTTTGTTGTAGTGGTTGAAGGTCAATCATCACAGCCCCAGGACATCGCTGCAGGAGTTCTTCAGGGCAGTGTCCTAGGCCCAACCATCTTCAGCTGCTTCATCAATGATCTTCCCTCCGACATAAGGTCAGAAATGGGGATGTTCACTGATGACTGCACAGTGTTCAGCTCCATTCGCAAATCCACAGATAATGAAGCAGTCCATGCCTGCATGCAACAAGACCTGGACGACGTTCAGGCTTGGGCTGATAAGTGGCTGGTAACATTCGCGCCAGGCAATGACTATCTCTAACAAGCGAGAGTCTAACCACCGCCCCATGACATTCAATGGCATTACCATCGTCGAATCCCCCACCATCAACATCCTAGGGGTCACCATTAACCAGAAACTTAACTGGGCCAGCCACATAAATACTGTGGCAACAAGAGCAGGTCAGAGGCTAGGTATTCTACGGCGAGTGTCTCACCTCCTGACTCCCCAAAGCCTTTCCACCATTTCGAAGGCACAAGTCAGGAGTGTGATGGAATACTCTCCACTTGCCTGGATGAGTGCAGCTCCAACAACACTCAAGAAGCTCTACACCATCCAGGACAAAGCCCGCTTGATTGGCAACCCATCCACCACCTTAAACATTCACTCCCTCCACCACCAGCATACCGTGGCTGCAGTGTGTACCATCTACAAGATGCACTGCAGCAACTCGCCAAGGCTTCTTCGGCAGCACCTCCCAAACCCGCGACGTCTTCCACCTAGAAGGACAAGGGCAGCAGGCGCATGGGAACACCACCACCTCCAAGTCACACACCATCCTGACTTAGAAGTATATTGCCGATCCTTCATCATCGCTGGGTCAAACACCTGGAACTCCCTACCTAACGGCACTGTGGGAGTACCATCACCACACGGACTGCAGCGGTTTAAGGCGGCGGCTCACCTCCACCTTCTCAAGGGCAACTAAAGATGGGCAATAAATGCTGGCATCGCCCATAAACAAATTTTAAAAAATCACTAACATTCCAAAATCTGAATAATCTATATTAATTTTCTTTTGATTATGGTATTGCTCCATTTATATTATAACACTGCCTCCAGAGGAACATCATCTCAAGAACGGATTGATTCCCTGACCCTGGAAACAAAGTACTGGTAGTGGCACTGTGGTACCATTAAATTCAAGATGTTGGTAGGCTGAGTTTTAAGTTGGCCCATAAAACCCAGTAATGCAACTTCTGTATTGCAACCCTGTAATCATCCCATGACACATGGGGAAGGTCCATATCCAGAATTGCAAGTCAATGGCCCTTAATTTCCGATAGTAGGCTTCCTGCGTGCAGATGCCTCCTATCGGAAAAAAATCTACGCTCTTACCTGAGGGCACCGGACACTTCCGCTCCTGGGCCTCTCCAAAGTCAAAATGCGCAGGGCCCACGTATCCCAGGCAGTTCGCAAGCGTCCCTGGGATCACGAAAGCCAGGCGAACCAACGAAAGAAGGGAATCCCTTTTCATACTTTTGACAGATCTGTCAAAAGTATGAATGGAGATCACCCCAAAAACACATCAAAACATTAAATACATTTTTTAAAAACCATCATGTTTTTAAAATGAGTTAAAATGACATTAAATTAAATATTTTAAACAAAAATGGAATTTTTTTGAAAAATAATTTTTTTTTTAAGGGGCTAAAAATAAACTTACCTTTTTAAAAAGTATTTAAAAATTATAAATGAGTGAATTTAAAAAAAAAACTTTTTAAAACTCTTATGCTGGTAAAAGCAGACCTTACACCTGCTTTTACCAGGCGTAAGATTTTGAAGAGTTTTCAGCGGGCGGCGGTTCTACAGAAAGCGGAACTCTTTCCACGCCCCCCCCCCCCCCCCCGCAGAGGCCCTTCTCCAGGGCAGGCGTCTGATCTGTCAAGAGGATTCTTGATGGATCGGAAATGCCGGTTTTCAGCGCATGCGCTTCACATGCCTGAAACCGGCATTTCCGATGTCCCTACTGGTGTGTACACAGCGCGTACACACATCTAGGCATCGGAAAATACGGGCCAGTGACTTTTGTGCAACCTTTGAATAACAGCTGTTCTGATATTACTAAATCCACCCACAGTATAAATGGGGCAAATTTGGCACAATAGGAACTGGCTCATATTCCGTTGTAATATTTAAACGATGTTATAGTGACCTAATCTCTCCCTTATGCCTTGGCGGTTATTTTGGAATTTTTTTTGAATTGTAGTGTACAAACAGTTGAAATATCGCAACATGGATTAAGCACAGCAACACACTAACCTGTACTTTTATTTTTAAATCATCATGATTTGTAACATTTCTACCGATTGAAAACAATACCACTGGTACAGCAGAAAATGCTGGAAATATTCAGCAGGCCAGGCAGCATCCGTGGAGAGAGAAACAGAGTTAACGTTTCAGGTCTGGGACCCTTCATCAGAACTGGAAAAAGCTGGAGATGTAACAGATATTAAGCAGGTGCAGAGACAGGGGGGGGCGGTTAGGAGGGGAGAAAGGAATAGAAAGAACACCCAGTGCTTTTGTAAGAGGCAGGAAAGATAAAATGTTGCAAATGGGAAAGTTACAGCGATGAGTTTGATTTAAAACACTCTTAGGGTGGGATATGTGTTGGTGTAGGGGTTACAGGGATCAGGTGGGATATGTGTCGGTGCAGGTTCAATGGGCCGAAATGGCCTCTATCTGCACTGTGGGGTTTCTGTGATTCTGTGATTCATGTCAGATTAACAAAAAAAAATTCTCTTTGTAAACAGCTTCTAACATCCCCATAAAATGAAATAACATTTAAAAATACATTGCAACGAAGAACATTAATAGAGGTCACAGTGGGGAATAATGATGTACTCATGAGTGAATTATGAAGGCCTTCCTCACAAATGGAGCAAATTGGGTTTCTGCTGCTGTTCTTGTACGAGTGTGGTGAAGATTTTGTTTGAAACCACTTCATCCTTTAGTTTTAAATGGTGATTATTACAAGAGTAGAGGTTGTTTACATGTTCCCCTTGTGCCATGAACTCCCTCTCTCTCAAAAGCACGTGGCTACTAAAAGGCCCAATAATGCAGATAAAGGATTAAATGGGGAAATTATGGTAGAAACAATATCACAATCACAGAATGCCAACACAAATCAATTTCAATTCATAATCTAGGGTACTCAATTAATCTTTTTAGCAGTTTAAAAACAAGTGTTATGAATAGAGTCTGTCATGACCACCCATATGATAACAAATGGATATATTTAATCATAATGTAAGTGTCTGGTGGATCTATCTAAATTCTCAAATTTATCAGGACATATTTTCCACATTACACTCCATAAGTTCAATTGATCAGTAACATGGTAACAGCAGCAGTGAAAGAAGTTGGTTAAAATCATCCAATATGTTACTTACAAGAGGTAGCGTGCTTCTGCTGGACACACCTCCTTCAGCTGAAAAGCTGAATTCTTGAGAAATTGCAGCCTTTTGGCAACATCGGCCATGTTGCAGCATCAGTAGGAAATAAGGAGCTAGAGAAATTTAAAAGTGTGTTAATGAGTACCAATTATTAATTATAAATAGGTTATTTAGATACAAAGAATGCCGTGTGAACAAGAAAAAGTATGCCTAGTGACAATAATGCTGGAGTGTTGAACTTTCAATGAGGAGTCCACAGTTCAAATCCTAGTCTGCATGGACATTTGACTTATATGGCAAGTTACACCAGTTTCCCTACCCCATCCGAGGAAGCAAAACTGCCCTCTCAAAACTCCCGACAGATCAATTACGGAGCACCAGGAATATCAGCGATTAATGTTGGCTAGATGGTTGCAGCCTTCCAACTGACGATGCTCTTCCCAGTACAACATTAGTGGCTTCCAAAGATTCAATCTGTACTTGTTAAAGTACAAACACTGCAGCTATTAGCCTGGGACCAGTAGTTGCAGTTTGGGTCCAGTCAGGGAAAACCCTGTTTTCCTTGCTTGGCTCCTGTCTGGCTAGAACTTTAACTGTCCTGTTTAACAGAGAGTTCTACATGCCTGGGCATAGTTGGCTCCAAACTAGGGTTGCAAAATTCTGGGAATTTTTAAAAGAGGAAACTTTCCATGGGAATTTTCAGGAATTTAGAGTTTTTTTGCACACTGATGGTTTTTGTCTCTGACCCTTATATTATCTTTGTCGTCAAAATAGACATACTGTTCCATACAAATAAAAACAGGCTTTCAAAACTTTATTTAGGTTATAATTTTGAACTTTATTGAACCCCCACAAAAAAGACCCATCTAAAATAAAATAAAAAGAGCGTCAGCTTATTTAGCCTGTAATTTGTCCTTATTTTGTCCCTTTGAGTCTTCTACTCACGAGTCTTCTGAGTCTTTTACTCCTCATTGCTCCTCCTGATTCTCTGACTCTGACGTGTCCATTTCCTCCTCTGTGTCAGTGTCTAGCTGTGTGGTGGACACTTCTGTATCTGGCTCAATAAGTTGTAGGTTCGCCCGGATAGCCACCAGTTTCTCCACTCTCTTGTTAGTCAGCCTGTTGCGCACCTTTGTATGCGTATTCCCAAAAAGTGACCAGTTTCGTTCAGAGGCCGCTGATGAAGGTGGGATTTGGAGTATCACCGATGCAATAGGTGACAGGGCCTCAGATGCACAAAGTCCCTTCCACCAGGTATGTGCACTGATATGCTTGCATGATTCCCATATCCCATCCCCATTCCAAAGACCTTGCTTGGTAGGGAACTTTGCCATACTTCCCAGAACTTTGCCCACATCCAGATTGAGATGGTGTGAGAGGGTAGAAATCACACTGTAAGCGCTGTTGATCTGTTCTCCAGAAAGTATTGGTCTCCCAACATGCTTTGGGTCCAGCATGTATGCTGCAGCATGAATCGACTTGACACAAAATTCTTGACGCGTCTGTATGAATTGAACAATTGCCTTCTCTGCTTTGAGCAGCAGGGATGTGGGTAGGGCAATGCTGATTTGTTCTTTTAAATCAGTAAAAAGCCTGAGAACATCTGACAAGACAGCGTCATCTCCTTCAATCTGAGCAATTGCAGATGCTACTGGTGAGAGTAGTTTAAGGCTGCTAACCACTCTCTCCCAAAACACATCATCCAGCAGTATTTTCTTGATGGTGGTTTCCATATCCCCAGACTGGGATATTGCCATTTCTTGCAGCGACTCCTTACCCTCCAGAAGGCTGTTGTACATTATGACAACACCACCCCATCTAGTGTTGTTGGGCAGCTTCAGTGTGGTGTTCTTGTTCTTTGTCATTTGCTTGGAGTTGTGGGTTGCTGCAACTACCTGTTTTCCCCTGACATACTTAACAACTTGCTTGGCTCTCTTGTACACAGTGCTTCCATGGTTCTCAAACCCATGATGTCCTTGAGGAGCAGGTTAAGCCCATGAGCTGCGCACCCAATAGACGTAATATGAGGGTAGGCCTCCTCCACTTGAGCCCAAGCAGCCTTCATATTCGCAGCATTGTCAGTAACTACTGCAAAGACCTTTTGTGATCCAAGATCGTTGGATAAATGCTGCTGCATCTTTGTGGCATTCTTTACATATGGCTTTCTACAGTGTTTGCACATGTACACAGTCTTTCCATCTTTAATGCCTGGGGTAAAATGCTTCCACACATCCGACGGTAAACGTGGCATTGTTCTATGCAGAGAAATAAAGGGCATTCATCTCTGTGTCGAACTGCGGTCGATCAGCACGATTGCAACAGGGTGAGTACATTTTTGCTGATGCTCCATGTGATGGAAGCATGACCTGTACACACACGACGCTACATCACCAATAGTGTATTATTTTGTATATTTTAAATTGAAGGACAACAGAGTTCAACAAGTAACTGGTTTATTTGGTATAAAGTCTGATTTACTTACTGCATCACCACAACATCAGCAGAAAACAAAATGACTTCCCTCAGGACCCCTAACCTGGATCTTAAAAAAACTATAGCAGTCTTACAGATGCCTGCAGGCCAATCACAATTCGATATGCAAATATTACAAATAGAGGGAGCTAATCGCTCATCCACTCATCCAACCAATCAGGACACATTTGTTCACAGTCACACACAAAACTTGTAATTATTAAAACAAGCCAAGTAAGAAGATAAACATATATTGATTAAGAAATTCCTTAATAATTAAGATTCCATCTCTGTTAGTACTTTTGAGAGAGGACCTGTGGAAAAAAAAAGAAATACAAAAAAAACAATATTATGCTAGCATGTGCTTTTTTGGGCAAAATTCCCAAGCTAAACTTCCCGTGGAAAATTTCCGGAAATTTACTGGAAACTTTCCACCCCTTTGCAACCCTACTCCAAACCCTAGAAATTTAAATATTTAGAGAAGCGAGGGGAGGGAATCCCTGATTTTGGACAAATGAGTTGATCAGAGAGCACCAGCATGGATTTGTAACGGGTAAGTCATGTCGAATGAACCTAGTTGAATTTTTAAGGAGGTAACTAACACGGTAGATAAGGGGACTTCCAGAAGGCATTCAACAAGGTTCCTCAAAAAAGACAGTTAACAAAAATGAGAGCGCATGGAATTGGAGGCAACCTATTGGCTTGAATAGGGAATTGGTTAGGAGATAGGAGACAGAGTAGGGATAATGGGTATGTACTCAAACTGGGAGATGTGACTAGTGGTACCCCCAAGGATCTATACTGGACCACAGATTTTCACTATATTTATAAATGACTTAATGAAGGAATAGAGAGCTGTATATCCAAGTTTGCTGACGACACTAAGTTAGGTGGCACAAGAGTAGATGGGAGCAGAAAGTTGCAAAGGGACATTGATAGATTAAGCGAGTGGGCAAAACTGTGGAAGATGAAGATCAATGTGGGGATATGTGAGATCATCTGGAACTAAAAAAGATAGATCAGAGTATTTTCTAAATGGTGAGAAGCTAGGAACTGTGGAGAAAGGGTCAAAGCACAGAAATCACAAAGCTAGTGGACAGGTACAAAAAATAATTTTAAAAGTTAATGGAATGCTGGCCTCTATCTCAATAAGGCTGGAATAAAAAGAGATGGAAATTATGTTACAGCTGTCGAGAGCTCTGGTTAGACCCTACTGGAGTACTGCATTCAGTTCTGGGCCCCACACCTCAGGAAGCATATATTGGCCTTGGAAGGGGTGCAGCGCAGATTCACCAGAATGATACCGGGGCTAAAAGGGTTAAATTATGAGGACAGGTTGAATTCTCTTGTATATAGATTATATAAACAGTGAACTAATTGAGCTGTTAAAGATGATCAAAGGAGATGATAGAGAAACTATTTCCTCTGGTGGGGAGTCCAGAACAAGGGGGCATTAGCGTAAAATTAGAGCTGGGCCATTCAGGGGTGATGTCAGACAATATTATTCACACAAAGTGTAGTGAAAATCTGGAACATTCTCCCCCCAAAAGGTGTTGAAGCAACGTCAATTGAAAATTTCAAAACTGAGATTTGATAGATTTTGGTTAGGCAAGAGTATTAAGAGATAGAGAACCAAGCCAGGTAAACGCAGTTAGGATACAGATCAGCTATGATCTAACTGAATGGCAGAACAGGCTCAAAGGGCTGAATGGTCTACTCCTGCTCCTATGTTCCTTTCTAAACATCTAAATTAAAATCAGATAGGTTTACAAAGTGCCCCAGGGATTCAACTTAGTAAAACAGGTTTGACACTACACTACAGTGCATGAATTGTTAAACTGAAATGGTACGAGACCAATGTTCCCGTTAAGCTGCATGGCCGCGCGGCGATCTGCAGGTCCTCGCAGGTCGCTCAACGGCGTTATAATGGAAAAAATGTGCATACGGGGTCATTTGAATGAGCACAAATACTTCCCCAGTTTATCCGCATCGTTAAATACAATACAGTACCTCGCAGAACTGAAACCTCACCCAGACGACCGTCTGCATTATGCACTTCCAATTAGCCCTGCTCAGTAGCAGGAAATAACATTGAAGCTGAGCCACTCACTGAGGAGCTAGCAGTCCCACACACCTCAGCTTCTCTCACTGAAAACAGCCATGTCACAACCAGAGTGCAGCATATCACTCACTCCCTGAATAATGCCAGGGGACACCGTGCAGCCATGGAGTCAAGCAGCAGAACCACAGCTACCAGACAGCAAAAGAAGCTTGGGTTAATCCTTGGAGTCATGCAGAAGAACATAAGAAATAGGAGCAGGAGTAGGCCATTCGGCCCTTCGAGCCTGCTCCGCCATTCAATGAGATCATGGCTGATCTTCTGCCTCAATTCCATTCATCGGCCCTATCTCCATATCCTTTGATGTCCTTACTAGTCAGAAATCTATCGACTTCTGTTTTGAATATACCCAATGACTAAGCCTCCACAGCTCTCTGGGGTAGAGAATTCCAAAGATTCACCACCCTCTGTGTGAAGAAATTTCTTCTCATCTCAGTCCTGAATGGCCTACCCTTTATCCTGAGGCTGTGGCCCCTCATTCTAGACGCTCCAGCCAAGAGAAACATTCTCCCAGCATCCACCCTATCAAGCCCTGTAATAATTTTGTATGCTTCAATGAGATCCCCCCTCATTCTTCTGAATTCAAGAGAATACAGGCCTAGTTTACTCAATCTCTTCTCATACGACAGTTCCACCATCCCAGGAATCAATCTCGTGAACCTTCGTTGCACTCCCTCTATGGCAAGTATATCCTTCCTTAGGTAAGGAGACCAAAATTGTACACAGTACTCCAGGTGTGGTCTCACCAAGGCCCTATATAATTGGAGTAAGACTTCTTTACTCCTGTACTCAAATCCTCTTGTAACGAAGGCCAGCATTCAATTTGCCTTCCTAATGGCCTGCTGCACCTGCACATTCACTTTCAGTGACTCTTGTACAAGAACACCCAGGTCCCTTTGAGCATCTGCATTCCCCAATCTTTCACCATTTAGGAAATACCCTGCCTTTCTGTTTTTTCTACCAAAGTGGATAACTTCACATTTATTCACATTATATTCCATCTGCCATGTTCTCGCCCACTCACTGAGCCTGTCAAGATCCCCTTGAAGCCTTTTCACATCCTCTTCACAACTGACACTGCCACCTAGCTTTGTGTCATCAGCAAATTTAGAAATGTTACATTTAGTCCCCTCATCCAAATCATTGATATAGATTGTGAATAGCTGGGGCCCAAGCACTGATCCTTGCGGTACCCCACTAGTCACAGCCTGCCATCCTGAAAAAGACCCGTTTATCCCTACTCTTTGTTTTCTGTCTGTTAACCAATTCTCAATCCATGCTAGTATATTACCCCCAATTCCATGTACCCTCATTTTGTTCACCAACCTCTTGTGTGGGACCTTATCGAAGGCCTTCTGAAAATCCAAATACACCACATCTACCGGTTCCCCTTTGTCTACTTCACTAGTTACATCCTCAAAGAACTCCAATAGGTTTGTCAAACAGGATTTCCCTTTCATAAATCCATGTTGACTCTGCCCAATCTTACTATTAGTTTCTATGTGCCTAGTTATTGCATCCTTTATAATAGATTCCAGCATTTTCCCAACTACTGATGTAAGGCTAACAGGTCTGTAGTTCCCGGTTTTCTCTCTCCCTCCTTTCTTTTATAGCGGGATTACATTTGCTATCCTCCAATCTGCAGGAACCATTCCAGAATCTATAGAATTTTGGAAGATGACAACCAATGTGTCTACTATCCCAATGGCCACCTCTTTCAAAACCCTAGGATGTAGGTCATCCGGTCCTTGGGATTTATCGACTTTTAGTCCCATTAATTTTGCTAGTACTGTTTTTTTTTAAACTAATAATAATTTCTTTAAGTTCCTCATTCTTGCCACACTCTTGTTTTTCTCATATTTCTGGGAGGTTTTTTGTGCCTTCCTCAGTGAAGACAGAAGCAAAATATTTATTTAATTTCTCTGCCATTTCCTTAGTCCCCATTATAAATTCTCCCATCTCTGACTGTAAAGGAGCTACATTTACCTTCGCCAGTCTTTTCCTTTTCACATATAGGAGCATGCACTGTAATAATGCAACGCAGCATGAGGGATCGCTCTCCAATCACACTAACACGGCTGCCCCACACCAGAGACAGCGATATTGGTCTCCTTGCTTCATTTTCTTGGAACAGTGCTTCCAGGACTGCCTGAATATGGGCAGATTCCAGCCCTTTGCCGTTATATGTTAATCTATATGTGGGTAGCACTGTATATACAAAGTTACATACTTTTGTCCATTATTTCCATCCATTCCAGCCACCCTCACAGCCCATCCCTTTCATGATCAATGTACACTTAACTCTATTTTGAACTGTATCCCTAATATCCCAAGTGAAAAATTCTGAACACATAATCCCCAAGCCTCAAAGGTAATCCTGAAAATCCAAAATATCTAGACGTTCCTTCCCTTCCCCAAACCAAACCTGCATGAATCAGACTGCCTCGAGGAGGATCTGATCTATATTTTTCCTTTTAATCTTTAATCCCATTTCCAGCTCGGTTTATCTTAAGGCAATAATCAACAATGACATAACTGATTGAACTGAATGTGTGATTCACTTTTCCATTACACTGAGTGAGAGGAAAGGGAGCCAATTTTCTGATCTCTAGTTTTGGGCTGGTTACTTTTGAACTGTGCATCCTAGTTCTGCACTCCTCGTCAGCCAGATAACCTACATAGATCACATTATGCAAGTCTCTCTGTCCTCCAAGTTTCTTTACACCAATGAAAGCAAGCTTGATTCGGAGCCTCTCCTCACACTGTACAGCCTGAGCTCCTGTCACACTATGACTCCCCTGCAATACACCAATGTCCTATTGAAAATGAGGTCTCTAAAAGTTGTGCGAAAATGTGCCCTCAGCAGTTCTATAATGAAAAGTTATATAATTTTTGTATTTAATATTAAAATATATACCAAGTGTCTATTCTAGCTAAACTATAGAGATGGCCTGGATTGTTGGAAGTGTAAATTTTCGCAAGTGCCCTGCAAGTTCCAGGTTTCTGCATGCAATGCACACGCGCGAAAACCCGGAACTTGCAATCTGTCAAGTTTCAGCTTGACAGATCGTACGAATCTAAGGGAAATGGACATTTGCTGGCGTAGGGTTGGCTATTTGCCCAACTACTGCCCAGCGAATGCCCACGAAATTCTTACACCTGGTAAAAGTAAGCACAAGGCCTTCTTTTACCAATGTAAGGGTTTAAATAAATATTAAAATAACATTTTTTAAATCCTTTAAATATTTAAACACAGTTTAGGCTATTTTTGGCCCCTTTAAAAATGTTGACATTTATTTTTCAAAAAATTAAATTTTTGCTTTAAATGTTTAATTAAATTGTATTTTAATTAATTTTAAACATGTGATGATTTATTTTTAATTTAGGTTGTGGGAAAATGTATTTATTATATGATACCTATTATGCTTATGAGGATTCCGTATGTAATTGGAATCCACTTTTGATTGGTTGGGACGGCCCATGTGATCCCAGGGATGCTTGCGAACCGCATGTGCCCCTGGGACACGTGGGCCTTTATGCCGGCGTACGCCTACAGGCCCAGGTGCGCGAGTCTTCAATGGTCCAGGGCCATCAGGTAAGTACGGATTTTACTTGCAGTTCGTAGATATTCGCCTGTGGGAAGCCTCCGACCATAATTTCAGGTCCGTAATGTTCAGATTTATTTCTCAAATATTTTTTGGTTGAAGGAAGTCCACACAAGGCAACAATGGGAAAATTGCATTGGTGGCAGCCCACCTGTGCCCAGAAAAAATATGTCCTCCCCTTCATGTGGTATTGAAGCCTCTGAAGGCCCTGTGTAAAAACACCTATTCAGATAAGTCTCAGTGCAGTTGCTGGTGATTGTAAAAGGACCAATAAGGAAGTCATTACCGATATCTTGCAAATTCCAATAATAATAGGTGGAGAGAGAATTTGCCATCTAAACAATTGGGATCTTTATTTGATGCTATGGGGGAGATTTCGCCAGCCCTGGGGAGGCGGGACTGCCAGGAAAATGGCAGAAACTGGGAGCGGGTACCGAACCCGCCCCCAACCTGCCTCCGTGCCATCTTCCCAGGAGGCGGGTACCCGACCCGCGCCGGGTCCTGTCTCCTCGAGGCAGAAAGGGGCTTACAGGTAGTTAATAGGCAGTTAAGAGGATTATCCCCATTTTCCCAACTTAAGTGCGGGCTTCCCGACGTCAGGAAACCCCGCCAGGGTCAGCGAGGCGAGCAGTGGGTCTGCGGGGGTGAGAGGGGTCGAAAAATGCGCCGTGGAAGTGAGTGATATGTGCAAGTGTGGAGAGGTAAGTATGTGAGGGGAGTGAAAAGTCTTAGAAAAAGTTTACTTAACTTTGTTTCTTCCTGCAGGCTTCAATCGTTCTGCTCAGAAAAGAGGTTTGGTGAGTCTTGAGTATAAGAACTCACCAAACAACAGAGAATGTCAGTGTTTGACAGCTTCTCAAAGCTGTCAAACGATGACAATTCGTCTGTCAAAATTTTTTGACAGATGAAACGTCATATGCTGACGTTCTGTGTCACCGGCTTTCCCTTAATTGGTCGGCTAAGCCCGCTCGGCGAGCTTAACAAGGTCAATCAAGGGAAAATAGCGTTGGTTGGCCGGACGTCAATGGAGGCAGGTCTAAAACCCGACAAGCAGCAGTCCCACCTCCATCACGTCCCCATTGGCAAAATCGGCCCCTATGTCACGTCACTGACCCTCTTTTCACCAACTGGCTCACTCACGTCTCATAACCCAAATGTTAAACTACTCAAAACTACATTACTTCAAGGCAACATTCAACTAAGTATGGCACCAAGAGGCCCTAGCAACACTCGAGTTCAATGGGGTTCAAAAGGAAAATCCTATGGTGGCTGGAGTCATGCTTGACACAAAGGAAGATGGCTGTGGTTATCACAGGACCAGCCATCGCAGCACCAGAACATCGCTGCAGGAGTTCCTTGGGGGAAATGATTTTGGCCCACGCATCTTCAGCTGCTTCATCGATGACCTTCCTTCCATCGTGAGGTCAGGAGTGGGACTGTTCACTGATGATTTCACAAAGCAGCAGCCAAGACAAGGGGCAAAGCCTAGGTACCTTGCAATGAATGGCTCACCTCCTGATCCGAAAATGTTCCAAAGTTCTCTCGGGAACGGAAGCATAGTGGTAATGTCACTGGGCTAGTAATCCAGAAGCCTGGACTAATGATCCAGAGATGTGAGTTCAAACCCCAGCACAGCAGCTGGGAAATTTAAATTCAGTTAATTAAATAAATCTGCAATAAAAAGCTAGCATCAGTGATGGTAACCATGAAACTATCGGATTGTCGTAAAAATCCATCTGGTTCACTAATGTCCTTTAGGGAAGGAAATCTGCCGTCCTTACCTGGTCTGGCCTGTGTGTGACTCCAAACCCACAGCAATGTGGTTGACTCTTAACTGCCCTCTGAAATGGTCTAGCAAGGCACTCAGTTGCAACAAACTGCTACGAAACACAACAAGAATGAAACCGGTGGGACACCCAGCATCGACCTTGGCACCGGCAAACCCAGCCCAGTCAACCCTATAAAGTCCTCCTCACCAACATCTGGGGACTTGTGCCAAGATTGGGAGAGCTGTCCCACAGACTAGTCAAGCAACAGCCCGAGTCATACTCACAGAATCATACCTTTCAGTCAATGTCCCAAACTCCTCCATCACCATCCCTGGGTATGTCCTGTCCCACTGGCAGGACAAATCCACCAGGGGTGACGGCACAGTGGTATATAGTCGGGAAGGAGTGGCCCTGGGAGTCCTCAGCATTGACTCCGGACCCCATGAAGTCGCATGGCTTCAGGTCAAGCATGGGCAAGGAAACCTCCTGCTGATTATCACCTACTGCCCTCCCTCAGCTGATGAATCAGTACTCCTCCATGTTGAACACCACTCAGAAGAAGCACAGAGTAGCAAAATGTACTCTGGGTGGGGGATTTCAATGTCCATCACCAAGAGTAGCTCGATAGCACCACTACTGACTGAGCTGGCCGAGTCCTGAAGGACACAGCTGCCAGTCTGGGCCTGCGACAGGTGGAGAGAGAACCAACACGAGGGAAAAACCTACTTGACCCCGTCCTCACCAATCTACCTGTCGCGGATGCATCTGTCCATGACAGTATGGGTAGCAGTGACCACCGCAGTCATTGTGGAGACACCCTCCATCGTGTTGTGTGGCACTATCACCGTGCTAAATGGGATAGATTCAGAACAGATCTAGCAGCTCAAAACTGGGCATCCATGAGGCACTGTGGGCCATCAGCAGCAGCAGAATTGTATTCCACCACAATCTGTAACCTCATGGCCCGACATATCCCTCACTCTACCATTACTATCAAGCCAGGGGACCAACCCTGGTTCAATACGGAGTGTAGAAGAGCATGCCAGGAGCAGCACCAGGTGTACCTAAAAATGAGGTGCCAACCTGGGGAAGCTGCAACACACCACTACATGCATGCTAGAAAGCGACAGCAGCATTCTATAGACAGGGCTAAGCGATCCCACAATCAACAGATCAGATCAAAGCTCTGCAATCCTGCCACATCCAGTCGTGAATGGTGGTGGACCATTAAACAGCTAATGGGAGGAGGAGGCTCCATGAATATCCTCATTCAAAATGATGGCGGAGTCCAGCATGTGAGTGCAAAAGACAAGGCTGAAGCGTTTGTAACCATCTTCAGGCAGAAGCTCTGAGTGGATGATCCATATCGGCCTACTCCTCCCCACCGTCACAGAAGCCAGTCTTCAGCCAATTTGATTCCACGTGATATTAAGAAACAGCTGAGCTCACTGGATACAGCAAAGGCTATGGGCCCCGACAACATCCCGGCTATCGTGCTGAAGACTTGTGCTCCAGAACTAGCCGCGCCTCTAGCCAAGCTGTTCCAGTACAGCTACAACACTGGCATCTATCCGACAATGTAAAAAACAGCCCAGGTATGTCCGGTCCACAAAAAGCAGGACAAATCCAATCCGGCCAATTACCGCCCCATCAGTCTACTCTCAATCGTCAGCAAAGTGATGGAAGGTGTCATCGACAGTGCTATCAAGCAGCACTTACTCACCAATAACCTGTTCACTGATGCCCAGTTTGGGTTCCGTCAAGGCCACTCGGCTCCCAACCTCATTACAGCCTTGGTCCAAACATGGACAAAAGAGCTGAATTCCAGAGGCGAGGGGAGAGTGACTGCCCTTGACATCAAGGCAGCATTTGACCGAGTGTGGCATCAAGGAGCCCTAGTAAAACTGAACTCAATGGGAATCAGAAGGAAAACTTTCCACTGACTGGAGTCATACCTAGCACAAAGGAAGATGGTTGTGGTGGTTGAAGGTCAATCATCACAGCCCCGGGACATCGCTGCAGAAGTTCCTCAGGGCAGTGTCCTAGGCCCAACTGTCTTCAGCTGCTTCATGAATGACCTTCACTCCAACATAAGGTCAGAAATGGGGATGTTCGCCAATGACTGCAGTGTTCAGTGCCATTCACAACTCCTCAGATAATGAAGCTGTCCATGGCCCGCATGACGTTCAGGCTTGGGCTGATAAGCGGCAGGTAACATTCGTGCCACGCAATGCCTATCTCCAACAAGCAAGAGTCTAACCACCGCCCCTTGACATTCAATGGCATTACCATCGCCGAATTCCCCACCAACATCCTGGAGGGTCACCATTGACCAAAAACTTAACTGGACCAGCCACATAAATACTGTGGCAACAAGAGCAGGTCAGAGGCTAGGTATTCTGCGGCGAGTGTCTCACCTCCTGACTCCCCAAAGCCTTTCCACCATTTCGAAGGCACAAGTAAGGAGTGTGATGGAATACTCTCCATTTGCCTGGATGAGTGCAGCTCCAACAACACTCAAGAAGCTCGACACCATCCAGGACAAAGCAGCCCGCTTGATTGGCACCACATCCACCACCTTAAACATTCACTCCCTCCACCACCGGCGTACCGTGGCTGCAGTGTGTACCATCTACAAGATGCACTGCAGCAACTCGCCAAGGTTTCTTCGACAGCACCTCCCAAACCCGCGATCTCTTCCACCTAGGACAAGGGCAGCAGATGCATGGGAACACCACCACCTCCAAGTTCCCCTCTAAGTCACACACCATCCTGGCTTAGAAGTATATCGCCAATGGGTCAAAATCCTGGAACTCCCTACCTAACAGCACTGTGGAGTACCTTCACCACACGCACTGCGGCGGTTGAAGGCGGCGGCTCACCACCATCTTCTCAAGAGCAATTGGGGATGAGCAATAAATACTGGCCTTGCCAGCGATGCCCAGATCCCATAAACAAATCTTAAAAAACTATAATCTTCCAAAGCTCTCTCTATTCAGGAACCTTTCCTTTAGATTAGAAAATTGCTCCGCTATTTAAGAATGGCGAGAGAGGGAAACCAGGAAATTACAGACCAGTTAGCCTAACATCTGTTGTCGGGAAAGTGCTGGAGTCTATAATTACGGATAGGGTGACTGAACACTTTGAAAATTTTTGGTTGATCAGAGAGCCAGCATGGATTTGTGAAAGTTAGGTCTGCCTGACGAACCTGATTACATTATTGGAGGACGTAACTTAAGTAGCAGACAGGGAAATGTCTATGGATGTTATTTATATGGACTTCCAGAATGCATTTGATAAAGTCTCTCATAAGAGACTCTTAACTAAGGTTGAAGCTCATGGAATTGAAGGCAAATTGTTGACCTGGTTAGAAAATTGGCTGAGCGGCAGGAGACAGAGAGTAGGGATAATGGGCAGGTACTCTCAATTGGCAGGATGTGACTAGTGGTGTCCCGCAGGGATCTGTGTTGGGGCCTCAACTATCCACAGTATTTATTAACGACTTAAATGATGGCATAGAAAGCCATGACACAAAGACAGGCAGCATTGGAGGCAGTGTAGATGAAAGCATAAAATTACAAATCTAAATGGTGAAAAGCTAAAAACAGTGGATGTCCAAAGAGACTTGGGGGTCCAGGTACATCAATCATTAAAATGTCATGAACAGGTACAGAAAATAATTTAAAAGACTAATGGAATGCTGGCCTTTAAATCTAGAGGACTAGAATACAAGGGGGTAGAAGTTATGCTGCAGCTATACAAAGCCCTGGTTAGACCACACCTGGAATACAGTGAGCAGTTCTGGGCACCACACCGCAGGAAGGATATATTGGCCTTGGAGCGTAGGTTTACCAGAATGGCATAGTGGTTAGCACTGTTGCCTCACAGCGCCAGGGACCCGGGTTCGAATCCGGCCTCGGGTGACTGTCTGTGTGGAGTTTGCACATTCTCCCCGTGTTTGCGTGGGTTTACTCCGGGTGCTCCGGTTTCCTCCCACAGTCCAAAGATGTGCGGGTTAGGATGATTGGCTATGATAAATTGACCCTTAGTGTTAGGGGGATTAAATACATGGGGTTACGGGGATAGGGTGGGATATGTGTTGGTGTAGGGGTTACGGGGATCGGGTGGGATATGTGTCGGTGCAGGCTCGATGGGCCGAAATGGCCTCTATCTGCACTGTGGTGATTCTGTGAATGATATCTGGACTTCAAGGGTTGTTACGAGGAGAGATTACACAAATTAGGGTTGTATTCCCTAGAATTTAGAAGGTTAAGGAGTGATTTGATCGAAGTGTTTAAGATATTAAGAGGAACAGATAGGGTAGATAGGGAGAAACTATTTCTGCTGGTTGGGGATTCTACGACTAGGGGGCCTAGTCTAAAAATTAGAGCCAGACCTTTCAGGAGTAAAATTAGGAAACACTTCTACACACAAAGGGTGGTAGACGTTTGGAACTCTCTTCCGCAAACTAGATGATAGATCAATTGTTAATTTTAAATCTGAGATTGATAGCTTTTTGTTAACCAAAGGCATTAAGGGATATGGGCCAAAAGCGGGTATATGGAGTTAGGTTGCAGATCAGCCATGATCTCAATGAATGGTGGAATAGGCTCGAGGAGCTAAATGGCCTACGCCTATCTGCCAAAACCTCTCCACCATCCACAAGGCTCAGTTAGAAGTGCGAGGGATACTCACCACTTTCCTGGATGGGTGCAGCTACAGCAGCACTCCCAAGGATGTGTGTAGCCGCAGGAATATTTCCCTCCAGGACAGAGCAGTTTGTATGATTGTCGTTCCTGCTACTGGACTCAATATTTACCCCTCCATCACCGACCCACATCCTGACTGCAGTACAGGATGTGCTACAGTAACTCACCATGTTATTTCAACAGCACCTCTCTACCATGTGGCCTTTATCACAGAGAAGGACAAGAGCAGCAACGTTGTGAACACCATCACCTCCAAGTTACCCTCCAAATCACAAACAATCCTGACTTGGTTATATATAATCACAATTCCTTTATCATCACTGGGCCAATAACCTAGAAGTCCCTACCTTACACCACTGTTGAAGCACCACCACAAGGACTACAGTGGTTCAAGAAGGTACGCCACCACCTTCTAAACTAGGAATGGGCAATAAATGATTCACATCCCAAAATATTAAAGAAAACAAAACCTCCTATCCAGTACAACTGACCTCAATCTAAACATCTGGACTGGAACAATGACCACAGCCCTACATTGGAATCATCTTTGGCCGTGGAGCTCTGTTGCAGTTCTTGGCCTCCCACACTGTATCTGAACCAGGTCTGGTAGTCAGCCCAAATGGCTAGGCCTCTAGTTCAGGGGCCAAGACTCTACCTACAACTTCATCCGTAGGCAAGACTATCTGAATGGGTGACATCCCAATGGAATTGAAATGCTTTTAACAGTAGTTCCTAATATTGATTTTATATTGCACTAAGACCCATGCTAGTGGGGCTGGAGCGCTCAACGTGCAGCTAGTAGCAACCCGTAAGGAAATGTGCTGGGATTTGCTTCAGTCAGTGGGTCTCGCACCACATAAAAGCAGTTTAAAATTACTTCTGTTACAAAAGAGTCAGCTCATACCAGCACCCACTGCAGTGATTTGCCTTTTATTATCTAGGCCAACAATGTCCACACAATATCTCATTTGAAAATGGGACAATATGATTCCCGTAGGCATGAGGGCTTGTGACTTTGTACAAAAAGAGCTGAGACTTGAGCTCTGTAAATGTGATTTACTGTAAAATGTTCAAATTTTAAATTTATATAAAAAATGATTCCCGTGTGATCCCAATTAATCAGCAGCTCAGGTGGTCGAGTGTTGATTGCGTCATTGACTAATTTCACATACCCGGCTTTAATTTCTCAAAGTTGCTAATTGCAATCATTAGAAATCCCATTCAATTAAGAATACAGACTTAGCTCAGTCCTTAGTTAATTAAAAGTGTTATACTGTCCTTTATTGAACTCTCCTTGTTTCAGTAATAGTGCTCTGTTTGCCCTTCACACTGAATGGACTGCTGTTAACTGTAGTGGTTTTTTTCACTCAACACGAGTAACCTCTTTTGGGTCATTTTTGTACATAACTGCATTTTCAAATTCCAAGCATCACTTCTGAAGCTGCAGTTCAGAACTATTGTCCATTTTAATACCTTCATTGGAGAATATTTTTCTTTAAAATGTCATGTATGGTGATTTGGCCAAGCTCTTTGTCACCCCTCCTATTAGCTCCTTCTTTGGCTAGTTGTCAATATTTGATTAGGCTCCTATTAACATTTTCCTACGTTAAAGGAAATGCTGAATCATTTCCCCCGAAGCTTTGCCAAATCATGTTTAATTATTGTACAATATCATAATGCCAACAAAATAAACATTGTGAACTGAATTTTGCATATAATGTGCCTTATTATTTTTGTCTTCAAACTTGAGATTGAAGCCACTCATCAATACAAAATTATTGTTTTGGTGCACTCTTATTTCATTGTATTTCATCAGCAAAACAAAGGAGATGATCGTGGACTACAGGAAGCGGCAGGGGGAGGGACACACTCCAATCTACATCGAAGGGGCTGAGGTGGAGAGGGTCAGCAACTTCAAATTCCTGGGTGTATTCATTATGAAGAACTTAACGTGGTCCCATCACATCGACGTCGTAATGAAGAAGGCATGCCAACGCCTGTTCTTCCTCAGGAGACTGAAGAAATTTGGAATGTCCCCCCCAGATTCTCACCAACTTCTACCGGTGCACCGAGAGTATCCTGTCCGGCTGCATCACTACCTGGTATGGCAACTGCACCACCATAGACCGCAAGGTTCTACAGATGGTGGTGAAAGCTGCACAACATACTATAGGAATTAAACTACCTGCTGTGCAGGATATCTACCCCGAGGTGTGCTGGGGGAAGGCCCTGAGAATCATCAAAGACGTGAGCCACCCCAGCCACAACCTCTTCGCCCTGCTCCCGTCCGGTAAGAGATATCGAAGCATACGGTCTCGTACCAGCAGGTTTTGAAACAGCTTCTACCCCCAGGCCGTAAGACTCATGAACAAATAATTTATTATTTATTACTGTTGTCTTATTTATTATTACTGTATTTCTATTAGTATTTTTATCACTGCTATGCCATATTTATTCCAATGTTGGGAGGACTTGTAAAAATCAACATTTCATTGTGCAGTACATATGTCTGCTGCATATATGACAAATGAAATTGAATTGTCTAATTGTTGCCACCCAGGGAGTCTATGGCAAATGTCAGTTGTTAATCCTCCCCTCCACGTGCTTGTTAATTTAAGGCAGATTATCTCATTTTATGTAATCTCCTGGGATCCAAATTTTCCTGAACACATGTAAATCATCCCCATCTTCTGGATGAACCACATTTCTGTAATGACATCGCACATCAATTTCTTGCTGTTATATACACCTCTTTAATTCGAGCTCTAATGTATTCTGGTATAGGCACTTAATAGTTTGGGTAAATTCATCGGTCCTATACTCCCATGCTGAAAGGAGCACAGTTTGGTGCTACAGTCCTCCAGCAATCTCTCGACCCCATGTTCCCTTTGAGCATGGAATTGTAATCTCTACTTTTTCCTGTAACAATGTACATAATACAGTTGCACTCCTATGCCATTGCTTATGCTGAATTGGGGAATATGTAGTTTTATAATGACAGAAGCATATCATATCATGCACAATGTATACAATACATATAGCTGACCTCCCATGGCTTACAAACAAAATTAAATAGTTTCCACCATGCCTGTATCTTTTACATTCCCCAACTCAATCCCCAACTCTCTCCATATCAGAAGTTATGCTGAGCCTTTGTAATGCTCCGGCCAGACCAGGTTTGGCTTACGCAATTCTGTTCAGGGCTTTGCAGAGAAGAGCAATAAGACTGATGCCAAATGTGATATAATAGCAAAATACTGCTGATGCTGGAAATCTGAAATAACAATAGAAAATGCTGGAAATACTCAGCAGGCCAGGCAGCATCCGTGGAGAGAGAAACAGAGTTAACGTTTCAGGTCTGGGACCCTTCATCAGAACTGGAAAAAGCTGGAGATGTAATAGGTGCAGAGACAGGGGGGGGTTAGGAGGGGAGGAAGGAATTGAAAGAACACCCTGTACTTTTGTAAGAGGCAGGAAAGATAAAATGTTGCAAATGGGAATGGCAAAATCATACAGCATGAAAAATGGGGGCAGGGGTTATAGTTTGAAATTGCTGAACTCAATGCTGAGTCCAGAAGGCTGTAAAGTGCCTAATCGAAAGATGAGGTGCTGTTCCTCGAGCTTACGTTGAGCTACATTGGAACAGTGTAATAGGCCGAGGACAGAGAGATCAGAGTGGGAGTGAAGCGGTGAATTAAAGTGACAAGCAACCTGAAGCTCAGGGTCACCCTTACCGACTGAACGGAGGTGTTCCGCAAAGCGGTCGCCCAATCTGCGTTTGGTCTCCCCAATGTAGAGACCACCGCGTCGTGAGCAGCGAATACAGTATACTAAATTGCAAGTAGTACAAGTAAATTGCTATTTCACCTGGAAGGGGTGTTTGGGGCCCTGGACAGTGGGGAGGAGGTAAAAGGGCATGTGTTGCATCTCCTGCACTTGCACGGGAAGGTGCCAGGCGAAGGGGAAGGGCTGTTTGGGGTGATTGAGGAGTGGACCAGGGTGTCGCGGGGGGAGCGGTCCCTTCGGAATGCTGAAAGGGGAGGTGAGGGGAAGATGCGTTTGGTGGTGGGACCATGTTGGAGGTGGTGGAAATGGCGGAGGATGATCTGTTGAATGTGGAGGCTGGTGCGGTAAAAGGTGAGGACAAGGGGAACCCTATCATGGTCAAGGGCAGTGTCAACCACAGTAAAGGGGAATCCTCGGCTGAGGAAAAAGGAAGACATGTCGGAAGCACTGGTATGGAAGGTGGTGTCATCAGAACAGATGCGGCAGAGACGGAGAAACTGGGAGAATGGAATAGAGTCCTTACAGGAAGCGGGGTGGGAGGAAGTGTAGTCCAGGTAGCTGTGGGAGTCAGTGGGCTTGTAGTGGATGTTTGTCGAAAGCTGATCGCCAGAAATGGAGACAGAGAAGTCAAGGAAGGGAAGAGAAGAGTCGGAGATGGATAATGTGAAGGTGAGGGAAGGGTGGAAATTGGAAGTAAAGTGAATGAACTTATCTAGTTCAGGGCGAGAGCAGGAAACGGCACCGATACAGTCATCGATGTACCGGAAAAAGAGGTGAGGGAGGGGACCCGAGTAGGACTGGAACAAAGAATGTTCCACATATCCAATGAAAAGGCAGGCATAGCTAGGGCCCATGCGGGTTCCCATAGCAATACCTTTAATTTGGAGGAAGTGAGTGGAGTCAGAGGAGAAGTTGTTCAATGTGAGAGGGTGTTAAGGGAGATGTTGTTAAACAAATGTCTACCCAATATTTATACATTGAAATCATTAACAACAGTGAGTGGTCTCAGGATTCCAAAGGTACAGCACTTGTAGGTGCTGCGAGTGTTGTTACATAACTTGTTGATTACAGTGGGAGAGCACCTACGGTTAAGTGACTATCAACTGCTGTTGTGTTGTTTATCTGAACTCATCTTAAACTTGCCACTAGGCAGTAGTGCACCAATGTTTACTAGAACAGCAAACATCTTCATAAAGACAAGTAATGGAGAAGTAACTCATACAAACTAACAGATTCTTCTTCTCTGATAGGAAAGATATGTGGCCTAAGAAAGCAACACTACCAGCGAGAGACAGCAAGTCTTAACACGATCCCTCCCTGAACGTTACCCAATGACTTCACCAGACAAATCTCCAGCGGCAGCGCAAACTGAAGGGCTCCAGGAATGGCACACACCACCAGACCATTATGAGCAGGAGGGCAGAAAACTTTTACATGAGCCAGGCAAGAGCAGATCGGAGCCACAGGAACATCATTCGACAGGAGCCGCTAATCAGGTGTAGAGCGAGGTACTTCACTTGGTAGGCGACACAAACACACACAAGCAGGGCAATCTACTGTTGCCGTTGAATCAATTGCTGCATGTGTTTTTACTGAGTCACAGGTTCCATCCCTGCAACCTGCCCCCCCCCCCCCCCCCACACAATTTGGGCAATCTTATAACCACCCCCCCCCCCTCCGCACCATCTTGTAAGCAAGATTTCATCTGAACCCCTGAATACAAGATATTACCCCTCTGCGGAGCAGAAATAGACCCCAAAACTTCCTACCCCCACCCCCCACGAGCAATTGTTGGACCACCACCCCACCCCCAATGAGCAAGATTTTGGACCCCTCCTCACCTCCAATAAACAAGATAACAGCCCCTCCTCTCTGCACAGAACACAAATGAGGAACCGCCGCCACATAAAATGAAGCAACAGACACAAAGCACCCTCAAAAATTCCTGGTGAATAGCTGGAATATAGCAAGTCCAAGTAGCTGGCAAATGTCAAGAATTCTTGAAGCACCAGTGGAAGTCTCATCCGAAAGCAAAATGAGATAAAAACCCATAAGCTGCCAATACCACCAATCACTGAGCAGGAATTACTGTTTCTCCCCCCCCCCCCCCCACCACGGCTCAAATTCCCTTTCATTCACTGCTGGTTTCATCTCACCTTCCAACCCACCCGCTACCTGGCCCCCCACCCCCCCACCAAAAAACCCTCATTAGTTGCAGTTCCCCACTCACAGGCTACACCACCCCACTTCACTTTTCTTTTTATAGTAACTGCCCATCTGACTGCATTTTTTCAAATCTTCCCATCCAGTTGTATTTCTCTTACCTCTGTGGCTGTTTGTCCAATTCCTCAGTCTCCCTATCCTAGATAATCCTAATTCCCCCTCTCCAGCACTAACCTTCTTCTCTCCCAGTCTTGTCGCCTCACTTCCCTTCCTCTCTTGCCTCCCCTCCTTTCCGGTTCTACCTCCCTACTTAGCTTTTCTCTCTTTCTCCCTCCTCTATCCACCGCTCTCTAACCCGGCTTGATGTGAAAGATTTGGATTTGTCTCAACTAACCACGTGCACCAACTAGTCGCATAGTAAATCAAAATCCTTCTACAAAACCATAACCAGCCTCTGACCCCATTGCACTCTCTATTTTAGAGTCAGCTGCATCTACATTACTTGTTATCTCCATAAATAAGAGTCTAAGCAATGATCCCTGTCATATTCCACTCAGCACCTCACTGCAGTTCAACACTATGCTTCTCACAAGCATTCTATATTTCTATTTTAATTTAATATTCAGTCCTACATTCTACCTGGAATCTTGTGGATTTTAGTTTTAATAATTTTATGTGGGAGTTTGTCAAAACTTCTGGAAGTCCAAATAAACTGTAACAGGTGTGCCAGCTTGTAACAGGACCGAGATAACATCCAGGCTCGAGCTGACAAGTGGCAGGCAACAGTCATGCCACAAAAGTGCCAGGTAAAGACATTCTCGTACAAGAGAAAGTCCAGCCATCTCCCCTTGACCTTAAACATCACCACCATTGCAAGAGACAAGGGTACAGCGTTTGCAAGTGTCTTCAGCACGCTGACAACATTCCAGCTACAGCGCTGAAGACCTGTGTACCAGAGCTTGCTGCTCTCCAAGCTGTTCCAGTATAGTTATGACACTGGCATCTACCCGACCATGTGAATGTCCAGGTATGATCTATCCATATAAAAAGGGAAAAATCTAACTTCTAATTACTGCCCTATCTACATTCTCCCAATCATCAGCGACACCTACTCTCCAATAACCTGCTCAACGATGCTCAGTTCTGGTTCTCCCGGAACCAATTGGCTCCAGATCTCATCAAAGCATTGATCCAGACTTGGATGCAAGAGATGAATACCAGCAAGGTGAGAGCAGCTGCCCTGAAAATCTAGGCAGCATTTGACTAAGTACAAGGAGTCATGGGAGGGGGTGTCAAAGAGAAAATCATCCAGTGACTGGAGTCATATCTGTTGCAAAGGTAGATGGTTGTGGCTGTCAGAGGTTAGTCATCACAGGCCAGGGCATCACTGCAGAAGTCGAACCAGTTTCAGCTGCTTCATTAATGACCCTCCCCCTGCCAGGTGGTCAGGTGTGGGGCTATTTGCTGACGATTCCAGTGTTCAACCCCTTTTGCAACTCTTATTATGAAGCAGCTCATGCCAGCTTACAGCAACAACTGGATAACATCCCAAATTGGGCAGGTAACATTCATGCCATAAACATGCCAGGTAATGACAATGTCAAATAAGCGAAAGCAATCTCCCATTAACTGCCAATGGCACTATAAATACCAAGTCTCCCACTATCAATATCTCAGGAATCACCATTAACTAGAACTCAACAGGACCAGCCATATCTATACTCTAGATACAAGAGCAGGGCATAGGCAGAGTATTCTGTGATATGTGGCTCACTTCCTGACTCTTCAAAGTTTCTCCGCCATCTAGAAGGCTCAAGTCAGGAGCGTGATGGAATACTCACCACCAATGTTCCCTCTTATTTTTTTTGGGTGCATGGCCCCTTAGAGGGCTGCGCAGCTCATTCAAAATACCGCACATGCACGGTTTTTCGCATTGGAAAGCCGGCGAGCCACGCAGCTTAAAGGGAACATTGCTCACCACCTGTCTGGATGGGTGCAGCCACAAAAACATTCAAGAAGCTTGACACCATCCAGGATAGACAGCTGGCTTGCTTGGTGCCCCTGCCAGTGAACTTATTATCCACCGCTCCATAACTGCTGCACTACATACAACCTACAAGATAAACTGCAGTATCTCACTGTTACTTCAACAGCACCTCTGTCCCCTACAACCTCTACCGTTAAGAAGCGCGAGCAGCAATGTTGTGGGAGTGACATCACCTCCAAGTTCCCCTGCAGGTTACACACCGTCTTGACTTGGACATATATTGCCATAGTATATCATTTCCACTATTTTAAATACAAAAAAGGTGAGGTTTGTTGAGCAATACCTTCCCCACCTTAATAAATCCTCCAATCTAGTCCTTGACTGACCATGGTTACTTGAGCCCGCAATCATTTTTTGCCCACTGAATGTGTGACGAGTGTGAGACTACAGAAATATATTAGACACAAGATTGTTAATTATATAGAAGTGGTGTTTACAGATTCAGTAAAAGTGCTTTCAGTAGAAGCCTTTATTGGAAAACAGAACATGGTTGTTATGCATATTCTAGCAATATTGAATGGTTATTTTTGTATCTCTTCAGATCATTACAATATTGTTTAGTGCAATGTGCCAAAAATGTCTACTCCAAATTGTGAAATTTGAAACAACTTTTCCCTCAGTTTAGGATAAAAAAGTATGGTGCTGTGCAACCTACATTTTGAAAACAAAAGTAAAAGTTCATCTCATGACACTTTGCTAGCTCACAGTGCAAGAGAAACATTATTAAATTAACTTGCGATGCTGCTCACAAAGAAAAATGAAAATTGCTTTGGGATACTACAGTTGGTTAGTCACTGATTGCATTATTATATGACCCAACAGCTCAAGAGAGTCACACAATCTCCAAGTTTGTAGCAACTGTTATGTTTTTTGATCAAGTAATAAAATAAATATATTAAATATCCAATGGTTCATTTAAATAATATTTATTCTGATACCGTTGAATTTAATTTCAGTGTGTCAGTCGTGGCGCTGTTGATGTGCGTCTCTCGCCTGAGTCAGAAGGTTATGGGTTCAAGTCCCACTCCAGAGACTTGAGCACAAAAAGCTAGGCTGACACTCCAGTGCAGTACTGAGGGAGTGCTGCACTGTCGGAGGTGCCATCTTACGGATAAGATGTTAAACCGAGGCCCTGTCTGTCCTCTCAGGTGAATGTAAAAGATCCCTTGGCACTATTTCGAAGAGGAGCAGGGGAGTTATCCACAGTGCCCTGGCCAATCACTAAAAACAGATTACCTGGTCATCATCACATTGCTGTTTGTGGGAGCTTGCTGTGCGCTAATTGGCTGCCACGTTTCCTACATTACAACAGTGACTACACTTCAAAAGTACTTCATTGGTTGTAAAGCGCTTTGGGACATCCTGTGGTCATAAAAGGTGCTATAAAATGTAACTCTTTCTTTTCTTTCCAACCAAGGCTGCAAACCTTGGTAGGACTTCAGGAGCCAGGTGATATGTTTAAAATTCATGTGGACTTACTGTGAAAATATGGAAAAGCACAGCATTAATGATGGTTGAATACCAGTAAGACAGTGCAGCAATGGATTGTGCAACTGAAAAACACAGAGCAGCGAGCCATCGATTAAAACACTCCCACATCAGCAGACGCTGGCAAACCCAGGGCGTTTAAAACCTGATGCTCTGAGCTCAGACCAGAAGTTCACCAGCAGCGAGGAACTTGTACCCTGTACTTGAAGAACTACTCCACGTGTTGACGGGCAGTTACACACTGTAACTGCAGCTTTAGTGCAAAGCAGTTTCACTTCTAAAGCAGGCGAAATCCAGACTTCGAAACAAAGTGAGAGTGGGATTCACTCTCCTTCCGCCTCAAATTGAAACTAAACTGGCGAGAATGAATGCACGGCCTCGAGTGCAGGTGCAACTGTCGCTTTCTCCACATCCGTCTATCTCCCCCCCGCCCCGGGCATCGTATTAAATATTGCGGCCAGTTTTGCCGCGTTTAATCGGACACTACCAGCCAGGATAAAGCAGCCCGCGCTCCCCTCAACCCGTGTACTTGGCTACAACGTTCAATAGACTCAGTCAACCGGCTCCACGCTCCTACCTCAGGGCCGCGGCTTTGCTCCGGAAACACAACACTGGGCGGCGGGTGACGTAACCCAGCGAGGGAGTGGCGGCGCGCGAGCGGGTGACGTAGCCCAGCGAAGCCGTGGCGGCGCGCGAGCGGGTGACGTAGCCCAGCGAAGCCGTGGCGGCGCGCAAGCGGGGCACCTCAGCGAGGCCTTGGCGGGTGGCGGGAAGCCACAGGCTCGGCCCGCACTAGTTTCGGTGAGCGACCAGGGCAGAGGTCGCTGTTGGCAACGCAGGCTGATGACATCACGTTGCCAATAGTTTTATTCCATTTCTTGTACTTTTAGGATTCGCAGATCGCTAACCTTATAAAGGTTCTCAGGTGGACGTAAAAGATCCCATGGCACTATTTTGAAGAAGCGCAAGGGAGTTATCCGCGGTGTCCTGGCCAATATTTATCCCTCAATCAACACAACAAAAACAGATTATCTGGTCATTATCACATTGCTGTTTGTTGGCCCTTGCTGTGCGCAAATTGGCTGCCACGTTTCCCACATTACAACAGTGACTACACTTCAAAAGTACTTCATTGGCTGTAAAGCAGCTTGGGACGCCCGGTGGTCGTGAAAGACGCTATTTAAATGCGAGTTTTTTCTTTCAAAAGCAAAAATACAGCGGATGCAGAAAATCTGAAATAAGAGTAGAAAATACTGAAAACACTCAGCAGGAGTTAATGTTTCAGGATTCATTAACTCGTTCTCTCCACAGATGCCCTTTTCTAACAAATCCATAAGGAATGATCGAGGAACAGCACTTCATCTTTTGATTAGGCACTTTACAGCCTTCTGGACTCAACATAGAGTTCAACAATTTCAGATCATAACCTATCCTATATATATTTTTTATCCACACCTTTTGTTTGTGTCTTTTCTTCTCTCCCACATGGCAGCTATCTTTCATTCTGCCAGCGCAATTTACACTTCAGCTAGAGCCATCAGGACTAGACAGACTAGACGCAGAGGGGATGTTCCCGATGGCCGGGGAGTCCAGAACCAGGGGTCACAGTCTAAGGATAAGGGGTAAGCCATTTAGGACAGAGATGAGGAGGAATTTCTTCACCCAGAGAGTGGTGAACCTGTGGAATTCTCTACCACAGAGGGCAGTTGAGGCCAATTCATTAAATATATTCAAGAAGGAGTTAGATATATTTCTTAAGGCTAAAGGGATCAAGGGATATGGGGAGAAGGCAGGGACAGGGTACTAAGTTTGGATGATCAGCCATGATCTCATTGAATGGCAGAGCAGGCTCGAGGGGCCGAATAGTCTACTCCTGCTCCTATCTTCTATGTTTGTTTCTTAACCTGTCCCATTACCATCTCCTTTTGCCTTGAATATCTCTCAATGTCTCTTAATCTCTCCTGCCTTCTATCCTATCACAGACCTTCCCTTTTCTTTCATCCCCTCCTCCCTTTCCCAACCCCTACACTTGTGTAAAAAATCTGTTCCATTTCCTGCTTTTTTCCAGTTCCGACGAAAGGTCTCGACCTGAAACGTTAACTCTGTTTCTCTCTTCACATATGCTGCCTGACCTGCTGAGTATCTCCAGCATTTTCTGTTTTTATTTCAGATTTCCAGCATCTGCAGTATTTTCTTTTTGTTTTAGGATTACACTAGGTTGCCCCAGGGTCATCAGCAAAAAGCCCCCCTTTAAAACTATATTCAACAAAACAAAAGGAAACTTGTAAAACTAAATTATAATGTTATTACAGACCACCGGTTGCTGAAGTCTCAACTAATGTATTCACTGGTGCCAACTGAGCTGTGCTGCAATAAGAACTAGGAGCAGGAGTAGCCTACACTGCCATTCAATAAGATCGGAATTGATTTCCAACTCAACTCCACTTTCCCGCCCTATCCTTACATCCCTTGATTCCCTTAGTGTCCAAAAACGTTCATCAGTATCCTTTCCTTGTCAATGAGTCACAACATGTAATTGGTGCTGGTTTCTATGGGTTTAGGTTATTGCGATTGTATGATGTCAAAAAACTAAAACGTTTGTTCTAATGTAAGAATATAGATATGTTTTACATTATCCTAATACAGAACAGCTAATATAGCAGAATTGGTTTAAACTGTCCTTGCAAATCCTGTCTTTTCCCTGCAGTGATGCTGATAACATCGGAGAGGATGAATTTCAAGGTCGAAGACATTGTAGTGTAAGGATAGGCACATATAGATTCTTAGTAAACTAGTTGGGAGAATATGGAGCTAAAAGGATTGTTAGGTTATAACAAATAGGCTTTTAAAATACAGGCTTATGATCACAGCCAGAAGGAATGATAGAGAGGGAATTACTGCAGTATAAAAAATGCTCCTGTTAGTATAGAGCATAATATCAAAGGTTTGTTTAATAAAGTCTGACTCAGGAAAAACAAACATTGAAAGCAACAGTATGGTGTGAGGTCCCTCATCCCTGTCTAGCAATCTGTTCAAAAATCTAAAGGTCATAAAAGTGTTGCATCCAGTAGGAACTAGACCATAAAAGAACATGGTATAAAAAGAGATACATTAGACTCAGGGGCAACTTTTTTCCTACCTTCAAGATTAGGTAATGTGAACGGGTTTGGATCAGTCATTCTCATGATTTCCCCCTAGAAGTCCCTGCACAGATGGTTTTAGACTTAGGGCTAAATATATACTCTGTATGAAGTTTTAAGATGAATGTTTTGAAATGAGAATAAATCTAATAAAGCTAATTCTCAGACATGTTACTGTCGCTAGCTTTTCAAAATCTGTTAAAAGGAGAAGGAAGGAATTATCCCAACATAAGTTCTCAACTTTATTCCATTTTCTATTCTCCATGTTATTTAATAGCAGCTTCTGTTGTAATGTCAGGGCATCAGTCCCAAGGTGATAGTGGCTGACCAGCCACTAAGCTACCCAAGAAAGCAAACAGCGTAATTAGGACGATACCATAATACAGTGGGCTGGGCAGCAACCAGGGAAAGCTAGGATTCAGGTAGACACGGGCTAGAAATAGGCAAGATGGCCCTAGTGTCTTGTTGATTGGGTGATAAATCCCCCAAAAAGTTTTGAACCCCAATAAATTGTGGAAAACACCCAATAATTGGGGACAAAAACAAAATGGCTGTTGGAGTTCTGTGATAGCTAAGAGACTCAAACAGCACCACCTACTGTCTGAAGCTTACAACTATATCATCACAGGCTACTGATTACATACAGATTGCCATTATAAATGTTTCTGTGCAAATTCCCATTATGATTGAAACTGCCTATGTAAACAATGTTACGGGTTGACACAAAAAGTACAACTCAAAATTGTTACACAGGAACTAAGGTTTGTGGACAAGAAGTGCATTCCCTACACAATATTTTTAATATATAACTACATGCATAATTTAATCATATTGAAATGTTACATTAAATTGGTACAACAGACACAGGAGTCTATAGTCAAATTTTGTGAGGTCCTGCTGGAGGTGCAGGCCTCTCAGATAGTGGGTCAGATAATCAGGGACCCAATTTTGTGATGGTGTTTAGTCCTGAACTCACCTATTAGCAAATAAATACTCGGCTTCATTTTTCTTGGTTGCTGCTGACTTTTATTTTGCACCATACAGAGACGAGAATGGCCATTTCTTTGGGGGTTCTAAAGATGCTGCCTAATTGAGATGAGGAAGAGGAGTTTATGAGGGTCTAAAAATGCATGTGCAACATCCCTTCAGGCATTTTGGCTACTCCAGGACTTGCATTAATAGACCCTGCTCCACATATACCCGGACATGTCACAGGAGACTTGTCTTTGCTGCCTCTGCTTCATAAAAGCAGGCTGCCACAGAGTTGTACCATTTTCTGCACAATGTTCTGCCGGCAGGATCTGGGTCAGGAATGGCTCTCCTTGTAGAATTTCCTGAAGATTACCACAGCATGGAAGCTTTTATACTACTGTATCCTCCCAAGCTATCCCAGGAGACATCTGCAACACCAGACAGTCTACATTGCACACATTTATCAAGCAAATGACAAGCGCTATGATGAACGGGACAACAACTTCATCACTTTTCTTCTGGAGAGGAGGCATCACCTGGTCAGGAAACACAGTTTTCACCAGGTGACCGGGTTCCCTTGAGTGATAAGTATCACACATGGTGCCAATGTGTGCAGTAGGGCTCTCCATATTAACACCATGGCCTACATGAATAAATAGGGTTGGCACTCAATTAATGTTCAGGCAGTTCCTAACCACAGAAACATAATTTTGCACATTATTGAGGGATCAGCCATCATATTATAGAATCTTACAGCACAGAAGTAGGCCATTCAGTAATTGTGCCTGTGTTGACACTTTGTTAAAGCTATCCAATTTGTCCCACTGTCTGGCTCTTTCCCCATAGCCCTACAAATCTTTCCATTTTAAGTATATATCCAATTCCCTTTTGAAAGATACTATTGAATAAAGAACAAGAGGATAACTAAGGAAAGAATATGGCCTATTAGAGACCAAAAAGGTAGCCTATGTGTGGAGGCGAAAGATGTGGGGATGGTTCTTCGTGAATACTTTGTGTCTGTCTGCACAGAAGGGAGAGACGATGCAGGCATTGTATTTAAGGATGAGGAGTGTGAAATATTACAGGGGATAAACATAGAAAGAGAGGAAGTATAAAGAGAGATTTAGCATCGAAAGCAGATAAATCACCAGGCCCAGATGTAATGTATCCCAGGCTATTAAGAGAGGCAAGGGAAGAAATAATGGAGGCTCTGGTCATCATTTTCCAATCCTCTCTGGCTACAGGTGTGGTGCCAGAGGACCTGAGGACTGTTAACGTTGTGCCATTGTTTAAAAAAGGAGAAAGCGATAGACCAAGTAGTTACAGCCCAGCCAGCCAGCCTAACCTCGGTGGTAGGAAAATTATTGGAAAAAATTCTGAGGGACAGTATAAATCGTCATTTAGAAAGTCACGGATTAATCAAGGACAGTCAGCATGGATTTGTTAAGGGAAGGTCGTGTCTGACAAACTTGATTGAAGTTTTTGAGGTGGTAATGAGGAGGGTCGATGAAGATAATGCATTTGATGTAGTCTACATGGATTTTAGCAAGGCCATTGACAGGGTCCCACATGGCAGGTTGGTCAAAAAAGTAAAAGCCCATGGGATCCAAGGGAAAGTGGCAATTTGGATCCAAAATTGGCTCAGTGGCAGGAAGCAAAGGATAATGGTCAACAAATATTTTTGTGACTGGAATGTTGTTTCCAATGGGGTTCCACAGGACTCAGTACTAGGTCCCTTGTTTTTTGTGGTATATATCAATGATTTGGAATTGAATGTAGGGGTATGATTAAGAAGTTTGTAGATGATACAAAAATTGGCCGTGTAGTTGATAGGAAGATAGCTGTAGCCTGCAGGAAGATATCAATGGACTGGTCAGGTGGGCAGAAAAGTGACAAATGGAATTAAATCTGGAGAAGTGTGAGGTAATTTGGGGAGGGCTAACGAGGCAAGGGAATACACAATAAATGGTAGGATACTGAGAAATGTAGAGGAACAGAGGGACCTTGGAGTGCATGTCCACAGATCCCTGAAGGTAGCAGGACAGGTAGATAAGGCGGTTAAGAAGGCATACGGGATACTTAACTTTATTAGCTGTGGCATAGAATACAAGAGCAGGGAGGTTATGCTAGAACTGTATAAAACACTAGTTAGGCCACAGCTAGAGTACTGTGTACAGTTCTGGTCACCACATTACAGGAAAGATGTGATTGCACTAGAGAGGGTACAGAGGAGATTTACGAGGATGTTGCCAGGACTGGAAAATTTTAGCTATGAGGAAAGATTGGATAGGCTGGGGTTGTTTTCTTCGGAACAGAGGAGGCTGAGGGGAGAATTAATTTGAGGAGCATAAAATTAGATAAGAGTGGATAGGAAGGACCTATTTCCCTTAGCAGAAAGGTCAAGAACCAGGGGGCAAAAATTTATAGTAATTGGTAGAAGGATTAGAGGGGAGTTGAGGAGAAATGTTTTAACCCAGAGGGTGGTGAGGGTCTAGAACGCACTGCCGGAAAGGGCGGTAAAGGCAGAAACCCTCATCACATTTAAAAAGTACTTGGATATGTACTTAAAGTGCCATAACCTGCAAGGCTACCGACCAAAAGCTGGGAAGTGGGATTTGGCTGGATAGCTTTTATTCGCCTGGCGCAGACACGATGGGCTGAATGGCCTCCTTCTGTGCCGTAAATTTCTATGCATCTGCTTCCACCACCCTGTCAGGCAATGCATTCCAGATTATAACATCTCGCTGCGTAAAAACAAATTTTCATCTAGCCCTTGATTCTTTTACCATTTATTTTAAATGTTTCCTCTGGTTATCAATCCTGCCAATGGAAACAGTTTCTCCCCACCTATTCTATCAAAGCCCATCATAATTTTGAACACCTCTAATAAATCTCCATATAACCTTCGCTACTCTAAAGAGAAATATCCCAATATCTTCATTGTGCAGCATTCTGTGATGGTTGCATTATTCTAAAGGACAGGAAAACATTGGTTGAATGGCAAAAATTAAAATACTATAAATCTGAAATGAAAACAGAAAATTCTGGAATCATTCAGCAGCTCAGGCAGCATCTGTGGAGAAAGATGGCTGCTGGAGTTGTGAGACAGTTAAGAGACACATGTTGTAGCTTAGTGCCTAATTGATAAGGCATCTGACTTTGGTGATAATTGTGATGTTATCAGAAGATTACAAGTTTGAGTCCTGCTACCAGTTTTTCTCTCGCTTTGACAACTTCCACAGCAGGGCATCCAAAATGATTCCATTCCCTGCTCTCAGTTTCTCCGTTTCCATTGCATCTGCTTTGACGATGCCACTCTCTACACCAGCTTCTTGAATTATCTCCTTTTTCCCCAGATGAGGATTCCCCTCCATTGTGGTAGATAGGGCCTTTGACCATGATCGTCCCATTCCCCCCTCCACTGCCCTGTAGGACATTTGGATGGGAAGCACAAACTCTGGTGAGTTTGTGATGGTGGTGGTGGCAGAGAAAAAAAATACTTGGTCATCCTGACACAGTGGAGTCATGTAGGAGGCACTGCTCACTTTGATGCTGCAGAGTTGGAGGTGCTACTGTCAAAAGCACAGCTGTCAGCTGAATGCAGGGAGGTCACAGACCAAGTAAGTGCAATCAACCTTGTACCTGGCAGCAAATGAGGAAGTTTGCTGGTATCACAAGCAACGTGAAAGGGAGTATGCTCACTTTAGTGTTTTCATTGGGTGAGCTTTTCTTGTGTCAGTAGCCTATTCAAATTAGGAAGCTTTTAATTATATTTATATAAGTGACTTAGATGAAGGAAGAGAGCCATATATCCAAGTTTGCTGAAGACACTAAGTTAGGTGGCACAGTAAATAGTGTAGATGGGAACAGAAAATTGCAAAAGGGACATTAATAGATTAAGTGAGCTGGCAAAACTGTGGCAGATGCTGAGTTTAAATTGAGGAAGTGTGAGGTCATCCACTTTGGATCTAAGGAGATAGATCAGAGTATTTTCTAAATGGCGATGAGCAATAATAACAACTTGCATTTATACAGCACCTTTATTGTAGTAAAACATCCCAAGGCACTTCAGAGGAGCGTTACCAAACAAAATTTAACACCGAGGCACGTGAGGAGATATTAGGACTGATGACCAAAAGCTTGGTCAAAGAGGTAGGTTTTAAGGAGTGTCTTAAATTAGAGACAGTGGCGAGGTTGAGAGAGGTGGTGGTGAGCAATGTTTCCTCTAATTTATTTTGGGTGTGCAGCCATGCATGCGCAGTTTTTCCATTTAAAAGCCATTGAGCAGCCTGTGTAGGACCTCCAGACCGCTGCAGCTTACGGGAACATTGGTGGTGAGGTAGAGCTGGGTATCATCAGCGTACATGTGGAACCTGACGTTGCACTTTGGATGATGTTGCCGAGGGGCATCATGTAGATGAGAACTAGGAGGGTCCAAGGATAGATCCTTGGGGACTCCAGAGGTAACAGTGCAAGAGTGGGAAGAGAAGCCATTGCAAGTGATTCTCTGGCTACGACTGGATAGATAAGAATGGAACCAGGTGAGTGCAGTCCCACCCAGCTCAACGACGGAGGAGAGGCATTGGAGGAAGATGGAGTGGTCAAGGCTGCAGACAGGCCGAGAGAGGTTTAGGGGTCCAAGTACAGAAATCACTAAGAGCTAATGGGTGCCATGGGACCTTTTATGTCGACCTGAGAGAGCAGACGGGGCCTCAGTTTAACATCTCATCCGAAAGATGGCACCTCCGCCAGTGCAGCACTGAGGGGGAGAGAGAGGAATTACCATGTATCTGGTAAATTGTCAATGAAACATGTATGTTTATTTGTATGTTTATTACCTGGGCGGTAATCTGGCGGAGCAGATCGCTGACCCTTTATAGCATCCGCCTGATTTTCATTCCATTGAAAATCTACCCCAATATTATCCAGTTTTACAGGTACAAAAAAAATGAAAAATGCTAATGGAACGTTGGGCTTTATCTCAAGGGGGTTTGAATACAAAGGGGTGGAAGTGATGTTACAGTTGTATAAAGCTCTGGTTAGACCCCATTTAGAGTATTGTGTTCAGTTCTGGGCACCGTACCTTGGAGGGGGTGCAGCACAGATTCACCAGAATGATACTGGGGCTAAAAGGGTTAAATTAAGAGGACAGGTTGCATAGACTAGGCTTGTATTCCCTTGAGTATAGAAGATTAAGGGATGATCTAATTGCGGTGTTGGCGTGAGCCTTTGGCGCAGTGGTAGCATTCCCGCCTCTGGGCCAGAAGGTGCAGGGTTCGAACCCCACTCCAGACAGTCCTGGTGAGTGGAGTCGGAGCTTCGGCTTTGAATTATGGGTTGACATCCAGCGGGATACTCACGTCATGTGGGTGAGGGGGAGCCCCCCTCCCCACCGCCCCACACACGTATGGGTTGTGGGAGCACATAAAACCCTCCCGCCATATAGGACTAACCACCCTATCGGCTGGTATAAAGATGGTTATGGCCATGGAAGGAGCTTTAACACGGCTGGTCAGCCTGCAAATCCTTCCACTACTTCACACTGTTCTCCAAAGTAAACATCGAAGACACGAAAATGATGATTGAGGTATTTAAGATAATTAAAGGAGTTGATAGGAAATAGTTTCTTTATCTACCCTATGGTGGGAGAGTCCAAAACAAGGGGGCATAGCCTTAAAATTAGAGATAGGCCAAATGGGGTGATGTTAGGAAACACTTCTTCACACAAAGGGTAGTGGAAATCTGGAACTCTCTCCCCCAAAGAGCTGTTGAAGCTAGGTCAATTGAAAATTTCAAAACTGAGATTGAGAAGATTTTTGTTAGGCAAAGGTATTAAGGGTTATGGAACCAATGGAATTAAGATACAGATCAGCCATGATCTAATTAAATGGTGGAACAGGCTCAAGGAGCTAAATATCCTACTCCTGTTCCTATAGGGACTCTCAGTGCAAAATTTGGCACGACCCAGCCTGAGCTACTAGCCCAGGTCTGCCTGTACTATGGCTAAGCACAACCTCACTTTTGCCTCTTGCAAAACTGAGGCTTAAATGTCACAATTAATAATCTGATGAATTAATGAAGCTGCCAATATATTTTTTTTTATCTCCGGCTGCAATAGGAAATAAAACAAACTAGAAATGGAGTAGGAAAAACTTCCAACTAATCGGACAAGAAATGTTCATGGTAAAACAGATTTTAATTTATTGTCTTTTTATGGTTGAAATCAGGAGTCAATATAGCTTATAGCATTAGTAAGCAGATTACACAATAAAGGTCTTTGGACCTGCAGTTTGTGAGCAGGAAGTTGTCTGGAACATTCCTTGATTCATTAATTGTCTATGAATAAGTGGCACAGCAAGATATAAAATATATTTTGACAAAAATTCTGTTTAGATTTCATGCATAAAGATTCTGGTAAATATAGGAAAGCGGCATGTTTGGAAATTATGTTTTGAGTAAATATTTTAAATTTCTGACACTATCTCACACCTTAGTGCACTGAAGCAATGTTGAAAGGCTGCTCAACAATTTGAAGCCACAGCTCCTACACTCAAACTGCTGGGTAGGTGTTACAACTCAGGCTTCTCCCAATATTCTTTACTCATGCTCACATCAAAAAGGCAATTTCCATCAGCAGGCTCGTGTCTCCTCATTGAAACTTATAAAATTCTAACAGGACTAGACAGACTAGATGCAGGAAGGATGTTCCTGATGGCAGGGGAGTCCAGAACCAGGTGTCACAGTCTAAGGATAAGGGGTAAGCCATTTAGGACTGAGATGAGGAGGAATTTCTTCACCCAGAGAGTGGTGAACCTGTGGAATTCTCTACCACAGAAGGCAGTTGAGGCCAATTCATTAAATATATTCAAGAAGGAGTTAGATATATTTCTTAAGGCTAAAGGGATCAAGGGATATGGGGAGAAAGCAGGGACAGGGTACTGAATTTGGATGATCAGCCATGATCTCATTAAATGGCGGAACAGGCTTGAGGGGCCGAATGGCCTAATCCTGCTCCTATCTTCAATGGCCCAGAAATTCGGGTCTCTACGGGTGAGTACGCGCTGGGTACTCGCCTGTAAGCCCAACGAAAGTGCCGGTTTCGTGCATGCACTGCACATGCGTGGGAAACCGGAACTTCCGTTCCCTTAAAGGAAGGGGTTCAGAGGTCGAACGCGTACACCAAAGAGGCAGCGCGTACGCCTGGAACTTAAGTTTTTTTTCCAGGTTTCTCCGGGAGGGTAAGTCTCCAGCAATTACACTTTTAAAAAGCAGACACAAGGCCTGCTTTTAACAAGGTAAGTGGTGAATTAATTAAGATGAAAACATTTTTTCCACAGGTTTATTATTTTTAAATACTTTAAAGAAAGGTAAGTTTATTTTTAGCCCCGTTAGAAAATGTAATTAATTTTTTCAAAAATTTAAATTGTTTAAAAGTTATTTTATGTAATTTATAGTTATTTTAAAAATGTGATTTAAAAAAAAATGTATTTGAAGTTTTAGTTATGTTTTGGGGCTTATAGTATTTATAGTTTTGACAGCTCTTCCTGTCAATTTTATGAATGAAGCATTCCCTGCTACCATTGGCTCTCCATGGCCCACGTGATCCCAGGGGACGCTTCGAACTAACTGCGCCCCTGGGATATGCAAGCACTGCGCGCCGGCAGTTGGAGGAGGCCCAGGATCGGAATTCCACGCAGGCCCACAGCACAACGGCTGGTGTGCTAGGTAAGTGCAGGTCGGAGGCTTGCACCCGCAGGAAGCCTCCGGCCCGAATTTCTGGATAGTTTCTATGTTTAAACCGAAAGTTTTATATCTCGTGTTGAGTGAATGAACTAGCGTGCTCCAGGATTAACTTTTCACAAGTTACACACCAGCAAGCTGTACAGGAGGATGCTCACTGTACTCTCCTTCTCACTTTGATAGGACAAAAACATCACACTGCCATATTTTCACAGTACGACAACACTGCAGAATAGATATACCACACCATGCCTTCACACCAAGAATAAAACACTACAAAATAGGAAAACTACAACAAAATACTGAATTAAAGTAACTCCTTTATAGAGCAACCTTGAATCAAAGCTTTGACATTAACTTTTAATTTTGCATACTTTCCAGTTTGTCCTTGAAATGATCCGAATTTCTTGGAGTTTTGGCCTAGAAATTCGTCTCGGGCAGTGATGCAAAACCAATGATATTGAATACGCAGCATCTGATATTCAGTTTCATTGACTGCAGTAGAACATCGGACATTCAATTTCTAGCCCATAATCTCGCTTATATTTTCAATGAATTTGCTCCAATTCCACTATTATATCTAATAAAATCAGTTGTTTTGAACTACTTGTGCTAATGTTACCATCATAAAATGTTTGAAGAGGTTATATATACTGTAACTGGTAACAGATAGTACTGTAGGGAAAGTGTTAAGTATGTGTATTGTATTGAACAATTAACACAAAGACTTAAACGTATAACTCAAACAGGTCTTTACTGGTTGGAGGTAGGGACTATACTGAATACAAGATTACTGCACAGTGCTTATATACCGGTGTGTTCACCCCCGGTATTACGTCTACAGCAGCCTGAGAAAGTAGTACATCTCTTAAGGTGGAACAGGCTTAAGCTCTCTTAAGGTGGAACAGGTTACATACACAACAGAAAGTAGTTACAAAGTCAATAGAACCAATTTACATCAATTTAGTTCCCATTTAAAATTTATCAGCTTAATATTTTAAAAAAACCTGAACCCGTTCTCACCTAAAGCTCACACATGCACTTCCCTCAGGAGTCATTGGAAGGCAATAAAGAGCAGGGATACTGGCCGATTCTCCCTTCTCTAATGGAGGCCAATTTTAGTGCCTTTACAACCTTCCTGGCTTAGGTCAGCTAACTCAGCACAGACCAGGGATCCTCTTACTCTATATAGTTTATCTCTGGATAAATTTGCCAAGCCATCAGCACAGCCCTATTTATCCTTAATGTCTGATATATGTTAAATTAATTGCTTTTATCCTTTGGATTTAATCATATCCTTATTAAGCAAATAAGTGGTCTTTCCGCTCCACACAAGTTTTAACCCTTCCAGTACTGCCAACAAATTTACTTGTCTGGGTATCATCAGGCTTCATCGAAAAACAAGTCAAAAGATTCAGTTAGTCATATTGATGACATGATCGTCAATTTTTACATACTGGGTTTTAAACTTGCTCAAAGCTGTTAAAACCAGAATTTAGCCAATGAAAACCCACTTTTTTTTGCCAGTTGCACTCACCTCCAAAATACATGGGTCTGGGATTGGGAATACATCACATAGAGAACTGTAGATCAAATCATGCTCTACCAAGATAGTGTGCTGAAATTCCATCACAATTACCTACTGCGCAACAGTGATTCATTGGTTAATGATAAATCAATATATAAATGCAAATTTTTCTTCATGTTGTGCCACCTCATTCCCCTATTATATACACAACAGAATTTCCCAGTTACCAATCACAGATTATTTTTTCACACAGGTGATGTATTAATTCTGCAGGAAACATTATTTTTTGCATATATGACTCAGTGAAGCAGCAGTTGCTGCTAGAACACGATACAAAGCTCCATAAAGCCGCTGCATATAATTAGATTGGCCCGTATTTTCCTGATCGCAGGCCTCCCGTGGGCGGAGGCCTGCGATCTGGAAAAAATCTGCGCCCTTACCCGAGGGCTCCTGGGACGCACACACTCCTGGGCCTCTCCAAACTTGAAGTGCGCAGGGCCCATGTATCCCAGAGGCGCATGTAGTTCGTAGCGTCCCTGGGATGGGGAGCCAATCACAGAAGGGAATCTCCCTTCATATATTTGACAGGAAGGCCTGTCAAATATATGAATGGAGATCAATGAAAAAACATAGTAAAACTTTAAATAAATTTTAAAAAACCATCACATTTTTAAAATGACTTGAAATTACAATAAATTAAGTATTTTAAACAAAAATTAATTTTTTTGAAAAAAAATTAAAGTTTTTATGGGGCTAAAAATAAACTTACCTTTCTTTTAAAAAGTATTTTAAAATGATAAATCAGTGACTTTAAAAAAAAATCAGGCGTAAGAATTGTAAGGGTTTTCTGCGGGCAGAGGGTCTCCAAAAAGCGGAACTATCCGCCCGCAGAGGCCCTTCTCCAGGACAGCCGGAGGATCTGTCAAGAGATTCGTGACAGAGCGGAAATGCCGGTTTTCAGCGCATGCATTGTGCATGCCTGAAACCGACATTTCCAATGTCCCTACCTCAGAGCGCTGGCGAAGCTCATGTGATGTCAGTCAGCAATGGAACACAGACACACTGGCTCCGGCCAGTTCTTAAAGAGGAGTTCTGACGAAAGGTCATCGACCTGAAACGTTAACTCTGTTTCTCTCTTCACAGATGCTGCTTGACCTGCTGAGTTTCTCCAGCATTTTCTGTTTTTATCTTAAAGGGGAGAGTTGATCTTGCTCTCCATCCACACCCTGCTCATTGCAGCCTTGAATCTCAGCCTGGAGGGACCTGTACATAAAATCTGCTGGAAAGAACAATGGAGAGGCCCAGGGAAAGAGCTCAGAGTGCAGCCCCCACAGTCTCTTCTAAATAGATACAAGGGCAAATCAAAATGAATCTGCAAAGTGCTGCTCAGTACGCAAAACTCCTTCACACAGTGTTGAATCTCTCCAGAAGTCTCTCTCTTTCTCTCTCAGAATGCGTGGTGCAAAAACGTCACCAACAAAAAAAGGCAGGAAGCGGTTGCCTTTAAATAGCGCTCCCCCAGTCCCTTCCTGACTGCAAAACGCTCCCCTCAACCTGTCGTTGCTAGCGGCAGGCGGCAAGGCAAGGGGCGCCACTCAATATCCGGTCCGGGGTGTTGCGCACTCGACTGACGTCACGATCTGCCGGCGCAGCAGATCGTGGCGGTAGTGTTTAGCGCCGCCGCAAAATGTCTAGTTAATTTCACGAGTGGCGCAAACATCGCCGCGCCCGGGCGCTAGTTGCTTTGCGCCCCATTAGCGCCCTCTTAAGGCGCTAACGGGAGGCACAAACAACGGAATTTCCCCCCCGAAATGTCACCACCCTCATTTCAGTTGGAGAGCAGATCCATATCCTTCCCATTTTGGATACGTACCACTGGTCAGGTTCCTGGACTAAAATCATTAGAATTCCCCCCCAGCCCACACTGTCATTTTTACTATGCACCCTCCCCACTGAGCATCTCACTCCCCAAATGAGGGGCATTCTAACCTCTTCATTCACCCAATGAGCATATTTTTGGCTGCTTGGGCTTTTCTCTGAGTCTTCCCATTCCTCCTCTCATGCCCCTCCCCTCCGCAATGCCCTCGCTGCATCTCGATTTTGCTTCACCCTCCCTCCCTCCCTCCCTCCCTCGCCCCATTCCCGTTGCAGAGCACATCTGTATCCGTCCCGTGTTTGGATACTGATCCTACCATTTAAACACTAGTAAAAAGTACAGTACTGATTGGGACAAGTCTATTCTTGGGTGCCTCATCTTGAAGGGCATAACACAAGAAAACTAGAAAAGGGCTGATTTTACCATGCTCTGCTGGTGCTCTGTCTGCCACCATCTTGGGTAGGGTCCCGAGATGGCCATCCAGACCCTGATCATAATTTTGAGGTATAAATGGGCAGAGCATGCACCAGGCATTGAGCGGCCTAACCAGCAACCCTTAAAGGGACTGCTGGACGCCACTCAGAAAATGGCCCAGGAAATGTTTAAAATTGATTTTGGTAAGGTCAGGAGTGCTCCATCTGGGCCTACAAAAAATACTCCAGCCTGCTGCTAGCCCACCTGAGCACCCGACTCCAACTGTCGACGGGCTCAGAATGGGAGCCCTCCCACAGCCGGTAAGCTGCAGTGGGGTGGCTGCTTTGTGCCTGTAGTACGTAAAAGAAGCCCAGCCCTCAAAATGGCTCAGGCCTCATGGCAGCAACAATCGGCAGTTAATGAAGTTAAAATTGCTCCAGCAGACTTTCAACAGGAAATGGTTAGACTTCAGTCCCAACCAGTCATACCAATTGGAGTGATGCAGTTACTTCTTACAAAAGCAAAATACAGGTTGAGCGTCCCGAATCCGGCAAACTTGGGACCGAGGCCAAGCTGATTTTCGAGTTTTTCCGGACTTCGGAACATGTTTCTGATGTCCGAAGTCCGGAAACGCCCGAGCCCAGGTTGCGATATTTCCGGACTTCGGACATTAGAAACACGCGCCGAGTCCGGAAATGCCTGGGCCCAGGTTGCGCTATTTCCGGTTTTTGGAAAGCCTCCCTCAGGGTGTCCGGATTCTGGACCCCTGCCACCAATTGTCCCGGAGTCTGGATTCTGGAACATTATGGATTCTGGACCCCTGCCACCAATTGTCCTGGAGTCTGGATTCCTGAACATTCCGGATTTGGGACGCTCAACCTGTACTGTGGACGCTGGAAATCTGAAATAAAAACAGAAAATGCTGGAAATACTCAGGTCAGGCAGCATCTGTGAAGAGAGAAAGAGTTAATGTTTCTGGTCAATGACCCTTCGTCAGAACTGGAAAAAGCTGGAGATCGAACAGGTTTTGAAGCAAGTGCAGAGGCAGGGAAAGGGGGAGGGGAGGAAAGCCCCTGCTCTTGCTTAAAAACCTGTTCGATCTCCAGTTTTTTCCAGTTCTGACGAAGGGTCATCGACCTGAAACGTTAACTCTGTTTCTCTCTCCACAGATGCTGCCTGACCTGCTGAGTAGTTCCAGCATTTTCTGTTTTTATTGCAGTTACTTCTTGTTGTTCTTATCCAACAAATGTATATGAATAGTTAAAATTGCAAATGTTGGAAATCTGATACAAATACAACATACTGGAAATACACATCAGGTCAATCTGTAAATAAAAAAGTTAATATTTCAGGTGGATACAGTTCTACTGAAAGGTCCTACAAGCGAAACATTAACCTGTTCTTTTTCCTCTTTACAGATATTAACTGGCCTATGTACTTCTAGCATTTTTTGTTTTTATTTAGATGTAACAGTTCTCCTTAGAATGTTGGGTAAATTGTGCTTCGTTAAATTTCTTATAATCCGCAGCCACTTCATGGTTTCTTGCACACTTCTAGAGGGGGGAAAACACAGAGAAGTTAGCATGACGATAATTTTATGTTCGTAATTGTTACAAATTTCAGATTCGCTCTAGATATTCTCTTAGGTTCAGTCAATGGTCTCTCCCATATGCAGATCCCACATCCCTCATCAGGGATTTACATTTACTGCCCAATATCTAGGCATATGATAGCATGACTGAAGGCTATAATACTGAAATCCCTGCTCATTACATGAACTGGATAGCGTAATCCGAAAGGCAGACTGATTAGCACTTTAGTAAGACGAGGCCAAATATAAAAATTGCCCAGCTGATTTATTTTACCAAGTAAAATGAACAAAGTAAAAATTACAATGAATTACTGCTTATTTCATAATGATCCTCATAACAGAAAATTTAAAAACATGCTACACTATCCCTGTTAGTGGGCTAAATACAATTTTTTTGAACAATAATTCCTCTGAAACTGGGCAGTACTACACTAAGAAGATGTTCTCACGCCCGTGTCTGTCTCCCTTACTTGCTCTTCCCGATTCCCCCAGCTTTATGATATGATTCTTTATCCTTTGGAAGTGAACAGCTTGACCTCTGACCCTCACCCAGCTCTCCATGCCCGAGGATTGGCCAATAGGGCTGCCAATTAAACTGGCTACTATCTCCCTGGGTGAAGGCTCCTCGAAACTATTCCCTTCCTGTTCCCAATTGATTAGGCCATCCCAACATAATGATCATGAAAGGTCACTGGGAGTCTAAATGCACATCCATTGTCAGAGCTGAAATAGCATTCGGGAAGCACCACTTCATGACCTGGTTAATCTAGATCTAATCCACATCCCTACCACTTGGCTGCTAAGGGGATTTTAATTCCTTGTGAGCTAAATTTGACTCATCATTTTAATATAAATTACACCAAAATCCTCCTGTGATGAATATCTAAAAATCCTAAATCTGGGCAGTAACGTATAATGCAAAATATCTTTGATAGAGAAGGTTACACTGATGTTAGTTCATTTATGCCGCTCTATGGCTGCCCACTAGGAGGTGATACCAATGCTCTGCCTTCCCCATCCTTCCTGTGGGTGCATATGTAGTCTGCTTGCCAGATATCAGAAATTCAATGTGTGGGACATCACAGAATGAACTCACATCCTGGCACACTGTGGTGCAGTGCACTGGAGGTCTGCCATTTGGATTGCCGTGTCACTCCCTTTTAAAAAAAATAATAATAATTGGGGCCTAATTATAAGTGTGCTCCTTTGTAGTCATTTATGGAATAATTCTGAGTTCACACTGCTGGTGGGGAGCCACACCCACCAGCCATGCATATGGCAAAAATCATAATTGCAGTAGCCTGCAATTTCCCGATACATGCGACTGACAGACGTGGCTCCCATCTGGAAGTGCAAATTTGGAGGAAAAAAATGGCTCTTTCTAGTTTGCCTCCAACAGTATTGTGTTATTATCTGGTAATTTCATGAGGCTCCATTAAATACAGGGCCGCATCAGAGACAGGGCTGTAACATTATGGCCCCCATTCTTTGACGCACACTTGCCACTAGTTGGACTCCATACCAGCAATGCAACCTCATGAAATTAACCCCATTATGACATGAGGTGCTTCTCAACTCCCTCTAGAGGTGTCTGGCCAACCTTCCCCTAAAATAAGAAGCATTATTAAAGTAATATTGATCCTATACTGTAAATGACATTTTCACCAATACAACAGATTTACAGCAAATAGGGGCTGAAAAGTAGCTCCGATTACAGTTTTCTAAAGACAAATGTGATAAATTCTGTATCACCTTCTCCATGACAACACATGAAAATATCATAACACACCATACAATTGGAAGATAGCTTTTAAAAATAAAACAAGTCAGTCATGGAGCCAGTTATTTACAGTAACACTTACTTATATATCAATTCTATATCCATTATAGTTTAGCATAAAACTGGCTATATTTTAGTGAAAATAAAACTGAAACCTTACTTGCTTTATAACTCTCAACATTGTCTGAATACTTACAATGGATACAATAACCACACAAATTAACACCGTGGATCCTAGAATGGTCAAAATGCACAAGATAGTCAACTGTCCTTGAAATTCTTTTGATGAGCAAAGGTGATCTGCATCAAAAAGTTGCATTGTCAATCACACGTTCAATAGAAAGCAATTACCAAACAACAATTCGCAGAACTGCCTCTCCAGCAACCAATAAAATAATACATTTTTGTGGGGGCTTATTGTCTATTCCATACAGCTGTTCAATGCTTGTTCCTGGGACTTGGTGCGGTCCTAAGGTGGTAGATCATTTAAAATAAGTGATTTACTGCTGGTGTTGACATTATGTTAAATCAGAAAATCCAGCCTCTAGTGCTGAAAATCAATGGCACATATCCCTGGCTGGCAGACAGTGTCCAATCTGAAGGTTACTGCTCAGTTATGATAAGGAACTGATTATTTTAGAAATACTTATACACTTAGAGCTACCATGTGCCCCATAATCATTTTATTTTCCATAACTCCTGCTTGGCTTAGTTGGTAGCACTCGAATCAGAAGGTCTTTGGTTCAAGCTCTACTATAGACATTAGCATATAATCTAGGCTGACACTTCAGTGCAGTACTGAGAGTGCTACATGGTCAGAAGTGCGGAGGCCATTTGGCTAGTCGTACTGGCTCTTTGAAACAGCTATCCAAATAATCCCATTCCCCTGTTCTTTCCCCATAGCCCTGCATAATTTTCCCTCATGTTGCTTCTGGTTCTTATATCGGTGTCCTCTGGTTACCAACTCTTCTGTCACTGGAAACAGTTTTTCCTTATTTACTTTATAAAAACCCTTCAAGATTTTGAACACTCCAATTAAATCTTCCCTGTGCTCTAAGGAGAACAACCCCAGTTTCTGTAGTCTCTCCATGTAACTGAAATATTTCAACACTGGTACCATTCAAGTAAATCTCTTCTGCACCCTCTCGAAGGCCTTGACATTCTTCCTAAAATGTGGTGTCCAGAATTGGACACAATACATCAGCTGGGGCCTAACCAGTGTTTTATAAAGGTTTAGAAAGAAAGAAAGACTTGCATTTATATAGCGCCTTTCACGACCACTGGACGTCTCAACGCGCTTTACAGTCAATGAAGTACTTTTGAAGTGGAGTCACTGTTGTGGGAAAAGCATAACGTCCTTGCTTTTGTACACTACACCTCTATTTATAAAACCACAAGAATCCCATGCGCCTTTTTAACAGCCTTCGCAACTTGTCCTGCCACCTTCAAAGATTTGTGTACATACATCCCCAGGTCTCTGTTCCTGCACCCCCTTTAAGACTGTACCATTTAGATTATATTCACTCTTCTCATTCTTCCTACCAAAATGAATCACTTCACACTTCTGCAAGTTAAATTTTATCTGCCATGTTTCTGTCCATGTCCTCCTGAAGTCTGTTACTATCCTCTCTTCACTGTTTACTACTATGGCAGCATGATGGCATAGTGGTTAGCAGTTGCCTCACAGCGCCAGGGACCCGGGTTCAAATCCGGCCTCAGGTGACTGTGCAAACTCCACACAGACATTCTCCCCGTGTTTGCGTGGGTTTGCTCCGGTTTCCTCCCACAGTCCAAAGATGTGCGGGTTAGGTTGATTGGCCATGATAAAAAATTGGCCCTTAGTGTTAGGGGGGATTAAATACGTGGGGTTACGGGGATAGGGCTTGGGTGGGATGGCTGTCGGTGTAGGGACCGGGTGCTAGGGTTTGGATGATCAGCCATGATCTCGTTGAATGGCGGAGCAGGCTCGAAGGGCCGAATGGCCTACTCCTGCTCCTAGTTTCTATGTTTACTACATTTGAGTTTCGTGTCATCTGCAAACTTTGAAATGATGCCCTGTATACAAAAGTCCAATCACTAATATTATCAAGCAGTGGTCCCAACACTAACCCTGGAGGACACCGCGGTACACTTCCCTCCAGTCAGAAAAACCGTTCACCACTACTCTCTGCTTCCTGTCCCTTAGACAGCTTCCCCTTTAATCCCATGGGCTTCAATTTTGCTAACAATTCTATTATTTGGTACTTTATCCAAACTCCTTTTGAAAGTCCATATTCACAACATCAACCACCACTACCCTCATCAATACCCTCTACGTTACTTCATCAAAGCAATCAAATCAAGGCAGTCAAACGCAACTTACCTTTAACAAATCCGTGCTGGCTTTCATTTATTAACCTATATTTTTCCAAGTGCCAATTAATTTTGTTCCAGATTAATGTCTTTAAAAGGTTTCCCCACCATGTTAAGCTGACTGGTCTGTAGTTGCTGGGTTTATCCCTCTCCCCTTTTCTGAACAGGGGTGTAACATTTGCAATCCTCCAGTCCTCTGGCACCACTCCCATATGCTGGTATCCTCATACAGGAAACTCGATTTACCGGCACCTAAATAACCGGAAATCTGTTAACCGGCAAAATTCAGGAGTAGGTTCAGGTAAGTTTTACTTCATATTAGTGGCCGTTCCTGGATCTGTGGCCGGATTCCTGCACCTGTTGCTAAGCAACAGGGACGCTTGGATCTTGTTGCGGTGTATGGAGCTCTCGTACCTTTTACTATACCTCTCTGTAATCCGGACTTTTTGATAAACCGGCACCACGCCGGTCCCGTCGGTGTTGGATAAAAAAGAGTTTCCTGTACGTTATCCTCCTTCTCACATCCCACAATATCTTCTGATTTACAAAGTGCACATGGTGTAAGCATGCAGCTCTTGCTTTCCTGCCCTACCCTTGTGCCTTCCTCATTTCACACAAGAAATGAAATCCAGCCTGCCTTGCCACTTGGGGGGTGGGGTGGAAGAGAGGGGAGATGGAGAAGGAGGAAGAAATCTATTGGTTGCAAGTGCTTGCGATATTCGAAGGCTGGAACAAGATGCTATATAAATGCAAATTATTTCTTTAAAAACTGAGAAAATAAAATGTCAGTTCCCAGGCTGCATCTCATTAAATATATATATATTTTAAATTATAGACTGCTGTCCACAATCCATGGTTCCCAATCAATTTAACCTGGAAGTTACTGTTGGTGATACTAGTGGAAAAATGTTTAATGCAATCATATGGCATTCCTCAGTCCACTATTTTAAACAAACACATTGGCCCTGAATTTCCGATCGGAGGCTTCCTGCGGGCGGATGCCTCCGATCAGAAAAAATTCTATGAACCTACCTGCTGGTTCCGGAGATACCGAGGCTTCCGAAAATGCGCAGAGGCCCATGTATCCCAGGGGTACATGCAGTTCACAAGCGCCCCTGGGATCACGTGGGCCAGCCCAACCAATGGAAGAAGGGAATCCCCCTTCATACTTTTGAAAGTTCTGTACGTACAGAACTGTCAAAAGTATGAATGGGGATGACTGCAAAAATCCACACACTGAAATAAATAAATAAAAACCATTACATATATAAAATTCATTAAAATGGCATTTAAATGTTAAAGAAAAATTTAATTTTTTGAATTAAAAAAAAAAATGTTTTAACAGGGCTACATAAAACCTCTATTTCTCTCTCCACGGATGTTGCCTGGCCTGCTGAGTTTTCCCAGCATTTTCTGTTGTTATTACATGGCATCGGCAGCGGGTGGAGGCGGAGCAGCGCGGCAGAGCGACTACAAGAGGCCCCAGAGGCTCAGGTAGGCCTCAGTGCGGCATTGGCAGCGGGTGGAGGCGGAGCAGCGCGACTACAAGAGGCCCCAGAGGCTCAGGTAGGCCTCAGTGCGGCATCGGCAGCGGGTGGAGGCGGAGCAGCGCGGCAGAGCGACTACAAGAGGCCCCAGAGGCTCAGGTAGGCCTCACCAATCTCCAATCTCAGGCAAGGAGAGAGGTAAAAAGTATTCAAGGTGTGACGTCACCACAAAACAGGTAGGTGATTGGTTGGAGTATTTCTCTCGTTTTAAAACTTTAAGTCTGTGGTTTATAGTTTCTAAGGTTGCTGTGGTGTACCAAGGCCTTTCTGGTGCAGAGTGACTGTTGGTAAACTATTTAACTGGTGTAACTAGAGGGATTGATTTAATTTAAATCCAATTAATTAAAGGGGATACCATCATCTAAAATCGGGCAGAGGGTGTCCATAACTAACAATAAAAAATTTAATTAATTACATAGAATGGAGCAGGTGATGTGTTACTGTTGCGAGATGTGGGAGCCGGTGAACCCCATTGAGGCTCACGGTGATTACGTCTGTGACAAGTGTCTGCTGCTACAGGAACTCCAGCTCCGTGTTGATGAGCTGGAGTCTGAGCTTCAGACACTGCGACACATCAGGGAGGGGGAGAAGTACCTGGACTCTGTGTATCAGGAGGTGGTCACACCTATGAAGTTAAGTAATTCAGATGTAGCCCATGGTCAGGGACAGGACGGTGTGACTACGAGTGAGGCAGGTACGGGGATCCAGGAGGTAGAGCTGGAGGAGCCGCAGCCCTTGCTCTTGACCAACAGGTTCGAGGTTCTTACTCCCTGTGGGGACAGGAGCAGGGACTGCAGGGAGGATGAGCAACCTGGCCACAGCACCGTGGAACGGGGGGCCATTCAAGAGGGGGGAGTAAATAGAAATGTTGTAGTGGTAGGGGATAGATAGAGTTCTCTGCAGCCGAGAGCGAGAGTCCCGAAGGCTGTGTTGCCTACCCGGTGCCAGGGTTAAGGACAACTCCTCTGGGCTGGAAAGAAACTTGCAGTGGGAGGGGGTGGATCCAGTTGTCGTGGTCCATGTTGGTACAAACGACGTAGATAGGACTAGGAAGCCGGTTCTGTTAAAGGAGTATGAGCAGCTAGGGGTCAAATTAAAAAACAGAACCTCAAGGGTAATAATCTCTGGATTATTACCTGAGCCACGAGCGAATTTGGCTAGGACAAATAAAATTAGAGAGTTAAATGCGTGGCTCAAAGACTGGTGTGGGAGAAATGGGTTTTGCTTCCTGGGACACTGGCACCAGTACTGGGGCAGGAGGGAGCTGTTCCATTGGGACGGGCTTCACTTGGCCAGTGCTGGGACTAGAGTCCTGGCGGATCATATAACTAGGGCTGTAGAGAGGGCTTTAAACTAACTAGTGGGGGGGGAGGTTCCTAGAGAGCAAATAATAAAAATGACAACAGAGAAGGTCATAGACTTAGGTAGCAGTGGGGAAATTAAAAACCAGAGCGTGTCAGGAAGGGGCAGAAGGTATGGAGTAAAAGGTAAAGTAATAAAAAGGGCAAAAGCAGGAACTAAGTGTCACAAAACATCTTTGAAAGTTCTCTATCTGAATGCACGTAGCATTCGTAACAAAATAGACGAGTTAATGGCACAAATAACTACATATGGGTATGATCTTGTGGTCATTACAGAAACATGGCTGCAGGGTGACAATGCCTGGGAATTAAACATACCAGGTTATTTAACGATCAGGAAGGACAGGCAGGAAGGAAGGGGAGGTGGGGTGGCTATGTTAATAAAGGAAGGAATCACTGTAATACAGAGAAATGATATTGGGTCAAAAGATCAGGATAATGAAACAGTTTTGTGGATGTAAGGAATAATAAGGGGAAAAAAACACTAGTGGGCGTAGTCTATAGGCCTCCGAACAGTTGCAACTCTGTTGGACGGAGTATTAATCAGGAAATAGTTGAGGCTTGTAATAAGGGAGCATCTATAATTATGGGGGATTTTAACTATCATATTAATTGGACAAATCAAATTGGGCAGGGCTGCCTTGAGGATGAGTTCATTGAGTGTATTAGGGATGGGTTTCTTGAGCAGTATGTAACTGAACCGACCAGGGGGCAAGCAACCTTAGATCTGGTCCTGTGTAACAAGATAGGATTAATTAAAAATGTCCTAGTAAAGGATCCCCTTGGAATGAGTGACCATAACATGGTTGAATTCCATATTCAATTAGAGGGTGAGAAGGTTGGATCTCAAACAAGCGTGCTAAGCTTGAATAAAGGAGACTATGAAGGTATGAGAGTGGAATTGAGTAAAGTGGATTGGGAAAATAGATTAAAGGGTAAGACGATACATGATCAGTGGTGTACATTTAAGGAGTTATTTTACAACTTCCGGAAAAAATATATTCCACTGTGAAGAAAAGGGTGTAAAAGAAAAGACAGCCATCCGTGGCTAAGTAAAGAAATTAAGGATAGTATTTGACTAAAAACAAGGGCATATAAGGTAGCCAAATCTAGTGGGAGGATAGAGGATTGGGAAAACTTTAAAAGACAGCAAAAAATAACAAAAAGATTGATTAAGAAAGGGAAGATAGATTATGAAAGTAAATTAGCAAAAAATATAAAAACAGATAGTAAGAGTTTTTATAGTTATATAAAAAGAAAAAGGGTGGCTAAAGTAAATGTTGGTCCCTTAGAGGATGAGACCGGGAAATTAATGGTGGGAAATATGGAGATGGCAAAAACACTGAATGAATATTTTATATCAGTCTTTACAGTAGAAGACACTAAGAATATCCCAACACTGGACAAACAGGGGGCTAAAGGGGGGGGGGGCGGGGGGGGAGCTAAACACGATCAAAATCACTAAGGAAGTGGTACTCGGTAAAATAATGGGACTCAAGGCGGATAAATCACCTGGACCTGATGGCTTACATCCTAGGGTCTTGAGGGAAGTGGCGGTAGGGATTCTGGATGCATTGGTAATAATTTTCCAAAACTCCCTGGACTCAGCAAAGGTCCCGGCAGACTGGAAAACTGCTAATGTAACGCCCTTATTTAAAAAGGGCAGTAGACAGAAGGCTGGAAACTATAGACTGGTTAGCCTAACATCTGTGGTAGGTAAAATATTGGAGTCCATTATTAAGGAGACAGTAACAGGACATTTGGATAATCATAATTTAATAGGACAAAGTCAGCATGGTTTTATGAAGGGGAAGTCATGTTTGACAAATTTGCTGGAGTTCTTTTAGGAAGTAACATATAGGGTGGATAAAGGGGAACCAGTGGACGTAGTGTATTTAAGACTTCCAAAAGGCATTTGACAAGGTGCCACACAAAAGATTATTGCTTAAGATAAAAAATCACGGGATTGGGGGTAATATTCTGGCATGGATAGAGGATTGGCTATCTAACAGAAGGCAGAGAGTTGGGATAAATGGTTCATTCTCGGACTGGCAATCAGTAACTAGTGGTGTTCCACAAGGGTCAGTGCTGGGTCCCCAACTCTTTACAATCTATATTAACGATTTGGAGGAGGGGACCGAATGTAACATATCAAAGTTTGCAGATGATACTAAGATGGGAGGGAAAGTAGTGAGTGAGGAGGACATTAAAAACCTGCAAGGGGACATCGACAGGCTAAGTAAGTGGGCAGAGATTTGGCAGATGGAATACAATGCTGGAAAGTGTGAGGTTATGCACTTTGGCAGGAAAAATCGTAGAGCAAGTTATTATCTTAATGGCAAGAAACTGGAAAGTACTGAAGTACAAAGGGATCTGGGGGTCCTGGTGCACGAAACTCAAAAGGTTAGTATGCAGGTGCAGCAAGTGATTAAGGCGGCCAATTGCTAGGGGGATAGAATATAAAAATAGGGAGGTATTGCTTCAGTTGTACAAGGTATTGGTGAGACCGCACCTGGAATACTGCACAGTTTTGGTGTCCATACTTAAGAAAAGACATACTTGCTCTCGAGTCAGTACAAAGAAGGTTCACTCGGTTAATCCCGGGGATGAGGGGATGGACATATGAGGAGAGGTTGAGTAGATTGGGACTCTACTCATTGGAGTTCAGAAGAATGAGAGGCGATCTTATTGAAACATATAAGATTGTGAAGGGGTTGGATCGGGTGGATGCGGGGACGATGTTCCCGATGATGGGTGAAACTAGAACTAGGGGGCATAGTCTTAGAATAAGGGGCTGCTCTTTCAAAACTGAGATGAGGAGGAACTACTTCACTCAGAGGGTGGTAGGTCCATGGAATATGCTGCCCCAAAAAGCTGTAGAAGCTACATCATTACATAAATTTAAAACAGAAATAGACAGTTTCCTAGAAGTAAAGGGAATAAAGGGTTATGGGGAGCGGGCAGGAATTTGGACACGAGTCTAGGTTCGGATCGGTCATGGCCCCGTGGGTAGCGGAGCGGGCCCAGGGGCCGTGTAGCTTGATCCTGCTCCTATTTCGTGTGTCTAATTCTGTTAGATTCAGGAGATGGTTCTGTGATAGTAGACTGGCGGTTAGGATCAGATCAGCCATGATCTTATTGAATGGCGGAGCAGGCTCGAGGGGCCGATTGGCCTACTCCTGCTCCTATTTCTTATGTTCAACTTTACCTTAATGGACAGGGTTTTTAATTTATAAGTGAGTGATAAAATCTTATTTTTCTGTTTTTTAAAACTCTTATGCTGGTAAAAGCAGGCCTTATGCTTTTACCAGGCATAAGAATTCTATGGCCTTTCAGCGGGCGGAAGTTGAGCAAATAGCGCAACTCTCCACCTGCAGAGGCCCTTTTCTTGGGCATGCGGATGATTAGTCAAGAGAATTCTTGACAGATCGCAAGTTCCGGGTTTCAGCGCATGCGCTTCGCATGCCTAAACCTGGAACTTGTGCGGCCCCTATGGGCGCGTACACATTTTGTACGCACCCGTGGGGGTCGGAAAGTCAGGGCCATTATTGTCAACAGTTATTTCTGGGCTGTGTCTCGGATGTGCAACATCATGAGGACACGTCAGGAGCAGTTGAATGCAAAATGCCTGTCACCATGTTGCTTGCTGTTTCACATTCCTGTTCATGGGACCTTGCTGTGTACAGATTGGCTGCCGCGTTTCCTACATTACAACAGTGACCACACTTCAAAAGTACTTCATTGGCTGTAAAGCGCTATGGGATATCCTGAAAGGCGCTTCATAAATGCAATTCTTACTTTCTTTCTAACCAGCAGTTTATAGGAACATTTTCCCATCTCTCACCACCCTCATACCCATCACTGAATTTGAAGAGATAATGTTGCTATTTATCAGCAGATTGCCATTAAAACCTTTGTGCCTAACGGTTAAAAAAGCATACGGGATCCTGGGCTTTATAAATAGCGGAATAGAGTACAAAAGCAAGGAAATTATGATGAACCTTTATAAAACACTGGTTCGGCCTCAACTGGATTATTGTGTCCAATTCTGGGCACCACACTTTAGGAAGGATGTGAAGGCAGAAAAGATTTACAAGAATGGTTCCAGGAATGAGGGACTTCAGTTACATGGATAGACTGGAGAAACTGGGGTTGTTCTCCTTAGAGCAGAGAAAATTGAGAGGAGATTTGATAGAGGTGTTCAAAATCATGGGGGGTCCAGACAGAGTAAATAGAGAGAAACTGTTCCCATTGGCAGAAGGGTCGAGAACCAGAGGTCACAGATTTAAGGTGATTGACAGAAGAACCAAAGGCGACATGAGGAAAAACTTTGCAGCGAGTGGTTATGATCTGGAATGCACTGCCTGAAAGGATAGTGGAGGCAGATTCAATTGTGGCTTTCAAAAGGGAATTGGATAAGTACTTGAAGGAAAAAAATTTGCAGGGCTATGGGGAAAGGGTGGGGGGAGTGGGACTAGCTGAAGTGCTCTTGCAGAGAGTCAGCACGGGCTGGATGGGCCGAATGGCCTCCTTCTGTGCTGTAACCATTCTATGAGAACACCTTTGCGGGATCGATACAAAGAGAAGGTCCACCACTTTCTCGGGGTGATAGGGTTGGGCAATAAATGTGGGCTTGCCAGCACTGCCCACATCTAAAGAACACCTCTAAAGATGCAACTTCGTGGACTATTTTGAAATCTTAAATTATCACATATTATTGTCTACATCTTTAAAATGTCCTGAGGATTAAGTAACTGATGATAAATACAAAAATTGGAAAACGTACAAGTCAGGACAGGACTACTTAACAACACAGTAATGTTAATATACTGACCCATTTCTCGAAGTCTCACATCTGCCTCTTTGTTTTGTTCTCCAAGCGGTGCCCACAATGAACACTGGTACGTTCCCAAGTCTTCACTGGAGATATTGTGAATAGTCAAGAGATAGGGACTGGCAGAATCTACCTCAACCGACCCGCTGAAACCCAGATACATCCTGGCAATGTTCTCTTTTAAATCCTTACGGACAATGCCTATTAAACCAACTCCATCATCAGCTACCTGTAAAAGTAAAACAACTAATATAACTGGCAAATCCAAGGAAACTAACAAAAAAAAACACCAGCTTTTGAATCTTTGGAAACCAGGAACTACATTTAATGTACTTGTATCAGATTTTTCTCTCCATTATTTTAACATTATTTTCTTAGGGTAGCCCATGGATAGAGGATAGTTGAAGGATAGAAAGCAGAGTAGGAGTAAGTTTCTTAGATTGGCAAGATGTACGAGTGGTGTATCCAGGGGCCTGTGTGGGTAATTTTAACCTAACCCACCCAGCCAGAATCAGACGGGATTAGATAGAGTACCATTTTACATTCCGCCCAATTTTACTTTCCATTGAAGTTGAGGAATAGATCGTTGGGGGGTTGTGGTGGTGACGACGAACTCTAGGAACCAGAATACCATTTAATAAAAACACAAGTTCAAGCACCATAATTCACTGCATTCATCATAACAATACATTGTACATTGTATAGCATGACAATCCTGTTCTTGTAGAACTGCACTGAACTAAGCAATACCACAGATCTGATGTGCACCACCCTCCTAACCGGAAAGCTACGCTTGGTCTTGACACGCCTTGCGCAACACTACAGGAGATTGCCATATGTTTTTATATGTATTTCCTCAAATTACATTAAGTTTCTAAAAGCTGCAATATATTTATGGAGTTAGCAGTAAGAAATTAAAACTGTTAATAATGGACAGATGTATGAAAATAATTTTGGAGGGAAAACAATCCCATTTTCAGCAGTTAGTAGAGAGTTGCTGGGAGACAAATTGATCAATAGAGTGCAAATTGATCCTGCACCAAATCTGTTAAACAGCATTTTGATTCAATTTATTGAAAATGCCTGGAAGGGAAATCTCCCACATCACACAATCAATCTACGATGACTCAAACATGGCTAGATTTGTCATGTTTTACTGAGGTCACTATATTCCAGTACTATTTATACTAAACTCAAGGAGAACAATTTTAACTTGCCAAAATTGTTGTTACTGGAGCAGCAACAGCCTCAAAATGGGATCAGTAGACTTAACGCCCCGTTAACATCAAAGTGGGTTCAAGTCAGCACAAAAATCTAGGCCAAAACTCCACTGCAGTACTGAGGAAGTGCTGCACTGTTGGAGTGGTCATCTTTCAGATTAGACGTTAAACCAGAACTCTCTCAGATGGACGTAAAAGATCCCATGGCACTATTTTGAAGAAGAGCAGGGGAGTTATCCCTGGTGTCCTGGCCAATATTTATCCCTCAATCAACATCACTGTGGTCTAACCAAGGCTTTGCACAGCTGTAGCAAAACTTCCTCCCCTTTATATTCTAGTCCTCTAGTTGTATAGGCTAACATTCCATTACCTTTTTGATTATTTTTTTGTACCTGACTACTACATTTTAGTGATGTGTACATGGACCCCTAAATAAATGTCTTTGGACCTCCACTGTTCCTAGAATTTCACCATTAAATCATACGGGGGCGGGAAACAAAATTGGGCTTGGATGTGATGCTCCCTTGCATCCACGAAACTACCACCGAAAGACATCCTGAGAGCAGGAAAGAAAAAAATAAGAGCAAGATGAAAATTTACCAAAAAAAACAAATTGCAAAAGAAAAAGATTAGCGACAGTAATAATTGCCAAACATTTCCAATGTGTGAACTTGAATCAGTTGGTAGTGGTCTTGCTTCAGAGTCAGAAGGTTGTAGATTCAAGTTCCACAATGGATTTGAGCACCTATTCTAGAAAGACACTTCAACACTGTAGTACTGAGGAACTGCTGCAGTGTTGGAGGTGCTATCTTTCAGGTGACACATTAAATAAAGACTCCGTCTTCCTGCACAGATAGATGTAAAAGCTTCCAGGGTAATATTCAAAGAGCAAGAAGCTCTCCTGCTGTCCTCACCAATATTCTTCCTCAACCTACACCACCACAAATAGATTATCTGGCCATTTATCTACGTATTGTGCTGCCCTGTCGGAGGTGCCGTCTTTCGGATGAGACGTTAAATCTGCTCTCTCAGGTGGATGTAAAAGATTCCACAGCACTATTTCGAAGAAGAGTAAGGGCGTTATCCCCGGTGTCCTGGCCAATATTTATCCCTCAACCAACATAACAAAACAGATTATCTGGTCTTTATCACATTGCTGTTTGTGGGAGCTTGCTGTCTGCAAATTGGCTGCCACGTTTCCTACATCACAACAGTAACTACACTTCAAAAGTACTTCATCAGTTGTAAAGCGCTTTGGGACGTCCTGAGAGTGTGAAAGGTGCTATATAAATGCAAGTCTTTCTTTTTTTCCCCCCTTTAACTTACTGGGCAACATTTTTTCAGGGGCCTTCCGCTGGGTGGCCAAAGCACATGCCTGTTTCAGGTAGCAGGCCCCTTTTAATACGACGTACATAGGACCCCGACTGCCATTTTAAGACAGAACTAGCTAGAGCACGTGCCATGCACCTTACGACTCTTTACTGCCGATACAGCCGAAGAAGTCCCGAAAAGTAAGTTTTAAATTATATTTGTGGGGCCAGAAGGAGCAGGAGTCCTCCTAGGAGTCCCATAAAAATAATCTGGAATGCTGTGCCCCGGGCTCCTCATGATGGCAACTGTCCCAGACTTACCTTGCTGCAATATTGTGCTGGCCTGAATCCAGCAAGCTACATCAGAATGCCCATTTGGGGTGAATAACTCGCAGGTTCTATTTAATAGGGCTGCATATAATGACACCACAAGTCCCAGCCAGAATGGAGATGATAAGAACTAGGAGCAGGAATGGGCCACTTGGCCCCTCGAGCCTGCTCCGCCATTCAACAAGTTCATGGTTGATCTTGGGCTCAAAGCCACTTCCCTGCCCGCTCCCCATAACCCGTCACTCTCTTATCTTGCAAAAATCTGTCTATCTCCACCTTAAATGTATTTAATGACCCAGCCTCCACAGCTCTCTGGGGCAGAGAATTCCACAGATTTACGACCCTCTGAGAGAAGAAATGCCTCCTCATCTCAGTTCTATTGTTGGGGTGTGGGACTAAATTGGACAGTTCTTTCAAACAACTATTTATTATTTATTATGTAACTATCTTCCACTCATTGCATTTTGCTGAAGAAATAGTCCTGCTGTACTCGGGAGACTCTGCTGTAGTTTTGGTCATGGGTTCAGAGACTGTAGATGAAAACGGTAAGTCCCGCTGCGCCTAAAACTCATTGGCTGACACAGTGGTGTCAATACTCACTCTGATTTAATAGGGCCTTAAAATGGCACCGGCCTCTTTGCTGTTGGAACAGTCGGCTGGCACGCTCTGTCCATCAGCCTCTCAAAAGCTAATATCTACCTCAAGGGACACTGAACGCCCATGGTGAATATCTTGAAATCTGAAATTCCCTCTCTGACTTAGCTCTTCACATTATAAACTAATTTTGACCTCTATCAAATTATCAAAAAGGTTTTCAGTTACTTTAGAATAAAATGGCATTCATTTCATAGAATCTTGCTCCACAGAAGGAGGCCATTTGGCCCATCGTGCCTGTGCCAGCTGTTTGAAAGAACTGTCCAATTTAGTCCCACACCCCAACATTTTCCCCATAACCCTGCAAATTCAAGTACATGTCCAATTCCTTTTAAAAGTTCCTATGAAATCTGATTCCACCACCCTTTCAGGTGTTTCGTTCCAGATCTTAACAACACTCCGTGTGAAGAAATTTCTCCTCATTTTACCTCTAGTTCTTTGGCCAATTAATTTAAATCTATGACTTCTGGTTACTGTCCCACTTGCCACAGGAAGCCGTTTCTCCCTACTTGCTTTATCAAAACCCCTCATAATTTTGAATACCTCTATTAGGTCTCCCCTTAACCTCCTCTACTCTAAGGAGAACAAGCCTAGCTTCGCCATATAACTGAAGTCCCTCATCCATGGTATCATCCTGGTAAATCCCCATTGTACCCTATCCAAGGCCTTGACATCATTCCTGAAGTACAGTACCCAGAATTGTACACAATACTCCAGCTGAGGCCTAACCAGAGATCTGTAAAGGTTTAGCATAACTTTGTCATAGTCATAGGTCATAACGGCACAGAAGGAGGCCATTCAGCCCAACGAGCCTGTGCCGGCTCTCTGTAGAGCAATCCAGTCAGTCCCATTCCCCCGCTCTATCCCCGTAGCCCTGCAACTTTATTTCCGTCAAGTGCCTATCCAGTCTCCCCTTGAAAACATTGAGTGTCTCTGTTTCCACCACTTCCATCGGCAGCGAGTTCCAGGTCCTCACCACTCGCTGCGTAAAACAATTCAGCTTCACAACAGCCCAAGGTGGGATTTGAACTCCTGCCTTGCAGATCATTAGTCCAGGCATATCAGACCACTAGTATCACCACCACATCTGACATGTATTCAGTTTCCCCCATTTATAAAGCCAAGTATCCCATACACTTTCTTAACCACCTTATCAACTTGCCCTGCCACCTTCAAAGATTTGTGAATCTGCCCTCCCAGATCCCTCTGCTCTTGCATCTCCCTCAACATTAGTACCATTTAGATTATACTGCCTCTCCAAGTTCTTTCTCCCAAAGTGCATCACTTCACACTTATCCACATTAAATTGCATCTGCCACATGTCTGCCCATTTCACCAGTCTGTCTATGTCCTCCTGAAGTCTGCTACTATCCTGCTCGCTATTTACTACGTTGCCAAGTTTTGTATCATCCACAAACTTCGAAATTGTACTCCCTATACCCAAGTCCAAGTCGTTTATATATAACAAGAGAAAAGCAATGTCCCAATGCCGATCCCCGGGCGACTCCACTGCATACTTCTCTCGAGTCAGAAAAACATCCGTTCACCACTACTCTCTCCCTCCTATCCCTTAGCCAATTACATACCCTAGTTACCACCGCCCCTTTAATACCATGTGCTTCCATCTTCCGAATAAGTCTGTTATCTGGTACTTTACCAAATGTCTTTTGAAAGTCCATAAATACAACATCTACTGCACTACCTTCATCAACCCTCTCTGTTACTTCATCAAAGAACTCAATCAGGTTAGTCAGACATGATTTGCCTTTAACAAATCCATGCTGGTTGTCCCTTGATAACCCATACTTCTCCAAGTGAGAATTAATTTTTTCCTTGACAATAGTCTGGTAGTTTTCCCACCACTGATGTTAGACTGATTGGCCTGTAGTTACCAAGTTTATCCCTCTCCCCTTTTTTAACAGGGGTATAACATTTGCAATCCTCCAGTCCCATATCCAAAGAGGATTAAGAGATTGTGGTCAGAGCTTCTGTTATCCTCACCCCAGCTTTTCTCAACAATGTAAGATGCATCCCATCTGGACCGGGTGACTTGTTAACTTTGAGTGATGTCAACCTATTTAGCACCTCCTTTCTATCTATTTTTATCCTATACAAGATCTCTACTGCGACATTAACTTCATCTTCTTTTGTGAAGACAATTGCAAGTATTCATTCAGTACCTCAGTCATGCCCTCTGCCTCTACAATTAGATTTCCTTTCTTATCCTTAATCGGCCCCACCATTCCTCTAACTATCCTTTTCATTTTTAATATGTTGCTAAAAGATTTTTGATTCCTTTATATGTTACCAACTAATCATTTCTCATACTCCCTTTGCCCTTCTTGTATCCTTTTTCAATTTCGCCCTGCACTCTGCCTGGTTTTCGATTATATTCTGTACCTGACATTTGTCATAAACTTTCTTTTTATGTTTTATTTTAACCTCTATTTCCTTTGTCACCCAGGGAGCTCTAGCTTTGGTTGCCCCATTTTTCCTCTTTATGGGAATATGCTTGGTTTGTAACCGAACTATCTCTGCCTTGAAGGCCTGGCATTGCTCATTTACTGTTTTTCTGGCCAATCTTTGTTTCCAGTCCACCTGGGCTAGATTCCTTCTCAAATCGAATTGGTAATTTTCACCATAAATTTGTCTTTGTCCTTTTCCATAACTACTTAATACCTAATTATATTATGATCACTATTACCCAGATGTTCTCCCACTGAAACACACTCCAGTTGCCCGACTTCATTCCCCAGAACTAGATCCAGCACTGCTACCTTCCTCGTCGGGCTAGAAATATACTGATTAAGAAAGTTCTCCTGTAAACATTTTAGGAATTCTTCACTATCCTTGCCCTTTACTCTGTTTTCCCCCCTATCTATATTAGGGTAATTGAAGTCCCCTATTACTGCTCTATTATTTTTATATTTCTCTGCAATTTGCCTACAGATTTGCTCCTCTATCTCCTTATCACTATTTGGGGGTATATAGTAAATATCCAGCAATATAACAGCTCCTTTTCTGTTCCTCAACTTTAACCAAATAGATTCAATTTTTGAACCCTCTTGTATATCGTCCCTTTGTTGAACTGTAATTTTATCCTTGATCAATACGGCCACCCTCCTGTCTTTTCCAGTTCCCTATCACTCCTGAATACATTGTATCCAGGAATGTTCAGTTCTTACCCATGTTTAAGCAAGGTCTCCATTATAGCCACTATATCATAACCCCATGTGGCAACTTTCGCCTGTAGCTCGTCAATCTTTTTTGTAACATTCCTCACATTAACACACATGCATTCCAGTAACATGCTAGTCTGCTTTGCTTTTCTCGTCCATCGACTTCCTGCTCTTTCTACGCTATTCTTTGTTGGCTGCGTCTATTTAACACCAGATTTCTGATTGGTCCCCTTGGAGGACAAAACACACCCAACAGTTTGTCTGGAGTCTGTAATTTGATCCTGCATGTTGTAGACAACCCTGCAAAGTGTAATTTGATCCAGTCTTGCCAGTAAGCCTACAGAAAGAAAGACTTGCATTTATATAGCGTGTTTCACGACCATCGAACGTCTCAAAGCGTGTTACAGCCAATGAAGTACTTTTGAAGTGGCGTCACTGTTGTAATGTAGGAAATGCGGCAGTCAATTTGCGCACAGCAAGGTCCCACAAACAGCAATGTGATAATGACCAGATAATCTGTTTTTGTTATGTTGGTTGAGGGATAACTATTGGCCAGGACATTGGGGATAACTCCCCTACTCTTCTTTGAAATAGCACCATGGGATCTTTTACGTCCACCTGAGAGAGCAAACGGGGCCTCGGTTTAACGTCTTATCCGAAAGACGGCACCTCTGACAGTGCAACACTCCCTCAGCACTGCACTGGAGTGTCAGCCTAGCTCTATGTGCTCAAGTCCCTGGAGTGGGACTTGAACCCACAATAAAGTGGAAGTATAGTTAGATTTGTGAAGATCCTCTGTTATCTAGTATTCTACAATTGTAATTATAGTTGTCCTTGGCTGGTAAAATAAAAGACTTTATACTCTTAATTAGTGGGTTAGTTAGTTCTTAGAGCTTTATGTTTTTTTCCTTCTGGAAGTGATAAAAATTCTTTAATTATGAATGGACCATGTGTGGAGTCCATGTGTGTATCCAACCTTCTGACACACCAGTGAGTTCACACTGGGAGAGGCCGTTCACCTGCTCCGTGTGTGAGAAGGGACTCACTAATTCATCCAGTTGGAAGAACATGATCCACATCTAACAGGAGGGAGAGAACGTGATCCGTCTCCCCAACTGGATCATGTTCTCACTCTCATCTCTTCCCCACCCCCACCCATTAGACCCGGATCAGGTTCATCCCCCATCCCCACGGTTCTCTCTGTGCTTCTAACCACTCTCCCCGCTCCTGACCTTCCCACCACCACTGCCCTCCGCCGAGTTCCTGACCTTCTCCGTTCCTAACCTTCTGTTCTCGCTCAGCCGCCTCGTGTGGCTAAAGCCCCGTACACGTTACCGCAGTAGAGCAGAAGCAGCTCCGAGGGACTTCCCGCAATTTGCCATATGTACTTCCTGGTACGCTGAAGTATATTTCCACCTAGCTATAGGCCCTGTTCCAAGGCGCTTCACAGGACAAATTTGACACGAGAACATATCTTTACCTTATACCAGCTGATAGCTCTGTACTGGATTCCAGATTTATATTGAGCTGGACAGGGCAAACTTGCTGTTTCTCCACATTTTATTGAAACTTCTGAGATGGATTCCGCGCCCGCAAACATCAGACCTGCAAAATAAGGAACATCAAAGGCGGGGATATACGACTAGTATAAACTCAACGTTAAATACTATTGCACATCGAAAAATAGAGTAGATTCTCAAAAATATCGAATATACTTAACTAAAAGTAGATACATTGACAATGGTACTGTCAGTTTCGAATTCACCAAGGCAGGGAGCAGCATAAAACGCAGCGTTGTCTACATTTAGAAGCCATTTTCTTAACCACGATAACACACTATAGAGAACCAGGATAAAACACTTACTTTGGAGAACGAGAAACCAACGTTGCGGATGGCGAAACATCATCTTTGATCAAAGTGTAAAGTACCATGTGGAGAAAAAGCAAGCTCCTTGTCCATCTCACTAAAACTCAAAACTCGCTGAACAACGGCTCGAAAAGTCCCATTTCCTTCCTGTTTCCGCTGCAAAACGGAACCCGACAGATAACAACGAATTTTTATTGGATCAAGATGCAGTGTTTCCTCGAAGGGAAAGTGTCCAGTGTCCAGCTGTAATTAGTAACTATTTGTAGAATTGTTATTTTTTTGGTTACATTTTCTTTGTTGGGCGGGGCCACAGCGCGCGCTTGGCGGCGAAACGTTCCATTGGGGCACGGCGTAGACGCTGCTTCAGTGTTAGTGCGAGCCATGCGGAGGCAGCAGCAGCTGATTCTGTTGCTCTTACTGGTGGGCTGGGGTAAGTGTACAGGAGACTTCACACTTTAAAAAGTCCCCACTCCCGCTTCATTTCATTCCCATAAAACAAAACTTAGGCCAAAGTGAGTGGGAGCATTTGCTTTCTCCGTATATTTATCTGTTCTGTATGCTTTCGAGCTTTGTGTCACAATAATTAAGCGAACTCTGCCGTTTAATTGTCACAACAGTTCACAGGTAGTCTGCACACAATCTTCTGTTCGCTTTTTCTAACATGGCTAAAACATTGAAAATTTGTTTTGCGTATTGAAACCGATTAGTTGTGACCCCCTTTAATACGCTATTGTATTTATACCGATTATAATTGTCATTAAAAAAAAACTCGTCGCCAGGTTCCGACCGCTTCTAAAAACTTCTTTTGAGAGAGGGGGTGAGGGTGAAGAGAAACAGGAAAGAGTGCCTGAACCCTTCGGATTGATCAGTTCACTTCTACCATATAAACAAATTCCAATGAGCTTTTGGCGAGTTTAAAACCAAATGTTTTCAGTTGTATGTATTTGTCAGTTACATTAAGGTTTTCTCTAGATATATCGGAGAATTAATTCACTGTAGGGTCTTACTGTACAGTATATATTCCTTTTAAAAAGTTGGCGTTTCAGCTCTCTTTATTGTAAAGTATATTTGTGAATATATTATGCAGGGTCTCTTTCTGCATTAAAGGGAATGACGGTATAGGAGTGTCTCCCCGCCCCGCCCCCAAAGTATTCTCTTTTAAACTAAAGCCATTGCCTCCAGGTCTAGAATAACATCAAATTGCATTTATATAGTAGCAATGTAGAAAACTGTTGCACTGATATTCTCAAGTGTAATCAGACAAAATTTGACATTGAGCAAAGGCGATCTCGGGAGCTGTGACTAAAAGCTTGATTAAAGAAGTAGGTTTTAAGAAAGGTCTTTAAGGAGGAGAGATTTTTTTTGGGGGTGGGGAATTCCAGTGCTTGTGGCCGAGATGGCTGAAAACACAGCTGCCAATGGTGTGAAGGAAGTGGGCGATGAACAAGATGCCAGAATTGGAGAATCATAAAGTTCTCGGAGGATTATAGGGCTGGAGGAGGTTACTGAGATGGGGAGGGGCAAGGCCATGAGGATTTGAACACAAGGGAGAGAATTTTAAATCGGAGTTGCTGTGGGAGAGAATTTTAAATTGGAGTTGCTGTGGGGAGACTGGGAACCAATTTGGTCAGCAAGCACAGAGGTGATGGGTGAGCAGAACTTGGTACAGACTAGGATATGAGCAGCAGAGATTTGGATGAGCTGAAGTTTGTGGAGGATGGGAGACTGGCCAGGAGAGCATTGGAATGGTTGAATCTGGTGGTGACAAAGGCATGGATGAGAGTTTCAACATTAAATGGGCTGAGGCAGGGATGGAGGGAGGCTGTGTTTGTGATGGAGAGGCTATGGGGTCAGAAGCTCAGCTTGGAGTCATAGGATGCAAAGGATTCAACCTGAAATAGTGGCCAGGGAGGGGGTGGAATTGATGGCTAGAGTATGGAGTTTGTGGGATGGGCTGAAGATCTTCCCAATGTTTAACTACAAGCTTGGTGTACTGTGTAACTTTTAGAACTCTGCTTTATTCACCATATCTGTTCCATTATCAAGACCCATTTCTTTCACCTCCATAACCTGATTTGCCACCACCCGATCTCCCTACTACTGATATTCTAATCTACTTCTGAGATGTGAGTTCTACAATGCTTTCCTCGCCACCCTCCCTACCTCGGCACTTTACAAATTACAATTTATTCAGAATGCAGTAGCTCACATCCTCGCCTGCACTAAGCCTTGCAATCTGATTAGCCATGTCCTTTCCAATTTCTGTTGGTTCCCCTGCCTCAGTAAATTATTTTAAGATCCTTGTCCTCATTTAGCAACAACTTGCATTTATATAGTGCCATTAATGTAGATAAATAAATGGTGAAAGCAAATGCATTCTTTGCAAGATTTATGTTTCATGCCACTGAGAGATCCTGAGCATGGGGAAAATTATAATCTCACCTCACCCTGCCTTGATGATTTCCAACCATTTAGCCTTAAATACACCTGCTCCAACAGGATTCCTTCTTGTTCCCCAATACTTTGGTGTTTCCATCAGGGACCATCCTTTCAGCCCCTGCACTCTGGAGCTCCCTCCTGAAATCCTTTTGCATTGGCATAGGATATATGTCACATTCAGCCCAAACAGTCCATGCCAGTTTATGCTCCTCTCGAACCTCCTCCTGTCTTTCCTCATCTAAATCTATCAGCGTAACCCTCTATTCCCTTCTTCCTCATATGCTTATCTAGCCTCCCCTTAAATGCATCTGTACTATTTGCTTCAACCACTCCCTGTGGTAGCAAGTTCCACATTCTCACCACTCTCTGGGTAAAGAAGTTTCTTCTGAATTCCCTATTTGATTTCTTGGTGATTATCTTATATTGATGGCCTCTAGTTTTGCTCTTCCCCACAAGTGGAAACACTCTCTCTGTCTACTCTATCAAAGCCTTTCATAACTTTAAAGACCTCTATTAGGTAACCCCGCAGCCTTCTCTTTTCTAGAAAAAAGAGACCCAGCCTGTTCATCTTTTCCTGATCGGTATACCCTCGCATTTCTGTTATCATCCTTGTAAAAAATTTTTGCACTCTCTCCAGTGCCTCTATCTTTTTTATAATATAGCGACCAGAATTGTACACGGTACTCCAAGTGTGGTCTAACCAAGGTTTGATACAAGTTTAGCATAACTAATCTACTTTTCAATTCTATCCTTCTAGAAAAAAACCCTAGTGCTTGGTTTGCATTTTTTTTATGGACTTATTAACCTGTGTCGCTACTTTTGTGTATTTGTATTCAGAGATTCCTTTGCTCTTCTACCCCATTTAGATTCTTCTTTTCCAATGTCTGGTTTTTTTTCCTACCAAAATGTAATACCTCACATTTATCTGTGTTGAAATTCATTTGCCAATGATATACCCATTCTGCAAGATTATTAATGCCATCTTGTAATTTGTTGCGGTCCTCCTCAGCATTGTCCTGTGTGTCTTCCACCCCCCCCCCCCCCCCCCCACCACCACCAAATTTGGTGTCATGGAATTTGGAAATTGTGTTTTTGATTCTGCCTTTAAAGAGGAGATGGTCCGGGTACAGTCGAGGTACACTCCCACAAGGCAGAAAGGTAGGGCAACTAAAGCCAGAGAGCTCCCTGGATGACGAAAGAGATAGAGAGTAAGATGAAGCAGAAAAAGAGCGCATATGACAGATGTCAGATTGAGAATACAAGTGAGAATCGGGCTGAATATAGAAAGTTCAGAAGGAAGTGAAAAAGAAAATAGGGGCAAAGAGAGAATATGGGAATAGATTGGCAGCTAACATAAAAGGGAATTTAAAGTCTTCTATAGGCATATAAATAATAAATGGGTAGTACGAGAAGGGCTGGGCCGATTAGGGACCAAAAAGAAGACCTGCGCATGGAAGCAGATGGCAAATACTAAATGAGTATTTTGCATCTGTCTTCATCAAGGAAGACGATGCTGCCAAAGTCCTAGTGAACGAGGAGGAAGTGGAGATACTAGATAAGATAAAAATTGATAGAGGAAGTACTAGAAAGGCTGTCTGTACTTAAAGTTGATAAGTCACCAGGACCGGATGGGATGCATCCTAGGACGCTGAGGGAAGTTAAGGAGGAAATCGCGGAAGTATTGGCCATAATCTTCCAAACCTCCTCAGATACAGGAGTGGTGCCAGAGGACTGGAGAATTGCAAATGTTACGCTCTTGTTAAAAAAAAAGGGTGCAAGGATAAACCCAGCAACTACAGACCAGCCAGTTTAACCTCGGTAGTGGGGAAGCTTTTAGAAACGATAAGGCATTTGATAAAGTGCCACATAATAGGCTTGCCAGCAAAGTTGAAGCCCATGGAATAAAAGGGACAGTGGCAGCATAGATAAGAAATTGGCTAAGTGACAGGAAACAGAGTAAGAACATGTAATGAAATCTGCTTGTCTTGCCTGTATTCGTTTTGCACTCATAGAGTCATAGAGTCATAGAGTAATACAGCACAGATAGAGGCCCTTCGGCCCATCGTGTCCATGCCGGCCATCAAGCCCTGTCTAATCTAATCCCATATTCCAGCATTTGGCCCGTAGCCTTGTATGCTATGGCATTTCAAATGCTCATCCAAATGCTTCTTAAATGTTGTGAGGGTTCCTGCCTCCACAACCCTTTCAGGCAGTGAGTTCCAGACTCCAACCACCCTCTGGGTGAAAAAGTTCTTTCTCAAATCCCCTCTAAACCTCCCGCCCTTTACCTTGAATCTATGCCCCCTAGTTATTGACCCCTCCACTAAGGGGAAAAGCTCCTCAGCATCCATCCTATCTATGCCCCTCACAATTTTGTACACCTCAATCATGTCCCCCCTCAGCCTCCTCTGCTCCAAGGAAAACAAACCCAATCTGCCCAGTCTCTCTTCATAGCTGAAGCGCTCCAGCCCTGGTAACATCCTGGTGAACCTCCTCTGCACCCTCTCTAACGCGATCACATCTTTCCTGTAGTGTGGCGACCAGAACTGCACACAGTATTCCAGCTGTGGCCTAACCAGTGTTTTATACAGCTCCATCATAACCTCCTTGCTCTTATATTCTATGCCTCGGCTAATGAAGGCAAGTATCCCATATGCCTTTTTTACCACCTTATCCACCTGTTCCGCCGCCTTCAGGGATCTGTGTACCTGCACACCCAGATCCCTCTGACCCTCCGTCTTGCCTAGGGTCTTTCCCTTCATTGTGTATTCCCTTGCCTTGTTAGACCCCCCAAAGTGCATCACCTCGCACTTTTCCGAGTTAAATTCCATTTGCCACTGTTCCGCCCATCTGACCAACCCATCTATATCGTTCTGCAGACTGAGGCTACCCTCCTCGCTATTTACCACCCTACCAATTTTAGTATCATCCGCGAATTTACTGATCATACCCTTTACATTCATATCCAAGTCATTAATGTAGACCACAAACAGCAAGGGACCCAGCACCGATCCCTGTGGTACCCCACTGGCCACAGGTTTCCAGTCACAAAAACAACCTTCGACCATCACCCTCTGCCTTCTGCCACTAAGCCAGTTTTGTATCCAATGTGCCAAGGCACCCTGGATTCCATGGGCTCTTACCTTCTTGACCAGTCTCCTGTGCGGGACTTTATCGAAGGCCTTACTGAAATCCATGTATACCACATCCACTGCGTTACCCTCATCCACACACCTAGTCACCCCCTCAAAAAATTCAATCAAATTAGTCAGACATGATCTTCCCTTGACAAAGCCATGTTGACTATCCCTGATTAATCCTTGCCTCTCCAAGTGGAGACAAATTTTGTCCCTCAGGATTTTTTCCAGTAATTTTCCTACCACTGATGTTAGGCTCACTGGCCTGTAGTTCCCCGGTTTTTCCCTACTACCCTTCTTGAATAATGGGTAGTATTACCCTCCCCCACACGGTGTATAGTTTCACTTCCTCTTTCCTGACTAACCTGGAAGGTTCCAGGTCTTGGCTCTTGGCTCCGCCCCTGACTTCTCTTACTTAAAGATCTCAGGATCTGTATGACTCATTCCTGTGAGCCAGTCGGTGTGTTGAGATGTTAGCTCTGATCTTAGTGATTAAAAGCCAACTTGTTTAAAGTCTATAACTTCTAGTTTTGTGGTTATTGAAGGCACATAAGAACATGGAGCAGGCCATTCGGTCCTTTGAGCCTGCTCCGCCATTTAGTGAGATCATGGCTGATCTGCCTCAACTCCATTCACCGGCCCTATTGCCATATCCCTTGATGCCCTTACTAGTCAGAAATCTATCGACTTCTGTTTTGAATATACCCAATGACTGAGCCTCCACAGCTCTCTGGGTTAGAGAATTCCAAAGATTCACCACCCTCTGTGTGAAGAAATTTCTTCTCCTCTCAGTCCTGAATGGCCTACCCTTTATCTTGAGGCTGTGGCCCCTGGTTCTAGACTCCCCAACCAAGGGAAACAATCTCCCAGCATCCATCCTATCAAGCCCTGTAATAATTTTGTATGCTTCAATGAGATCCCCTCTTATTCTTCTGAATTCAAGAGAATACAGGCCTAGTTTACTCGATCTCTTCTCATAGGATAGTCCCGCCATCCCAGGAATCAATCTCGTGAATCTTCGTCGCACTCCCTGTATGGCAAGTATATCCTTCCTTAGGCAAGGACACCAAAATTGTACACAGTACTCCAGGTGTGGTCTCACCAAGGTCCTATATAATTGGAGTAAGACTTCTTCACTCCTGTACTGAAATCCTCTTGTAATGAAGGCCAACATACCATTTGCCTTACTAATGGCTTGCTGCACCTGCACATTCATTTTCAGTGACTCATGGAAAAGGACACCCAGGTCACTGAGTATCTGCATTCCCCAATCTTTCACCATTTAGGAAATACTCTGCCTTTCTGTTTTTTCTACCAAAGTGGATAACTTCACATTTATCCACATTATAATCTATCTGCCATGTTCTCGCCCACTCACTGAGCCTGTCGAGATCCCCTTGAAGCCTCTTCACATCCTTTTCGCAACTGACACTGCCACCTAGCTTTGTGTCATCAAGTTTGGAAATGTTGCATTTAGTCCCCTCATCCTAATCATTGATATAGATTGTGACTAGCTGGGGCCCAAGCACCGATCCTTGCGGTACCCCACTAGTCGCAGCCTGCCATCCTGAAAAAGACCCGTTTATCCCTACTCTTTATTTTCTGTCTGTTAACCAATTTTCAATCCATGGTGAACAGTTGTTTTTCGGATTAGAGGAAGCTATACAGTGGAGTTCCCCTGGGGTCGGTACCAGGACCACTGCTTTTCTTGATCTATATTAATGACTTGGACTTGGGTGTACAGGGCACAATTTCAAAATTTGCAGATGACGCAAAACTTGGAAGTATAGTGATAGACTTCAAGAAGACACAGACAGGCTGGTGAAATGGGCGGACACGTGGCAGATGAAATTTAAGGCAGAAAATTGCAGTGATACATTTTGGTAGGAAGAACAAGGAGCGGCAATATAAACTAAAGGGTACAATCCTAAAGGGGGTGCATGAACAGAGAGACCTGGGAGTATATATGTGCACAAACGTTGAAAGTGGCAGGGCAGGTTGAGAAAGCAGTTAAAAAAGTATACGGGATCCTGGGCTTCATAAATAGAGGCATAGAGTTACAAAAAAAGGAAGTTATGATGACCCTTTATAAAACACTGGTTCGGCCTGAACTGGAGTATTGTGTCTAAGTCTGGGCATTGCAATTTAGGGAGGATGTAAAGTCCTTAGAGAGGGTGCAGAAAAGATTTACGAGAATGATTCCAGGGATGAGGGACTTCAGTTACGTGGATAGACTAGAGAAGCTGGGGTTGTTCTCCTTACAGCAGAGAAGGTTGAAAGGAGATTTGATAGAGGTGTTCAAAATCATGAGGGGTCTAGACCAAGTAGATAGAGAGAAACTGTTCCCATTGGTGGAAGGGTCGAGAATTAAAGGACACAGATTTGAGGTGATTGGCAAAAGAACCAAAGGTGACATGAGGAAAAACTTTTTTACGCAGCGAGTGGTTAGGTTCTGGAATGCACTGTCTGAAAGGGTGGTGGAAGCAAACTCAATTGTGACTTTCAAAAGGGAATTAAATAAGTACCTGAAGGAAAAAAAATTGCAGGGCTACGAGAAAAGGGTGGGGGAGTGTGACTAGCTGAAGTGCTCTTGCAGAGAGCCAGCACGGGCTCAACGGGCCGAACGGCCTCCGCCTGTGCTGTAACCATTCTATGATTCCAAAGTCTAAATCGTCAATATAAATTGTGAACAGCCAGCTAGCTATTCATTCTGCTACTTGTTCCCTCAATTCATTTTTATATTTTTGGTTTCTCGATGTTTTTTTCTCCTTTTAGTAGGGGATCCATTATTTTTTCTACCACCGCTGTTAAGCTGACTGGTCTATAATTCCCTGGATATGTTCTATCTTTATTAAATATAGGTATTATATTAGATATGCGCCACTCCTCTGGCACTACACCTTTTTCTAATGAATTATTAAATATGTGTAATAATGCCTCTGCTATCTCTTCCCCAGATTATTTTAAAATGTGTGGATGTAATCCCTCTGTACCAGGGGTTTTATTCTGAGTTTGATTGGTTTATTTAATATTTCTCCTCTCTTTAATTGCGGTTATATCATTTCTAATCTCATCTTCCGATGTCATGTCCATCTGATCTGTCTTCCTGGTAAATACTGAAGCAAAATAATTATTTAATATTTCTGACATTTCGCTATCGCTGCCTGTGACTTTTATCCTGGGTGGCCCTATTCCCATCCCAACTTTCCTTTTTCTATTTGTGCTTGTAGAATATTTTACTATTTTTTATGTTCCTTGATAATTTAATTTCATAGTTCCTTTTTGACTTCTCTCCTAATCTCTTTGTAGTCTCCCTTGTCATGCTCTCCCTGCTATCCATGTACTTAGTGTATGCCTCTTTCCTCGCCCTAAATTTTTCCCTAATGTCTTTATTGATCCATGATGTTTCATTAGTATTTAGCTGGTTCTTGTTTTTTAGCAGAATATATTTTTCCTAGACTCTGAACACCATTTTAAATGTTTCCCATTGTCTCCTTGGTTGTAAAAGTTTCTTAAAGACATAGAAACATAGAAGATAGGAGCAGGAGTAGGTCATTCGGCCCTTCGAGCCTGCTCCGCCATTCAATGAGGTCATGGCTGATAATCCAAATTCAGTACCCTGTCCCTGCCTTCTCCCCATATCCCTTGATCCCTTTAGCCTTAAGAAATATATCCAACTCTTTCTTGAATATATTTAATGAACTGGCCTCCACTGCCCTCTGTGGCAGAGAATTCCACAGGTTCACCACTCTCTGGGTGAAGAAATTCCTCCTCATTTCAGTCCTAAATGGCTTACCCCTTATCCTTAGACTATGACCCCTGGTTCTGGACTCCCTGGCCATCAGAAACATCCTTCCTGCATCTAGTCTGTCCAGGCCTGACAGAATTTTATAAGTTTCGATGAGATCCCCTCTCGATCTTCTAAACTCCAGTGAGTATAAGCCCAATCGACACAATCTCTCCTCGTACGTCATTCCTGCCATCCCAGGTATCGGCCTGGTGAATCTTCGCTGCACTCCTTCCATGGCAAGAACGTCCTTCCTCAGGTAAGGCGACCAAAACTGCACACAATACTCAAGGTGCGGTCTCACCAAGGCCCTGTACAACTGTACCAAGACATCCTTGTTCCTGTACTCAAACCCTCTCGCTACGAAGGCCAACATACCATTTGCCACAAGCACCTGCATGCTTACCTTCAGCGACTGGTGCACAAGAACACCCAGGTCTCTTTGCACTTCCCCTTCTCCCAATCTATTGCCATTCAAATAATAATCTGCCTTCCTGTTTTTGCCACCAAAGTGGATAACCTCACATTTATCCACATCATAGTGCATTTGCCATGTTTCTGCCCAGTCACCCAACCTGTCCAAATCGTACTGGAGTTTCACGACATCCTCCTCCCAGCATACCCTCCCACCCAGCTTTGTGTCATCTGCAAATTTGGAGATATTACATCCAATTCCCTCGTCCAGATCATTAATATATATTGTGAACAGCTGGGGTCCTAAGACCGATCCTTGCGGTACCCCACTAGTCACTGCCTGCCACTCGGAAAACGACCTGTTTATTCGAACTCTTTGCTTTCTGTCCGCCAACCAGTTCTCTATCCAAGTCAATACCTTGCCCCCAATCCCATGTGCCTTAATTTTGCATGCTAATCTCTTATGCGGGACCTTATCGAAAGCCTTCTGAAAGTCCAAATACACCACATCCACTGGTTCTCCCTTATCTATTTTACCAGTTACATCCTCAAAAAATTCCAGTAGATTAGTCAACCTTTTGTAAATCCATGTTGACTTTGTCCGATCCAGTCACTGCTTTCCAAGTGCTCTGCTATTACATCTTTTATAATGGACTCTAGCATTTTCCCCACTACCGATGTCAGGCTTACTGGTCTATAATTCCCTGCTTTTTCTCTACCACCTTTTTTGAATAGTGGGGTAACATTAGCTACCCTCCAATCCATGGGTACTGTTCCAGAGTCTATCGAGTTCTGGAAGATGACCAGCAATGCATCTGCTATTTCTAGGGCCACTTCCTTAAGTACCCTGGGATGTAGATTATCAGGCCCTGGGGATTTATCGGCCTTTAGTCCCATCAATTTTCCTAACACCATTTCCCTACAAATACTGATTTCTTTCAGTTCCACCCTTTCATCAGACCCTATGTTCCCCGGCATCTCTTGGAGGTTATTTGTGTCCTCCTTTGTGAAGACAGAACCAAAATATGTATTTAGTTGGTCTGCCATTTCTTTGTTCCCCATTATAAATTCCCCTGATTCTGACTGCAAGGGACCTACGCTTGACTTCACCAATCTTTTTCTCTTCACATATCTATAAAAGCTTTTACAGTCAGTTTTTATGTTCCCTGCAAGCTTACTCTCATATTCTATTTTCCCTTTCTTAATTAATCCCTTTGTCCTCCTTTGTTGAATCCTAAACTGCTCCCAATCCTCAGGATTATTGCTTTTTCTGGCCAATTTATATGTCCTCTCCTTGGATCTTATGCTATCCCTAATTTCCCTTGTTAGCTACGGTTGAGTCACCTTTTTTGTTTTATTTTTATGCCAAACTGGGATGAACAAATTCTGTAGCTCATCCATTCGGTCTTTGAATGTTTGCCATTGCCTATCCACCGTGAACCCTTTCAGTGCCATTCCCCAATCAATCCTACCCAACTCGCTCCTCAGACCATCGTAGTTTCCTTTTATTTAAATTGAGGACCCTAGTCTCTGAGTCAACTACTTCATTCTCCATCTTAATGAAGAATTCGATCATATTTGATTGCTCCGACCCAAGGGGCCTCGTACAACAAGATTGCTAATTAATCCTTTCTCATTACATAATACCTAGTCTAAGATGGCCTGATCTCTGGTTGGTTCCTCAACATATTGGTCCAGGAAACCATCCTGTAAACACTCCAGGAATTCCTCCTCCGCAGTATTGTTACTAATTTGGTTGGCCCAATCTATATGTGGATTAAAGTCACCCATGATGACTGCTGTGCCCTTATTGCACGCTTCTTTAATTTCCCTTTTAATACCATCCCCAACCTCCGCCTTACTGTTTGGAGGTCTATATACCACTCCCACTAATGTTTTTTTCCCCTTTTAGTATTTCTCAATTCTACCCATACAGATTCCACCTCATCAGAGCTAATATCCTTCATTACAATTGTTAATCCCTTCTTTAACCAGTAATGCTACCCCACCTCCCTTTCCTTTTTGCCTATCTTTCCTGAATATCGAATACCCCTGGATGTTGAGTTCCCAGTCTTGGCCATCCTTGAGCCACGTTTCCGTAATCCCAACCAAATTGTATTCGTTTAGCTCTATTTGCGCAGCCAATTCATCCACTTTGTTACAAATGCCCCTCGCATTAAGACACACAGCCTTCAGGCTTGTTTTTTTAACGCTCTTAGACCTATTAGAATTATTATTTACTGTGGCCACGTTTGATTTAAACCGTTGATTTCTCTGACTGCCACTTTTGTTTTTCTCCTTCCTATCTTTTGCTTTTATCCTTGTTTCCCTTTCCTCTGTCTCCCTGCTCAGGTTCCCAACCCCCTGCCATTTTAGTTTAAACCCTCCCCCCACAGCACTAGCAAACACTCCCCCTAGGACATCGGTTCCAGCCCTGCCCAGGTGCAAACCGTCCGGTTTGAACTGGTCCCACCTCCCCCAGAACCGGTTCCAATGTCCCAGGAACTTGAATCCCTCCCCCTGGCACCATTCCTCTAGCCACGTATTCATCTGAAGTATCCTTCTATTTCTACTCTGACTAGCACGTGGCACTGGTAGCAATCCTGAGATTACTACCTTTTTGAGGTCCTGTTTTTTAATTTATCTCCTAACTCCCTATATTCCGCTTTTAGGACCTCATCCCGCTTTTTACCTATATCGTTGGTGCCTATATGCACCACGACAACTGGCTGTTCACCCTCCCCTTCCAAGATGTTCTGCAGCCACTCGGAGACATCCTTGACCCTTGCACCAGGGAGGCAACACACCATCCTGGAGTCTCGTTTGCGGCCGCAGGAACGCCTGTCTATTCCCCTTACAATTGAATCCCCTATTACTATAGCTCTACCCCTCTTTTTTCCTCCCATTCTGTGCAGCAGAGCCACCCCTGGTGCCAGGAAGTTGGCTGCTGCTGCCTTCCTCTGATAAGCCATCCCCCCCCCCCCCCCCCCCCCCCCAACAGTACCCAAAGTGGTGTATCTGTTGGAGAGGGGGATGGCCACAGGGGACTCCTGCACTACCTGCCTGCACCTCGTACTCTGCCTGTTGGTCACCCGTTCCCTTTCTTCCTGCCCAACCTCTACCTGCGGTGTGTCCAACTCCGTAAACGTGCTATTCACGATGTCCTGAGCATCGTGAATGCTCCAGTATGCATCCAATCGCAGCTCCAGCGCCGCAATGCGGTCTGTCAGTAGCTGCAGCTGGATGCACTTCCTGCACACGTAGTTGTCAGGGACACAGGAAGTGTCCCCGAGTTCCCACATATCGCAGGAGGAGCATATCACGGGGCCCGGCTGTCCTGCCATGACTTACCCTTTAATTAATTGAATTTAAATCAAATCAATCAATCCCACTATTACACTACAGTTAACTGGTTTACCAACAGTCCCTGCTACACCAGAGAGACCTTAGAAACTATAAACCAGAGTTAAAGTTAAAAAAAAAAGAGAAATACTCACCAACCAATCACTTACCTGCTTCCTGGTGACGTCACACTTCGATTACTTTTTACCTCTCTCCCCGGCTGTTGAATTGGTCGGGCCGCTCCTCACTCACTGCCGCCGATGCTCAGTGTTCCCACGCAGGTCCGCTCTGGTCGGGCCGCTCCTCACTCACTGCTGCCGATTTTAAACTGCCGCCGATGCTCAGTGTACCCACGCAGGTCCGCTCTGGTCGGGCCGCTCCTCACTCACTGCCGCCGATGCTCAGTGTTCCCACGCAGGTCCGCTCTGGTCGGGCCGCTCCTCACTCACTGCTGCCGATTTTAAACTGCTGCCGCTGCTCAGTGTTCCCACGCAGACCTTTGTTTTCCCTTTTTTCCCCCCCCTTGCTTGTTTGTCTGCCCTGTAAAGTGCTTTCAGGTATGTTTTTGTGCATGATTTCTGTATATGGATTCTATAGACACTTAAGTTACAAAAGAAAATTCAGCTAAAATAGTAAGCTCAAGGTGAGGTTATTATGGATGGAGAGTTGCAAGAGAGGTGAGAGGACAGTGAAGGAAGAATTGGAAGGAAAATAGGTGAAAAAAGTTCTTGGGGATAGAAAGGACAGGGTTGCACTTTCTATATGCAAATGTACAAAGCCTTGAAATATTCATGCAACTCGAGACACTAATTAAAATGGAGACACATTAAGTAGCGATGATAGAGCCTTCGCATTTAGGCGGGCATGACTTGGAGCTACATATTCTTGGCTGTAACATTTTCAGAAGTGATATTAAAGTAAAGAAAGGAGTGGCCTTATTAATTGAGGAAAGTTTTTAGTGCCGAGTCTGTGTGGATTAAGAAACAATTAAGGGTTCTGTTGGGAATAAAAAAAAAAAGAAAAAGACTTGAATATATATATACTAGCTGGGGGAGCCCGGCTTTGCCAGGGCTGTTTTGAGCCAGGTGGTTTAAATCGAGTCCCAGGCTTTGGGGCCTGTCTGTCTGTCCCTGTGTGAATCTGCTGCCGGGCAACATTTCTACCTTTTTAATAGCTTTAAAGATGAAAGTGAAAGTACTTATAAAACGTTTTTGGTAAATGTTATGTAATTTTTAAAAGAGATACTAACTTTTTCGAAGCTGAATTAGCAGATTTTGAGCTGGAAGTAGTGAAGCAATGGCTGCCCGATGCCCGAGTTGAAAAGCATTAGTCCCGCCCACAGACGCAGCGATTGGCCAACCATCAGGCGACTGAACTGTAGGATTGGTCAATCGTGCCGGCACAGGATTGGCCGACCTTGACGTCAGTCAATCAATGCTATTAGCAGATAATGAGTTTAATTTTGAAGGTTTTTTGCATAACGCGCGAACAATTTTTGTCCGACCGAAAAGTAAATACGCTTATGACGGTTCTGGAATCGTAAGCTTTCTTTCGATGTAACGCACGTGTAGGTACGCTCTATAACTTTCGAGTTTATTGAAGACAGACAGACAGACGGAATGACAGACATATAATATATATAAAGATAGATATCGCCTTTCACGTCCTTGGGATGTCCCAAAACGCTTTACAGCCAATGAAGTACTTTTGAAGTGCAGTCACTGTTGTAATGTAGGTACATTATTAACCATTGAACAGTGCAAAAGAAATTCAGGATGAGATTTGATCATTCTAAATTTTGCAGTAGTAAGAGTTGTAGTAATGGGGTGTTTTATCCTAAGGGAAAGAAAGGATGAACGAACATGCATTTATATAGTGCCTTGCACACCCTTGGAATGAATTAATTTTAAAGTGTAGTTATTATGCAAATAGCCAATTTGTGCAAAGCAAGGTACCATGAACAGCAAATGAGAACATGGAATATTTTCCACAATTAACTATTGAGTCAAAAACTATAACATCGTTTAAAAAGGACTTGGATAAATATTTGAAAAGGAAGAATATGAAGGGGAGGAATATGGGATTAGAGTAGATTGCTCCAGTTGAAGACTTAGCACCAGCACAGGCTCAAGTAGCCCTCCTCTACACTGCAATTTCTATGATTCTAATTGTATTCTTACCAGATTTTTCTTTCGAACGCCTCCATGGAGATGCCCTCAAGTGGTGCTTTTCTGCTAGGTCATGCTGTCAATGTGAATTATGTGGAATGTCCCCACGTGTCCCATAGCAGCCTCATTAACGACCAGAGAGGGCTGTGACTTCAGAACAGCCCAAGATCCACTTCAATCCCAGAAACTGTACTCCCAGTTTGGACATTTGCACCCGCTCAGCCTGCAGCATGGTTGGTGGTGTCAGGTGACTCTGGGGCAGCACTTGGGTGGCCTGTGGTGAAGGTGTTCCGAGACACTTGCCAAATTAACAGCATCTGAGTATGCAAATAGGGAGAGAGCATGTCGGTTGAGGAGCATTGCAAATTTCAGGTCTGCACCACATGTTCTCTTGGGTTCAGCATTACAGGTCTTTCCTGTAAGCAGACTGCATCCCTTATGATTAGTATATTTGTAATGTAAAAAGCAAAAGTACTCCACAGTTTCCCTCTTAGTGGACTAAATGCAATCTTTTGAGTAGTTAATACTCTGAAACTGAACATATCCCTCAATCTCCAGACCTAGCTCACCTGTAAGCTCAGACTAAACTGTCCCATGTGCTTTGTTACTTTCAAGACTGTCAGCTGTGGCTCAGTTGGTAGCACTCTCGCCTCTGAGTCAGCAGGTCGTGGGTTAAAGTCCCACTCCAGAGACTTGAGCACAAGATCTAGGCTGACACTCCCGTGCAGTCCTGAGGGAGTGCGGACTGTCGGAGGTGTTGTCTTTTGGATAAGACGTTAAACTGAGCCCTGCTTGCCCTCGTGTAGATATAAACGATCCCATGGCAATATTCGAAAAAAGCAGGGGAGTTCGCCCAGTGACTTGGTCAATATTTATCCCTCAACCATCATCACTAAAACAGATCGTCAGATCATTATCAGATTGCTGTTCGTGGGACCTTGCTGTGTGCAAATTGGCTGCTGTGTTCCTGACATTACAACACTTCAAAAATACTTAAATGACTGTAAAGCGCTTTTGAATGTCCTGAGGTTGTGAAAAGTGCTATATAAGTGCAAGTTCTATTCTTTTCTCTCCCGTCCCCGCCCCCTCACGATTAATCAGCCAGTAATGATTGGTTGAATCATTTTCCCTGAGTGAAGTGTGCTAGTGCCTCATTAAAACAAAAATGAGGACAGTGATGTCTATACAGACAGGGTTGTTTGTTTCTATGTGTAGACCCTATATTATTGAGTTATTAATAAATATTAGAATATTAACACTATTTTCTTTTCAGTTGCCAGTGGTTACAGCGTTGAGATCTACAATGAAATGTACAGCTGTGGTTTATCGTTGCATGATCAGGTGGTTGTAACCGTGCCTCAGCACTTCAATATCAGTGAGAATTGTGAAGAAAGATGGACTAAATTACCTGAGGTATGTTTTTCTTCAGCATTTATAGGCAGCAATAAAATGTGGCAGTGTCCTAATTGTAGAATTGCACTGTCATTATTGTTATATATTGTCAACATTTGCTGTTGTAAGCTAACATTTCCTATTTAGTTTTCGTTGACTGACTGTGGGCAGTGCCATTCACAGTTATTATTTTTCCCTTTTATAAAAGAAAATACATAATCATTAGAATCATAGAATGATACAGCACAGAAGGAGGCCATTCGGTCCATTGTACCTTCTGGCTCTTGGAAAGAGCTATCCACTTAGCCCCATTCCACTGCTCATCTCCATAGCCCTGCAATATTTTTCTTAACTTTCAAAAGACAATTGGATAAATACTTATTATTGAACCTACTGCCACCACCCTTTTAGGCAGTGCATTCCAGATCATCATAACTTGCCGCATAAAACAAATAGTTTCCTCATGTTGCCTCTGGTTCTTTTGCCAATTATGTTAAATCTGTGTCCTCTGGTTACCGACCCTTCTGCCACTGGAAACAGTTTCTCCTTATTTACTCTCATCAAAACCCTTCAAGACTTTGAACACCCCTATCATATCGCCCCTTAACCCTCTCTGCACCAAGGAGAACATCCCCAGTTCCTTTAGTCTCTCCGTATAACTGAAGTCTTTCACCCCGGGTACCATTCTAGTAAATCTCCTCTGCACCCTCTTTAAGGCCTTGACATCCTTCCTAAAGTATATTTACTTCAGTATATTTACCTAAAGTAATTTTTTAAGTATAAAGTATATACATATATTTGTGTAATGTTTAAATTCTACATATACTTTGTACTCTCAACTTTGTCTTAAACTTAGTACTTTTCTGTTTTTCTCCTCAGACAATCCCAATAGCATCAGTTGCATTTCATTCGAAACCCGAATGTCACCCACCATGTGTGCAAGTGTCTCTCAGAGAACTCATTCTCAGTGAGTGTTCAGAAGTGCAGCTTATTGTTACCTGTGATGACGGTATCAATGTAAGTGTACTTTTATTTGATATTTACTAAATAGACATTAATTACTGTTACAAAAGCAAAATACTGCGGATGCTGGAAATCTGAAATAAAAACAGGAAATGCTAGAAATACTCAGCAGGTCAGGCAGCATCTGTGGAGAGAGAAACAGAGTTAATGTTTCAGGTCAATGACCCTTCGTCAGAACTGGAAAAAGCTGGAGATCGAACAGGTTTTTAAGCAAGGGTAGGGGCTGCGAAGGGAGGGGAGGGGAGGAGAGGAAAGAACAAAAGGGAAGGTCTGTGATAGGATAGAAGGCAGGAGAGATTAAGAGATGGTGCAAGGCAAAAGGAGATGGTAATGGGGCAAGTAATTATTGTTACTGGTATAAGGTGATATCACAAATTTGCATTCCCTGTCTAACTCCTGATTATGACTTGGTGTTCTGAAATGGTTCATTTGGTGGTTATGGCAAAATTCATTGGAATTCAAGCTTTGGTTTTGTCAATTTTACATTTCTATATTTGATTGTGTGTATATAGATTAATACTGCTTGCCAAACTGCTTATTTTAAAAGAAAGACATTAAAATGATGCTCTTAAAAATAATTGTCGGTCTTTCTGCAATGTTGTTGCATCATATCCCAAATTGAGAATTTTAGGTTATTTATCTTGCTGCCACAGCTACCTGAAGCTGCATGAAGAATTTGACTCATTTGGCTAGGTGCTGGATACATCACATGCATTGACAAATGATGCTACTGTGATTGAAAAACAGCTATTTTCATCAGCTGGAGCCTTTAATACAGCTGCCTGCATTATCAAAGTAAAATGTAAGAGCAAGTCATTTGTACAAATAAATTCTGCAGCTATATTAAACGTAACATTGAAGATATTATGCTACAGTAAACTCTTGTTTAAATGGCATTTAATCATCCGGAATTCTTTAATAACTGGCAAAATAGATAACCGAATAGATCTTGCCGAATCCATCCATTTTTCGTTTTTCCGAGTCCGAGTTTCCCGCCATGCCCGAGTCAGTCAGTGGTGTTTATTTTTTTTGTTAAAAATTGCCTACCTCTCTGTTATCCGGAATTTTTCATCAACCGGCACCATCCTGGTCCCGTAGGTGCCGGATACGTACTACAACTTGCATTTATAGAGCGCCTTTAACGTAGTAAAACATCCCAGTGTGCTTCACAGGAGCACTATTAGACCAAAATCAGACATCGAGCCGCATGAGATATTTAGACAGAGGACCAAAAGCTCGCCCAAAGAGGTAGGTTTAAAGGAGGAGAGAGGTGTTTAGGGAGGAAAGTGCAGAGATTAGGGCCTAGATAGTTGAAGACACAGCAGCCAGTGCTGGGGCAAAGGAAATCTGGGATGCACAAGGCCATTATGTTAAATTGTGTGCCTCTGGCTGGGGATGGTATGACTGCTTATATCCCGAGTGAGTATCACGAAATTCCATTGATTGGGAAAAGATTCAAATCAGGAATATCTGGATGAAAGGAGTTGTATGATTTAGCTTTTTGTTTTGAAAGATGGTTAATGGGAATGAAGGTTAGTTGTACCATGCAGTAAATGTTATACTTTAGCTCTCCCAGCACAGCGCTTTACGCATTGGAGTTCATGTGTGGAGCTCAGCGTGCCTGATCTGCAGCCTGCACAATTTTCTGAGCATTAAAATGAATCTGCAGAAAATCCAAGGAAGTGCTTTTCGATGTTCAGAAAAAAGGTTTGGGTGGAGTGGGAGGGGGATTGTTTAATACTATTACCAAATCCACTGAAAATATGTGAGCTGTAACTCTGATTTTATTAACAAGACAGCTTTCAATTCTTTCACAGATTTGGGAAAAAAGAATAGATTTTCGTGGTAAGTGAGCTTTTCTGATCATTTAAAAATTAAACTGTCAGTCTACTCTATTTGTGGTAATTTTACAAATGTGTGGTGCCAGTGTGGAGCTTCGCCCATTGGGAATGCATATTGGGAATTTGGGCATGGAGGTCGGCAGACTCCACAGGACATGTCATCCATTAACTCTGCGTCTGAATTCCCAGTATGCACACCCGTGCTGAGAGTGCAAATTAAAAAAAATTATCCTGCTGTTATTTATTGTATAACTTGCATTTTATTTTGTGTTCTGAACTATGTAATTTATTAAAAATTGAGTAAAGGACTTTCTTTGTTTCAGGAAATCTAACCAGACGTACCTCGAAGGAAGATCACTCCAATCATCACATAGGTAAGTGATGTATGAAAAGGAAGTACAACCCAGCACAAAGCACTTGGATTTATCAAAAGAACACAAACTGGGAGCTTTCCTAATGGTGTTGACACGGTTACTTTGCACAGAACTCAATTGCAATTTTCAGTGTGTATAACTGCTGGCTGATGGGCTGCACTTTATGTAGAAGCATTGCAAGCGGTGCTTCTACCTCCAGATTAAAAAAAAAATGTCTTCATGGTATGTATGCAATGTTGGCAAAATGGCAAGGCCACATTTATTGCCCATCTCTAGTTGCCCCGAGAAGGTGGAGGTGCTTGAACTCCAGCAGGCCTTGTGGTAGTGGTGCTCCTACAATGGTGTACGGTAGCAGATTCCAGGATTTTGATCCAGCAATAATTAAGGAATGACGATTATATGTCCAACTCCAGATGGTGTGTAACTTGGAGATGATGGCATTCCCATGATATTTAATTTAAATACATTTTTATTATTTTAAAAATCTATGGAATTTCTATCATGGAATGGAGGGAATGACAGTCCACACTTCTAAAATGAGTTTTTCAGGGCCAAAAAGGTTGTTCAGCAGTAATTATGTCTTAGTATGCCGTTAAAAACTCAGTTGCACTTCCTTCAACGTGGCTTTTACAGCAGGAATAGAGCATAAAAAGCTGAAGTTCAAGTCACTGGTTCTGTGGTGATTCTATCTGCAAAGTCTGCAACAGTGCACCCTACGGAGGAGCAGGGTATTACTGACAGCAACTTCCAGATTGCCACATTTAACTGTGCCGTGCGGACGCCAGAAGTTGCTGTCCGTTTTACACAGTAATGATGGCGAACACTGACAGTTTTGCCGTTATTGCAGCAGCAAGGTGTATAAAATTGAGGGGCCTAGATAGAGTGGATAGGAAACGCCTATTTCCCTTAGGAGAGGTCAATACCCATAGATTTAAAGTAATGGGTAGAAGGATTAGAGGGGAGTTGAGAGATTTTTTTCACCCAACGGTGAGGGGTCTGGAACATACTGAAAGGGTGGTAGAGGCCGAAACACTCATCACATTTAAAAAGTACTTGGGAAGACCGAAGCCATTGTTTTCGGTCCCTGCCACAAACTCAGTTCCCTAGCCATTGACTCCATCCCTCTCCCTAACATCTGTGTGAGGCTGAACCACACTGTTTCCAACCTTGGTGTCATATTTGACCCTGAAATGAACTTCCGACCACATATCCGTGACATAACTAGGACCGCCTATTTTCATCTCCGTAACATTGCCCGTTTCCACCCTTGCCTCAGCTCATCTGCTGCTGAAACCCTCATCCATGCTTTTGTTACCTCTAGACTTGACACTTCCAACGCACTGCTGGCTGACCTCTCACATTCTACCCTATGGAAACTGAAGGTCATCCAAAACTCGGCTGGCCATGTCCTAACTCGCACCAAGTCCCATTCACCCATCACTCCTGTGCTCGCTGACCTACATTGGCTCCCGGTTAAGCAACGCCTCTTTCAAAATTCTCATCCTTGTTTTCAAAGTCCTCCATGGCCTCGCCTCTCCCTATCTCTGAAATCTCTTCCAGCTCCACAACCCCCTCTCTTTCCACCCCCCTCTCTTTCCACGCCCCCCCCCCCCCAGAGATATCTGCGCTCCTCTAATTCTGCCCTTTTGAGCATATCTGATTATAATCGCTCAACCTTTGGTGGCTGTGCCTTCTATTGCCTAGGCCCTAAGCTCTGGAATTCCCTGCCTAAAACACTCCGCCTCTCTACCTCTCCTTTTTAGACGCTCCTTAAAACCTACCTCTTTGACCAAGCTTTTGGTCACCTGCCCTAATTTCTCCTTGTGTGGCTCGATGCCAATTTTTTTGTCTTGTAATACTCCTGTGAAGCACTTTGGGACATTTTACTATGTTAAGGCGCTATATAAATACTTCTTGTTGGATATGCACTTGGAAGTGCTGTAACCTGCAAGGCTACGGACCAAGAGCTGCAAAGTGGGATAAGGCTGGATTGGTCTCTTTCGACCGGCACAGACACGATGGGCCGAATGGCCTTCTGTGCCATAACTTTCTATGAAATTCCAGGCCTCACCAGAATAGTGGTTTTATAGCAGACAACATGGGAAGTAATAATGAATGCTAACATCTGTTCACATTACGTAGAATTTAATTCATTTCACCTTTTAAGGACAAATACATAAATTCAGATATATAAATTTTCATGTATTGGGTTATTTACACTAAAACTTTGCATGTTATAGTGGAGTATTTCTTTCTTGGAAATGCTTTGTGTATAACTTATAATTCAAAATCATTGCATTAAAAATGTTGAATTATTTAATGGTTTGTATTAAGTAAAGTGCAAATCTATTTGAATACCAGGTAATTTGAACTAAATAAGTGATCCCAACACCAACCACTGCAAAACACCACTCCTCTTTCCAATCTGAGAAATTTCTCTTTACTTGTACCCTTTGCTTTCTGCCTTCCAATCATCTCTCCATCTATTTTCCCACATCCCCCTTTATTCCATGTGCCATTAGCTTTGCCACAAGTCTCTTGTATGGTACCTTATCAAATGCTTTCTGAAAATCCATTTAAACCACTATTTCCTTTTATCTTCTATTTCTTTAAATAATTCTATAAGGTAGGTCAAGCACAACCTTTCCTTTAGAAATCTGTGCTGACTTGCCTTGATTAATTTGTTTCTCTTCAAATGCTTAGTACCTTAATCCCATGCTATAGACGTTAGGATCTATTGTGTGCGCATGCTGCTGACCGTGCAGTCCAATTGATTGCACATGTATGTGACCTCTGACCTTGAGGTCCATGCTTGTAAAAATGAATCTATTTCATTTTGGGCTTGTTTTCTATTTAATATTTCAACATTTGTGGGGCAGTTTTCTGCAAGTTTATTCTGCAGCTTTTACTGTCAAGCATGTTTTCTACTTTTTGTTTTAAATTTAAAGATTTCTCGTGAATTTCTTTCTAATATTTTTGGGTGGACATCTGTACCCCATCTACCTTGTAACAACTTAAACACTGCCACACGATGATCAACATTGAGAAATCGTCTAGTACTTTACACATTTTATATCTATTTTCATTCAACATCAACCAGTTGCTAACTTTGCCTCGGCTCCTAGTGGCAGTGGACAAACATGATGAAATGATGCCGTTCATGTCCTTCCGTGAGGATGCAAATAACAATGGCTGATGCTGGAACCCACTGTAATATGGGGATTTGAAGAAACATTTCAAAATAAGGAACAGTTTTCAATTATTCAACCCATTGTGTCATTGTAGTTAGCCTATTCCCATATTCCAGGCATGTAACTCAATCTCTGTCATCAGTAGTGAGATGATGGCTTAGTTTCTGTTTGGATATACTTCAGAGAGTGAAACCCATTAATCCTTCTGGCTTGCTTGTTTTGAAGGTTGGAATAATACTGCAGTGCCTGTCACTTTACAAATTTATGATGGTGATGGTGTGCTTACAAGAAGTACTTGTAGTCAGAAAGAGGCACATGTAACAAGGGTAATACAGTAATCATGGGGGACTTTAATCTACATATAGACTGGGCAAACCAAATTTGTAGTAATAGTGTGGAGGGCAAATTCATGGAATGTATACAAGATAGTTTTCTAGATCAGTATGTTGAGGAATCAACTAGGGAACAGGCTATTTTAGATCTAGTATTGTGTAACAAGAAAGGGTTAATTAAAAACCTGATAGTAAAGGGGCCTTAAGGGAAGAGTGACCATAATATGATAGAATTTTATATTGAGTTTGAAAATGATTTGGTTAAATCCGAAACTAGTATCTTAAATCTAAACAAAGCAAACTACGTACGAGGGTCGTGGATAACACGTTTAGTGAGTTGGTCACACCGCAGGTAAGGGCTGCACAGGCAGAAGGGAAATGGGTGACCATCAGGCAGAGCAGTAGAGGCAGGCAGGTAGTGCAGGGGACCCCTGTGGCTATCCCCCTCTCAAACAGGTATACCGATTTGGATACTGTTGAGGGGGATGACTTACCAGAGGAAGGCAGCAGCAGCCAACTTCCTGGCACATGGGGTGCTTCTGCTGCTCAGGAAGGGAGGAAAAAGAGTGGGAGAGCAATAGTGGTAGGGGATTCTATCGTAAGGGGAACAGATAGGCGTTTCTGTGGCCGTAGACGTGACTCCAGGATGGTTTGTGCCTCCCTGGTGCCAGGGTCAAGGATGTCACTGAGCGGCTGCAGGGCATTCTGAAAAGGGAGGGTGAACAGTCAGAGGTCGTGGTTCACATTGGGACCAACGACAAGGGTAGGAAGAGGGATGAGGTCCTGCAGCAAGAATTTAGGGAGCTAGGTAGCAGATTAAAGAGCAGGACCTCAAAGGTTGTAATCTCTGGATTACTCCCGGTGCCACGTGCTAGCGAGTATAGGAATAGGAGGATAGAGCAGATGAATGCGTGGCTAAAGAGTTGGTGCAGAAAGGAGGGCTTGTTTCCTGGATCACTGGGTCTGCTTCTGGGGAAGGTGGGACTTGTACAAGCCGGACGGGTTGCACCTGAACCAGAACGGGACAAATATCCTTGCGGGGAGGTTTGCTAGCACTGTTGGGGGGGGGGGGGGGGTTAAACTAACTTGGCAGGGGATGGGATACAGAGTGGAGCTATAATAGGGGGTGATGTACAGCCAAATATAGAGGAAAAAACAAGTCCGACTGGAAGGCAGAGCAAATATGTAGCGGCACAAGGGAGTAGGGCAAGGCTGAATGGCATTTATTTTAATGCAAGGAGTCTTGCGAATAAGGTGGATGAACTGAAGTTGTTGATGAACACATGGGAGTATGATATTGTTGCTATCATGGAGACATGGTTGAGGGAGGGGCAAGACTGGCAGCTCAATATTCCGGGGTATAGAATCTTCAGGCGAGACAGAGGGGTGGGGGGGTAAAAGAGGAGGGGAGTGTCGCAATATTAAATAAAGAGTCAATTACTGCTGTAAGGAGGGATGATATATTAACAGGTTTCTCTAATGAGGCCATATGGGTTGAACTTAAAAACAAAAAGGGGGCAAGCAGTTTGCTGGGAGTGTACTATAGGCCCCCAAACAGTGTCGGGGAGATAGAGGAACAGATATGTAGGCAAATCTCAGAGAAGTGTGCAAATAATAGGGTAATAATAGTGGGGGATTTCAACTTCCCCAATATTAACTTGGATAGTCAGAGTGTGAAAGGCTTAGAGGGTGCAGAATTCTTAAAGTGCATCCAGGAGAGCTTTTTGAGCCAGTATGTAGAAAGTCCTACAAGAGAGGGGGCGGTACTGGACCTAATTCTAGGGAATGTGGCCGGGCAAGTGGTAGATGTGTTAGTAGGTGAGCACTTTGGTGACAGTGACCAAAGTTCGGTGAGATTTAAGGTAGTCATGGAAAAGGACAAGGATGGACCGGAAATAAAGGTTCTAAATTGGGGGAAGGCTGATTTTAATATGATAAGGCAGGATCTGGCCAATGTGGACTGGGATCAGCTACTTGAAGGAAAATCCACATCGGAGCAATGGGAGTCTTTCAGAAAAGAAATTGAGAGAGTACAATGGCAACATGTTCCCGTAAAGGTCAAGGGTGGGACCAACAAGCCCAGGGAACCTTGGATGTCAAGGGATATACGAGAATGGATTGGGAAAAAAAGGGGGGCTTTGGGCAGATACAAAGGACTAAAGACAGAGGAAGCCCTAGAGGAGTATAAAAAGTGCAGGGGGATACTTAAAAAAAAAGAAATTAGGAGAGCGAGGAGGGGCCATGAAATAACACTGGCGAGCAATATAAAGGAAAATCCTAAGGTGTTTTATAAGTATATTAAGGGCAAGAGGATAACTAGGGAAAGAGTAGGGCCCATTAGGGACCAAAGTGGCAAGCTGAGTGTAGAGCCAGAAGATGTAGGTGGGGTTTTTAAATGAATTTTTTGCATCTGTGTTCACTATGGAGAAGGACGATGTGGACATAGAAATCGGGCAGGGGGACTGTGATATACTTGAATATATTAGCATCGAGAGGGAGGAGGTACTAGCGGTTTTAGCAGGCTTAAAAGTGGATAAATCCCCAGGCCTGGACGAGATGTATCCCAGGCTACTATGTGAGGCAAAGGAGGAGATTGCAGGAGCTCTGACACAAATTTTCAGAACCTCTCTGGCCACAGGGGATGTGGCCGGCGCGGACGTGATGGGCCGAAGGGCCTCTTTCTGTGCTGTATAACTCTATGACTCTATGTATAAGGGGCGAGTTGGCTAAGTTAGATTGGGAAACAACATTAAAAGTCAGGTATGACGGTAGCCAAGCAATGGTTAGCATTTAAAGAATTAATACATAATTTACAACAAATATACATTCCTTTAAGGCACAAAAACCCCACAGGAAAAGTGGTCCAACCGTGGCTAACAAGAGAAGTATTAGATCAAAGAAAGAGGCTTATGATGTTGCCAAAAAGAGTAGGAAGCCTGAGGATTGGGAGGATTTTAGAATTCAGCAAAGGAGGACCAAGAAATTGATGAGGAAAGAGAAAAAAGAATGAGAGTAAATTAGCAAGAGATATTAAACAGATTGTAAACGTTTCTATAGTTATAGGGAAATTGACGGGATTAAAGGCCGATAAATCCCCAGGGCCTGATGATCTACATCCTAGGGTACTTAAGGAAGTGGCCCTAGAAATAGTAGATGCATTGCTGGTCATCTTCCAAAATTCTATAGACTCTGGAACAGTACCCATGGATTGGAGGGTAGCTAATGTTACCCCACTATTCAAAAAAGGTGGTAGAGAGAAAACGGGGAATTATAGACCGGTAAGCCTGACATCGGTAGTGGGGAAAATGCTAGAGTCCATTATAAAAGATGTAATAGCAGAGCATTTGGAAAACTGACAGGATCGGACAAAGTCAACATGGATTTACAAAAGGTAAATCATGCTTGACTAATCTACTGGAATTTTTTGAGGATGTAACTGGTAGAATAGATAGGGAGAACCAGTGGATGTGGTGTATTTGGACTTTCAGAAGGCTTTCGATAAGATCCGCATAAGAGATTAGCGTGTAAAGTTAAAGCACATGGGATTGGGGGCAAGGTACTGACTTGGATAGAGAACTGGTTGGCAGACAGGAAGCAAAGAGTTGGACTAAACCGGTCTTTTTCCGAGTGGCAGGCAGTGACTAGTGGGGTACCGCAGGGATCGGTCCTAGGACCCCAGCTGTTCACAATATATATTAATGATCTAGACGAGGGAACTAGATGCAATATCTCCAAGTTTGCAGACGACACAAAGCTGGGTGGGCGTGTGTGCTGTGAGGAGGATGACGAGAAACTCCAGTATGATTTGGACAGGTTGGGTGATTGGGCAGAAGCATGGCAGATGCAGTATAATGTGAATAAATGCGAGGTTATCCACTTTGGTGTCAAAAACAGGAAGGCAGATTATTATCTGAACGGCAATAGATTGGGAAAAGGGGAAGTGCAACGAGACCTGGGTGTCCTTGTGCACCAGTCGCTGAAGGTAAACATGCAGGTGCAGCAGGCGGTTAAGAAGGCAAAATGATATGTTGGCTTTCGTAGCGAGAGGGTTCGAGTACAGGAACAAGGATGTCTTGCTGCAGTTGTAAAGGGCCTTGGTGAGACCACACCTTGAGTATTGTGTGCAGTTTTGGTCGCCTTATCTGAGGAAGGATGTTCTTGCCATGGAGGGAGTGCAGTGAAGATTCACCAGACTGATACCTGGGATGGCAGGAATGACGTACGAAGAGAGATTGTGTCAATTGGGCTTGTATTCGCTAGAGTTTAGAAGAATGAGAGGGGATCTCATTGAAACTTATAAAATTCTAACAGGACCAGACAGACTAGATACAGGAAGGATGTTCCTGATGGTGGGGAGTCCAGAACCAGGGGTCACAGTCTAAGGACAAGGGGTAAGCCATTTAGGACAGATGAGGAATTTCTTCAGCCAGAGAGTGGTGAACCTGTGGAATTCTCTACCACAGAAGGCAGTGGAGGCCAATTCATTAAATATATTCAAGAAGAAGTTAGATATATTTCTCAAGGCTAAAGAGATCAAGGGATATGGGGAGAAGGCAGGGACAGGGTACTGAATTTGGATGATCAGCCATGATCTCATTGAATGGCGGAGCAGGCTCGAGGGGCCGAATGGTCTACTCCTCCTATTTTCTATGTATGTGAATTGGAAGAGATTAGTGAAAGTAAACGTGGGCCCATTAGAGGCAGAGACAGGAGAAATTATAATGGGCAATAAGGAAATGGCAGAGACATTAAACAAATACTTTGTATCTGTCTTCACAGTAGAAAAAACAAAACATTCTGGAAATAATGGGAAACCAAGGATCTAGAGAGAATGGGGAACTTAAAGAAATCAATATAAGTAAAGACATAGTACTGGAGAAATTAATGGGACTAAGTGGCGACAAATTCCCAGGACCTGACGACCTGCATCCTAGAGTTTTAAGAGCTAGCTGCAGAGATAGTGGATGCACTGGTATTAATCTTCCACAATTCCCTAGATTCTAGAACAGTCCCCAAGTATTGGAAGGTAGCAAACATAACCCAGCTATTTAAGAAGGGAGGAAGAGAAAAAAAAAACAGGGAACTATAGGCCAGTTACCCTGACATCAGTAGTAGGCAAAATGCTAGAATCTATTATAAAATCCGAAAATGCTGGAGAAATTCAGCAGGCCAGTCAGCATCTGTGAAGAGAGAAACAGAGTTAATGTTTCAGGTCGATGACCTTTTGTCAGAACTGGAAAAAAGCAGGAAATGGAACAGATTTTTAAGCAAGTGAAGAGGCTGGGAAATGGGGGTGGGGGTGAAAGAACAAAAGGGAAGGTCTGTGATAGGATGGAAGGCAGGAGAGATTAAGAGACATTGAGAGATATTCAAGGCAAAAGGAGATGGTAATGGGACAGGTTAAGAAACAAAGGATGGCTCTAGATGAAGTGTAAATTGTGCTGGCAGAATGGAAGACAGCTGTCAAGTGGGAGAGGAGAACAGAACAAAAGTGTGGATAAAAAAAATATATATGCTAGGGGCCGGGGTTATGATTTGAAATTGTTGAGCTCTATGTTGAGTCCAGAAGGCTGTAAAGTGCCTGATCGAAAGATGAGGTGCTGTTCCTCAAGCTTACGCTGAGCTTCCGTGGAATAATGCAAGAGGCCGAGGACGGTGAGGAAGTGGAGCGGTGAATTAAAGTGACTGGAAGCTCTGAGTCCCCCTTACGGACTGAATGGAGGTGTTCTGCAAAGTGGTCACCCAATCTGCGTTTGGTCTCCTCAATGTAGGGGAGACCACATCGTGAGCAACGAATACAGTATACTAAATTGCAAGAAGTACATGTAAATCGCTGTTTCACCTGGAAGGGGTGTTTGGGGCCCTGGACAGTGGGAAGGGGGGAGGTATAAGGGCATGTGTTGCATCTCCTGCACTTGCACGGGAAGGTACCGGGGGAAGGGGTGTTGGGGATGATAGAGAAGTGGACTAGGGTGTCGTGGAGGGAGTGGTCCCTACGGAATGCTGTAAGGGGAGGTGAAGGGAAGATGCCTTTGGTGGTGGGATCACGCTGGAGGTGGCGGAAATGGCGGAGGATGATCCGTTGAATGTGGAGGCTGGTGGGATGAAAGGTGAGGACAAGGGGAACTCTATCGTGGTTCTGGGAGGGAGGGGCAAGGGCGAGGGCAGAAGTGCGGGAGATAGAACGGGCACGATCAAGGGCCGTGTCAACCACTGTAGAGGGGGAATTCTCGGTTGAGGAAAAAGGAAGACGTGTTGGAAGCACTGGTATGGAAGGTGGCATCGTCGGAGCAGATGCGGCGGAGACGGAGAAACTGGGAGAATGGAATAGAGTCCTTACAGGAAGCGGGGTGGGAGGAAGTGTGGTCCAGGTAGCTGTGGGAGTCAGTGGGCTTGTAGTGAATGTTTGTCAATAACCTATCCCCAGAGATGGAGACGGAGAAGTCGAGGAAGGGAAGAGTCGGTGATGGACCATGTGAAGGTGAGGGAAGGGTGGAAATTGGAAGCAAAGTGAATGAAATTATCTAGTTCAGGGCGAGAGCAGGAAACGGCACTGATACAGTCATCAATGTACTGGAAAAAGAGGTGCGGGAGGGGACCCGAGTAGGACTGGAACAAAGAGTGCTCCACATATCCCACGAAAAGGCAGGCATAGCTAGGACCCATGCGGGTACCCATAGCAACACCTTTGATTTGGAGGAAGTGAGTGGAGTCAAAGGAGAAGTTGTTCAATGTGAGACCAAGTTCAGCCAGGCGGAGGAGGGTGGTGGTGGAAGGGGACTGGTTGGGCCTCTGCTCAAGGAAGAAGTGGAGCGCCCTCAGGCCATCCTGGTGGGTGATGGAGGTGTAGAGGGATTGTACGTCCATGGTGAAAAGGAGGCAGTTGGGGCCAGGAAACTGGAAACTGTTAAAGTGGATGAGGGTGTCTGAAGAGTCGCGGATGTAGGTGGGAAGAGACTGGACAAGGGGAAAAAATAGAGTCAAGATAGGAAGAGATAAGTTCCATGGGGCAAGAACAGGCTGAAACGATGGGTCTACCAGGGCAGTCCTGTTTGTGGATCTTGGGAAGGAGGTAGAAGCGGGCTGTGCGGGGTTGGGGAACTCTGAGGTTGGCGGCCGTGGGGGGAAGATCTCCAGAGGAGATGAGGTCAGTGATGGTCTTGGAAACGGTGGCTTGATGTTCGGTAGTGGGGTCACGGTCCAGGCAGAGGTAGGAGGAGGTGTCTCTTAATCTCTCCTGCCTTCTATCCTATCACTGGCCTTCCCTTTTGTTCTTTCATCCCCTCCCCCTTTCCCAGCCACTACACTTGCTTAAAAATCTGTTCCATTTCCTGCTTTTTCCTGAAACGTTAACTCTGTTTCTTTCTTCACAGATGCTGCCTGACCTGTTGAGTTTCTCCAGCATTTTCTGTTTTTATTTCAGATTTCCAGCATCTGCTGTATTTTCTTTTTGTATTTTGTGCTAGAATCTATTATTAGGAATGTGGTAATAATTAATGGACAGAAAACAGAGTGTAGGAATAAACTGATCATTTTCAGGTTGGCAGGCTGTAACTAGTGGGGTACCGCAAGGATCAGTGTCTGGGCCTCGGCTATTTACAATCTATATTAATGACTTCGATGAAGGGACTGAGTGTAACGTATCCAAGTTTGCTGATGATACAAAGTTAGGTGGGAAAGTAAGTTGTGAGGAGGATACAAAGTGGCTGCAGAGAGATATAGACAGGCTGGCTGAGTGGGCAAGAACATGGCAAATGGAATACAATGTGGGGAAGTTTGAAGTTATCCACTTTGATAGGAAAAACAAAAAAGTAGAAATATTTTTTGAATGGTAAGACTGGGAAATGTTTGCATTCAGAGGGACCTGGGTGTCCTTGTACATGAATCACTGAAAGGTAACATGCAGGTACAGCAAGCAATTAGGAAAGCAAATGGTATGTTAGCTTTTGTTACAAAGGGATTAGAGTATAAGAGTAAAGAAGTCTTACTACAATTATATAGGGCATTGGTGAGGTCACACCTGGAGTATTGTGTACAGTTCTGGTCTCCTTACCCAAGGAAAGACATACTTGCTTTAGAGGGAGTGCAGCAAAGGTTCACTAGACTGGTTCCTGGGATGAGGGGATTGCTGTATTAGGAGAGATTGAGTAGACTAGGCCTATATTCCTTAGAATTTAGAAGAATGAGAGGTGATCTAATTGAAACATGTAAAATTCTTAAGGGGTTAATGCTGGGAAAATATTTCCCCTGGCTGGGGAATCTAGAACACCGGGTCACAGTCACAGAATAGGGGGTCGGCCATTTAGAACTGAGATGAGGAAAAATTTCTTCACTCAAACCTTGGTGGTGGAAAAATTACTGGAAAGAATTCTGAAGGACAGGATAAATCTTTATTTAGAAAGACACGGATTAATCAAGGATAGTCAGCACGGATTTGTTAAAGGAAGCTCGTGTCTGACAAACTTGATTGACTTTGAGGAGGTAACAAGGAGAGTAGATGAGGGTAGTGTGTTTGATGTAGTGTATATGGACTTTAGCAAGGCTTTTGATAAGGTTCCACATGGCAGACTGGTCACGAAGTTAAAAGCCCATGGGATCCAGGGCAAAGTGTCAAATTGGATTCAAAACTGGCTCGGAGACAGGAAGCAGAGGGTAATGGTTGATGGGTGTTTTTGTGACTGGAAGGCTGTTTCCAGTGGGGTGCCGCAGGGCTCAGTACTAGGTCCCTTGCTTTTTGTGGTATATATCAACGATCTAGACTTGAATATAGGGGGTATGATTAAGAAGTTTGCAGATGATACTAAAATCGGCTGTGTGGTTGATACTGAAGAAGGAAGCTGTAGACTGCAGGAAGATATCAATAAATTGGTCAGGTGGGCAGAATAGTGGCAAATGGAATTCAATCCGGAGAAGTGTGAGGTAATGCATTTGGGGAGGGCTAACAAGGAAAGGGAATACACATTAAATGGTAGGACACTGAGTAGTGTAGAGGAACAAAGGGACCTTGGAGTGCATGTCCACAGATCCCTGAAGGTAGCAGGCCAGGTAGATAAGGTGGTTAAGAAGGCATACGGAATGCTTGCCTTTATTAGCCGTGGCATAGAATACAAGAGCAGGGGGGTTATGCTTCAACTGTATAAAACACTAGTTAGGCCTCGGCTAGAGTACTGCGTGCAGTTCTGGTCACCACCTTACAGGAAAGATGTGATTGCCCTGGAGAGGGTACAGAGGAGATTTACAAGGATGTTGCCAGGAGTAGAGAATCTTAGCTATGAGGAAAGACTGGATAGGCTGGGTCTGTTTTCTTTGGAACAGAGGAGGCTGAGGGGAGACCTTTTACTGAGGTGTATAAAATTGAGGGGCATAGATAAAGTGGATAGAAAGGACCTATTTCCTTTAGCAGAGGGGTCAAAAACCAGGGGGCACAGATTTAAAGTAATTGGGGGAAGGTTTAGAGGGGATTTGAGGAGAAATATCTTCACCCAGAGGGTTGTGGGGATCTGGAACTCACTGCCTGAAAGGGTGAGTTTTTACACATTTAAAAAGTACTTGGATGTGCACTTGGGATGCTCTAACCTGCAGGGCTACGGACCAAGAGCTGGGAAGTGGGATTAGGCTGGATAGCTCTTTGTTGGCCGGCGCGGACACGATGGGCCGAAATGACCTCCTTCCATGACGATAGCAAAATACTGCGGATGTTGGAAATCCGAAAGAAGGGTTCGACCCAAAACGTCAACTCCAATTTCTCTCCACGGATGTTGCCTGACCTGCTGAGTTTTTCCAGCATTTTCTGTTGTTATTTTGGCCTCCTTCCATGCTGTAACTTTCTATGATTTCTATTCTATTCTAAAGGGTTGTGGATCTTTGGAATTCTCTACCCCAGACAGCTGTGGATGCTCAGTCGTTTAATATATTCACGACAGAGGTCGATACATTTTTGGGAATTAAGGGATATGGGGATAGTGTGGGAAGGTGGAGTTGAGGTAGATGATCAACCATGATCTTGTTGAATGACCTGAGCAGGCTCAAGGGGCCAAAATGGCTTACTCCAGCTCCTATTTCTTATGTTCTTCTGAAACTATTTTCTGTAGATTTATCACCAAGTCCAAAAGAAAACTACTGTAAGTAGTCTCTTAGTTTAAAAACAGTGCTTTCCATACAGTTCCTATCGCAAGTATTCTATAAACAAACTGAAATAGAAATATGAACAGCATTTTAGACTATAGTTTAGATTTGAGTTTTCCGTTTGCTAATACAGCAAATGTTAGGCCTTTTATATATTTAGGCACAATTGTACCTTGATAGTTCTTGCATGTGCTGTTCATGCAGTTTAAAGATACACAAAGGGAACTGATCAAATACATATCTATTTACTTTGTACTTGGTGAATTAATGCTACTCAATCACAAAAAATGAAAACTGATAGCTTACCTAGAGGATATTCAGTGTCTGTCAGTGAAATATTCAAGCAAGGGGTTCAGATAGCAGTTTATATTTAACAGCCAAACCCTGAGTATAGCATATGTCTTAAATTCACAGTTTTTAGTTTTATTTATAATATATTAAAAGAGTGATTTTTTTTTAAAGGGACCTCTAGGTAAGTTTCCCCCTTTTTATGATTTTTGACTGCTGTGGCTGGGTGTCCAGGATTGGCTTGCCTGAGAAACCCAACAATTTAGCTTGGGGCTCCCAACTTCATTAACCTCATGAGAACCTGAGCTGAATGGGACTCCGATCTGCAAACTCTGGTACTGTTAGTACACTAAATTCACCTTGAACTTTTAATAAATAGCATTGATGGAGGCTGGTTCCTTGATTGCTATAAATGTCTTCATTGAAGTAGTGCCACATGACATAGGATACAGTATTGTGTGTATCCTGTATGACCTGCAAGATCCTGATACATTATCCTCAATAGTAAATTGCACAAAACTTAAGTCATCTGCGTATTATAACTTGGTTATGTTGCTAAAAGCAAACTTGTTGAGGATAAAAATAATTCTTCATTGAGGAACCTTGCTTAATATCTAATAGTTCTGATTTCCTTGTTAATGTTCTTCAACTTTCACCATCAAAAACAGATTAACTGGCCACCTCTGGGATCTTGCTGTGAATAAACTGACTGCCATATTTGCCTCCATAACAGAATCTACATTTTAAATCAATTAGTTCTATATGAAGTGCTTTCAGGTGTTTCTGAGATATGATAAGGTGTTATAAATTCGTCTATCTTTCTGTTCTGGCTTCATACTCTGAGGATATTGCTGGAAGATCAAGAAAGTTCAGTTGAGGTTCACTGCTGAATATTTGTGTCAGCCGTGGCTCAGTGGCTAGCACTTCTCGCCTCTGAGTCAGAAGGTTGTGGGTTCAAGTCCCAGTCTAGACACTTGAGCACAAAAATCTAGGCTGACACTTCAGTGCCGTACTCTGGGACTGCTGCACTGTCGGAGGTGCCGTCCTTTGGATATGACGTTAAACCGAGGCCTTGTAAAAGATCCCATAGCGCTATTTCGAAGAAGCGCAGGGGAGTTATCCCCGGTGTCCTGGCCAATATTTATCCCTCAGTCAACATCACTAAAAACAGATTATCTGGTCATTATCACATTGCTGTTTGTGGGAGATTGCTGTGCGAAAATTGGCTGCCACATTTCCTACATTACAACAGTAACTACACTTCAAAAAGTACTTCATTCGCTGTAAATTGCTTTGGGACGTCTGGTGGTTGGTCCTTTTTTTTCTTTCCTCTTTTTCTCTCTCCCCCTCTCATTTTCTCTCTCCCCCTCTCTTTTTCTCTCTCCCCCTCTCTTTTCCTCTCTCCCCCCTCACTTTTTCTCTCTCCCCCTCTCTTTTTCTCTCTCCTCCCCTCTCTCTTTCTCTCTCCCCCTCTCTCTTTCTCTCTCCCCCCTCTCTCTTTCTCTCTCCCCCCTCTCTCTTTCTCTCTCCCCCCTCTCTCTTTCTCTCTCCCCCCTCTTTCTCTCTCCCCCCTCTCTCTTTCTCTCTCCCCCTCTCTCTTTCTCTCTCCCCCCCTCTCTCTTTCTCTCTCCCCTCTCTCTTCACTCTCCCCCCTCTCACTTTCTCTCTCCCCCCTCTCTCTTTCTCTCTCCCCCCTCTCTCTTTCTCTCTCCCCCCTCTCTCTTTCTCTCTCCCCCTCTCTCTTTCTCTCTCCCCCCCTCTCTCTTTCTCTCTCCCCCCTCTCTCTTTCTCTCTCCCCCCTCTCTCTTTCTCTCTCCCCCCCCCTCTCTTTTTCTCTCCCCCTGATATTTTGAAGTGGAAGGCTATTATGTTGGTGAAAAAGGAATACAGGGTTCAGCAGAGAATTAAAAGTTACGTCAGCAAATAGATTCACAAAAAACCACCTCAGTGAAAGTAGATCTAATTTGAGGACCCAGTAAACAGTTAATCTAATGTATGTCTTTTCATCAAGATGATATATATTTAGAGGAGAATGTGTGAGCATATTTGTCTAATAAATATTAATATAACAACTTTTTGATATCTGTCTTTCAAGGCTTTTATTGCGCCCTGATGGTTGTGCTGGCAGTTATAATCTTTGGATGTATAATTCGATTGCACTAGCCCACGGTAAGCACTGTTTAGCATTTATTTCCTTTCATTTTCTGAAATCTTGGAAAAACAACAAAGATGCATCAATAAAAACATGAGTTTTTATCCTGTGATTTTGGTTTAATGCAAATTATAGTGTTAATTATTTTAATGAACTTCAGTTGCATGGCTTTTTGAAATCATGCAGCGTTCTACACACAGATGTTGGGAGCACAAGTGTTCTTTATCATCAGGAAAAGCCTTTTTACTTGGGGGTAAACAGCCTTTTGCAAGGTGCGAGAAACCAAAAAAGGGAGATTTACATTATCTTCATTACCCAGAAAGTAAAGTTGTTGTTTACGATCAGTTAGATGTCACGATCTGATTTTTGTCTAATTTCAGGTACAAGGAAGAGAAGACAAAGATTCCAAACTGCACTTTATGCATGTGGGTCAAGTTTAATGTGTGCCTTTTGGGAGTCAGAATTCAGTTGAACCTTGCAACAAACTCTCCTTACTGTGACAAGAAGACAACAACTGAAGACTCTTCAAAACCTGATGGTATCCAAAGCTGTATCTGGTTTACTATTTATGAACATAGGATATGTTTTTGAATATTCCAAAGGACGTTTGAACTGGCGCAATGCACCAAAGGAAAGACCGACTGCTCAGTGCCATTGTACTGGTCTCGCTAGACGTGCTCCTATCTAGTTATCCAGCCAGCTAAACACTCATTCAAATAATTCCTTGACAAGCGGGTTTGCTGTTTTGAAGCTTTACTTGAACAAATTTGTGAAACTGTAAACAAAGACAAAGTATGTTTTGTACATAGAACTGAGTACTATACATTAGATGTTACATAAGATATAAACTTATTTATAACAATAGAATAGACTAATTGTATAACTAAATGGCCCTTGAGCTAAACTTCTGTAACTAACACTAATAACTTATAAACAAAGTATTGTCAAATACTACACTGACAAGGTTGCTATCCTGTTATTAAACAAAGATACTCACAGACATTGCATCTTGGCTAGCATATAAGATGAGATGTCACCGGATTGAGAATCCCTCATGTCAGATTCTCCATAACTCTGCCAGGTTCTTCCTGGAATACTACTTCCAGGGTCAAACAGGAAGAAAGGTCAAATGACCTATTGCAGTATACTAACACTGCTATACACTAACTACCACTAGAGGGTGCTATCTGCATGTAATAAATCCAGAACAGCCACAAGGGCTCAAACCATTGATGTGGAGCAGTAATTTTCAAGAGTGTCCAAGCCTTGGCTCTGAGAATCTGAGCTTTGAAGCACATGCACTTCAGTCCTAATTGCACTTAAATTTCTTATTTACTAGTTTGAATTTTGGGGACTTGGGAGGTTTGGAAAATACTGTTTTTAGCCCTGTTGTCACATTGGTGGATAAATCCTAAATCAGGCCCCCTTGAGAGATATGCAAGTTAATGGGAGCTTGGAATTAAACTGCAGGTGACCTTTGATGCATCAAAGTGGTCTGTGAAGACGCTTGGACATCGATGCCTTGGGGGTGGGGGAGGGGGAATATCAGAACCATGTCCTCGGCCTCTTGCATTGTTCCACTGAAGCTCAACGTAAGCTCGAGGAACAGCACCTCATCTTTCGATTAGGCACCTTCCAGGCCAATCTTCGCCACAGCTGGGACTAGTTTTACACTTTTTATTAAAGCAGCATTGTCCCTTTATTTGGCGGTGTTTAATGTTAGTTGCTAATATTGCACTGGGATTCTGCCCCAGTAATCTGCTAAATTAAAAAAAATGTAATAGATAAATTATTCAGAGTATCACTGCTGGTGTCCTGTATTGCACTAGTATGAACATTCCATTTTCACACAGTAGCTACTCGTCTCAAATTGGTGACATGGCCAGTTTAATGCCAACTTGTGGGACGTGTTGACCCTTTGCAAACTCGTTTCACATTGTAGCTTTGCATTTGGCAGGCAGAGGAGATTTTCAAAGTCAAGCTGGGATAGGTTTCAACCTTGGCTGCCATTGGTAAAAGGATATTCTAATGCCTGCACCAATCTCCAGGTCCATGTAATATTTTAATCCTAGATGCTGGCTTAAATAAAATCATGTTAGTGGAATCTGTTCTCTCTTTCATCTGCCGTGGCAATATTAAAGAAAGAACTTGCATTTATATAGTGCATTTCACGACCCCCAGATGTCCGAAAGTGCTTCACAGCCAATGAAATATTTTTGGAAGTGTAGTCACTGTTGTAATGTAGGAAACATGGCAGCCAACTTGCGCACAGCAAGGCCCCACAGACAGCAATGAGATATAAATGACCGGATAATCTGTTTTAGTGAATGTTGGTTGAGGGATAAATATTGGTCAGGACCATCGGCTAAGGAATCTTCTACTTTGGTTATAAAACTAATTCAAAGTTGGTAAATTTTAAACAATTCTGAAACTCTTGTTAGATTAAAATGCAGCTTGATGCACAAGTAACAGTTAGAGACTCTTCAGGAATTTCAAGGCTGAGCTTATCTGAACAGCACAGCTCTTGCAAGGCTACTTACTTCAAGAGCTTGTTGCTCCAGCTCTGATACGACCAAGAGGTTGGGTGGTCCTCCCTGGTCCTATTTCTCTCCCGGGTATTGTCCCATACAAAAGGGAGTGCACATGTGTGGGGCTTTTGCTTGCATCATACATACTGAGAGGAAGAAGCAGCAAAATGCAAGCAGCTTGGGGATGTGTTGAATGGAAAACAAGTGAGTGAATGTGTGTAGTGAGGAAGGAGTAATTATAGAAGTTGCTGATTGTGCAAAGACTACTAGGTAAGGACAGAATGTTGTTAGTGGCTGCTATGATGGGAGCAAGGAAAAGGTGAGTGCATCTTGAATAAGAATGAGAGGTGGTGTGTGACTTTGTGATGAATGAAGAAGGAAGTGATGGAGGGTTTGGAATAGATCGGAGTGCTAGGGGAGGGGGATGAATGACTGCTGCCAGCTGTTCTTGAGAGAGTTGAAGGGAAGAGCATTACTCACCCTTGCTATTGTTTGAGGTTGTTGAAGCACTTCCTGCAGGGTATCCAGATTGTGGGGGTTACAACCTCTGCCACCTTGCTCCATCCCTGCTGCATCATGTGTTTGGGACCCCTGCTTTCACTGCTGAAACACAGGACTTCCCTCCTATACCTTGCCTCTTCCAATAGCACCTCCAGGGAGGTTTCTGAGAATCTGGAGGCTTGCCTGAAACTCATTTTCCCACTCTTCCTTCCAGGCAGAAGAGAATGCAACATTTTAAAAGGCGCATTCCTGCTTTAAGTAGACCTCTGAAGGATCTGCCAGAAATTGCACTAAAAAAGTTGGCAGTTTTCCTTTTCAGCCACAAATCGGATGTGCAACCTACCACTCAGATTTAAGTGAGGCCACAGTTAAAAATTAAAATACCACAGGCCTGAAATTTTCTGGACTGAGTTCACTCACTCCACCCTCTGTCAGCCTGGGGTTAAAACTGGCCGCCTTACACTCGTGTCTCAGTTAGCACCACATGCCTTGACACTGTTGTTATCCTTGAGACTTGTCTATCCCAGTGGAACATGGGAGGCAAGATCAGACTGCCCAGGAGCTCCCTGCAGAGAGGCAGTTAGCAGCAGCTCCATGCCAGTGGTGGTGGAATTCTACTGGGAATTATTTCAGAACAGAAGGTACAAGGGGAAACAGCAGTACACCAAATAGGAAATTAAAAGGTAGATTAGCATAATTTATTTTCAAGGCGTCAGATATTTGGACCTTGGGATCATTCAGCAGCATCAAGGCTGGTGACCAGGATGGGGCTGTTCATGGATCATCCTCCTCCTGTTAGTCAACAGTGCTATCAAATGGCCCTTGCACAACAATAACCTGCTCAGTGATGCTCAGTTTGGGTTCTGCCAGGGCCACTTGGTTCCAGACCTCATTACAGCCTTGGTCCAGACATGCACAAAAGAGTTGAATTCCAGAGGTGAGATGTGAGTGACTGCCCTTGATATCAAGGCAGCATTTGACTAAGTGTGGCATCAAGGAGCCCTCGTAAAATTGAAGTCAATGGGAATCGGGGAAAACTCTCCACTGGTTAGAGTCTAGCCTAGCACAAAGGAAGATGGTTGTAGTTGTTGGAGGCTAATAATGTGCCAGTTCATCGCTGCAGGGCCGTGTCCTAGGTCCAATCATCTTCAGCTGCTTCCTAAATGACCTTCCCTCCATTATAAGGTCAGAAGTGGGGATGTTCAGTGATGGTTGCACTCTACATGGCCGCCTTTGACCTCACAAAGGCCTTTGACACTGTCAACCGTGAGGGATTATGGAGTGTCCTCCTCAAATTCGGCTGCCCTCAAATGTTTGTCACCATCCTCCGCCTGCTTCATGACAACATGCAAACTGTGATCCTGACCAACGTTTCCACCACAGACCCAATTCACGTACGGACCGGGGTCAAGCAAGGCTGTTTCATCACACCAACGCTTTTCTCGATCTTCCTTGTTGCAATGTTCCAGCTCACCCTCAGTAAGCTCCCCGCTGGAGTGGAGCTAATTTACAGAACAAACGGGAAACTGTTCAACCTCCGTCGGCTCCAATCCAGATCCAAGGTCGTCCCATCCTCTTGTCATTGAATTACAGTATGCAGACGACGCTTGCATCTGCGCGCACTCGGAAGTCGAACTCCAAACCATCGTCAACACCTTCACCGAAGCGTACGAGAGCATAAGCCTTACACTAAACATCCGTAAGACAAAGATCCTCTACCAACCTGCCCCCGCCACACAGGACTGCCCCCCCCCCCCCCCCCGGATTATCAAAGTCCACGACAAGGCCTTGGACCAGTTTTTATACCTCGAGAGCCTACTGTCAACAAGGGCAGACGTCGATGACTTAAGTCCAACACCACCTTCAGTGTGCCAGTGCAGCCCTCAGTTGCCTGAGGAAGAGTGTGTTTGAAGACCAGGACCTCAAACCCGGCATCAAGCTCATGGTCTACAGAGCAGTAGTTATACCCGCCCTCCTGTATGCCTCAGAGACATGGACCATGTACAGCAGGCACCTCAAAGCACTGGAGAGGTACCACCAATGCTGCCTCCGCAAGATCCTGCAAATCCATTGGCAGGATAGGCGCACCAACGTCTGTGTTCTCACTCAGGCCAACATCCCCAGCATTGAAGTTTTGACCACGCTCGATCAGCTCCAATGGACGGGTCACATCATCCGCATGCCCGATATGAGACTCCCAAAAAGAACACTACTCGGAGCTCCGACCCGGCAAGAGAGCCCCAGGTGGGCAGAGAAAAGGCTTCAAAGACACCCTCAAAGCCTCCTTGGAAAAAGTGCAACATTCCCACCGACACCTGGGGATCCCTGGCCCAAGACCGCACAAAGTGGAGGAGAAGTGTCCGGGAAGGCGCCAAACACCTCGAGTCTCTTTGCCGGGGGCAAGCGGAAGCCAAGCGCAAGCAGCGCACGTCAACCCAAGCACCTCACCCACCCGCCCCTTCAACCACCGTCTGCCCCACCTGTGACAGAGACTGTAGGTCCCGCATTGGACTCATCAGTCACCTAAGAACTCATTTTTAATGTGGAAGCAAGTCATCCTCAGTTCCGAGGGACTGCCTAAGAGAGGGTTCAGTTCCATTCGCAACTCCTCGGATAATGAAGCAGTCCATGCCTGCAAAATTTTGGCAGATGGAATATAATGTTGGAAAGTGTGAGGTTATGCACTTTGGCAGAAAAAATCAAAGAGCAAGTTATTATCTAAATGGAGAGAAACTGCAAAGTGTTACAGTACAAAGGGATCTGGGGGTCCTGGTGCATGGAACACAGAAGGTTAGTATACAGGTACAGCAGGTGATCAGGAAGGCCAATGGAATCTTGGCTTTTATTGCAAGGGGGATGGAGTATAAAAGCAGGGAAGTCTTGTTGCAGTTATACAGGGTACTGATGAGGCCACACCTGGAATACTGCGTACAGTTTTGGTTTCCATATTTAAGAAAAGATATACTTGCTCTCGAGACAGTTCAGAGAAGGTTCACTCGGTTGATTCCGGAGATGAGGGGGTTGACTTATGAGGAAAGGTTGAGTAGGTTGGGCCTCTACTCATTGGAATTCAGAAGAATGAGAGGCGATCTTATCGAAACATATAAGATTGTGAGGGGGCTTGATCGGGTGGATGCGAGGAGGATGTTTCCACTGATGAGTGAGACTAGAACTAGGGGGCATAATCTTAGAATAAGGGGCTGCCCTTTCAAAACTGAGATGAGGAGAAACTTCTTCACTCAGAGGGTAGTAAATCTATGGAATTTGCTACCTCAGAGAGCTGTGGAAGCTGTGACATTAAATAAATTTAAAACGGAGATAGACAGTTTCCTAGCTGATAAGGGAATAAGGGGTTACGGGGAGAGGGCAGGGAAGTGGACGTGAGTCTAAGTTCGGATCAGCCATGATCCTATTGAACGGCGGAGCAGGCCCGAGGGGCCGTATGGCCTACTCCTACTTCTTATGTAGCAAGCCCTGGACAGCATTCAGGCTTGGGCTGATGAGTGGCAAGTAACATTCGTGCTACACAAGTACCAGGCTATGACTATCTCCAACAAGAGAATGTCTAACCACTGCCCCTTGACATTCAGTGGCATTCCCATCGTCTAATCCCCCGCTATCAATATCCTGGGGGTTACCATTGACCAGGAATTTAACTGGACCAGCCACATAAATATTGTGGCTACAAGAGCAGGTCAGAGGCTTATCTTCTGACTCCCCAAAACCTTTCCACCATCTACAAGGCACAAGCCAGGATTGTGATGGAATACTCTCCACTTGCCTGGATGAGTGCAGCTCCAATAACACTCAAGAAGCTCAACACTGTCCAGGACAAAGCAGTCTGCTTGATATGCACCCCATCCACCAGCAGTGCACCGTGGCTGCAGTGTGTACCATCTACAAGATGCACTGCAGCAATTTGCCAAGGCTTCTTTGACAGCACCTCCCAAACTCGTGACCTCAACCACCAAGCAGGATGCAGCAGGGGCATAGGAACACCACCACTTCCAAATTTCCCTCCAAGTCACACACCATCTTGATTTGGAAATATATCATCATTCCTTCATTATCGCTGGGTCAAAATCCTGGAACTCCCTATCTAACAGCACTGTGGGAATACTTTCACCACATGGACTGCAGCGATTCAAGAAGGCGGCTCACCACCACCTTCTCGAGGGCAATTAGGAATGGGCAATAAATGCTGGCCTTGCCAGCGATGCCCACATCCCGTGAATAAATTTTAAAAAATGCTGCAGGCCTCCCCCGTTTGTCGGTGCAAGGCTCTGTCAGCTGACTGCCTTGTACTGAGGTGTGACTGGTACATTTTACGGTCCTGGTACACTAAATTGGGACGCAGCTCGGTGTGGAGAGGTACAACACTGGGGCAGAGGGTGGCCAGAAAAATCAGCTGTGTATATTGTAAATAGACAAAAGGAAAAGAGAGAGAGAGTTATTGTTTCAGTCATCAATACAGGGCAGGGTTCTGGCCATTCATCAGTGTGGGCAGTTAATTTATTCCAAGGTACATGTTACAGAGAGGAGACGGTTTCCAGTAAATAAAATAGCATTATAATACAGTAAGGAATTCCATGGACTAAGGGACAGAATGTTTCAGTCAGGATTGTGTGTGCGTGCATTAAGAGATTCCATTCTCAATCAAACAGCAGTAGGGCCTGCACAGTTTGAAGATTGACCAATAATTATGAAATCAAAAATCTTGACAATTATTAAACATAATTTTGAAACAACCAACAATTTGCTCCTGACATCAAAAGGAGTGGAGGATGATCAGTGCCTGTGTTGAACAATTGTGGAGGAGGATCAATGCCTATGTTGGCTTAATTCTAATAGTTGGCAACAGCAGTAGAATTTGCATCTGTTCCTCCAAGGGACCCTCTGGGCAGGTCTGAAACATTCTTCTTGTTGCTAGAAAAGGAAACCTGAAAGCGTAACTGCATTTGCTCTGAGCTCAGCCTGTGGATCATTGAAGAAGGGCAGAGGATTGATTCGTACATCACGGACCCATCGGTGAAGTTTTAACAAATTGCCTTGAAATGCCTCAAACTCCCTATAGTTCAGTGTGGACTCCCCTAAATAATTCTGAGGATTCTTCATCTGAGCTAAGTGGGGCAACCAAATGTTAAGTTACAAGACTTAGTGACCTCTTTGTTTTCATCCAGGTGCAACAATAATCAAACCATAACAACAGAAAATGCTGGAAAAACTCAGCAGGCCACGCAACATCCGTGGAGAGAAATTAGAGTCAACGTTTCGGGTCTAACCCTTTTTCAAAACGGGAAAGGAAATAAAATAGATCGAAGGCAGGGCTGCGATAGAGCAAAAGAAGTAAAAGAGACATTGAGAGGTATTCAAAACCAGACGAGATGGTAATAGGCCAGTGGAGACAAAAGACAGCTGAGATTAGGTGTGAAGTGTACTGGCAGGATAAGAGACAGCTGCCAGGTGGGAGAGAGAAAAAAAAGGAAAGGGGGGGGGAAGGGAAGACCCAAAATAAAGGGGTGGAAAAAAAAAGTTAAAATGTAATAGGGGCCGAGGTTATGATCTGAAATTGTTGAACTCGATATTGAGTCCGGAAGGCTGCAAAGTGCCTAATCGGAAGATGAGGTGCTGTTCCTCAAGAACACCTCCATTCAGTCCGTAAGGGTGACCCCGAGCTTCCGGTCGCCTGTCATTTTAATTCACCGCTCCATTCCCACTCTGACCTCACCATCCTTGGCCTTCTGCATTGTTCCACGGAAGCTCAACGTAAACATCCTGGGGGACACCATTGACCAGAAACTTAACTGGACCAGTCACATAAATACCGTGGCTGCAAGAGCAGGTCAGAGGCTGGGTATTCTGTGGTGAGTGACTCACCAAAGCCTCTACAAGGCACAAGTCAAGAGTGTGATGGAATATTCTCCACTTGCCTGGATGCAGCTCTAATAACACTCAAGAAGTTCAACACCATCCAGGACAAAGCAGCCTACTTGATTGGCACCCCATCCACCACCTTAAACATTCACTCCCTCCACCCCCAGCATACCGTGTCTGCAGTGTGTACCATCTACAAGATGCACTGCAGAAACTTGCCATGGATTCTTTGACATCGCCTCCCAAACCCGTGACCTCAACCACCTAGAAGGACAAGGGCAGCTGGCGCATTGGAACACCGCCCCCTCCAAGTCATACACCATCCTGACTTGGAAATATATCGTCGTTCCTTCGTCGTCACTGGATTAAAATCCTGGAACTCCCTACCCAATAGCAGTGTGGGAGTACCTTCGCCACATGGACTGCAGCGGTTCAAGAAGGAGACTCACCACCACCTTCTTAAGAACAATTATGGATGGGCAATAAATGCTGGCCTTGACAGTGACACCCACATCCCGTGAATGAATTAAAAAAAAGTTAGGCTGTTCACCTGTGCTGGCCTCCCATGTTATACCCGACGTAAACTTGAGGTCATCCAAAACTCGGCTGCTCGTGTCCTAACTTGCACCAGAGGAACTTGCAGTGGGAGGGGGAGGAGCCAGTGGTCATAGTCCATGTAGGTACCAACGACATAGGTAGAACTAGGAAAGAGGTTCTGCTGAGAGAGTATGAGCAGCTAGGGGCTAAATTAAAAAGTAGAACCTCAAGGGTAATAATGTCTGCATTATTACCTGAGCCACGAGCAAATTGGCATAGGGTAAATAAAATTAGAGAGATGAATGCGTGGCTCAAAGACTGGTGTGGGAGAAATGGGTTTCAATTCCTGGGGCACTGGTACCAGTACTGGGGAAAGTGGGATCTGTATCGTTGGGACGGTCTTCACCTGAACCGTGCTGGGACTAGTGTTCTGGCAAGTTACATAGATACATAGAAGATAGGAGCAGGAGTAGGCCATTCGGCCCTTCGAGCCTGCTCCGCCATTCAATGAGATCATGGCTGATCATCCAAATTCAGTACCCGGTCCCTGCCTTCTCCCCATATCCCTTGATCCCTTTAGCCTTAAGAAATATATCCAACTCTTTCTTGAATATACTTAATGAACTGGCCTCCACCGCCCTCTGTGGCAGAGAATTCCACAGGTTCACCACTCTCTGGGTGAAGAAATTCCTCCTCATTTCAGTCCTAAATGGCTTACCCCTTATCCTTAGACTATGACCCCTGGTTCTGGACTCCCCGGCCATCAGAAACATCCTTCCTGCATCTAGTCTGTCCAGGCCTGACAGAATTTTATAGGTTTCGATGAGATCCCTTCTCAATCTTCTAAACTCCAGTGAGTATAAGCCCAATCGACACAATCTCTCCTCATACGTCATTCCTGCCATCCCAGGTATCAGCCTGGTGAATCTTCGCTGCACTCCTTCCATGGCAAGAACGTCCTTCCTCAGGTAAGGCGACCAAAACTGCACACAATACTCAAGGTGTGGTCTCACCAAGGCCCTGTACAACTGCAATAAGACATCCTTGTTCTTGTACTCGAACCCTCTTGCTACGAAGGCCAACATACCATTTGCCTTCTTAACCGCCTGCTGCACCTGCATGCTTACCTTCAGCGACTGGTGTACAAGAACACCCAGGTCTCTTTGCACTTCCCCTTCTCCCAATCTATTACCATTCAAATAATAATCTGCCTTCCTGTTTTTGCCACCAAAGTGGATAACCTCACATTTATCCACATTATAGTGCATTTGCCATGTTTCTGCCCAATCACCCAACCTGTCCAAATCGTGCTGGAGTTTCACGACATCCTCCTCACAGCATACCCTCCCCCCCAGCTTTGTGTCGTCTGCAAATTTGGAGATATTACATCCAATTCCCTTGTCCAGATCATTAATATATATTGTGAACAGCTGGGGTCCTAGGACCGATCCTTGCGGTACCCCACTAGTCACTGCCTGCCACTCGGAAAACAACCCGTTTATTCCAACTCTTTGCTTTCTGTCCGCCAACCAGTTCTCTATCCAAGTCAATGCCTTGCCCCCAATCCCATGTGCCTTAATTTTGCACGCTAATCTCTTATGCGGGACCTTATCGAAAGCCTTCTGAAAGTCCAAATACACCACATCCACTGGTTCTCCCTTATCTATTTTACCAGTTACATCCTCAAAAAATTCCAGTAGATTAGTCAAGCATGATTTACCTTTTGTAAATCCATGTTGACTTTGTCCGATCCAGTCACTGCTTTCCAAGTGCTCTGCTATTACATCTTTTATAATGGACTCTAGCATTTTCCCCACTACCGATGTCAAGCTTACCGGTCTATAATTCCCCACCTTTTCTCTACCACCTTTTTTGAATAGTGGGGTAACATTAGCTACCCGCCAATCCATGGGTACCGTTCCAGAGTCTATTGAGTTCTGGAAGATGACCAGCAATGCATCTACTATTTCTAGGGCCACTTCCTTAAGTACCCTGGGATGTAGATTATCAGGCCCTGGGGATTTATCAGCCTTCAGTTCCATCAATTTTTCAAACACCATTTCCCTACAAATACTGATTTCTTTCAGTTCCACCCTTTCATCAGACCCTATGTTCCCCGGCATCTCTGGGAGGTTATTTGTGTCCTCCTTTGTGAAGACAGAACCAAAGTATGTATTTAGTTGGTCTGCCATTTCTTTGTTCCCCATGATAAATTCCCCCGATTCTGACTGCAAGGGACCTACGCTTGGCTTCACCAATCTTTTTCTCTTCACATATCTATAAAAGCTTTTACAGTCAGTTTGTATAATTAGGGCGGTAGAGAGGGTTCTAAACTAAATATTGGGGGCATGGGATCAAGTTTGGGAAGATGTGGTAATTCAAAGATTAAAGGCAAGGCAGTAGAGAAAGGTATTAATATGGGAAATGATAAACAGACCATGACAGGAAGGGATAGAGAGTACACATCTAAGTGTAAATCAACAGATAAGGCTAGAGGTTACAAAAATAATAAAAGGACAAAACTAAAGGCTCTGCATCTGAATGCACATAGCATTCAAAACAAAACAGATGAACTGATAGCGCAAATAGAAATAAATAAATATGATCTGATAGCTATTACAGAAACATGGCTGCAGGATGACATAGATTGGGACCTGAATATTGAAGGGTACATGACATTTAGGAAGGACAGGAAGGTGGAGGGGTGGCTCTGTTAATTAATGATGGTATTAGCACAATAGAGAGGGATGACCTACGTTCAGGAAACTAGGATGTAGAAGCGGTTTGGGTAGAAATGAGAAATAATAAAGGCAAGAAGTCACTTGTGGGAGTGGTGTACAGGCCCCCTAACAGTAACCACATGGTAGGATAGAGTATAAAGGAAGAAATAATGGGAGTTTGTCAGAGGGGTACAGCAATAATCATGGGGGATTTTAATAGACTGAAAAAATCAGATGGGCAAAGGTAGCATAGATGAGGAGTTCATTGAAGGTTTTCGGGATAGTTTCTTACAACAGCACGTTCTGGAGCCAACCAGAGAGCAGGCTATACCAGACCTGGTATTGTGCAACGAGATAGGATTAATTAATGACCTCATAGTGAAGGCGCCCCTCGGTAGCAGCGATCATAATATGATTGAATTTTACATTCAGTTTGAGAGAGAGAAGAGTGGGTCCAAGACTAGTATTAAATAAGGGCAATTATGAGGGCATGAAAGCAGAGCTAGCTAAAGTGAACTGGCAAATTAGGTTAAGGGATAGGTCAATAGAGTGCAGTGGCAGACATCTAAGGGGATATTTCAAAATACACAAAATATATACATTCCAACAAGAAAGAAAAATTCCAAGGGGAGGACCCACCATCCGTGGTTAACTAAAAAAGTTAAAGATAGTATTAAACTTAAAGAAAAAGCAAATAATTGCGCAAAGATGGGTGGCAGGTCAGAAGATTGGACAGAATATAAAAAACAGCTAAGAATGACTAAAAGATTAATAAGGAGAGAAAAATTAGAGTACGAGAGAAAGCTAGCTAGAAATATAAAAACAGATAGTAAGAGTTTCTATAGATATTTAAAAAAGAAAAGAGTTAACAAAGTGAGTGTTGGTCCTATAAAAAGTGAGTCTGGGGAATTAATAATGGAAAATAAGGAGATGGTAGTTGAATTGAACAGATATTTTGCATCGGTCTTCACTGTAGAGGATACAAGTAACATCCCAGAAATAGCTGTAAATCAGGAAATGGAAGGGAGGGAGGAACTCAAGAGAATTACAATCACCAGGGAAGTGGTACTAAGCAAATTGTTGGAGCTGCGGGCTGACAAGTCCCCAGATCCTGATGGCCTTCATCCTAGGGTCTTAAAAGAAGTGGCTAGTGAGATAGTTGATGCGTTGGTTTTAATTTTCCAAAATTCCCTAGATTCGGGGAAGGTTCCATTAGATTGGAAAATAGCGAATGTAACTCCTTTATTCAAAAAGGAAGACAGAAAGCAGGAAACTACAGGCCAGTTAGCTTAACATCTGTCATAGGGAAGATGTTAGAAGCTAATGGCCCAGAAATTTGGGTCGGGGGCTTCCCGCGGGTGCAAGCCCCCGACCTACACTTACATATCGCGCTGACATTTGAAGACTGGGCCTGCTTGGATTTCCGGTCTGTGGCCCGGTTCAGCTCCCGGCGTGCTGTGCGTGCGTGATCCAGTGGCGTACTTAGTGCGATGAGCCGGCTGGGATCACGTGAGCACTGGGCAACCAATGGGAGTTTACAAAAGTCCATTCATGAGTTAGACATAAGACCTGTCAAACTTAGGAAAAGTACAGGGGCCCAAAACACAACTTAAACTTTAAATAAAAGTTAAAAAAATTTCCAATAATTAAATTAACTATTAATAACTTTAAAAAACTAATTTAAACAATTATTCAAATTTCTGCCAAAATTTTTTTTCAAGAAATCGGGTCCAAAAATTAACTTACCTTACTGTAAATTCTTCAAAAATAATAAACCTGTGGAAATTTTTTTTTAACTTTAATTATTAGACCACTTACCTTATAAAACTAAGTCCTTACGTCTGCTTTTTACATTCGTAAAAAGTGGAGGCCTTCACGCACAGACAAACCTGTCAAAAAAAACGAAGTTCAACGCGGACGCGCTGCCTCAAACGTCGCTAGGGAACCGCCTCTTAACCCCTTGGTTTAGAGGAGAGGAAATGCCGGTTTTTCACGCATGCGCTGTGCATGCTGAAATCCGGCACTTCCAATGGGCCCACGCGTGAGTACCCCGTCCATACTCACGCATTGGGACCGGAATTACTGGGCCATTATTAAAGACGTTATAGCAGGGCACTTAGAAATGTTCAAAGTAATCAGGCAGAGTCAACATGGTTTTGTGCAAAGGTAATCATGTTTAACCAATTTATTGAAGTTCTTTGAGGAAGTAACGTGCTGTGGATAAAGGGGAACTGGTGGATGTACTGTACCTAGATTTCCAGAAAGCATTTGATAAGGTGCCACATCAAAGGTTATTGCGGAAAATAAAAGCTCATGGTGTAGGGGGTAACATTGGCATGGATAGAAGATTGGCTAGCTAACAGGAAACAGAGAGTAGGCATAAATGGGTCATTTTCTGATTGGCAAGATGTAACGAGTAGTGTGCCACAGGGATCAGTGCTGGGGCCTCAACTTTTTACAATTTATATAAATGACTTGGATGAAGGGACCGAAGGTATGGTTGCTAAATTTGCTGATGACACAAAGATAAGTAGGAAAGCAAATTGTGAAGAGGACATAAGGAGGCTACAAAAGGATACAGATAGGTTAAGTGAGTGGGCAAAGATCTGGCAAATGGAGTATAATGTGGGAAAATGTGAAGTTGCCATTTTGGCAGGAAGAATAAAAAAGAAGCATATTATCTAACTGGTGAGAGATTGCAGAGCTCTGAGATGCAGAGGGATCTGGGTATCCTAGTGTATGAATCGCAAAAGGTTACTATGCAGGTACAGCAAGTAATTAGGAAAGCTAATAGAATGTTATCGTTTATTGCGAGGGGAATTGAATACAAAAGTAGGGAGGTTATGCTTCAGTTATACAGGGCATTGGTGAGACCACATCTGGAGTACTGTGTACAGTATTGGTCTCCTTATTTAAGGAAGGATGTAAATGCGTTGGAAGCAGTTCAGAGAAGGTTTACTAGACTAATACCTGGAATGGGCGGGTTGTCTTATGAGGAAAGGTTGGACAGGCTAGGCTTGTATCTGCTGGAGTTTAGAAGAATAAGAGGTGACTTGATTGAAACATATAAGATCCTGAGGGGTCTGGACAGGGTGGATGTGGAGAGGATGTTTCCTCTTGTGGGAGAATCTAGAACTAGGGGTCACTGTTTAAAAATAAGGGGTTGCCCATTTAAGACAGAGATGAGGAGAAATTTTTTCTCAGAGGGTCGTGAGTCTTTGGAACTCTTCTTCAGAGGGCGGTGGAAGCAGAGTCTTTGAATATTTTTAAGGCAGAGGTAGATAGATTCTTGGTAAGCAAGGGGGTGAAAAGTTATTGGGGGTAGGCGGGAGTGTGGAGCAATCAGATCAGCCATGATCTTATTGAATAGCGGAGCAGGCTCGAAGGGTTGAGTGGCCTACTCCTGCTCCTAATTCGTATGTTCGTAAGTCCCGTTCACCCATCACCCCTGTGCTCACTGTGCTCCTGGTTAAGCAAGCCTCGATTTCAAAATTCTCACCCTTGTTTTCAAATCCCTCCATGGCCTTGCCCCTCCCTATCTCTGTAATCTCCTCCAGCCTTACAACCCTCCGAGATATCTGTGCTCCTCCAATTCTGGCATCTTGAGCATCCCTGATTATAATCGCTCAATCATTGGTGGCCGTGCCTTCTGTTGCCTAGGCCCTAAGCTCTGGAATTCCCTGCCTAAACCTCTTTGCCTTTCTACCTCTCCTTCCTCCTTTAAGACGCTCCTTAAACCCAACCTCTTTACCATGCTTTTGGTCATCTGCCCAAATTTCTCCTCATGTGGCTCGGTGTCAATTTTTGTCTTATAATACTCCTGTGAAGCGCCTTGGGACATTTTACTACGTTAAAGGCGCTATATAAATACAAGTTGTTGTTGTTGTATAGCAATAAAGTCTGTTTCATACACTCAACCATCTAATGTCTCATGCTTACTCGAACTGTGTTGGTGGAACCAGAGGAGGAAGCAGTTTAAATGCTAACATTCCATTCCAGTGCAAGTAAATTTTAATGGCGCGGTGAGTCATAATTACTGTCGAACAACCACTCTTGCACTGAAAATTAATTTTTACTAGCGTGGAGTCTCACTCCTTCAGATTTTAATTATTGTTGTTGATTTTAAAAATTAAGTAAAGTTTTATTTTTAACTTTTATCTTGCTTTCTGTACATGATTTGGCATTGAATTAACCATTCTGGCACTTCTTGGTTCAGGCAGCATGCCTCAGTAAGGATTCTTCAATCTGATTGGTTAATAAGATACACAGCTGCTTTCCCTGTTCACACAGGTCCCAGATCCCCTGCAGAGGGCGCTGTGCTGAAATGGTTCTCTCATCACAGGAAGTTCCAGTGCAAAAGCCCATTGAAATTCTGTGGGCAAGTGCAAGTGTAATGAATGGCTGGCACCGTTCGTTCGCCACTGACCGATATTTTGCGAATGCTTATTTGTAGGAAGTCATGTACTTTGAGGCAATATTTTATGCCAGAATTACTCAACTGTTGGACAGTACGCACGAGGAGAGGGTAAATCTACACATTGTTTCCTTGAACGTTACAAAGCAGAATGGGTAAGTCTGATGTGTTTGCACTAGGGGGCAGTGTTGCACATTCATTTCACGCTGTTCGAGTGAATTAGTTCTGACTGCTGATGCTGTTCTGACTGCTTTTGTGTTGCAGGTCACAAAAGGTAATGCAAAGTTTTATGCTACTTAGTAAAATGAAGTGAAGATGTAAACAGAGTTTTCCGACATTCAGTACGGTGCCCCTCATTTACTGAATTCAGTTTATCCTTCACAAACTGTCGGATTGGCCCGTTATTCAATGGAGGAATTGCCACGTACTATTGGGTAAATTTTATGATTTCGCAACATTGGTCTCTTGAGCTTTCAAGGAGACTGTATGGCACAGCAGGGTAGAAGCTGGCCTTTAACCACTGGGACTCCGATTCAATTCCAAACCCATGGGATGAAAATCTCTGCTGGAATTGAATCTTGGCAGCCTCAATCAATTGTTAGTGGCTGTGTGCCTGTAGCACAAAACTGTCCCTATTTTTTTTTTAGCAAAGACCGCAAAATTGCTGTTGTTGGAAATGTAAAAATATCACAGTGGTGCCATGGGGAGTGCTTAATGCTACATCTAAGTGCAATACCTGACCTGGGAGTGGCCAATGCTAATATTACATGCCAAAAATGGAATGTGTTCCATTAACCCAGCACTGATATCCCCCCCATCTCAATAGACTAAAAATTTGAAAAGCAGTATCATGTGATCAGTCCCTGCAACAACTTCAATGCTCTCTAGTTCTTTTTGAATGAAGGATGACCAGAACTGCACAGTAATGAATAATTCATCTAATCGTGTACATAGCACTCCGAGCCAAAGAGGGAAGTAGGGTGACGATGGGAATGGTGCATAAATAATAAACTATATTCAAAACACCATTTAAAAAAAACATTAAATGCCAAGTAAGCTAATGTTCTTCCTCATGCGTATTCTCAACTAACCAATTTATGCTACCATGCAACTGTCTTAAATGGAGGAGGGACCTCCAGACCAGCATTCTATTTTTTCAGGGAGATCTAAACAGTACTGATCAGTAGAAATTAGTAGAGGAGTGAGAATGCTAAAAAAAATAACCCCAGTATTACAGTAATAATGCTACTTAGATGTTAAGAATAGCATTAATGCTGTAATAAAGTTGGTTGTCTACTAAAACATATATTTTAAAAGATCCCTAAATTAAAAATAAAATATTGAGAAGAATTTGATAGGCCATATTCCACGATCAGGAGCTCTTGGCAGGGAGAGTAAGATCAGGAAATTATGGCTCACAGACTGAGAGGTTCCATTCTTTAAAATGAATAGGATACAGTAGTGCAGTGATTATAGTGGTGAAGTAGCAGCCGAGTGATTGCGAGCTCAAATCTCACCGTGGTAAATTGTGAAATTTAATTCAATACTCCTGCAATTTGTGGGCTGCTACCAGAAAAATGACCATGGAAAGCTGCTGGATCATTATAAAAGCCCAGTTAGTTCATTAAGTCCTTCCTTCGGGGAACCGGGTGGCAGTGCTTCATTCATTACTCTCAGTGCTAGAGGAGTAAGTGGTGAAAGTGGGGGCTTCGCTGAAGTTAGTCACTAACTCCTGAGCCAGCAGACTGGGATTTCTGGGGCCCTGTTCTAAAAAGAAAGATGCTAGATGAACGTCAAACTCGCATGGAGGTAGTGAGGACCATCTCGGAGGAGCTGAGACAGATGGCAGAGGCAGAATCATAGAATCATAAAAATTTATGGCACAGAAGGAGGCCATTTGGCCCATCGTGTCTGTGCCAGTCGAAAAAGAGCTATCCAGCCTAATCCCACTTTCCAGCTCTTGGTCCGGAGCCCTGTAGGTTACAGCACTTCAAGTGCACATCCAAGTACTTTTTAAATGCGAAGAGGGTTTCTGCCTCTACCACCCTTTCAGGCAGTGAGTTCCAGAGCCCCACCACACTCCGGGTGAAAACATTTCTCCTCAACTGCCCTCTAATCCTTCTACCAATTACTTTAAATCTATGCCGCCTGGTTATTGACCTCTCTGCTAAGGGAAATAGGTCCTTCCTATCCACTCTATCTAGGCCTCTCATAATTTTATACACCTCAATCAAGTCTCTTCTCAGCCTCCTCTGTTCTAAAGAAAACAACTCCAGTCTACCCAGTGTTTCCTCATAGCTAAAATTCTCCAGTCCTGGCAACATCCTTGTAAATCTCCTCTGTGCCCTCTCTAATGCAATCACATCTTTCCTGTAATGTGGTGACCAGAATTGTACACAGTACTCTAGCTGAGGCCTAACTAGTGTTTTATACAGTTCGAGCATAACCTCCCTGCTCTTATATTCTATGCCCCGACTAATGAAGGAAAGTATCCTGTATGCCTTCTTAACCACCTGCTCTACCTGTCCTGCTACCTTCAGGGATTTGTGGACATGCACTCCAAGGTCCCTCTGTTCCTCTACACTTCTCAGTATCCTACCATTTATTGTGTACTCCCTTGCCTTGTTAGCCCTCCACAAAGGCATTACCTCACACTTCTCTGAATTGAATTCCATTTGCCACTTTTTTTGCCCACCTGACGAGTCCATTGATATCTTCCTGCAGTCCACAGCTTTCTTTCTCACTATCAACCACACAGCCAATTTTTGTATCATCTGCAAACTTCTTAATCATGCCCCCTACATTGAAGTCTAAATCATTGATATATACTGACAAAAGCAAGGGACCTAGTACTGAGTCCTGCTGAACCCCACTGGAAACAACCTTTCATTCACAAAAACACCCGTTGACCTTTACCCTTTGCTTCCTGCCACTGTGCCAATTTTGGATCCAACTTGCCACTTTCCCTTGGATCACATGGGTTTTTACTTTTCTGACCAGTCTGCCATGTGGGACCTTGTTAAAAGCCTTGCTAATATCCTTGTAGACTACATCAAACTGCTACCCTCATAGACCCTCCTCAAAAAATTCAATCAAGTTAGTCAGACATGACCTTCCCTTAACAAATCCACGTTGACTGTCCTTGATTGATCCGTGCCTTTCTAAATGACGATTAATACTGCCACTCATATTTTTTCCAATAATTTGCCCTTCAGTGAGGTTGGGCTGACTGGCCTGTAATTACTCGGTCAGCCTGGTTGCACATTACACAGGCGAGCACAAGCAGGAATGTTGTCAGGATGACCTGGCTGCAGTGGTGCAAACCTCTCAATGATCTCAGTAGATCACGAAACGTTACTGCAAAGCCACACACAACCTCATCCTCCTATGCCACTCATCACATCCCCATCACTCTACCTTCCTTACCCTACTCCTGCACATCCTTACTCACACCAACTTACCTTGTACCTCCACCCATCCCTCTCTATCTACATTATCACTTCCCCATCTCACTAGCCACCCCTCACACTCACCCTCATCCTAGTCCAATCATACCAACTAACAACACACAAGGGTAGGCACTTGTATGTTTTAGCCAAAGTGCATGTGAAGTTTCTGTTAAAGTGCTGTCAAACATTGAAATCTTTATTTTCAACACTTTTCCGTTCATGGACAGATTTGTGTGCACCTTTGGAAGTGGCTTAGTGAGTTGCAGTGAATGATGAGACATAACGGTACACCTCGCAATGCTGATGAGTGTGAAAGGAATGGCTTGGGCATTGTAGGGATGCTTTATGTTGTTGGTGTGGGGTGGTGCCAACCCGGCGCATCATGTGGCAGCCAGGGTGTGCAGCGTCAAGTGAAGTAAATCTGGCCATGGTGAGGCCATCCCTGGCATCCTGGGCAGAAATGTGGTCAGGTACTGATGCCCTCTGTCCTGTGCAGCATCAGTTGATTGTGGAGAGGTTTCTGTTGTTGTTGGTGCTGCTGGTGTGCCTGATGATGCTGGTGTTGCGGCTGATCGTGGTCAGATTCTGAGGACCAAGGTGAGAGAATATGAACCGTACCCATGCTGATGGAATAGATGGCAGGTGAACTTGAGATGACAGAAGCAATCTGTAAATGGTGAGAGAGGTTGTTCCAATGAGAGAGATAGAGAGTTTGCTCCAAACACTTGCAACTGCATAAAGCTCAATCTGTCTTCCAAATGCAGTAAGGAACAGCTTCTGAGCTTGGGAAGTGAACAGCTGTGAAATGGTAACTTTTATAGCACATTTCAAGCTGTCAAGTAATGAGATGATTCCATGGCCATTCAACTCCCGCCCAGCTTAACCGATGTGATCCCCGAGCAGCGTGGACCCTGTTGGCGAGCTGGTAAATTCTAAAGGTGAGCTCAAAATTGTTGTTAATCCTCTGTTAACACGGTCATAATGACCTGAATTGCCTCCCCTGCCACTGCATGTCGGATCTGCTTAGCACTGATGGACCCGACGTTTGGTAAAGGCGCATGGCGGCAGTCCTGACCCGATGTCAAAAATCCTCAATTTCCTACCCGACCCCCCACTGATCCCACCCGCTGACCCCCCAGAAAATTCCCCCCCATCTCTCCTTGAATAAAAATAAGGATGAACAAGATAATACCACAGGCAGCGATAGAGAGATGGCAGAAATATTAAATAATTTGCTTCAGTATTTACCAGGGAGATAGAACAGATGGACATGACATCAGATAATGAGATTAGCAATGAAATAACTGCATTTAAAATAAAAAGAGGAGATATTATTAAATAAACCAATCAAACACAAGGAGGATAAAAACCCTGGTCCGGTGGATTACATCCGCAATTTTAAAAGAATCTAAGGAAGAGATAGCAGAGGCATTATTACACATATTTAATAATTCATTAGAAAAAGGTGTAGTGCCAGAGGACTGGCGGATAGCTAACATAATACCTATATTTAAGAAGGGAGATAGAAAATGTCCAGGGTACTATAAACCAGTCAGCTTAACATCGGTGGTGGAAAAATAATGGAATCCCTACTAAAGGAGAAAATAGAAGAACATCTAGAAACCAAAAATATAATAATAAATAGCATGAATTTCAAAAGGGAAAGTCTTGCTTGACCAACCTAATTTACTTATTTGAAGAGGTAACAGAGAGTAGACAAGGGTAATGTAGTAGATGTAATTTATCTAGATTTTCAAAAAGCCTTTAATAAGGTACCACATAATAGACTAATGAATAAGGTCAGAGAATACAGAGTCGTGGGACAAGTAGCAGAATGGATAACTACTGGCTTCAAGATAGAAAGCAGAGAGTAGGGGTAAAGGGTAGCTGTTCAGAGTGGAAGAAGGTGGGAAGTGATGTTCCACAAGGATCAATGCTGGGACCACTGTTGTTCACAATTTATATTAATGATTTAGACTTGGAATCAGAAGCTCAATTTCTAAATTTGCGGATGATACCAAATTGGGGGGTGATAGTCAATACTGAGGAGGACTGCAACAAATTACAGGACGACATTAATAAACTTGCAGAATGGGCATATAATTGGCAAATGATTTTCAACACAGATAAATGTGAGGTATTACATTTTGGTAGGAAGAATAGGAAGGTCACATATTAATTGGAGGGTGTGTGTCTGGGTGGGGTAGAGGAGCAAAGGGATTTCTGAGTACAAATACACAAATCACTAAAAGTAGTGACACAGGTTAAAAAGGCCATTAAAAAAGCAAACCAAGCACTAGGGTTTATTTCTAAAGGGATAGAATTGAAAAGTAGTGACGTTATGCTAAACTTGTATCGAACCTTGGTTAGACCACACTTGGAGTACTGCGTACAATTCTGGTCGCCATATTATTTAAAAGATATAGAGGCACTGGAGAGGGTGCAGAACAGATTTATAAGGATGCTACCAGATATGCGAGGGTATACCTATCAGGACAGGATGAGCAGGCTGGGTTTCTTTTCTGTTGAAAAGAGAAGGCTGAGGGGTGACGTAATAGAGGTCTTTAAAATTATGAAAGGTTTTGATAGAATAGATACAGAGAGAGTGTTTTCACTTGTGGGGTAGAGCAAAATTAGAGGCCATCAATATAAGATAGTCACCAAGAAATCAAATAGGGAATTCAGAAAAAACTTCTTTACCCAAAGTGTGGTGAGAATGTGGAACTCACTACCACAGGGAGTGGTTGAAGCAAATAGTATAGATGCATTTAAGGGGTGGTTAGATAAGCATATGAGGGAGAAGGGAGTAGAGGGTTACATTCATAGAGTTAGATGAGGAAAGATGGGAGGAGGCTTGAGTGGAGCATAAACGCCAGGATGGACTGGTTGGGCCAAATGGCCTGTTTCTGTGCTGTATATCCTATGTAATCCTATGAATGACTCCCACTGCTCTGACACTGATTTCCCTTCAAGTAGCTGTTTCCAGTCCACTTTTGCTAAATCAAATTGCAGCTTAGTAAAATTGGCCTTTTCCCAATTGAGAACTTTTACTCCTGGTGTATCATTGTCCTTTTCCATAACTACGCTATATCTAACTGAATTATGATCACTACCACCAAAATGCTCTCCTACTGATGCCCCTTCCACCTGCCCAGCTTCTTTCCCTAAAACTAAGTCCAGAACCGCCTCCTCTCTTTTTGGGCTTGCTACGTACTGGCTAAAAAAATTCTCCTGAATGCATTTTAAGAATTCTGCACCCTCAATACCTTTTACACTGATTTTATCCCAGTTAATATTAGGGTAGTTGAAATCCCTTACTATTACTGCCCTATTGTTTTTGCAGGTCACAGCAGAGTCCAATGCTATCCTCCGTGGCAATATTGGAGAAGGATTCAACACAATGCAACGCTATCTGAAAGGAGAGCAAGCAGGTTGAAGTTGAGGTGCAGAGCAAGAAATAAAAGAAGTGAAAGAGAATGAGAAGTAAAAGAACTGAAGGAGAAGAGCAAAAGAGCAAGAAATGAAACAGGAGATTGAGAGAACATCTACATCTATTTCCCTGACAGGGAGGTCTCCAGACCAGTCAATGCATCCAAAGTGGATGCTTTAACCACTGGCTTTCAGGCCCTGGGGCTGATTTTGAGACAACATTAGCAAGTGGCTTCGGAGAGCTTTGGGGCACCATCTCTTAAGGTCTGTAGGACCTAATTTATGGCATCAGGTCTGACCTCCCGCTGATCAGTGAGCTGTCAGATTCAGCACGCAACACAAGTGGTGTGGATATTCATGATGCCGTCCTCTCTCCTGGTGACAGCTCATGTGACCTTTCTAGCCAGCCCCTCAGATGCCTGCTCTTGTAGGTGTCAGGATACAAGGCCAGGCTGCCCATGTATCTACAGTGGCAACGCAGCCTACTGAAGAATCCTCCTGGGACTCTGAAGCCCTGAGATAAGGGCCACCTCTGTCCCAGGAGATTTATGCTACCACAGCATAGCTTTCTTTAACTTCTCATTTTCTTTCACCTCCTTACTTTTTGCTTTGCTCCTTCACCTCAACTTCTACCCTCTTGCTAGTTGGGCCAGGAAGCCCTTGGAATTCTAACAGAGATGATGGGTGGAGCTAAAATGAAAGAAGAGGGTCTTGCCATGATTGGCATAGACTGTAGCCAAGACAGGGAGTGGCCTTCTTTGAGAAAATCTTTTCTAAAGGTTTACAATATTGTACAATCAAATCTGAGGCAGAAAAATTGATGTCGGGTGCGTTATGCACTGAAGCGCCTGTTTTATCGGACACGATAGCCTGAGAGCTTCAACATACTAAATAGACTCAATGCAGCCGGTCATCACGAAGGATGACAAGGCTCATTACCCTATTTAAATTAGGGCACAGGGCCATAATGGCGGCTAACATAAAAGGGAATTCAAAGGTCTTCAATAGGCATATTAACAGTAAAAGGGTTGTCAGAGGAGTGGTGGGGCTGATTAGGGACCAAAATAGAGAACTATTGGTGGAGGCAGAAGGCATGGCTGAGGTACTAAATGAATAATTTGCATCGGCGTTTATCAAGGAAGAGGATTTTGCCAAAGCTATGGTAAACAAGCAGGTTGCCGGGATAGTGGATGGGATAAAAATAGAGAAAGAGGAGAAGGCTGGCAGTACTTACAGTAGATAAGTCACCCAGTTTGGAAAGAAAGCATCCCACGTTGCTGAGGGAAGTAATGGTAGAAATTGCAGAGGTGCTGGCCGCAATCTTCCAATCTCCTTAGATACAGGGGTGGTGCCAAAGGACTGGAGCATTGCAAATGTTACACCCTTGTTCAAGAAAGGGGAGAAGAAAAGAGTGGGAATTTGGAGAAGAGGCGGAAGGAGTTGCTGCTTTTTGCCTACACTACTTGTAGTGCTTTGCGTTACAGGTAGATATATAATTTCAGTACCCTTAACTTAATCTAGATCAAGTAAGTAGTCAAGAAACTACACTGTAAACTAAGTTACCTAATTACAAATTAAATTACATTTAATTAAATAAAACAAGGTCATATAAGGATGGCAGTGCAGGTAGCGTGCCGCAACTGCAGCACGTGGGAGTTTGTGGAGAGCATTGTGATCCCGGAAAACCACATTTCCGGTAAGTGCCTGCATCTTGAGGAAGTTCAGCTCAGAGTTTTTGAGGTGGAGTTTGAGGTGCAGACGTTGTGGGGCATCAGGGATGGGGAGAGTTACCTGGACACTTTGATCCAGGAGGCAGTCACACCTCTTAGGTTAGGTAGTGGTACAGGTCTGGTTAGTGGTCAGGGACAGGAGGGTGTGACTGCAACTCAGGCAGGTAAGGGGACCCCAGGTGCAGTGCTGGAGGAGCCTCAGTCTTTGCCCTTGTCCAACAGGTATGAGGCTCTTGCTGCCTGTGTGGATGAGGGAAAAGCCTGCAGGGTGGATAAGCAAGCTGACCATGGCACCATGGTGCAGGAGGCCATTCAAGTGAGGGGAGTGAAAGGAAATGTAGTTGTGGAAGGGGACAGTACAGTCAGGGGGATAGATACTGTTCTCTGCAGCTGCGACCGAGAGTTCCGAAGGTTGTGTTGCCTGCCCGGTGCCAGGGTTAAAGACATCACCTTGCGGCTGGAGAAGAACTTGGAGTGGGAGAGGGAGGATCCAGTTGTCATTGTCCACGTAGGAACCAACGACATAGGAATGAGGTTCTGCTGAGGGAGTTTGAGGAGCTAGGATCCAAATTAAAAAGCAGAACCTCAAAGGTAATAATCTCTTGATTGTTACCTGTGCCATGCGCAAATTGGCATAGGGACAAACAGATTAGAGGTTTAAATGTGTGGCCCAAAGAGTAGTGTGGGAGGAAGGGGTTTCAGTTCATGGGCACTGGCACCAGTACTGGGGAAAGAGGGAGATGTTCCGTTGGGACTTAACCCGGGCTGGGACCAGTGTCCTGGCGAACCGAATAACTAGGTCAGTAGACAAGGCTTTAAACTAATGAAGGCAGGGGTGGGAGGATTCAGGAAAGAGTCAGTTTAAAAGCAGCGAGAGAAATGTCAAGGCTGTAGAGCAGAGTAGAGTTTTGGGTAAAATTAAGCAGAGTGGGTCAGGAAGGGACAGAGAGAGTAACAAGGGTAAAATGGCATCAGTGACTAAGGTGACATCAGGGAAAAATAGAAATAAGTCAAAGCTAAAGGCACTATATCTGAATGTGTGAAGCATTCGCAACAAAATAGATGAATTAATAGCACAGATAGAAAGTAACAGGTTTGACCTAATAGCCATAATGCAGACGTGGTTGCAAAGTGGCCACGGTTGGGAACTAAATATTCCAGGGTACTTAACTTTTAGAAGAGATAGGCAAAATGGAAAAGGAGAAGGGGTAGCCCTGATAATAAAGGATGTTGGCTCCGAAAATCAAGAAGTAGAATCCATTTGGGTGGAGTTAAGAAACAGCAAGGGGCAGAAAATATTGGTGGGAATTCTTTATCAGCCCCCAAAGAGTAGTTGTACTGTAGGGCAGAGTATAAATTAGAGGCGCATGTACAAAGAGTAATACAGTAATCATGCAGGACTTTAATCTACATATAGACTGGGCAAACCAAATTTGCAATAACAGTGTGGAGGACGAATTCATGGAATGTATGCAAGATAGTTTTCTAGATCAGTATGTTGAGGAACCAACTAGGGAACAGGCTATTTTAGATTTAGTATTGTGCAATGAGAAAGGGTTAATTCATAACCTTGTAGTAAAGGGACCTTTAGGGAAGAGTGACCATAATCTGATAGAATTTTAATTAAGTTTGAAAGTGATTTAGTTCAATCCGAAACTAGGGTCTTAAATCTAAACAAAGCAAACTACGTAGGTATGAGTGGTGAGTTGGCTAAGGTAGATTGGGAAACTACATTAAAAGGTATGACGGTAAAGAAAGAAAGACTTACATTTATATAATGCCTTTCACGATCACTGGACATCTCAAAGCGCTTTACAGCCAATGAAGTACTTTTGGAGTGTAGTCACTGTTGTGATGTGGGAAATGTAGGAGCCAATTTGCACACAGCAAAGTGATAATGACCAGATAATCTGTTTTTGTTATGTTGATTGAGGGATAAATATTGACCAGGACACCAGGGATAACTCCCCTGCTCTTCTTTGAAATAGTGCCATGGGATCTTTTATGTTACCTGAGAGAGCAGACAGGGCCTCGGTCTAACGTCTCATCCAAAGGACGACCCCTCAGCACTGCACTAGGGCGTCTGCCTAGATTTATGTGCTCAAGTCCCTGGAGTGGGACTTGAACCCATAACCTTCTGACTCCAAGGCAAGTGTGCTGCCCACTGAGCCACAGTTGACTGCATAGTGATGGCTAGCATTTAAAGAATTAATACATAATTTACAACAAATATACATTCCTTTAAGGCACAAAAACCCCACAGGAAAAGTGGTCCAACCGTGGCTAACAAGAGAAGTTAAAGATAGTATTAGATCAAAGGAAGAGACTTATAATGTTGCCAAAAAGAGTAGTAAGCCTGAGGATTGGGAGGATTTTAGAATTCAACAAAGGAGGACCAAGAAATTGATAAAGAAAGGGAAAATAGAATATGAGAGTAAACTAGCGAGAGACATAAAAACAGCCTGTAAATGCTGTATGTAAAAAGGAAAAGATTAGCAAAAGTATATGTGGGTCCCTTACAGGCTGAGACAGGAGAAATTATAATGGGGAATAAGGAAAGGAAATGGCAGAGAAATTAAACAAATACTTTGGCCGCGATTTTGCCGGTGCTCAGAGGGCGGGTTTGGAGGCGGGTCAGAGGTTAAATTCATTTTGATTGACAGCGGGATCCGATACCACCATCAACCTGCCTCCAAACAGCTTTCCCAAGTTTCGGGTCCCTGATTTGCGAATGGACCTGCACCTAGCGGCGGGAAGTGGATTAAAGGCAATTATCTGCCTATTAACAGGTACTTGCCAGTAGTTTACAGCCTGTTTTTGGATTTTCCACTTCTGGGTTGGGTTTCCCAACGTCCGGACACCACGCCAGGTAAGTGTGGCGTATTGTGAGTCTGCTGTAATGTTTGTGGAATGATGACAGCTGCAGATGTGGTGTGAAGGATGCAATGTTGCACATGGTGAGTTTCAGAGGAAAGAAAATGTTGGGGACTGCATTTTTAATACATTTACAGATTTCTTTAGCTTACAAGTTTTTAAATCCATGTCCAGTGCCACCTCATTTGGAGAACCTCTCTCACCAGTGACAGATCGCTTCTGTCACCTCACCTGCAGCTGCCATCTATTCCTGCCTATGGAGGGAGTCATTGGAGAGCCTGGGTGCAAGGGGTCACCTTTGTGCAGTGATTGTCAGTGTTTTCAGCATCTCAATGCTGTCAAACACTGAGAAATCAACTGTCAAAATAAAATTGTGCGTGGTCCCTTTAAGGAAACCGGCAGATGATGCGTCATCAAATTACATCATCAGGGCGGCTTCCTGTTAATTGGCCGGCGGGCTTAACAAGGTCAGTCAAGGCAAAATCACGTCTGTGGACCGTGTGGTAAACCACTGTTGTTGTTGTTGTTACACACTGTTGTACCTATGCATGCCTCAACATGTCTCGGCTGGCTCCACCCACACAGGCCCAGGTATAAAGGTGATTGACCTGCAGCCCCCTGCCTTCTTGGAACCCAGTCAACCTCGAGAGGCATGCTCTGTTCTTTGCTAATAAAAGCCTTTAGTTACTCTCTTAACTCTCAGTCTTTTATGAGTAATTGATAGCGCATCAATTTTATTAGCAAAAACAAAATGTCGACATTTGCTGAACAGCAGGCTGCTGCACCAAACGCTGAACAGCAGGCTGCTGCACCAAACGCTGAGCAACAGGAGCTGCTGCGAGCCCTCAGACCAACATGCCTGGACCTAGACCCCCAAGAAGCGGGTTCGGCTACCAAATTCGCGCATTGGCTGCGTTGCTTCGAGGCCTACCTGCAAGCCTCAACTGTGACCCTGGACGAAAACAAGTTGGAAATCCTGGCCTCAAAGGTGAGCCACCAAGTTTATACAATAATCCAGGACGCGACGACCTACGCGGCGGCTATCAGTCTGCTAAAAGGGCAATACGCACGCCCGGTAAATACGGTCTATGCCCGGCACCTCTTAAGATCCCGCAGACAGCAGCCCGGGGAATCGGTGGAGGCCTTCCTACGGGCACTACGGATACTCGGCCGAGACTGCGATTGCAAAGAAGCATCAGCCGCAGCACACACGGAGGGACTGATCCGAGATGCTTTCGTTGCGGGTCTAAGGTCCGACTACTCCCGGCAGAGACTGTTGGAAAAGGGAGAAATGGACCTGAGAAAGGCAGTGTCCCTCGCGCTCTCGCTCGACGCGGCCCACAGGAATATGGACGCCTTCTCCCCTAACCGCTCTGCAACGTGGACGCCACAACCTTGGGTCATGGGACCGCCACCTTCAACTGCTGCTGCGATGTCCAAGGCACAGAAATGTTATTTTTGTGGCCAGGCAAAACACCCCAGAGCACGCTGCCCGGCGAGAAACGCTACCTGCTCCGGCTGCGGGAAGAAAGGACACTATGTCAGCGCCTGCAAAGGTAAAACCGCTAACGCCAGCAGCGCCGCGTGCGAACCGTGGGGACAGCCATCTTGTCCGCCATCTTGGACTCCCCCAGCCGCGTGGGGATCGGGACCATGGGCGCCGCCATTTTGTCCGCCATCTCGGACGTCTCCAACTTCAACCACGGGGGACCCGGACTCAACCACCGCCTCATCTGACGACCACATCGACTCGCTCGACCATACGCTGGCCTCCGTGACGCTGGACCAATCTCTCCCTCATCAACTGTCCAGGTCCATGATGGACATTAAGGTAAACGGCCGCGCCACTACCTGCCTTTTTGACAGCGGGAGCACGGAAAGCTTTATCCACCCCGACACGGTGCGGAGTTACTCTCTCCCGGTCCTGCCGACGCGACATCGGATCTCTTTGGCTTCCAAAGCCCAGTCAGCGGACGTCGGTGGCTACTGTGTAGTGACTCTTTCAGGAAGGGGCACAGAATACAAAAATTTTAAACTCCTGGTCCTGCCCCATCTTTGCGCTGCCATTCTACTGGGGTTGGATTTTCAGTGCAACCTTAAGAGTGTCACATTAGCGTACGACGGACCCCTCCCCCCACTCACAGTCTGCAGCCAGCAGCTTTTAAATCGCCCGCCGCGCAACATTTGCAGCCTCTCCACTCTTAAAGTCCCCCCCCCCTCCTTGTTCGCTAACCTCACCCGCGACTGTAAGCCCATCGCTACCAAAAGCAGGTGTTACAGTGCCGGGGATAGGAGCTTCATTAAATCCGAGGTAGCAAGACTCCTGAAGGAAGGGATTATTGAAAGTAGCAACAGCCCATGGCGAGCACAAGTGGTGGTAGTGAAGACTGGCGAAAAACAGCGCCTAGTTATTGACTACAGCCAGACGATCAATCGCTACACCCAGCTAGATGCATACCCACTCCCCCGCATATCTGACATGGTCAATCAGATAGCACAATACCGGGTGTTCTCGATGATTGATCTGAAGTCGGCATACCACCAGCTCCCCATCAGGGCTGAGGACCGCCAGTACACAGCTTTTGAAGCTGACGGTCATCTCTACCACTTCCTCAGAGTTCCCTTCGGCGTCACCAACGGGGTTTCAGTCTTCCAACGGGAGATGGACCGGATGGTCGACCAGAACGCGCTCCAGGCCACTTTCCCCTATCTAGACAACGTCACCATCTGCGGCCGCGACCAGCAGGACCATGATGTTAATCTAGAGAAATTCCTCCGTACGGCCCAGCGGCTGAACCTAACATACAACAAGGACAAATGTATGTTTCGTACCAAGCGCCTTGCCATTCTTGGCTGTGTAGTGGAGAACGGAGTCATCGGCCCCGACCCCGACAGGATGCGCCCCCTTATGGAGCTCCCCCTCCCCCACTGCCAAAAAGCACTGAAGAGATGCCTAGGGTTTTTCTCGTACTATGCTCAGTGGGTGCCCAACTATGCGGACAAAGCCAGACCCCTCATCAAGTCCACCTCCTTCCCCCTGACAGCAGAGGCCTGTGCAGCCTTCACTCTCATAAAAGGAGATATTGCGAAGGCCACAATGCACGCAGTGGATGAGTCCATCCCTTTCCAACTTAATGAGCCCCCAGATGCCCTATCACGTGGTACATGCGCCAACGCGCAGGTCGATAGACTGGAGACCCTCCACAATGACCTCTGCCACCCGGGGGTCACCAGGTTTTTTCACTTCATCAAATCTCGTAACCTGCCCTACTCCATCGAGGAGGTCAGGACCATGACCAGGAACTGCCAAATCTGTGCCGAGTGCAAACCGCATTTTTATAGGCCAGACAGAGCAAGCCTGATCAAAGCCACGCGCCCCTTTGAACGGCTGAGCGTCGATTTTAAAGGGCCCCTCCCCTCCTCCGACCGCAATGTGTACTTCCTCAACATAATTGATGAGTACTCCCGTTTCCCGTTTGCCATCCCTTGCTCAGACATGACCAGTACCACGGTCATTAAATGTCTGAATGACCTCTTCGCCTTGTTCGGTTTCCCTAGCTATATTCATAGCGACAGGGGCTCATCCTTTATGAGCGACGAATTCCGGCAGTACCTGCTCTCGAGAGGTATCGCTACAAGTAGGACCACCAGCTACAACCCCCGGGGGAATGGCCAGGTGGAAAGGGAGAATGCAACGGTCTGGAAGGCAGTCCTTTTAAACTTGAAATCTAAGGGCCTTCTGACCTCTCGCTGGCAGGAAGTCCTCCCTGCGGCGCTCCATTCCATTCGGTCACTGCTCTGTACAGCCACCAATGCTACCCCTCACGAGAGAATGTTCTCCTTCCCCAGGAAGTCCACATCGGGGATCTCGTTACCGACATGGCTGACTTCTCCAGGACCCGTCCTACTGCGGAAGCACGTGAGGTCCCATAAGACGGACCCCCTGGTCGAGAGGGTGAGCCTCCTCCATGCCAACCCTCAGTATGCTTACGTGGTGTACCCGGACGGGCGGGAGGACACAGTCTCCATACGAGACCTCACACCTTCGGGTGCTCCCGAAACACCCCCCTCGCCATCCACCACTACCCACGCCTACCCCCAGTACGCTTACGTAGCGTACCCGGACGGGCGGGAGGACACAGCCCCCACACGAGATCTCGCACCTTTGGGTGCCCCTGAAACACTACCATTGCCATCCACCACTACCCACAACCCAACCCCGCTAGACGGCATGCCGCAGCCCAAGGACCCGTCATTGACCACCCAACCACTCAACGAGACGCCAGACTCAACGTTGGATGCTGCACCATCACCGCCGCCACCACGACGATCAGGACGGCATACAAGGCCACCTGATAGACTTACTTACACGAACCTTTAGTACACTTCACCCCGCCGGACTCAACTTTAAACAAGCGGTGAATGTGGTAAACCACTGTTGTTGTTGTTACACACTGTTGTACCTATGCATGCCTCAACATGTCTCGGCTGGCTCCACCCACACAGGCCTAGGTATAAAGGTGATTGACCTGCAGCCCCCTGCCTTCTTGGAACCCAGTCAACCACGAGAGGCATGCTCTGTTCTTTGCTAATAAAAGCCTTTAGTTACTCTCTTAACTCTCAGTCTTTTATGAGTAATTGATAGCGCATCAGACCGGATACAGCTGGGGGTGGGACTGGAAGCCGGAAACCAGCTGTCTCGCCCTTAACCCGCTTCCATTAATAAAATCGTGGCCTCTGTGTCTGTCTTTGGAAGAAGACGCAAAAAACTTCCCAGAAATAGTGGAGAACCAAGGTTCTAGCGAGAATGAGAAATTAGTATTAGTAAAAAAAATAGTACTGGAGAAATTAATGGGACTGAAAGCCAATAGATCCCCCTGGACCTGATGGTCTACATCCTAGGTTTTTGAAAGAAATGCCTATAGAGATAGTGAATGCATTGGCTGTCATCTTCCAAAATTCCATTGATTCTAGAACGGTTCCTGCGGATTGGAAGGTAACAAATGTAACCCCACTATTTAAGAAAGGAGGGTGAGAGAAAACGGGGAACTACAGACCAGTTAGCCTGACAACAGTAGTAGGGAAAATGCTAGAATCTATTATTAAGGACGTGGTAAGAGGGCACATAGAAAATAATAATAGGATTGGGCAGAGTCAACACGGATTTATAAAAGGGAAATCGTGTTTGACGAATCTGTTAAGAGTTTTTTGAGGTTGTAACTAATGGATGTAGTATTTGGATTTTCAGAAGGCTTTCGATAAGGTGCCACACGAGGTTATTAAACAAAATTAGGGCTCATGGGATTGGAGGTAATATACTAGCATGGATTGAGGATTGGTTAACTGACAGAAAACAGAGAGTAGGAATAAGTGGGTCAGTTTCGGGTTGGCAGGCTGTAACTAGCGGGGTACCGCAGGATCAGTGCTTGGGCCTCAGCTATTCACAATCTACATCAATGACTTGGATGAGGGGAACAAATGTAATATATCCAAGTTTGCTGATGATACAAAGCTGGGTGGGAATATATGTTGTGAGGAGGATTCAAGGGGATATAGACAGGCTAATGAGTGGGCAAGAACATGGCAAATGGAATATAATGTGACGAAATGTGAAGTTATCCACTTTGGTAGGAAAAATAGAAAAGCAGAGTATTTTTTAAATGGTGAGAGATTGGGAAATGTTGGTGTTCAGAGGGACCTGGGTGTCCTTGTACACGAATCACTGAAAGTTAACATGCAGGCACAACAAGCAATTAGGAAAGCAAATGGTATATTGGCCTTTATTACAAGAGGATTTGAGTATAAGAGTAAAGATTCCTTACTGCAATTATATAGGGCCCTGGTGAGACCACACCTGGAGTATTGTACAGTTTTTATCTCCTTACCTAAGGAAGGATATACTTGCCATAGAGGGAGTGCAACAAAGGTTCACCAGACTGGTTCCTGGGATGGGGGGATTCTCCTATGAGGAGAGCTTGAGTAGACTAGACCTATATTCTTTAGAGTTTAGAAGAAAGAGAGGTGATCTCACTGAAACATACAGGGCTTGACAGGGTAGATGCAGGGAGGATGTTTTCCCTTGCTAGGGAGTCTAGAACCAGGGGTCACAGTCTCAGAATAAGGGATCAGCCATTTAGGACTGAGATGAGGAGAAATTTCTTCACTGAGAGGGTTGCGAATCTTTGGAATTCTCTACCCCAGAGGGCTGTGACGGTTCAGATGTTGAGTATATTCAAGACAGAGATCGATAGATTTTTGAATATTAAGGGAATCAAGGAATATGGGGATAGTGCAGGAAAGTGGAGATGAAGTGGAAGATCAGCCATGATCTTATTGAATGGCGGAACAGGCTCGAAGGGCCAAATGGCCTACTGCTGCTCCTAATTCTTATGTTCTTATGTTAAGGGTCAACCTGGCAATTACAGGCCAGTCAGTTTAATGTATGTGTTGGGAATCCTTTTAGAAACAATAATCTGAGAAAATTATCAGCCACTTGGACAAGCATGGACTAATAAAGGAGAGACAGCATAGATTTGTTAATGACAAATCATGTTTGACTAACTTGATTGAGTTTTTTGATGAGGTAACAGAGAGGGTGGATGAGGGCAGTGCAGTTGATGTGTATATGAACTTTCAAAAGGTGTTTGATCAAGTACCACATGTTAGCAAAATTGAAGTCCATGGGATAAAAGGGGCAGTCACAGCATAGATACAAAATTGGCTAAGGGATAGAAAATAGAGAGTTGTGGTGAATGGCTGTTTTTCGGATTGGAGGGAGGTATACAGTGGCATTCCCCAAGGTTCAGTACTAGGACCACTGTTGTTTTTGATATACAGTATTGACTTTGATGTGGGGGTACAGAGCACAATTTTGAAATTTCCAGATGACACAAAACTTCGAAGTGTAGTAAACACTGAGGAAGATAGTAATAGAATTCAAGAGGACATAGACAGGCTGGTGGAATGTGTAGTGTATGTGCCTTTAAGAGCCCCCTGTGTACTGTAATACCGGTAATGGCCACTCGGGCTATATAAGCCTGTATATTGTGTTGTATCAGTTAGTTCACCTCCAGACTTTGTTCAGTAAACACCTGTGAAACCTACTCCTGCCTCCCGTGTCTCTATTAACACACGGATACAACAGTGGCGACGAATTGGAAACGGACTTACCTGCAATTCGGCAGCACCTCAAGGACATCGATTCCTCAGACATCCAAAGTCGAAGAAAAGCAAGAAAAAAAAAAAAAAGCTGTGGTTTCACCAGCTAGCCGAGCTGGTGGCAGGTACTGCAATAATCCTTCCTGGGCGGCGGGCTGGGGCTCCATCGGCTGGCTCTGCAGCGAGGCCAAGCAGCGAAGGCGGAGGCAAGCAGAAACAGACGGGGGGGGGGAGCACTCAGGAGACGGCCGGCGCTGCAAAGCAGGTCGGCGTTCGGACCTAGCAGAAAGAGTCCGGCGGGAACGAGTCTTCACCTATAAATATAAAAAAATAAAAAAATAAAAAAAACGCGGAAAACAGCGTTGACAGCAGCAGCAGCGGCGGGAAAGCGCGGGAAGCGCCATATCTTTTTTGCAGGAAAGAAAGAAAAGCGCGGGAAGTGCCATTTTTTTTCCAGGATGCCTAAGGCTGGCAATATTGATGCTTTTGATAACGATATAGAGAATTGGACCACATATGTGGAAAGCGTGGAGAAATATTGCACAGCGAATGAAATAAAAGATGATAAAAAGGCATCAGTACTTCTAAATCTAATGGGCGCAAGGACATACGGGCTGTTACGAAACTTAATCACTCCAGCCAAACCGATGGACAAGAATTTTAAGGAGATTGTTGATACCCTACACTGCCAATTTGGGACAGGACTGGCAGATTCTCTACGAGACAAATTCGTCTGCGGTCTCCTAAGTGAAGGAACACAAAAAAAGCTACTTTCTGAGAAAGATTTGACACTGGACAAGGCTTTCAGTGTGGCTGTATCATACAAAGCAGCAGCAAGAGGAGCTGCAAAGATACAGCAAAAGCCACAGGACTTCGGCACCCATGAAATGACACGGGGTTTCGAGAAATGTCGCTGCGGCAGATCCACCCATGACCAGAGGGACTGCTGGTTCAAGGACAAAGCATGCAGGCAATGCGGAAAGATGGGACACATTACACGTGTATGCCGATCTGGAAACAAAAAATCCACTGACAGAAAAAAAATCAATAAGGAAAAGTACAGAAAGGTACAAATGATGACGGACAGTAGCTCCAAAGACCAGAAGAGCAATAGCGACTCCGGAAACAAGAGACTAAGCTCTCTCAAATTACATAATGTAATTGCCAAAGAAGATTACCAGACCATTTGGGTTACCCTCACGATAGCGGGGTCCCCAGTTAAAATGGAGCTAGATACAGGATCAGCCCTAACCGTCATAAGTCGACGGGATTACGAGCGGCTATTTCCGCATATACCTTTGAAAGACACATCCATTATCTTGAAAACATATACGGGGCAGAAAGTATACCCAAAAGGGAAAATAAAGGTGCCTGTTGTATACAACGGCAAGGAAATACAGAAGTTGTATTTATACGTTCTACAAGATGGTGGTCCACCGCTGTTGGGACGTGAATGGATCAGGAAGATACGTTTAGACTGGCACTCCATTCAGGCACTGACGGTGACCAGTAAGGAAAAAAATGATGATGTCATACCTGAACGATTAAAAGACATCTTGGCCAACGCCAAGGAAGTGTTTCAAGAGAAACTAGGAACCTTGAAAGGCATCACCGCCTCAATAAAAGTAGAAGATGTGGCAATTCCCAAGTTTTTTAAGGCAAGGCCGGTGCCATACGCACTTCGTCCAGCAGTCGAGGCAGAGCTGGAGAATTTGGAAAAGGCAGGCGTATTATCCAAGATAGATTGGAGCGAGTGGGCAACACCCATTGTCCCGGTCATGAAGAAAACGTTGAATAATGATAAATCTGAAGAACAGAGAAAAATTCGCATCTGTGGAGACTTCAAGGTGACTGTAAACCCGGTCCTTCACACGGTACAGTATCCTCTTCCGAGGATAGAAGATATTTTCGCCCCACTATCCGGAGGGAAACGTTTCACCAAAATTGACTTGGCACAGGCATATCTACAGTTGGAGGTTGAAGAGGCCTCTAAAAAGTATCTCACGATAAATACACACAAAGGCCTGTACCAGTACAATCGACTGGTTTTCGGAGTAGCATCAGCTCCAGCTATCTGGCAAAGAGCTATGGAGCAAGTCCTCCAAGGGATTCCGGGGACTCAATGCTACCTAGACGACATCCTTGTAACAGGAGAAACTGACAACGAGCACCTTGCCAATTTGGAGCAGGTGCTCACTAGGCTGAGAGAACGGGGCCTACGAGCAAATCGTCCCAAGTGCGAATTTTTCCAGAATCAAATATCATATTGTGGCCACATAATTAATAAGGAAGGGTTGCATAAGTCACCTGACAAAATTGAAGCGGTCATAAAAGCCCCAGCACCTGAAAATGTTTCACAATTAAGGTCATTCCTGGGATTGATAAATTACTATCATAAATTTTTACCGAACTTATCAACTCTTCTGCACCCTCTTAGTGAACTGCTACAAACAGGAGTAATTTGGAAATGGAGCGAAGACTGTAAACGTGCCTTCCATAAATGCAAAGACTTAATCACGTCCAAGGAAGTTTTGGCTCATTACAACCCATCACTGCCAATCAGACTGGCGTGCGATGCATCCCCTTACGGCGTAGGAGCAGTATTATCGCATAGATTCCCTGATGGCTCGGAACGGCCGATAGCTTTTGCGTCACGCTCATTGAACTCAGCTGAGCGTAACTATGCACAAATCGACAGGGAAGCACTCAGCCTGGTATGGGGAGTGAAGAAATTCAACCATTACCTACACGGACAAAAATTTACCTTGTTGACTGACCATCAACCCCTCATCTCCATATTCAACCCTAAAAAGGGTGTTCCCATTATGACAGCGCAAAGGCTACAGAGGTGGTCCCTTTTCCTAGGGGCACACCAATATGACATAGAATACAAAGGATCAAAACAGCATGGGAATGCTGACGGTTTATCGTGCCTACCGTTGCCAATGGTAGAAGAGGCACCTACAGTAGACCCAGTGGAGATGTTCCACTCTACCATAGTCGAATGTCTACCAGTAACAAATTCTGTCATTGAAAGGGAAATGAGAAATGACCCGACTCTCTCACGAGTCTACGATTTAACAGTGAAGGGATGGCCAGCACATGGCGAACCACTGTTGCCAGCATTCTCGCAAAGAAGAGAACAGCTGTCAGTGTGCCGAGGAACCTTGATGTGTGGATCCAGAGTGGTGATTCCACCCAAACTCCAGGATAAAGTGCTAAAGGAGCTTCACGAGGGGCATCTGGGTGGAGTGAAAATGAAGAACCTAGCCAGGGCGTTTGTATGGTGGCCAGGTATCGATGGAGACATCGAAGAAATGACCAAGAGCTGCCTAGGATGCCAGAAGGTCCAAAACGCTCCACCACAAGCCCCTCTACATCCATGGGAGTGGCCCTCATCTCCATGGCAAAGGGTACACATCGACTTTGCTGGTCCATTTATGGACTCGATGTTCTTAATCGCGGTTGATGCACACTCCAAGTGGCTGAAGGTAATAGAGATGTCCTCCACCACCACGGAAAAAACCATCACAGTATTAAGGACCATATTTGCCAGGAATGGGCTGCCTGAACAGATCTGTTCTGATAATGGACCGCAATTTGTGTCCAAAGAATTCAGGAAGTTCTTAAAAAAACAATGGGGTTAAGCACTACACGTCCGCCCCATACCATCCCGCCACCAATGGATTGGCTGAAAGGTTTGTCCAGACCTTCAAGAAGGCCATAAAGGCCATGGGTAATGAAGACATAAAACTTCAGCATAAGGTAGATAACTTCTTGTTTGCATACAGGAATGCAACACATATGGTTACAAACCAAACTCCCGCCATGATGTTCTTCAACAGAAGCCTAAGATGCCGGCTGGATTTGATCAAGCCAAACATCAGAAGGGACGTGGAGAACTGGGAATTTCAAGGCATGAATGAAAGGCCAACTAGAACCTTCCAGATAGGTCAACAAGTTTTGGCCCGGGACTACCGTACCGAGAAATGGCAGCCTGGAACTATTTGCACACGACTAGGATCGCTGATGTATACCGTGGACATTGGAGAAAGCATAATAAGGCTCCATGCTGACCAAATCAGAGTCATCCGAAAAGGGACAACCTACACCACAACTCTATACACCTAATGATGAAGTAGAGATACCCATAGTATCTACCTCCGATCCGGTGATACTGGAACCAGATGAACCCGACACTGGCATTCAAGCCGAATCAGCCTTGCCAAAAGAACCTACTACACCACCAGAAACTACTACACCACCGAGGCGTTATCCAGACCGAGTCAGGAAGCCTCCAGAGAGACTGACTTATAATTGATTAACTGCAGAAATGTGTAGATTATTGTTCTTGTAACATGTAATTAATGATTACTTAGAATATTATGTACTGGTTGGCTAAAAGGGGAGGGATTGTAGTGTATGTGCCTTTAAGAGCCCCCTGTGTACTGTAATACCGGTAATGGCCACTCGGGCTATATAAGCCTGTATATTGTGTTGTATCAGTTAGTTCACCTCCAGACTTTGTTCAGTAAACACCTGTGGAACCTACTCCTGCCTTCCGTGTCTCTATTAACACACGGATACAACAGAATGATTCTATGATAATCCAATTGGAATACCCAAGTAGTGCCCCTGTTGTATTGTGCTGGTTTGGTTTGAAATGAATACTAAAGGGTAAATCCTATTAAAAAATGTCTTCCTTGGTGTTCAGGTCAGCTAATTGGGTGTGGGGAGGGAGAGGTTGAGATGGTTTTGCGTTCAGGGAGTGGTGAAATCCCAGAGCAGGGGTAGCCTAAGGTTTCCTTGCCGGGCCAGGAGGCATACTCCTGCACCTCCTGGCCTACTCCTGTTGGCCCCCAAGGAATCATTAAATTATCAAAATTACTTCGGCTTCTTCTGGCCCCGGTCCTGCCTGCCACCAAGTTTTGGTGGCGGCTCCAGCACTTTGTTAAAATTGTGTTGTGGTCTGAATGATGTTATCGGACACTGACTTTTGAATATTAATGAGGCACCTGTTGGGGCATCTTCTCCACAACCCAATTCAGCAGGGGAGGTGGGCGTGAATGTGGCGGGAATGCAGTGGGTAGCACCCAACTGCCATATTAAACCTCCCCGCCCACAGAGATGGGCAAGGTTAATATCGAGTCTATCATTTTAAGTATAGTGCAGATAATATATGGATAAATTTCAAATAAGAGTCTGTGAATAGATAAACACATTGAATATGTGATTCTAAAGCACAGTGATTATGCATTTTCAGGCAGTTTCAGCAAAGATGGAGGAAACTTGAGACTGGAAGTCTGTGACAGATGTCCCACTCTTAGCTGCCAAACAAGAGTAGTATTGGTTGTCTACCTGCCCCACATAAGGTGCACAGCCAAGAGTGGTCCATGAGAGGAAGAATCAGCCAAAAAAGGGTGTACATAAAAATATACATTGAATATATAAATCCTTATTACACATTCACATGTAACTGCAGATTTAATTGACCTTTAAAGAGGAGATGTTTCGGGTACAGTCGAGGTACATTCCCACAAGGTGGAAAGGTAGGGCAACTAAAGCCAGAGCTCCCTGGATGATGAAAGAGATAGAGAGTAGCCAGTTGGGGAAGCTTCATTAAGGGGAAAGGTGTCATCATCCCTCAACCATGTCTCCACCAATGCCATGATGTCAATTTGTCACAACACCAAGGTTGTGAACGGTCCGGTTCAGCTGCAGACAGTTGCCAGGGAGAGGGACGGAAATGGTGGTCAGGGAATGGAGTTTGTGGTGGGGACCAATGACAATGGCTTCCCAATATTTAGTTGGAAGAAATTTCTGCTCATCCAATAGTGAATGTCGGACGAGCAGCGTGACAAATCAGAGACAGTGGAGGGGTTGAGAGAGGTCGTGGCAAGATAGAGCTGAGAGTCGCCAGCGTACACGTGGAACTTGATGTGATTTCGGCTGATGTTGCCGAGGGACAGCATGTAGAGGAGAAATAAAAGTGGGCCAAGGATAGTGCCTTGGGGAACTCAAGAGGTAACGGTGCAGGAGTGGGAAGAGAAGACATTCCCATCATGTCATGCACTATGCGTTGGAAGTGCAGAGAATTTATTTATGTTGCAATGTCCGTGCTTTGCCCAGCAGGTGCAGCCAGCACCCATTGTGCAGTGGCCCCAGAGCTGCTGCTCCAGCACCACATTATCAGCCCCTCTGAGTTACACAGGGCTGTGCTTTGACAGCAGAATAATGTCCTTATCCTCTGTCCCATGCTACTTTCCTTCATGTCCATATATGTCCCATTATTTTCCTTCATATCCAAATATATCCTGTGCAATTTTCCTTCATCTCCATATCTGTACTATGCAGCTTTTTTATAGTAATATTCATGCATTAACTTTTTGCTCTTTAACTTCTGCTTTCTTCTACATCGTCCACAAAGTCTTCCAACTCATTGACACTGTATTGACTCTTTCAGTCACACACTCTTTTATATAGTTTTGAGCCATTCTCCACAACCAAGAATCTGCTCATATTTCTCCATTGCAGCATTCACCAGTGTGTCTGGGGCCTTGTGAGTAATACAGACGTTTCAAGCTTAGCAATGAGCCATGTTGCACACTTCATAGATGGATTAATGAAGTCTTTCTCATTTATAGTGATTAAATAGCTTATTATAGGAGATACTAAAGGATAATTACTGTAGGTGCATTACTGTTAGATTTTTTTTGTTCCTGCTAATGTAATCCCATTCTCAGGATAGCCCATGATTTTGTTAGAGAGTAAGATGAAGCAGAAAAAGAGTGCATATGACATGTCAGGTTGAGAATACAAGTGAGAATCAGGCTGAATATAGAAAGTTCAGAGGGGAAGTGAAAAAGAAAATAAATAGTGAAGCTGGGATTGTTCTTCTTAGAGCACAGAATGTTGAGAGTAGATTTGATAGAGGTGTTCAAAATGATGAGGGGTCTAAACAGAGTAAATAGAGAGAAACTGTTCCCATGGCGGAAGCGTCGAGAACCAGAGGACAGAGATTTAAGGTGATTGGCAAAAGAACCAAAGGCAACATGAGGAAAATCATTTTTACGCAGCGAGTGGTTAAGATCTGGAATGCACTGTCTGGAGGCAAACTCAATTGTGGCTTTCAAAAGCGAATTGGATAAGTACCTGAAGGATTTTTTTTAGGGCTACGGGGAAATGGCGGGTGAGTGAGACTAGCTGAAGTGCTCTTGCAGAGAGCCGGCATGGGCTTGACGGGCCGATTGGCCTCCTTCTGTGCTGTAACCATTCTATGATTCTATGATTGTTGGGTATGTTTTCGCTATTGAATAATTTTCTATTTGCATAATTTATTCATGCAAAGTGTGAAATGGATTAACTTCCTATTCCACTCTGTGCTTAAAATAACTTTATTTAATGGCGTGATAATAGCATTTTAATAATTTTGTCGTCTTTAATGTCTGTGTGACTCTGGCTCCGTAAACAGAATTGTTTTAAAATGTACAGACTGAAAAAACTAAATTGGTCAGATGAGTTATTTCCATTATTGTTGGTGATGGGTACTGATATTGTAATACTTGAAGTCTAAAAAAATTACTTTAAAATAGCTCCATGAAAATTTATTAAAATATAGTTAACATGTATTTTTTGAATAGAATCCCTGCGTTTGTTGTTTAGAAGGTCAAGGAAACTCTTCCAGCACAATATTTTCTGTCCCCATTTTATATCCTGATTCATTAAATTTCTTTCAACTAAATATTGGGAAGACTGAAGCCATTGTCATTGGTCCCCACCACAAACTCCATTCCCTGACCACCATTTCCGTCCCTCTCCCTGGCAACTGTCTGCAGCGGAACCGGACCATTCACAACCTTGGTGTTGTGACAAATTGACATCATGGCATTGGTGGAGACATGGTTGAGGGATGATGACACCTTTCCCCTTAATGAAGCTTCCCCAACTGGCTATACTTTCCACCATTTGCCATGCCCAAACTGCCGTGGTGGTGGTGTAGCCTTTATCTCTAAATCACACCTTGGTCTGTCTCCCTACTCCTCCGGCAACTTCTCCTTCGAGCGTCTCACCATGTTCCACCTCTCGCACCTCTTTTAAAATCTTTGTTCTGTACCGCTCACCCAAATACCACACCAATTTTCTCACTGAGGTATCTTCTCTGCACCGAGTGACTTCTCATCCTTGGTGATTTCAACCTCCACCTCAACTCTTCTTGCTCCCTCTCCTCTGTATTCACTGCCCTTCTTTCCTCCCTTAATCTCTCCCTTCATGTAAACTCCCCCACCCATATACACGGCCACCCCCTCGATCTTATGTCACGTGACCTCGCTATCCCCACTGTAACTATCACCGTTAAGGCAATCTCCGACCATTTCCTTATATCACTCTCTACCCATATTCCCCTTCCCCCTTCCAACCCCACTTCTTTTTGTGTCTGCCCCTGGAAAAAAACTCTCCCTCAAGTCCCTTACCACTGCACTTTCTAATTCCCAATTATCTAGCCTTTGGCCTACAATTCTTCATGACGTTTCTGCAGCTACTGACTTGCTAAATCACACCCTTTCCACCACCTTTGATGCCCATTTACCCACTAAAATTATTGCATTCTATCACCCGAATCGATTCCCCTGGTATACCCCTCATCTCCACTCCCTTAAGTCCAAGGGACGCAAACTTGAATGTCTTTGGTGGACAACTGGTCTAACCATCCATCACTAGATATGGCTAGATCATATAAAGCACTACCGGGTCCTGCTTTCCATCGCTAAAACCGCCCACTATTCTAAGATCATTCAGGACAGCAAAGATAACACCAGGCTTCTCTTCTCCACTACTAACCGTCATCTCAAACCACCCTCCCCTGTCTCCTCCTCCCTCACCTCCAACAATAAATGTGAAGAGCTCATGGACTTCTTTGTTAAAAAGATCCGTTTAACTGCCTCTGTTACTTCCCTCCCTAACCCTAGCCAACTTCCTCTCTGTTTTGCCCCTAAATTTGCATATTTCTGTAGTTTCCTATCTCCCCCTTGCCCTTTCAAAGCTCATCTTGTCCATGAGACTGACCTCCTACTCTCTCAACCATATTCCTACTAAATTGCTGACCATCCAATTTCCCTTCCTGGCTCCCATGTTAGCGGATATTGTTAACGGTTCTCTCTGCTCTGGTGTTGTTCCCTTTCCTTCAAATCTGCCGTCATCACCCCTCTCCACAAGAAAAACCATTGAACCCCCTGTCACTGCAAACTATTGCCCCATCTCCAACCTCCATTTCCTCTCCAAAATTCTTGAACGTGTTGTCATCTCCCAAATCCGTGCCCATATTTCCCAGAACTCCTCCAATGCCTGTAATGATCAGTAACATGTCATTCTAGAATGGTATACTAGGTGGAGCTGTATGTTTAGTAAGGGGCTACCCACAAGGCAGTAGTCAAGATGGATGCCTGTACACTAGTCCACATGGCTGAATAAATGACTAGCTCAAGCTAGCTGTTCATAATGAAAACGTCTATTTATTTATGAACATAATATGGTACCAGAAGTGGTAATATCTGCTGAATATTGTGAAACATGACATGGAGAATTTGAAGCCACTGGAGGGTTTGAAACTCACGGGGAATGTCGAATGCAATTGGCGGACTTTCAAACAACAATTCAAACTCTACATTGCTGCCATCGGGTTCGGTACGATGCCAGACGCAAGGAAAATAGCGTTACTGCTCACGGTTGCAGGCCCACAGGCGATAGAGGTATTTAATACGTTTGTATTTGATCAAGAGGAGGACAGAGAAAAAATGGACGATGTGCTAAAGAAGTTTGATACACATTGTTCTCCAGAAAAGAACGAGACCTATGAGAGGTACGTGTTCCGTTCACGGACACAGCAGCAAAATGAGACTTTTGATAGCTTTGTGACCGATCTGAAACTGAAAGCACAGACATGTAAGTTCTCTGAACTGAAATCATCCATGATTCGTGACCAGTTTGTGTTTGGTATTCATGATAAAAAGGTCAGGGAACGTCTGTTGAGAGAAACCGAACTAACATTGGAGAATGCTGTGAAAATATGCCATGCCAGTGAGCTAGCTCAACAGCACGCAAAGACTTTCAGTGAAATTAATAATGATGCGACTATAATGAGTGACTGTGCTGCTGTCGGTGCTGTGTCCTACAAGGGGAAGAAAAGTGGGCAGAACAGAAATGCAAAGCAATCGGAGGATGGAAATTTTAATTGTAAACGCTGTGGTTACCAGCACCAGCCAAGACAATGCCCAGCGTTTGGGAAAATGTGCACAAAATGTAATGGAAAGAATCACTTTGCCAAACAATGCTTTTCAAAAGTAAAAACAAAGAAAGGGCAACAAGTCAATGTGATTGAGGACGCTGATTTAAGTGAGACATTTTTTGTAGGAATGGTGTCGTGTGACAATATAGAAAAGGATACAGAAAATGTGTAGCCCTCAGGAATGGACAATGCTGAACATAAAGTTAATGCAGTAAAAGAGGACAAATGGATGATGCCACTGCAGATAAATGGAGCATTAGTTACATTGAAACTAGACACTGGGGCAAAAGCAAACTTAATCAGTATGAGTGACATTAAAAATATGAAAGAAAAGCCCAAAATACAGAAAAAGTCAGTACTACTGAAGAACTATAATGGACAGAAAATAGATAGCTTAGGTGTATGCAGACTTAAAGTGACAGTCAAAGACAAAGTGCATCATCTCATGTTTTCTGTTGTGGCTGAAGGTGACAAAGCTTGTGAGGACTTAGAACTGGTCAAGAGAGTCTACCGTATAAACTGTGCCATAAGCAGACCAGATGACTCGGTGGATCCTGTAGTGAGTAATTTCCAGGATGTGTTCAAAGGATTTCTTTTCTACCATTCACTTACAAGATCCAGCTAAAGGAGGATGCTCAGCCAGTGGTACATGCTCCACGGAGAGTTCCAGCACCCCTGCGTGACCGGCTCAAGAAAGAACTGGACAGAATGACCACACTAGGAGTCATCAAGAAAGTCGAAGAGCCAACAGACTGGGTTAACTCCATGGTATGTGTAAAAAAAAAAGAACAATGATCTAAGAGTATGCATGGATCCAAAGGACTTAAATGCAAACATAAAACGTGAACACTACCAGATTCCCAAGCGAGAAGAAATCACCAGTGAACTGTCAGGTGGCAGATACTTCACGAAGCTCGATGCCTCACAAGGATTTTGGCAACTAAAACTAGATGAAGAGAGCACCAAATACTGTACCTTCAACACACCATTTGGCAGGTATTGTTTCCTCAGAATGCCTTTTGGGATAATATCTGCATCTGAAATCTTTCATAGAGCGATGGAACACATAATTGAAGGTCTGGAAGGAGTTCGGGTCTATGTTGATGACATCATCATCTGGGGCTCCACACTGAAAGAACACAATGAGAGACTGACTAAAGTGCTACAGAGCATACGCCGGAATGGACTGAAGCTCAACAAAGCCAAGTGTCAGTTTGGCGTCCAGGAAGTCACTTTCCTAGGAGATAATCTATCTGGTAAAGGAATAGAGCCAGATATGGAAGAAGTAAACGTCATACTCAACATGCCCCGACCCACTGACAAAAAAGGAGTGCTATGCATCATGGGGATGATAAACTTCATTGGAAAGTTCATTCCTAACTTGTCAGCCAAGACAGCATGTCTGCGAGACCTGCTACATAAAACAAATGAGTTCGCATGGGCAGAAAGACAGGAACAAGAGTGGATGAACCTCAAAACAGTGCTGACAACCACACCTGTACTCACCTTCTTTGACCCAACAAAGAGAATCAAAGTGTCAACGGATGCATCAAAGGATGGCCTAGGCGCGGTCTTGCTACAAGCAGAGGATGAAGATTGGAAGCCTGTTGCATATGCCTCCAGGTCTATGACTGACTCTGAGTGTCGATACGCCCAGATTGAAAAGGAATGTCTAGGCTCGGTAGTTGGACTAGAAAAGTTCCATGGCTACATATATGGGCTTCCCACCTTCACAGTTGAGACAGACCACTGCCCACTGGTTGCCATCATTGAAAAAATCTGAATGAGATGTCTCCAAGGATTTAACGACTTATGATGAAGCTGCAAAGATATGACTTTGAACTGATCTACACACCAGGCAAATACATAGTGGTAGCAGATGCACTATCCCGAGCACCCACAATGAGTCATGTGAGCTCTACTGAGGAAGACGTGGATGTTCATGTGAGTATGGTCACTGCTGCGCTGCCCGTGTCAGACACAAAATCAAAGCAAATAGCAGAAGAAACAGTAAAAGATACAGTGTTACAAGCAGTAATAGAGAACATTCATCATGGTTGGCCAAAAGGTTCCTGTCCAAAGTACTTTCACATCAGGTCAGAGTTGAGTGTCGCAAGTGGACTATTACTAAAACAGAACAGAATAGTCATTCCACAGGCTCTATGTCGAGACATGCGCGAAAGGATTCACGAGGGAACACCTCAGAATTGAAAAATGCAAAAGGAGAGCAAGAGACACTGTTTATTGGCCTGGCATAAATAAGGACATTGAGAACATGATAGGCAAATGTGAGACATGTCAGAAAAACCAAAACAAACGAGCAAAGGAACCAATGATAGTAGCTGACTTACCAACAGCACCATGGCAAAAGATTGGTATGGACCTCTTTCATTTGAATGGTAAAGACTATCTAATAGTGATTGACTACTATTCTAACTATCCTGAGATGGCGCTGTTCTTAAGCACATCAGCAAGCAGTGTCATAATGCATGTTAAATCCATCTTCGCCAGACATGGAATTCCCAGGATTGCCGTTAGTGACAATGGTCTGTGCTTCAACTGTAAGGAGTGGCAACAGTTTGCAGCACATTGTGACTTTCAACACATCACATCCAGTCCTCTGTATGCTCAGTCGAATGGTAAGGCAGAGAAAGGTGTTCAAGTTCTCAAACAGCTACTGAAGAAAGCAACAGAAAGCAAGTCTGATCCTTATCTCGCCCTGCTGAGCTACCGAGCCTCCCCTTTAGACTGTGGTTCATCACCTGCTGAACTCCTAATGGGTTGCAAGTTGCGCACCACACTACCCTGCTGTGCAAAAGAAAAGCAGAGTAAGGAACTAAGACAGAGACTTCAACTGTTAAAGCTGAAACAGAAATCACACTATGACAAGTCATCAAAAACTCTGAAACCATTGACAAGGGATGATGTCAGGATTGAGGATCCAAATGCATGGAACAGGAAAGCCACAGTTCTTGAGGAAGTAAGACCAAGGTCATACACCGTTAGAACTGAGGAAGGACAGATTCTCAGGAGGGATCGCCGTTCCCTCCTGAAAACACAAGAAACTATCCAAGAGCAAATCGATGACAATGCCGCAACTGAATCTTGTCACTCACCACCAGAACAATCTAACACAAACACACACACAGGCTCTCATGAAAACACATCAGACTTACCTGTGCTGAGAAGATCCACACGTGAAGTAAAAAAGCCTGATAGACTTAATCTTTGAGTACAAAGAAAACCATAATAAAAGAATGAAAAGCTTAGAGTTCATAAAGTAAAGCTTTGAAAATGTGTTGACTGTTGTGAAGATGTTTATGTCGTTATGATTGATTGATATTGATTTTGTTTAACCTCTAAGGAAGGGGGATGTAATGATCAGTAACATGTCATTCTAGAATGGTACACTAGGTGGAGCTGGAGTTTTTTTTCCAGGGGCTACCCACAAGGCAGTAGTCAAGATGGATGCCTGTACACTAGTCCACATGGCTGAATAAATGACTAGCTCAAGCTAGCTGTTCATAATGAAAACGTCTATTTATTTATGAACATAACAATGTCCTCCAATCAGGCTTCCACCCACACCACAGTACTGAAGCATCTCTTACCAAGGTCACAAATTACATTCTAATTGACTGCAGCAAAGGTAAACTATCCCTTCTTGTCCTTCTCGACCTGTCTGCAGCCTTTGACATGGTTGACCACAAAATTCTGCTCCAAAGCCTCTCCACCGTCGTCCAGCTGGATGGGATTGCACTCGCCTGGTTCCATTCCTATCATACCAACCATAGCCATAGAATCACCTGCAGTGGGTTCTTTTCCTGATCTTGCACCATCACCTCTGGTGTCCCCCCCTCCCCGAGGATCTATCCTTGGCCCCCTCCTATTTCTCATCTACATGCTGCCCCTCGGTGACATCATCTGGCAACACAACGTGAGTTTTCACATGTATGCTGATGATACCCAGCTCTACCTCTCCTTCACCTCTCTCAAACCCTGCACCATCTCTATACTATCAGACTGCTTGTCCGACATAGGGGGCAGCACGGTGGCATAGTGGTTAGCACTGTTGCCTCACAGCGCCAGGGACCCGGGTTCGAATCCGGCCCCGGGCAACTGTCTGTGTGGAGTTTGCACATTCTCCCCGTGTTTGCGTGGGTTTTCTCTGGGTGCTCCGGTTTCCTCCCACAGTCCAAAGATGTGCAGGTTAGGTTGATTGGCTATGATAAATTGACCCTTAGTGTTAGGGGGATTAAATACGTGGGGTTACGGGGATAGGGTGGGATATGTGTTGGTGTAGGGGTTACAGGGATCGGGTGGGATATGTGTCGGTGCACGCTCGATGGGCCAAAATGGCCTCTATCTGCACTGTGGGGTTTCTGTGTGATTCTGTGATACAGCACTGGATGAGTAAAAATTTCCTCCAATTAAATATCGAGAAGAGCGAAGCCATTGTCTTTGGTGTACGCCACAAACACTGTTCCCTTTCCACTGATTCGATCTCTCTCCCTGGAAATGGTCTAAGGCTGACCAAGTGTGCTCGCAACCTTGCTGTCATGAATTGATCATAAATTGAACTTCCCACCTCATATCCGTTCTATCACTAAGACTGTCCATTTTCTACATTGGCTCCCAGTTAAGCAACGCCTTGATTTAAAAATTCTTATCCTTATTTTCAAATCCCTCCATGGCCTTGCCCCTCCTTGGCTCTAATCTCCTCCAGCCCTATAATCCCCCTAGACCTCTGCGCTCCGCCTATTCTGGCCTTTTGAACATCCCTGATTTTAAATGCTCCACCATTGGCAGTCGTGTCTTCAGCTGCCTAGATCCTAAGCTCTGGAATTCCCTCCCTAAATCTCTCCGACTCTCCACTTCTCTTTCCTTCTTTAAGATGCTTCTTAAAACCTATCTCTTTGACCAAGCTTTTGATCATCTACCCTTATATGGCTTAGTGTCAAATTTTGTTTTTCTTTATTAATGCTCCTGGAAGGGCCTTGGGACATTTTATTATGTTAAAGGCGCTATATAAATATAAGTTGTTGTTGTAGCCTAGTCCACTTGACCTAGCACTAACCACACTGAATTTGTCCCTGATATATGTACGTATTGCAGTCTGTCTTATGTGCAAGGAGTCTCTTGGATTGGCTTGGAAAGATATGATTGACATGAATGACTTATGAAGTAATACTGGGTGGCCTGCTGGTGGCGCTGTCCAGGGAGAGTATAAATACTCGGGCATGGGCCCAGCTTGCTCAGGACATTCTTTAACAGGAACTAGTGAAGGACACAACTAGACCTCCATGTTGAAAAACAGTTGATTAAAGCCTTGTTTAATACTCAGACCAAGTGCCTAGTAGTTTTCTTACGTCAATGATGACATGGAAACTTAATGTTGTGGTAACGTTTACTTCTATGGGAAAACCGTCCCTGATTCATATGTTGTGTGCCAATCACTGGAGAGTAGATGTACCAACATCAGAGGGCTGAGGACCGAAGTTTATTCGTCCTGGGGCCTCCTCAGAATAAATCATGGCATCGTGGGTGTAGTGTATGTACCTTGAAGAAGGAATTATATTCTGCAGCCCCTGTATACTGCAGTACCAGTAGTGACCACCTCTGTATGTAAGCCTGTGTAATAACTTTGTATAGTAGTTCCAGTTTTGTCTCCATTCTGTAAACACCTGTTATAACCAACTTCTGCAGTCCGTGTCTCAATTACACACGGACATTACGCTGGCGACGAACAGATCCGAACTTACCTACAGTTCTGCACCACCTCACGGGGATCCATCCCTGAAGCGAAGTTGTTAGAGGTCGAGGCCAGAAGGAAGAAATCGAAAAAGAAAAAAAAAAAGAAACAAACAGAAGAAACGGGCGTCGACTGTGGGCAACCGCCCTCTGATTCATCGAATTCGAAGATTTGCAGGAGAGGCTGTCGAGAGCTGGGCTTGGTTATCCAGTCTATGGTGTTCCAGCTAATCGGGCTGGTGGCAGGTAGTACACTGGTCCTTCCTGGGCTGCGGCGGGCTAGAGCTCGATCGGGTGGCTTTTCAACGGGGCCGAGCAGCGTTGTTGGGAAGAGGAGAGAGAGAGGGTGGAGCACACAGGGTGCGGCGAAGCCGGGCAGCGTACAGACCCGAGAAGAGGGAGGAAAGTGTCCCATAGGGTCTGCTCTGACGACGGGAACAGTAATTAAAATAAAAGAAATTAGAAGCGCAGAAAGCCGCGAGGAGCTGCAGTTTGCCACGGGGACCGCGGAGAGCGGCGTTGGCAGCAGCGCAGGGGGGGAAGTGCGCGAAGACCATAGGGCATCGCCATCAAGGCATAAAAACGCCAGCAACAGCGCTAGCAGCAGCAGAAAAGACAGAAAGCGCGGGAGGCGCCATCTTAATCCAGCGGGGAAGAAGGCAAAGCGCGGGAGGCGCCAATTTGTTCAATCGGGGAAGAAGGCAAAGCGCGGGAGGCACCATCTTAGATCTCCAAGATGCCGAAGACTGGCAATATCACTGCCTTCGATAATGAAATAGAAGACTGGACCACGTATGTGGAAAGTGTCGAAGTATATTGCAAGGCAAATGAAGTAGCCGATGAGAAAAAGGCATCGGTACTACTAAACTTAATGGGCGCAAGAACGTACGGCCTATTGCGGAACCTGATCACTCCAGTCAAACCGATGGCGAAGAGTTTTAACGAAATTGTTGATATCCTACAGGAACACCTAAATCCTACACCGCTGCTGATAGCAGAAAGATTTAAATTCCACATGAGAAATCAGCATAAAGATGAGAGCAATGCTGATTACCTTACGGAACTACGCAAGCTATCAAAGCACTGCCAGTTCGGAGCAGGACTGGCAGATACCCTACTGGACAAATTTGTCTGTGGACTCCTGAGTGAAGGAACCCAGAAGAGGTTACTCTCAGAGAAAGAGCTGACGCTAGATAAGGCTTTCAGCGTGGCAGTATCGTATGAAGCAGCAGCAAGGGGAGCTGCGGAAATACAGCAAAAGCCACAGGAATACGGCACCCATGAAATGACACGGGGATTTGAAAAATGTTATCGCTGCAGCAGAACAACCCATGACCAGAAGGACTGCTGGTCCAAGGACAAAACATGTAGGCAATGCGGAAAGATGGGACACATTGCACGAGTTTGCAGGTCTGGGAAGAAGGCCAACGACAACAAAAAGACTACTAAGGAAAAGTACAGGAAAGTACAAAAGATGACGGACAGTAGTTCTGAAGACCAGATGAGCGATAGTGAATCCGGGAACAAGAGACTAAGCTGTCTCAAACTACACAACGTAATCACAAAAGAGGATCACCGAACCATTTGGGTCACCCGCACGATAGCAGGGTCCCAAGTCAAAATGGAATTGGATACAGGATCAGCCCTGACCGTCATGAATCGACGAGACTACGAGCAGCTATTCTCACACATACCCTTGAAAGACACATCCATTGTCTTGAAGACCTATACGGGGCAGAAAGTATACCCCAGAGGGAAAATAAGGGTGCCTGTCGAATACAACGGCAAGGAAATACAGAAATTGTATCTGTACATACTGCAAGATGGTGGACCACCGTTATTGGGACGTGAATGGATCAGAAAGATAAGTTTAGACTGGCACTCCATTCAGGCACTGACGGTGGTTGGTAAAAAGGATGACGACGTCGCACCTGGACGATTGTCAAAAATCTTGGCTAACGCTAAAGAGGTATTTCAACAAGAACTGGGAACTCTTAAAGGCGTAACCGCCTCGATAAAAATAGAAGAGAATGCAATTCCCAAGTTTTTCAAAGCAAGACCGGTACCGTATGCAATTCGCCCAGCCGTCGAGGCAGAGCTGGAGAATCTGGAGAATGCAGTCGTGTTAACTAAGGTAGACTGGAGTGAGTGGGCGACACCCATCGTTCCTGTCATGAAGAAAACGTTAAACAATAAGTCTGAGTAGCCAAGGAAGGTTCGCATCTGTGGGGACTTCAAGGTGACGGTGAACCCAGTCCTTCACATAGTACAGTATCCTCTTCCGAGGATAGAAGATATTTTCGCCTCACTATCTGGAGGGAAACGTTTTACAAAAATTGACCTAGCGCAAGCATATTTGCAGATGGAGGTTGAAGAATCCTCTAGGAAATATCTCACGATAAACACTCACAAAGGTCTTTACCAGTATAATCGACTGGTATTCGGAGTTGCATCAGCTCCGGCTATATGGCAAAGAGCGATGGAACAAGTCCTGCAAGGGATTCCGGGGACTCAGTGTTACTTGGACGACATCCTAGTGATGGGTGAAAATTACAGTGAACACCTTGCCAACCTAGAGCAGGTGCTCACTAGACTAAGAGAACATGGGCTACGAGCCAATCGCCCCAAGTGCGAGTTTTTTAAGAAACAAATATCGTATTGTGGCCACGTGATTGATGAAGAGGGGTTACATAAGTCCCCTGACAAAATTGAAGCGGTAGTTAAGGCTCCAGCACCTGAAAATGTGTCACAACTGAGGTCATTCCTCGGATTGGTGAATTACTACCATAAGTTTTTGCCGAATTTGTCCACAATTCTGCACCCACTGAACGCCCTGCTACAAACTGGAGTAGCATGGAAATGGAGCGGTGAATGTAAGCGGGCCTTTCAGAAGTGTAAAGGCCTGATCACTTCAAGAGAAGTATTGGCTCACTACAACCCATCACTACCGATAAGACTGGCGTGTGATGCGTCTCCCTACGGCGTTGGAGCGGTACTGTCACATAAATCCCTTGATGGTTCAGAGAGGCCGATAGCTTTTGCGTCACGCTCGTTAACTGCAGCCGAGCGTAACTACGCCCAAATTGACAGAGAGGCCCTCAGCCTGGTGTGGGGGGTGAAGAAGTTCAATCACTACCTGCACGGACAGAAATTTACTCTACTAACTGATCATCAACCTCTTGTCTCCATTTTCAACCCTCAGAAGGGCGTCCCGATAATGACAGCACAACGGCTACAGAGGTGGTCCCTTTTCCTAGGGGCACACCAATATGACATCGAGTACAAAGGAACTAAACAGCATGGGAATGCTGATGGATTGTCGCGCCTACCGTTGCCGACGGTGGAAGAAGCACCTGCAGTGGATCCTGTGGAGATATTCCACTCGACCATAGTCGAATGTCTACCTGTGACGAATGCAAACATAGAAAAGGAAACACGAAATGACCCGACACTCTCCAGGGTCTATGATTTAATGGTGAGGGGATGGCCAGCACATGGCGAACCACTGTTGCCAGCATTCTCGCCGAGAAGAGAACAGCTGTCAGTGTGCCGAGGAACCTTGATGTGTGGATCCAGAGTAGTAATTCCACCCAAATTGAAGGATAGAGTGCTCAATGAGCTTCATGAGGGTCATCTGGGAGGGGTAAAAATGAAGAACTTAGCCAGAGCGTTTGTGTGGTGGCCGGGAATTGATAGAGAAATCGAAGAGATGACCAAGAGCTGTACAGGATGCCAGAAGGTCCAAAACGCCCCACCACAAGCCCCTCTACATCCATGTGAGTGGCCCTCATCTCCATGGCAAAGGGTACACATTGATTTTGCTGGTCCATTTATGGACTCGATGTTTTTAATTGCGGTGGCCAGAGGTAATAAAAATGTCCTCAACCACCACAGAAAAAACTATCACAGTCTTACGAACCATATTCGCCAGAAATGGGCTGCCTGAACAGATTTGCTCCGACAATGGACCACAGTTTGTGTCTGAAGAGTTCCGGAGGTTCTTAAAGAACAATGGTGTTAAGCATTACACATCCGCCCCATATCATCCAGCCACCAATGAATTGGCTGAGAGGTTCGTTCAAACATTCAAGAAGGCTATCAAGGCAATGTGTAATGAAGACATACCCCTACAACACAAGGTGGATAACTTCTTGTTTGCCTACCGGAATGCGACACATGCGGTTACCAACCAAACTCCAGCCATGATGTTCTTCAATCGAAGGCTAAGATGCCGCTTGGATTTGGTTAAGCCAAACATCAGAAGAGATGTGGAGAACAGGCAGTTTCAGAATATGAATGAAAGGCCAACCAGGAGTTTTAAGATAGGTCAACCAGTTTTGGCCTGGGACTACCGCACAGAGAAATGGCAGCCAGGAACGATCTGCACGTGGCAAGGACCTCTAATGTATACCGTGGACGTTGGAGAGAGCATTGTAAGACGCCATGCTGACCAGATTCTAGAGTCACTGGAAAACGTGAAATCTACACCACGATCCTATACACCTGGTGATGAAACCGAAGTACCAATTGCATCTACCTCAGAATCGGTGATATTGGAAGCAGACGAACCAAACAACGACGTTGATCCCGAATCAACTTTGCCAGAAGAACCTGATACCCCAAAGAGACGTTATCCGGACAGAATCAGGAAGCCTCCTCAAAGACTGAATTTATAATTGAGTAACTTCAGCTTAAGTATATAGCAACTGTAATTGTAAATATGTTATTTAATTATTAATCGAATGTTATGTACTGTTTAGCTAAAAGGGGAGAATTGTAGTGTATGTACCTTGAAGAAGGAACTATATTCTGCAGCCCCTGTATACTGCAGTACCAGTAGTGGCCACCCCTGTATATAAGCCTGTGTAGTAACTTTGTATAGTAGTTCCAGTTTTGTCTCCATTCAGTAAACACCTGTTATAACCAACTTCTGCAGTCCGTGTCTCAATTACACACGGACGTTACAGTGGGTGCCAATCAGACACTCTGATGCAGCTCATTTGTTGTGGCATTACTCATTTCGACCTGTGCTGAGCCCCAGAAAGGGGGGGGGGTCGGGGAGTGAGGGGTGGGCAGCTGTGGCTTACAGTTGTTTTGTGGAGCTTGCTCATTCCGACTCTACAAAATAGTAACAAATTATTGGGCCTTTTTCGAGTGGCCTTCAGCGGTTCCTTTAAGGCTGCTCAAGATTGCAAGCTCCGACTAGGGAAAACAAATTTAGGAGCCTCATTTTAATATTGAAATGAAGCATGTGCTCAACGGCTGTCTAAATAAAGGCCCCAATAAATTTAGTAGTGGTCCAAACACCCGTGCAGATTGGTTGCAGGCCTCTGCACTGCTAAATTGGTTATCATTGCACCAGTTTTAGGGCCATCAAACAGGTGCAGTTATGTTAATTTTAGACACCAGAGAGCAGAACTTTCAACTTCAACTGGCAGTAAAACTAGCAGTACCAGTTTGGCCACTCATGATGGACCCCACCCGATTCTCCTTTCCCGCAGGAGTAAGAAATGCTAAAAACCATAATCAACGTGAGAAGTGAAAAAACCAAGGGAGTGAGTTTCCTTGGGGCTTCTCCTGCTCTGCCGCCATAACTTTGGCAGGAAGTAGACGCAGTTTCTGCTGAAACCGCCACCTAAGTTACAGCAGTTGGAGCGGGAGAATCCCCAAATCAAGAGGGAAATTAAGAAAGATTTATTGTCACATTTGCCACAGGCAAAGCTTTAAAGTAACTTCAAGTTTGCAAATGTGGTGCACCATATTGGTGTGTCCGTGTTTATGGGGAAAAAATGGATTAAAAAAAAAACTGATTTACAGATTGGTGTCTTCTGGGCCTTGAGTTCAACTTCTTTCCCACATCCAACCCATTACCAAGTCCACTTTCATTCACCTTTAGAGTACCACCAAAGTTACAGCAGTGTAGCAAAGCTCTGAGGAAATTCATCCTGATAGTCGTGTGTGTAATTATATATACACACAGATAATTTGTATTTACTCCAACAAAATTTTAAAAATATCCAATTTTGCTTAGTATTTTTTGCCTTTAGTTATAGTTTCCAATTTACCTTGCTTTCTTTTCTCACTGGCTTAAATCTAGCACATTATCATTAGTTCTCACTTCAGATGCACAAGGTCTTGTCTAATGATACTGTGATTGTTGACTCTCAAGTGCTTTGCAGTCTACAGATTTTCCATTATGATAGATTCCTACCAAATAGGAGATTAAGCTGTGTCCTCCTTCAAGCTTTAAGTAGGGCAACATTATGCTGATTATATTTACCTCCTCCTTCCATTTCCAACCTCCAGTATTTCATTCCTCATGTTATTTATATCAGTGTCAGTATTATAATCCCTATTGTCATATACTTAATTCCTCATTTTTACCTCAACAACAACAGCTTGCCTTTTACTCGTGCCTGTAATGTAAATATGTCCCAAGGTACTTTACGGAGTTGGGGGGGGGGGCGGGAGTGGGGAGGTAGAGAGAGGGGGGAGGGGATGAGTTGGGGGGGAATAGGGTTGGGGTGAGGGTGTGTGTGGGACTAAACAAAAGGAAATGAAGGAGTGGATGCCAAGCCATAATGTGAGAGTTAGGAGAGGTGATCGAAAGCTTGGTTGAAAAGATGGGTTTGAGATTTCTAAAGGCAGAGAGAGATGTGGGGAGAGCGAGGGGTTTATGGAGGGAATTCCAGAGAATAGTGCCAAGGCAGTGGAAGGCTGTGACATCAACGGTGGGGTGAAAGATGAAGGGGTGATGCACTAAAATTCAGAATTGGAGGACCTCTAACTTCCCAATGCCTCAATTTCCTTGTTACTCTGTAATCCAATCCTATGTAATTTGTTATGTAATTTGTGACACTAAGCTAGGTTAATTAAAGACAGAAATATAGCACATATTGTTCCTTATAAAAGCCAGGGCTAGGCATCTTGGCACAGATTTTGAAATGGTACTTCTTTGATGTTGAAAATGGCAAAAAAGTGGCAGAAGTCTTATGGGAACAGAAACTTGAGACTTCTCTATGGTGCTATTGAGGCCTGATTTGAAACTCATTGACGACTTGCTCTAGGCTTAAAAAAGATATGTATTAATTCAAGGGGACTAAAGATGTCCAAAAACCAATGGGGGTAAAAGTCTGCAGCTCTTCTGGTACACTGCAGCTGTAATTCCAGCAGGAGTGTGCTGGAGGAACTAGAAATTAGGCTGGACCCAGATACACTGGGTCCTGGCCTTATGTGTAAATGTGTAGGATAGTCTGTTGGGGCTGAAGTCTCTGCTCACCCCAAACAAGGTCATTGGTATAAGAGGGAACAGGGATACTCTACATTAGGAGTTACCACATGTGGTAAACCACGTTCACTATCGTATCACTGTTAGTAGTTAGCACTGTTCACCACTGTTCGTTATAACTGTATCACTGACCACTATTGTATCACGGTACGAGGTCGCCTCTTGCCACACTGCTATACCTGGGATGACCACCGCCGACTCCGCCTTGGCTCCACCCACCAGGCCAGGTATAAAGGTGAGCGACTGACTGGTATTCCTCCTGCTTGGATCGGATCACCCACGAGAGTGGGCTCTGTTATTTAGTCAATAAAAACCTTTAGTCACCTTCGTAACTCTTCGCCTTTTATTGGAGGAATTGATAGGTATATCAATTTTATTGACTAAATTTAATGATGTCCGACAACGAGTCACAACCGGCGGAGGAGCCACCAGCGCAGCTCCCAGGAGCACAGCCACACCAGCCAGCTTGGCTGCGAGCCCTCAGACCGCCGTACCTGGACCTGAACCCACGAGCAGCAAACTCAGCCGCAGACTTTAAACACTGGCTGGTCTGCTTCGAATCATACCTGAGAGAATCCAGCGTCCCTCAGGCATCCAAACTAAGTGTCCTGCAGGCGCAACTGAGCCCGAGAGTATACACTCTCATCGAGGACATGACTACCTACGAGACCGCCATCAACCTGCTGAAACAGAAGTACCGGACCCCGGTAAACTACATGTACGCTAGGCACCTCCTAAGATCACGGCCGCAACAGCCAGGAGAATCAGTAGCCGAATTCTCACAGGCGCTATATGCACTCGCCAGGAACTGTGACTTTAAATCGGTGTCGGCAGCCGAAAATACTGAAGATAATATCCGCGACGCATTCCTGAAAGGCCTACGGTCCGAGTACTCACGGCAAAGACTGCTGGAAGCTAAAGACCTCAGCATGGAAAAAGCTGAAGCCCTCGCTATCTCCCTGGAAGTGGCCCACCAAGATCAGGAAGCATTCACCAGGTACTGCTCGCGACCCTGGGACTCGGGCCCGACCCCTACCACAGCACCCTTCCCAGCGCCGCCCCCGGGACCTACCTCTGCGTCGGCGTCCCGGACCCGACCGGCCCCGCCACCCCCGGCACCGGCCCCGACATCGGGCATCCGCGATCGGGCCGCCGGCTGTTTTTTTTGTGGCCAGGAGAAGCACCCGAGGTCGCGCTGCCCAGCCAAGAACTCCACATGCAGAACCTGCCTGAAGAAAGGCCACTTCTCCAAGGCCTGCAGGAGCGGATCCTCAGAGGCCAGCAGTGCCGCATGCGAACTATGGGGGCGGCCATCTTCGTTTAGGGCAACTGAGGCCAGCATCCCCACACATGAGTCATGGGGGCGGCCATCTTTGTTTAGGGCAACTGAGGCCAGCATCCCCACACATGAGTCATGGGGGCGGCCATCTTTGATTAAGGCAACCGACCCCAATAGTGCCTCATGTGAGCTACGGGGGCAGCCATCTTCTCCGTCATTTTGCCCTACCTCGTGGGAGACGCCATTTTACTCACCACGCCCGACCGCCTCGCCCGCAGATGACAACGACTCGCTCAGCTACACACTAGCTTCCGTCACCCTGGACCAAGCCCGCCCGCACCATCTGTCCAAGTCAATGATGGACATCAAAGTGAACGGCCACGCCACGACCTGCCTGTTCGACAGCGGAAGCACGGAGAGCTTCATCCACCCAGACACGGTGAGCCACTACTCCCTCTCTGTCCTACCAACGCGCAGCCGAATCTCGATGGCATCGAGGTCCCACGCCACGGACATCAGCGGCTACTGTGTCGTGACCCTGTCGGTTAAGGGCATGGAGTATAAAAACTTTAAACTCCTCGTCCTCCCCCATCTCTGCGCTGCCGTCCTACTAGGGCTGGACTTCCAATCCCACCTCCAAAGCGTAACCCTAGCATACGGTGGACCCCTCCCCCCACTCACAGTCAACAACCAGCAAACGTTAAACCGCCCACCGCGTAACACCTGCAGCCTCTCCACCCTCAAGGTCCCGCCACCCTCTCTGTTTGCTAACCTTACCCCTGACTGCAAACCCGTCGCTACCAAGAGCAGGCGGTATAGCGCCGGGGACAGAGCCTTCATTAGCTCTGAGGTGCGGCGCCTCCTGAAAGAGGGCATTATCGAGGGGAGCAGCAGCCCCTGGCGTGCCCAGGTCGTAGTCGTAAAGACCGGCGATAAAAACCGCCTGGTCATCGACTACAGCCAGACCATAAACAGATATACCCAGCTGGACGCATACCCCCTCCCCCGCATATCTGACATGGTCAATCAGATTGCACAGTATAAAGTATTCTCGACCATCGACCTGAAGTCGGCCTACCACCAACTCCCTATCCACCCTGAGGACCGCCAGTATACCGCCTTCGAGGCGAATGGGCGCCTATACCACTTCCTTAGGGTCCCCTTCGGTGTCACTAATGGGGTCTCGGTCTTCCAAAGGGAGATGGACCAGATGGTTGACCAGAACGAACTGCAGGCTACATTCCCCTACCTAGATAACGTCACTATCTGCGGCCGCGACCGGCAGGAACATGACGCGAATCTGGAGAAATTCCTCCGTACGGCCCAACGGCTGAACCTCACCTACAATAAGGAGAAATGCGTGTTTAACACCACCCGCCTTGCCATCCTCGGCTGCGTAGTGGAGAACGGAATCATCGGCCCCGACCCAGAAAGAATGCGCCCCCTCATGGAGCTACCCCTCCCCCACTGCCCTAAAGCACTTAGGAGAACCCTGGGGCTTTTCGCCTACTATGCCCAATGGGTACCCAATTACGCGGACAAAGCCAGACCCCTCCTGAAAGCCACTTCCTTCCCCCTCACGGAGGAGGCGTGCGCGGCCTTCTCCCTCATTAAGGGAGACATAGCCAAGGCCACGATGCACGCAGTGGACGAGTCCATCCCCTTCCAGGTGGAGAGCGACGCATCCGACTTCGCCTTAGCCGCCACCCTAAACCAGGAGGGGAGGCCAGTGGCCTTCTTCTCAAGGACCCTACAGGGCCCCGAGATCCGACATTCGTCGGTCGAGAAAGAGGCCCAGGCGATCGTGGAGGCAGTACGGCGCTGGAGGCACTACCTGGCAGGCAAACGATTTACCCTCCTCACCGACCAGCGTTCGGTGGCTTTCATGTTTAATAACAAGCTGAAGGGCAAAATCAAGAATGACAAGATTTTGAGATGGAGAATCGAGCTCTCCACCTACGATTATGAGATCTTGTACCGGCCAGGCAAGCTGAACGAATCCCCTGATGCCCTTTCACGAATGACATGCGCCAGCGCGCATATCGATAGGCTTCAGACCCTCCACGACCAGCTCTGCCACCCCGGAGTCACCAGACTCTACCATTTCATTAAGGCCCGCAACCTGACCTACTCCATCGAGGAGGTCAGGACCATGACCAGGAACTGCCAGACCTGTGCGGAGTGCAAACCGCACTTCTATAGGCCGGACCGAGCAAGCCTGATCAAGGCCACCCGCCCCTTCGAGCGCCTGAGCATCGACTTTAAGGGGCCCCTCCCGTCCTCTGACCGTAATGTGTACTTCCTCAACATCGTTGATGAGTACTCCCGTTTCCCCTTTGCCTTCCCCTGCCCCGACATGACCAGTAGCACGGTCATCAAGTGCCTGAATGCCCTCTTCGCCTTGTTCGGGTTCCCGAACTATATACACAGCGACCGGGGCTCCTCCTTCATGAGCGAGGAACTCCGGCAATTCCTCCTAGAGAGAGGTATTGCAGCAAGCAGGACCACCAGCTACAACCCCAGAGGTAACGGTCAGGTGGAAAGAGAGAACGCGACGGTATGGAAGGCCGTCCTCTTAGCCTTAAAGTCTAAGGGCCTCCCAACCTCCCGCTGGCAAGAAGTCCTCCCGACAGCGCTGCACTCCATCCGGTCATTACTTTGCACGGCCACTAACACCACCCCCCATGAACGAATGTTCGTTTTCCCCAGGAAGTCGACTACGGGAACCACTCTACCAACCTGGCTGACCGCCCCGGGGCCGGTCTGGCTGCGGAAACACGTGAGGGCCCATAAAACGGACCCCCTGGTCGAGAGGGTGAACCTCCTGCACGCCAACCCCCAGTACGCCTACGTGGCGTACCCAGACGGGCGGGAGGACACTGTCTCCCTACGAGACCTCGCACCCTCAGCCGATCCGGAAACACCGCCACCACCCCCCCCAACCCCAGCCCAGGTAGACGGCATGCCGGAACCCCACGAGCCCTCGCCGACCACGCAAACACCAGCATCAACACCGGATAAGGCACCAGCACCGGATAAGGCAACACCACCGCTGCGGCGATCGGAGAGGCTTACGAAGCCTCCGGACAGACTGACCTACCAGAATTGGTAGTACACTTCACCCCGCCGGACTTAATTCTAAACAAGGGGTGAATGTGGTAAACCACGTTCACTATCGTATCACTGTTAGTAGTTAGCACTGTTCACCACTGTTCGTTATAACTGTATCACTGACCACTATTGTATCACGGTACGAGGTCGCCTCTTGCCACACTGCTATACCTGGGATGACCACCGCCGACTCCGCCTTGGCTCCACCCACCAGGCCAGGTATAAAGGTGAGCGACTGACTGGTATTCCTCCTGCTTGGATCGGATCACCCACGAGAGTGGGCTCTGTTATTTAGTCAATAAAAACCTTTAGTCACCTTCGTAACTCTTCGCCTTTTATTGGAGGAATTGATAGGTATATCACCACATTCATAGCAGGGTCAGCAGAGGTACACCTACTGAGACCAGGCATACCATACTGCCAACTGGCAGAAGTGAGGGCCACCTGTGGCTCCAGGCTGCGATTGTGGCTTGGACCTCAGAAGAAAAGGACTGCAATTTTTTTAATTAAATATATAAATGCAGTCCTTTCCATCCACCCATGGTTACACGTACTGAACCCAGCCCGGTTTCCACGTACAACATAATTAACATAATGTAAGTGAGCTGCAGGTGCGAAATAATACCTAGGATTGACAGCTCGCCCTTACATTCTGAAATGCTGATCTCTAACAACTCTGTCCATCTACCATATCAGCATAATGATGTTCCTCTAATCATATATACTATGTAATATATGCTGATACATTGCGAAGGTCAACTACCCTCTTGACAATGTCAATTGTTTAACCAATTCTAGCCAGTCAAGGCTGCCTCTAACAAGGAAGGAAAGTCACACAATATGAAGGAAGTAAAAGATGGGGAGGCAGAGGTCTGGTCCCACCTGAAATTTTGTGGTCAACCTTTCCAGATCCTTCTTTGTTTATGCTGACTGCCTCACTCAGCTCACTGCCTCACTCACTGTACCCAAATCAGAAAATTATGATCAATTCCTTCTCTGTCATTGTGCAGAAAGTGAACTGGGATGTTGTTGCCATCGAACCTACCTAACTCTTGTCCCTCTGCTTCTACTCACATGACTCAAAGCTAGAGGCATTTTTTATTTGTTCATGGGATGTGGGCGTCACTGGCAAGGCCAGCATTTACATCCCATCCCTAATTGCCCTTGAGAAGGTGGTGGTGAGCTGCCTTCTTGAACACTGCAGTCCATGTGGTGAAGGTACACCCACAGGGCTGCTAGGGAGGGAGTTCCAGGGTTTTGACCCAGCAGCTATGAAGGCACGGCGATATATTTCCAATTCAGGATGGTATGTGACTTGGAGGGGAACTTGCAGGTGGTGGCGTTCCAATGTGCCTGCTGCCCTTGTCCTTCTAGGTGGTAGAGGTCGCGGGTTTGGGAGGTGCTGCCAAAGAAGCCTTGGCGAGTTGCTGCAGTGCACCTTGTAGATGGTACACACTGCAGCCACAATGTGCCGGTGGTGGAGAGAGTGAATGTTTAAGTGGTGGATGAGGTGCAAATCAAGCAGGCTGCTTTGTCCTGGATGGTGTCGAGCTTCTTTAGTGTTGTTGGAGCTGCACTCATCCAGGCAAGTGGAGAGTATTCCATCACACTCCTGACTTGTGCTTTGTAGATGGTGGAAAGGCTTTGGGGAGTCAGGAGGTGAGACATTCACTGCAGAATACCCAGCCTCTGATCTGCTCTTGTAACCACAGTATTTATGGTCCAGTTAAGTTTCTGGTCAATGGTGACCCCCCAGGATGTTGATAGTGGTGGATTTGGTGATGGTAATGCTGTTGAATGTCAAGGGGCGGTGGTTAGACTCTCTCTTCTTGGAGATGGTCATTGCCTGGCTCTTGTGTGGCGCAAATGTTACTTGCCACTTATCAGCCCAAACCTGAATGTTGTCCAGTTCTTGCTGAGGCGGGCACGGACTGCTTCATTATCTGAGGAGTTGCGAATGGAACTGAACACTGTGGAATCAGCAGCGAACATCTCCACTTCTGACCCTATGATGGCGAGAAGGTCTTTGATGAAGCAGGAGATGGTTGGGCCTAGGACACTGCCCTGAGGTATAGCAGCAAGCTTCAAGATGCACCATCACTCAATCTTATCCGACCATGGACAAGCTCAGCAATATTCATCCCAAGTTATTTTGACAGAGATTTTGAAAGGATTACAATGGGAGATACATGGAGCAGAAGTAAGCAGGAGCAGATGTGTTAAGTCTGTGTGTTCCAGTTGTATTAAGATTAATTACTGACACAGACTACAAGAATAAAGTTCAACAGGTCTTTACTAGTTGGAGGTCAGGACTATACTAAATACAATATCACTACACAGTACTTATATACCGGTGGTCACCACCGGTATTACGTATACAGCAGCCAGAGAAAGTAGTACATCTCTTAAGGTGGAACAGGCTTAAGTTCTCTTAAGGTGGAACAGGTTACATACACCACAATCCTCCCTTTTTAGCTTAACAGTCATATCCCCATTTAACATAACATATATACATATATAACTTCAGGTATAAACAGTTCAAAGGTTCAGTCTCTCAGGAGGCCTTCTGATTCGGTTTGGATAACGCCTTTCAGTGGTCTCTGATTCTTGTTGCTGAGGTGACTCTTCTTGTTGGTTTCCTATGTATTGGACGTCATCATCAGGTACAGTCCCTGCCGAGGTAGATGCTTCAGGTTCATTAACGTCTTCCACAGTTGTCTCTGTCGCAACCATGGGTTCGACCCTTGCTCTTGATTCTACCAGTTGATCCGCATGACACCTTATCACATTGTTACCAATATCTACTGTGTACATCAGAGGTCCTTGTCTGGCCCAAATTGTTCCGGACTGCCATTTTTCGTTTCCATAGCCCCTTGCCAACACTGGTTGTCCTACGTTGAAACTTCGAGTGGACTTGTTATTAATATGCCGGAACTGTTTGTTTTCCACTTCCCTCCGCACATTTGGTTTTAACAAGTCCAACCTGGACCGCAACCTCCTGTTATAAAACATCATGGCAGGACTTTGGTTAGTCACTGCATGAGCGGCGTTTCGATATGCCATTCGGAAATTGTCCACCTTGTGTTGTAATGGAATCTGATCATCGTTCATGGCCTTTATTGCCTTTTTGAATGTTTGGACAAATCTCTCGGCCAACCCGTTTGTCGCCGGATGATATGGGGCAGAGGTATAATGTTTCACCCCATTCTTCTTTAAGAATTTTTGGAATTCTTCCGACACGAACTGTGGTCCGTTGTCTGAACATATCTGTTCTGGCAATCCGTTCCTTGCGAATATTGTTCTTAACACCGCAATTGTCTTTTCTGAAGTAGTGGTATTCATCTTGATCACTTCTGGCCATTTGGAATGTGCGTCCACCGCAATTAGGAACATGGAGTCCATGAATGGACCAGCAAAGTCAATATGTACGCGTTGCCATGGGGCTGAAGGCCATTCCCATGGGTGTAGCGGTGTGATCGGAGGTGCATTTTGCACTTTTTGGCACCCAGCGCAGCTTTTTGTCAACTCCTCTATCTGTTGGTCAATGCCTGGCCACCATACATAAGCCCTAGCAAGACTTTTCATCTTAACTCCCCCCAGATGACCTTCATGCAGTTCCTTTAGAACTCTTTCCCGTAACTTGGGAGGAATAATCACTCTTGTCCCGTACATCAAAGTACCATGGCAGACGGACAGCTGGTCTCGCCTTGCCGAGAATGCTGGTAACAGAGGATCACCATGTGTTGGCCATCCCTTCACTGTCACCTCGTAAACTTGGGACAGTGTCGGGTCGTTCCTGGTTTCTCTTTCAATACTTGCATTGGTGACTGGTAAACACTCGATGATGGTCGAATGAAATAACTCAACAGGGTCAACTTTCGTCGTCTCTTCTGCTTCAGGTAGTGGCAGGCGCGACAGCCCATCAGCATTGCCATGCTGCTTTGTACCTTTGAATTCTATTTGATATTGATGTGCCCCTAGGAAAAGGGACCATCTCTGGAGTCGCTGTGCTGTCATCACCGAAACACCCTTCTTAGGGTTAAAAATGGATACCAACGGCTGATGGTCTGTCAGAAGTGTGAATTTTTGGCCCTGCAGGTAATGATTAAACTTCTTCACTCCCCATACAAGGCTGAGAGCCTCCCTATCGATCTGCGCATAGTTGCGCTCAGCGGAGGTCAATGATCTGGATGCAAACGCGACTGGCCTTTCCGTGCCATTTGGCAACTTGTGTGAGAGTACTGCCCCAATACCATATGGAGAAGCATCACAAGCCAACCGAATAGGCAGTGTCGGGTTGAAGTGAGCCAACACTTCCTCCTGAGGTGATCAATTCTTTGCTTTTGTGAAATGCCTTCTTACAGTTTTCGCTCCATTCCCATGGTACCCCCTTCTGTAAAAGAGCGTTCAGCGGGTGCAGTACCGTGGATAGATTCGGTAGAAACTTATGGTAATAGTTAATCAATCCCAGAAACGACCTCAACTGAGAGACATTATCCGGAGCGGGAGCCTTTACAACTGCCTCTATCTTGTCAGGAGACTTATGAAGCCCCTCCCGGTCAATGACATGACCACAGTACGAGATCCGCTTCTGAAAGAACTCACATTTCTGCCGATTAACTTGAAGTCCATACTCTTTCAGTCTGTTGAGCACCAGTTCCAAGTTTGCGAGGTGTTCTTCATCACCATCACCTGTAATCAGAATATCGTCCAGGTAACATTGTGTGCCTGGAATTCCCTGTAATACCTGCTCCATGGCCCTCTGCCAAATTGCCGGAGCCGATGCCACTCCAAAAACCAGCCTATTATACCGGTACAAACCTCTATGCGTGTTGATCGTGAGGTACTGGCGTGACTCTTCTTCAACCTCCATCTGCAAGTACGCCTGCGCCAGGTCTATCTTGGTGAAGTGTTTCCCGCCAGACAACGAAGCAAAAATATCCTCAATCCGTGGAAGCGGATACTGCACCGTGTGAAGCACCGGATTAACAGTGATCTTGAAATCTCCACAGATGCGAACCTTCCCTGGTTCTCCTGGCTTGTTGCTCGAAGGACATTTCATAACGGGAACAATGGGCGTAGCCCACTCACTCCAATCTACCTTAGACAGTACACCTGAACGTTCTAGTGCTTCCAGTTCCGCTTCTACAATAGGTCGTATTGCATAGGGTACCGGTCTGGCTTTGAAAAATTTTGGTTGTGCATGTTCATCAATCTTGATGTTTGCCGTAATTCCTTTCAGTGTTCCCAGTCCTTGCTGGAACACCTCTTTAGCATCATCCAATATTTTGGACAATCGTTTAGGTTTGACATCTGTTTCCCCGGAATCTACCGTTAGTGCTTTTAACGAGTGCCAGTCCATATTCATTTTCCTAATCCACTCCCGTCCCAGTAGTGGTGGACCTCCTTCAGGTAGCACATATAAGTCCATTACTTGGCTTTCTTCGCCCTTGTGGGCCACTTTTACCTCTATCTTTCTGATGGGGTACACTCTTTGCCCCGTGTATGTTTTCAATATAATCTCCGTATCCCGTAGGGGAATATGTTGGAATAACCTTTTGTAATCTTTCTTATTCATGACCGTCAATGCCGATCCAGTGTCCAATTCCATCTTTACTTGGACTCCTGCTATCTGAAGAGTGACCCAAATTGTCTGGAGATCTGCATCCTTACCAACGTTGTGTACTCTTAAGCTACCCAGTTCATTACTGCTAGCGTCTGAATCTGACTTCTGTTCGTTCGAACTGGTCTTTGTCACCTTGTGCACCTTTATGTATTTTCCTTGCGGTGACTTTTTGTTGCTGGTCTTCTTTCCTGACTGGCATACTTTAGCTATGTGGCCAAGCCTGCCACACGTTCTGCATTCTTGGTTTTTAAACCAACACTGGTTCTGATCGTGTGTTGTCTTTCCACAATGATAACATTTTACAGTACTCAAACCCAATTTATTTGTACTGAGTTCCGGTGACCATAGCTGCATTACTGCCGTGCCTCTCGCTGCGGCTTCGTGTGCTGCTGCCGTAGTGACCGCTTTCTCAAGCGTCAGCTCATTCTCCTCGAGCAGTTGCTTTTGTGTATCTTCTTTTAGTAATCCACACACAAATTTATCTCTTAGCGCGTCTGTTAGTCCCGTTCCAAACTGACAGTACTTTGCTAGCTTACGCAATTCCATTAAATATTCAGCATTGCTTTCATCCTTCAGCTGCCTTCTGCTGTAAAATTTAAATCGTTCCGCTCGCATCAGCGGCGTGGGGTTTAGATGATTTTTCAGGGCAGTAACAATCTCCTCAAACGTCTTATCCGCCGGTTCATCTGGTGATAAAAGGTGTTTCAATTGCCTGTATGTCTTCGCACCCATTAAATTTAATAAAGTTAGTGCTTTCTCTGCATCTGGGATTTTATTTGCTTTACAATAATTTTGTATGCGTTCTACATACATGGCCCAATCTTCGATGTCGCTATCAAAGGTATTAATGTTCCCATGTTTAGGCATCGTTGCAATTTATTTTATCCCAAGATGGCAGCTTCCCGCTCTTGTCTTCGTCCTCCGCCTACAAAATGGTGGTTTTCCCGCGCTTGGTGGTCTTCACCCACTGGCTTGCAATGGCGTTTGGCGTGCCGCTGCTGCTCCCCTTTCCCAGCGGTTAGTAACTCCCCTGACGCTGTCGCCGCTTCACCGCGGCTCCCTCGGGCATTCGCGCTTCCCCGATGTCGCGCCTCGCAGCCCTTCTTGCAGCCCAGTTATTAGCACCGGCTGCGTTCGCCTTCACCGCGGCTCTCGCGCCTTCAGTCGCCCCAGACGCTGCGCCTTTTTGGCCCGAAAGCGGCCCGGCACTTATCACCAGCCGCGATCGATGTCTCCGCGCTGCGCCTTTCGGCCCGAATGCGGCCCGGCCCTTATCTCCGGTCGCGATCGATCTCACCGCCCTTATTCCTCCATCTTCCTCCCCCCGTCTGTACAGCCAAAGCGGCCGACTTTCTGCTCGCGTCGCTGACCGGCTTACCCACCACCGAGGTAGAAAGAAGATAGCTGACTGCCGCTGATGGAGGCTTCGAGTTCAGGATGTCTTCTGCACTCCGGGTTCTCGCTGCCTGCCGTGCGACGTGTCTTCCAGCAGGGTGATGAGGGTGGATGCCTCTCTTCGATGCCCGTTCTGTGGACGAAGCCGCCGTGGATATAACTGCCGCAGGGTAAGAATCGGACTCGTCGCCACTGTTAAGTCTGTGTGTTCCAGTTGTATTAAGATTAATTACTGACACAGACTACAAGAATAAAGTTCAACAGGTCTTTACTAGTTGGAGGTCAGGACTATACTAAATACAATATCACTACACAGTACTTATATACCGGTGGTCACCACCAGTATTACGTATACAGCAGCCAGAGAAAGTAGTACATCTCTTAAGGTGGAACAGGCTTAAGTTCTCTTAAGGTGGAACAGGTTACATACACCACAAGATGGAGGTGACAAAGGAAGAAAACGAACTAGCTGCTCACATCCATTCTCTACTGAAGAGGACATGGATACAGACCTTAGGGGCCCAGAGTTTAAAAGAACAGTGCTATCTGAGCACGATAAAAAGCTGGACCTTACTAAGGTTTTGGAACCGCCTCTCACATTGGAAGGATGGCACCTGGAACTAACAAATGTCCCATGCATTCAGCATTCTGAAGATGGAGGATGTATTTCCTGGATTTGCATTCTGTTTCCATGGGAGCAATTTTCAATTTGGGCGGGGGCAGAAAACAGTAGTAGATCAGCCACCTGTCTTACACCCACCCGATTTCCCTTTCCATTGACCAGATCTGCCGAAAATTTAGTGGCAGTCAGGAAACCCCGGCCTAACACTCAAAATTGACAAAAGGTAGCACACCCCTCAGCCTGCCCAGGAAATGATGAAGGCTCTGTTATATAAAAATACACATATGAAACACATACATGTTCAGTTTTAAAAGCTGCATTTTTGACTTTACTCAAAAGTATTTATCATTAAATTATTTAATATATATAATGTAACATAGATTTCTTTTGTATGCTACTTGTAATAAAAGCATAAACATAAAAATCCATGTTATGCTTAGCACCCCACTACGCTGACTGGAGTTTCCCAGTGCTTTGTGGCACTGTCACCACTAGAAATCACAGGGCCAGGCTCATTAAATCCACACTGGTGGGTCAGGAGCGTTATTCCCGTACAATGCAAGTGTGGTTCATTTCTTTTGTGGGGCAGTGGGGTAGTGGGGGAGGAAACTTGTGACTTCAAAGCCTGCAACACCTTAAGGTGGAAATTTGTTCTTGGAGGCACAGCAGGTAAATGGTATGTGCTGTGGGTTGTCTTTCTCCTGCTGCTTGTTGTAGAATGTGGATCTGCTTTGATGTGTATCCAAAGGATTTCTTTATTTTCAGAAGACTTCATAATGGCTTCAACCTCGTGTTCTGCCAGCTCACAAAGGCATCATGGCAGTGGTCACAGAAGGAGACAAGCCCAGAATTTTCCGAATTCAGATCTGCAGATCCTCTTTGATGAGATCAGAGACATGAGAGCCCGCCTGGTGGTCTCGCAGGGAAGGAAGTTACGCAGAGCCATGTGGAGGGAGGAGGTAGTGGTGCTGAATGCAATCTCTCTCATCCCAGGACAGTAGACCAGTGCTAGAAGAAATTTAATAAACCTGACCAGGGCAACCAAGGTAAGAGAACTGCCACTGTCCTTTTTCACTTTTTCACATTGGGACCCCCCTTCACTGATCACACTGATTCCTTAAGTGGATTACCAAGTCTTCATTCATAAGTCACTGTGGCTCAATGGAACTATCACTCTTCCACCTGAAACCACTGTTTTGTGCTTCCCTCACCAGCCCTCTTGCATGGCTCCTTTTGTAACTTCAACCTCACGTTACAAGGTCCTTCTTGCACTAGTCATCCTGCTTGCCTCATTTGCCTGCTCCCACCTGGGTGATTCCCTTCCAATGCCTATCATCACCTACCACTGTTAATAATGGGTTAGATCTTGCTGGAAAAATAACAGCGTTTTAATGACACATGCCATTATTAATGCACAAATCAGCCAGCAAGTTCAGGGGATTAAGCGATACGCTGTGAGTTGCAAAACTCCAGAATTTGCTGGTCGATTTTTACACTGCTCCACCATTTGCTTTGCAGAAATGGCAACTCGCCCTTAGTCTCCCCATTATTTTTAAGAATTTGCTGGATTTGCACATTAATTGGTTATTAAGCTTGCCGCAGAAAGTCTGTAACTTAACAGCGTAAGTATCTTTTTAACGACGTGATAATTGTTAATGTAATGTCAATCAATCGCTCAGTCCCAGAAAGGGAACAATTTAAACTGTTCAATCTCATTCCTGCATGTAGTAAATTGTTGTTAGAGATTTTTAAAATGCCAAACTTTAAAATTTTACATTTTTTTCGTACTTTTCCTTTGTCTCTTTTTCTTTCTCTCTTAATGCAAACTTTCTTTCCCTCTCTTTATTTATCTTTCTGTACCTGATTTGACTCTAATTCTCCCACTCAAATTCACCCTCCTTCTCCGTTGTCAGCTGCACATTGTAGTGATACAAATCAATACTGCCACCTCAGTGATAGAAACTTCTTTTTATGGCTGCACCCATGAGATCAGTGTCCACTGACCCTTCAGACAAAAGAAGGACTTTCTACAGCCCCACGGGGGAAGAGCTTCCCACTCTTCTAGCTGCCTTATTCCTCACCTGATGCAATATCCTCATTCCCACTATCTAGATTCCCCTGGGTGATGATCTCTGAGCTGTTGCGTGGAACAGATAAGGGAAGTGGTGTATTAGATGGAGAATGGGCAGGGCTGGGATGGTCTAAACATCATCTTGTCACAGATCTCATGGGTGCAGCTATGAAAAGAAGTTTCTATCACTACAATGTGCAGGCAGTGAGGTCACTCTTTCAGGATGCATGACAGATGACAGAGGTCTCGATTTGGTTCTCTGGCCTCATATGATCTAAATCCAGCCCAGGATAGTTATTAGAAAAGCACATTAGGGTACCTAGGGGAAACACGGTGAGAAGACACAGTGTCAAGTTGTCACCACTAATGTCAAATTTAAATGATTCTGTACTTTGATTTGGTTTTGTTGCCCCATTACATCATAAGATCTCATGAGGTCTGTTAGGGGTGGCGGTATAATATCGTCCTGTTAGGGGTGATGTTTTATTCTTGGTGGTAGGGGACAGAAAGTCACATATTTGGAATGAGTGGAGTTGGCACAACTGGTGAAATATGGTGATGAAATGTTGCAATGAATCTGAGATGAAAGTTGTTGTGTCTGTGTATAATAAGACACAGACTGCAGGAGAACGGTACAACAGGTGTTTACTCAACATGGCTCACACTAGAACTGATCTGTACAGATTACTACTCAGTGCTATATACAGGTGTGGTCACTGCCGGTACTGCAGTATACATGAGCTGTAAAAGATAGTTCCCCCCTTAAAGGTATATACATTACAATTCCTCCCCTTTTAGATTAACAGTACCATAACACTCATTTAACAATTAAATATCAAACTAATTACAATTAACACTTTTAACATGCAACATTAGCTGAAAATAGTCTATTTATATATTCAGTCTTTGGGGAGGCTTCCTGATCCTTTCTGGATAGCGCCTTTCCCGAGTGTCTTGCTCTTGGTGCGGAGGCGATTCTGGCCCCCTGTCGTCGGTTGGTTCATCAGTTTCCGATGCTACTGTTTCTGGGGTAGATGCGACCTGTACGTCGGGTTCATCACCAGGTACGTATGGGCGAGGCATGGGGTTGACTTGTTCCTGTGACTCTAGGATCTGGTCAGCATGGCGTCTCACGATGCTCTCCCCAACGTCCACTGTGTACATTAGTGGGCCCTGCCGTGTGCATATCGTTCCTGGCTGCCATTTTTCTGTTCGGTAGTCGCGGGCCAAGACTGGTTGCCCTACATTGAAGCTCCTTGTTGGCTTCTCATGGATGTGCTGGAATTGTTTACTCTCAACATCTCTTCGTACGTTTGGTCTGAGCCAATCCAGGCGAGATCTTAACCTTCGGTTAAAGAACATCATGGCTGGGGCCTGGTTGGTGACTGCATGTGTCGCATTCCGGTAGGCAAACAGGAAATTGTCCACCTTGTGCTGCAGCGGAATGTTGTCATTGTACATAGCCTTTATTGCCTTCTTAAAGGTTTGTACGAACCTCTCAGCCAATTCATTTGTGGCTGGATGATACGGGGCGGATGTGTAATGCCTTACCCCATTCTTTTTCAAGAAACTCCGGAACTCTTCGGACACAAACTGTGGTCCGTTGTCGGAGCAAATCTGTTCTGGCAAGCCATTCCTGGCAAAAATGGTCTGTAGGACTGCAATAGTTTTCTCCGTGGTGGTGGAGGACATTTTGATGACCTCCGGCCATTTCGAGTGCGCATCCACGGCTATTAAAAACATTGAGTCCATGAATGGACCAGCAAAATCAATATGCACCCGTTGCCATGGAGATGAGGGCCACTCCCATGGGTGTAGAGGGGCCTGTGGTGGTGCATTTTGGACTTTCTGGCATCCTGAGCAGCTCTTGGTCAGGTCCTCGATTTGTTTATCGATTCCCGGCCACCACACAAGCCCTGGCTAGGCTTTTCATTTTTACCCCTCCCAGATGACCCTCATGAAGCTCATTGAGCACTCTATCCCTTAACTTGGGTGGAATTACCACTCGGGATCCACACATCAAGGTCCCCCGGCACACTGACAGCTGTTCTCTCCTTGTCGAGAATGCTGGCAGCAGTGAGTCGCCATGTGCTGGTCATCCCTTCACTGTCATATCATATACCCGAGACAGTGTCGGGTCATTTCGGGTTTCCTTTTTGATACAAGCGTTAGTTACCGGTAGGTATTCAACTATAGTCGAATGGAATATTTCGACAGGATCCACTGCTGGTTCTTCCTCCGCAGTAGGCAGTGGCAGGCGTGATAGCCCATCAGCATTTCCATGCTGTTTCGTGCCCTTATATTCAATCTCATAGTGGTGCGCCCCTAGAAAAAGTGACCATCTTTGTAGTCATTGCGCAGTCATCACCGGAACGCCCTTCTTCGGATTAAAAATGGAGACAAGAGGCTGGTGATCAGTCAGCGAGGTGAATTTCTGCCCGTGCAGATAGTGATTGAACTTTTTCACTCCCCACACTAGGCTGAGGGCCTCCCTGTCAAAATCTGGGCGTAGTTACGCACGGCTGAGGTTAGTGATCGTGACGCAAAGGCTATTGGCCTCTCTGAGCCGTCCGAGAATTTGTGCGACAGCACTGCTCCAATGCCGTAGGGTGACGCATCACATGCCAACCGAATTGGTAATGCTGGGTTGTAATGGGCCAATACCTCTTTCGATGTGATTAGTGTTTTGCTCTTCTGGAAAGCTCGTCTACATTCGGCACTCCACTTTCATGGCACCCCAGTTTGCAGTAGGGTGTTCAGTGGGTGTAGTATTGTAGACAAATTTGGCAAGAACTTATGGTAGTAGTTTACCAGCCCGAGGAACGACCTCAGTTGTGACACATTTTCCGGTGCTGGAGCCTTGACTACTGCCTCAATCTTCTCTGGGGACTTATGTAACCCCTCTTTATCGATAACGTGGCCACAATACGAGATCTGTTTTCTAAAAAACTCGCATTTGGGGCGGTTAGCTCGGAGCCCATATTCCTGCAATCTAGTGAGCACCTGCTCCAGGTTGGCAAGGTGATCACTGTCATTTTCGCCCGTGACCAGGATGTCGTCCAAATAACACTGGGTCCCTGGGATCCCTTGCAGGACTTGTTCCATTGCCCTCTGCCAAATAGCCGGAGCTGATGCTACCCCGAATACCAGCCGGTTGTATTGGTAGAGACCTTTATGGGTGTTGATTGTGAGATATTTTTATGATGCTTCTTCTACCTCCATTTGCAGATACGCCTGGGCCAGATCAATCTTAGTGAAGCGTTTCCCTCCAGACAGCGAGGCAAAAATATCTTCAATCCACGGAAGTGGATACTGTACGGTGTGAAGGACCAGTTTCACTGTTACCTTAAAGTCCCCACAGATGCGAACCTTCCTTGGTTCCCCAGGCGTGCTGCTCAACGACTTTTTCATCACAGGGACGATGGGTGTAGCCCACTCGCTCCAGTCCAGCTTGGACAGTACACCTGAACGTTCCAGACTCTCCAGCTCTGCTTCGACAGCTGGGCGGATCGCATAAGGTACCGGTCTGGCCGTAAAAAATTTTGGGCTTGCGTTTTCTTCAATTTTAATCGTCGCGGTCATGCCTTTTAGTGTTCCGAGTCCTTGCTGGAACACTTCTTTCGCGTCAGTTAGGATCTTTGACAGTCGCCCAGGTGTGACGTTGTCATCCTTTTTGTCAGTCACAGTCAGTGCCTGTATGGAATGCCAATCCAGTTGTATTTTCTGGATCCATTCACGTCCCAGTAATGGTGGTCCTCCATCTTGCAATACATACAGGTCTAGTTTTGGTGTTTCCTTACCGTTATATATAACGGTCACCCTTATTTTTCCTTTGGGGTAGACTTTTTGGCCCGTGTACGTCTTCAAAATAATTTTTGTGTCTCTCAAGGGTATGTGTGAGAATAGCCACTCGTAATCCTGTCGGTTTATGACTGTTAGGGCTGATCCTGTGTCCAATTCCATCTTTACCTGGACTCCTGCTACCTTGAGAGTGACCCAAATGGTTCAGTGATCCTCCGTTGTGATCACATTATGTAGTTTCAGACAACTCAGTTCCCTGCTTTCGGAGTCGTTATCACGCTTTTGTTCGTCTGAACTATTCTTCGTCATCTTATGTACCTTCTTGTACTTTTCTTTGGTAGGTTTCTTATTGCTGGTTTTCTTTCCCGACCTGCAGACTTGTGCTATGTGTCCTACTTTTCCACACTGTCTGCACACTTTGTCTTTGAACCAGCAATCATTCTGGTCGTGTGTTGTTCTGCCGCAGCGATAGCACTTCTCTGTTCTATATGACATTTTGTTTGTGCCATATTCTTGCGGTCTCTGTTGTATCTCTGCAGCGCCCCGTGCTGCTGCTTCATATGATACCGCAATGCTGAAAGCCTTTTCCACCGTAAGGTCCTTTTCAGATAAAAGCCCTTTCTGGGTTCCTTCACTTTGAAGCCCACACACAAACTTGTCCCTTAAGGTATCTGCCAGTCCCGCTCCAAACTGGCAGTGTTTCGATAGTTTGCGCAGTTCTGTTAAATAATCAGCATTGCTTTCATCCTTATGCTGGTTCCGTTTGTGAAACTTGAATCTTTCTGCTATCAGCAGCGGTGTGGGGTTTAAATATTCCTGTAGTATCGTTACTATGTCTTCAAAAGTCTTTTCCATTGGCTTCGTTGGGGTTACGAGATTTCGTAATAAACCATACGTCTTTGCACCCATTATATTTAACAATACCGACGCTTTCTTGTGATCTGACACCTCATTTGCCTTGCAGTATACCTCTATTCGTTCGACATATGTAGTCCAATCTTCGACTTCATTGTCAAACGCGGTGATACTGCCACTCTTCGGCATTTTGGGTGTGGTTTAAAATTGCGTCTCCCAATGGCTTAAAATGGCGTCTCCCGCGCTTTCCTTCCTCCCCCGCTGCTGCCAACGCCGCTCCTGGCGGTTCTCATGGCAATGGTGGCGCCCTGTAGGTTTCGCTCGCTTCTCCTGCACTGCTGCCAACGCCGCTCTCGGCGGTCCTCGTGGCAATGGCGGCGCCTCGCGGGTTTCTGCGCGTCTCTCTCTCCCTCTCTTCGACGCTGCTCGGCCCCTGAACACCGGCTGCACCCTGTGTGCTCTGCCCTCTCTGTCTCTCCCCCGTCGACGCTGCTCGGCCCTTTGCTTTGCCGCTCGGTCGGGCTCTAGCCCGCCGCTGTCCGGGAAGGGTCTGCACACTACCTGTTGCCAGCACGTTTCGCTGGACCACCTCGACTGGAAAGCCAAGCCTGGCTCTCGACAGCCTCCCCCGCAATTCTCGAGTCTCTGCTGGATGACTGGGCGGTTGCCCGTGGTCGACGCCCGAGTCTCTGTCCTTGACCTCCAATCCACTGATCTCCAGGAACGAATCCCCGGGAGGTGATGCAGAGTTGCAGGTAGGTTCGAACTTGCCTCGTCGCCAATGTTGTGTCTGTGTATAATAAGACACAGACTGCAGGAGAACGGTACAACAGGTGTTTACTCAACGTGGCTCACACTAGAACTGATCTGTACAGATTACTACTCAGTGCTATATACAGGTGTGGTCACTGCCGGTACTGCAGTACACATGAACTGTAAAAGATAGTTCCCCCCTTAAAGGTATATACATTACAAAAGTGTTATTAATGATTTCCCAATGAATATCACTAGAAGTTGTTCTCTGAGTTCCCCTGATGCTGACCTCCTGGTTCCTCAGCATTCTCATTTCATGGCCAATCCTTTCTCAATGATGAGGTTATGAAGCGCACAGCAAACAACCAGAATGCATGAGATGCACTCCAGTGCATAAAGCAACGCCCCTCCTAGCCAATTTAAGACCGTGAAACCTTGCCTCAGAATCCCTGAAATCCTCTCAATAACCACTCTGGTTAACATATGGACCTTGTTGCAGGGATCTTCTGTTAGTGAGTCTGACATTCGAACTGGGGTAGAAGCAAGAGGTACACCTTGTCACCCAGAAGCCATCCTGACACTCCACTGTCTCCCCTGGGTACCCGTAGTGCTGTGGACTTGGCCAGAGCCAAATCCACGGCACCACAGGTGGCTCAGCTGTACAGCGGGGGAGGAGGCAGATTTTAGGGAGCTAGGAAAAAGATTAAAAAGCAGGACCTCAAAGGTAGCCACGAGCTAATGATTATAAAAATAGGAGAATAGAGCAGATGAATGCATGGCTGGAGAGATGGTGCAGAAGGGAGGGCTTTAGATTCCTGGGACATTGGGACCGGTTCTGGGGGAGGTGGGACCTGTGCAGGCCGGACGGGTTGCACCTCAACAGAGCCGGGATCAATAACCCGCGGGGGGGGTTTGCTAGTGCGGTTGGGGAGGGTTCAAACTAATTTGGCAGAGGGATGGGCACCAGGATGTAGCATTAGAAAGGAGAAACATGGTGCACAAAAGAGTGGGAGATACAGGTAGCACTAGAGTAAGAGATAGTCCCTTATTAGGTGGGGTCAGACTAAGAGAAAATACAAGAAGGTATAAGATAGGTTTACAGTAAACACACATAAGGTTGGTGAGCTGCAGGCACAAATAGCCACATGGGAATATAATGATGTGGCGATAACAGAGAACTGGCTCAAAAAAGGGCAGGATTGGGTACTAAATATTCCTGGATATAAGGTGTTCACAAAAGATAGGGAAGGAAAGAAAGGAGGTGGAGTGGCAGTATTGATTAAGGAAAATATTACAGTGCTGGAGAGAGAGGATGTCCTGGAGGGGTCAAGGACAGAATCTATTTGGTTAGAGTTAAGAAACAATAGAAGTGCCATTACTCTACTAGGTGTATTCTATTGGCCATCTACTGGTGGGAAGGATATAGAGGAGCAAATTTGCAGGGAAATTACAGAGAGGTGTAAGAACTATACAGCAGTGATAATGGGTGACTTCAGTTATCCTAATATAGACTGGGATAATAGTGTAAAGAGCAGAGAGGGGGAAGAATTTATGAAGTGTGTTCAGGAGAACTTTCTTGATCAGTATATTTCTGGCCCAATGAGGAAGGAGGCATTGCTGGATCTGGTTCTGAGGAATGATGTGGGTCAGGTGGATCAAGTTTCAGTAGGGGAACATTTAGGGAACAGTTATCATAGTATCATAAGATTTAGGTTAGCTATGGAAAAGGACAGGGAGCAATCTAGAGTAAAAGTACTTAATTGGAGGAAGGCCAATTTTCAGTGGATTGAGAACGGATCTGGCCCAGCTAAATTGGAATCAAAGATTGGCAGGCAAAACTGTAATCGAACAATGGTCTGCCTTTAAAGAGGAGATGGTTTGGGTACAGTCGCGGTACATTCCCACGAGTGGGAAAGGTAGGGCAACCAAAGCCAGAGCTCCCTGGATGATGAAAGAGGTACAGTAGTAAGATAAAGCAGAAAAAAGGGGTGTATGACAGATGTCAGGTTGAGAATACAAGTGAGAACCAGGCTGAAGACAGAAAGTTCAGAGGGGAAGTGAAAAAGGAAATAAGAGGGGCAAAGAGAGTATGAGAATAGACTGGCAGCTAACATAAAAAGAAATCCAAAAGTCTTCTGTAGGCATATAAATAGTAAACAGATAGTAAGAGGAGGGGTGGGGCCAATATCTTTAGTGAGATATAATCATCAATAATGGATGTGTAATTGCGTGTAAGAATTAAATGTAAATGTCTGTAATTGCAAACTCTGTGCAATGATAACCTGAATTATATTAGACATGTAACCCTTTGCCTATAATTCAGACAGACTGGGCTGAGAGAGGGGACAGAAATAGTTTAATAGAGAAGCTGTGGGTGAGTTAATGAAAGTTGGATATTGGCCAACAGTAAGAATATGGGATAGAGTGGAGCTAGCTGTGTATGGGAATCAAGCTCAGTTGTAACCGTGTTAGAATGATATAAGAAGGAAAAGGGAGGACTGGAAGCTGAAATATGGGCCTCTCACTGGATCATTGATCATCAAGGACGCCATATCTTTTCAGTGTGGAGACATGGGCCTTGAAATTAGTTTGCTTCCAAAAAACAGGTGCGAGGATTGCGATGTGCCAGCAACCCACACCTGTTCAGAGGACTGCAGGCAGCACGCGAATTTCCTGCTGCTTGCTCATTTCCATGATTGTGACATTCAGCCCAGCACTGTACGCGCTGCTGAATGGGTGGACACTCAGCAGGGGGCTCAAGTTTCTGCGAGGGTAGCGCCAATTAAAACTAGCCTGCACTACTTAAAAGCAGTCTGCACCTATTAAAGGGGAGGTGCATTCTGCCTGCAGCAGATCATTCAACTGGCTGAGGAAGACCGTGCAAAAAAAAAACAATTAATGTTGGCACAACAGGAGAGAGAGCATGCACCAAGGTTCTCCGATGCAGCACTGGAGGCCTTGGTCAAGGAGGTCATTAGGAGGAGAGAGGTCCTCTTTCCAAAGGAGGCCAGGAGGCCCTCCAGGCAACAGACTAAAGTGCAGTGGGAGCAGATAGCCACTGTGGTGAATGCCAGCAGTGTAGCCCTGAGGACCTGGACACAGTGCAGGAAGAAGTTTAATCACACAAGTGGTCAAGGTAAGCAAATTCATCTTGAAATGCCATATCCTACAAACTGCACCACTAGCCTCACACACTGCTCAATGCTTCACACCCCCATCACTCACCTACAAACAATCTCTATCAATCATGACTCAAACCTCACCTTTACATGCTCGTTCTCACCCTCATGCACTTACCACTGCTACAAGCCTCACACCCACATCTCACAGCTTACACATACTGTCAGCTATTCAACCATTAGCAATTGAACACAGACACACTGGCGCCGGTCAGTTCTTAAAGGGGAGAGTCGATCTAGCTCTGCAGCCACACCCTGCTCACTGGAACCTTGAATCTCGGCCTGGGCAGACCTGTGGCTAAATCTAGCAGCCAGACACCATAGAAAGGGCCAGGGAGCGAGCACAGCGCTTCTGCGAGCGGGCTTTGGAGGCTCTGGTTCGCGGGGTGGAGCGCAGAAGATCCATTCTGTACCCAGAGAGTGGCAGGAGGCCTTTGCCATGTGAGTACAGAAGAGTGTGGAGGGAGGTGGCTCAGAGAGTCTCCCCAAGCAGCATGGTGCCCAGGACCCATGTGCAATGTAAGAAAAAGTTCAACGACCTCACTCGGGTCGTCAGGGTGAGTGCCTTTTTTTCAAAACCTCTTCATCCCTCCATCTCAACCTCACTTTATGGCCAGAGGGTCTGAAAGCCCCAATGCCCAACACTCATCCAACACCTATGGCCCTTTCATCAAACACTCACGCACATTCCACACTTTGCATACAGTAAGGGCTATTCAACCATGGGAGGCATTTCAGGCAAGATCATGGCTGCATACAGTAAGAGCTATTCAACCATGGGAGGCATTTCAGGCAAGATCATGGCTGCATACAGTAAGGGCTATTCAACCATGGGAGGCATTTCAGGCAAGATCATGGCTGCATACAGTAAGGGCTGTTCAACCATGGGAGGCATTTCAGGCAAGATCATGGCTGCATATTTACTCAGATGCCGCCTTTTTTTTTGCAGGCCAAGCTGTCTGATAATAGGAGACAGCAGCAATGGACCAGTGGAGGGTGGCCTCACCTTCAAGCCCTCAGTGATCTTAAGGAGCACGTCCACAGGATTGTGGCAAGCCGGGTGATTGGTCCCGTCGCCACTGGAGACGCCGACCCCGTTCTGGACAGCAACGGTAAGGTCATCACCTTTTTGTCCTCTCTCCTTCCACTTGTTCCTCACAACAGCAGCCTTTGACACTTTCAATCCAAATCACTAAATCGCTGCACTCATGCCTCCCTTGCTGCCACCCTGTCCTCACGCTAAAGCCACTCTTGTACCTCCCTGCTTTCAGATGGTGATTCACCAGGTGAGGAGACGGGCCCTCAAGCTGCCAGTGAGAGTGAAGCTGAAGGCGAGGAGGAAGAGGAAGCTGGATCATCAGCGCCACCCTCTACTGAGGTAGCCCATGCCCATACTGGGTACACGCCTTCCCTGGAGGGGAGCAGGGGGGAATGGTCTGATGAGGGTGAAGCTCCAGGACCCAGCGGGCTGCAGCAATGCAAGGGGGGTAGGGAAGCTCGGGGGCCTTCTCCCCAGAGGGAGAGTATGGCCTCGAGTCCTGCTGCACTGGACGCAGATGAGGAGCGGGTCCTCGCTGAAATGAGCGCCCAGGCGGAGCAAAGGCACACTGCGCTCATGGCTGCAGTGGCAAGGATGCCCGAATCCACTGAATCACTGGCAAGGAGTGTGGAGTACTTCGCTGTAGCACAGGCGGCTGCCACGCAAATGCTAAGTGCTGCAATGCAGTCAGTGGCTGGTCTCATGCAGACGCAGATTGAGGCCACGCGAGCACTGACTGCTGCCACCCTCGCTGGATCGGACAGATTTCTCCGGGGCTGTCACCGTGCCGCAGCAGGCCAGCAATCTGTGCTCCGTCAGATTGCTCTGGATGCTGAAGTGCTGCCCCGTGGGAGTGCCAGTGTGTCGGTCGAGCAGGGAGTTGCTGTCCTCTCTCAAGATGACAGCATTCCTGCTGCCACCACTGGCACTTCTCCACTGCAGTTGCCACCACCTGTAGGACAGGCTGCTGCCGTCCATGCAGAGTTGGAGCCGTCAGCAGCCGGGCCCTCCAGGCCCAGAGCTGGTCCAGGCCGTCCGTCAAGGGCATCTGCAGTCTCAGTTTCTGACACTCAGCAGCCTTCCCCAACCTTGCTGCAGCCACTGGGGTCCCATTACGGAGGAGCTGCAGGGTGCGAAGGGGGGAATTTTGCAAGGGAAGCAGATCACCCTCGCAGGGCAAAAAGTAGGAGGTGTGGCAAAATGTTTTTCATTTTTTATTGAAGGCCGAGGTTCGTGGTCAAATTTTTGTTACTGTGTTGGACATTGTCTCCAGGTTGTGAAAGCCAGTTATGTGAATGATTGCTTTTTTTTGTGTTTCTTTCTATTACTTTGTCATGCGGAAATGAGACACACACAGTTTGTGAAATAAAGAAGTGTCTGTATTCAAAATGTACATGTTTGGTCTTTGCACTCATTGTTGCCTTGACCGGCTTAGGGGTTGTGGGATGGTTTCATTCAGGTTGTTTGAATGGCAGAAGCCATTCCCTCAGAGGGGGCCTAGAAGCGACTTGCTATGAGCCTTTGTCGGACGGCCCTTCCACTTTGTGCCTCCCTCCCGCCTTGGTGCTGCTGCTGATCATCATCCTCCTCATCTTCTTCCTCCTCCTCCTCCTCCCCTGCTGGCGCTCCAATGTCTGGTGGCATTGGCTGGGTCCTGAGGATTGCAAGGTTATGCAGCATGCAGCACACAACAACGAAGTGGGAGACTCACTCAGGCGAGTACTGCAGGGCTCCTCCAGAATGGTCCAGACAGCAGAACCATTGCTCGAGCACGCCGATTGTGTGCTCAACGATGTTCCTGGTAGCTTGATGGCTCTCGTTGTATTGTAGCTCAGCAGGGGTGCTGGGCGTACGGAGCGGTGTCATCAGCCAGGTGCACAGAGGATATCCCTTGTCCCCGAGAAGCCAACCTCCTGGGTGATGCGGTGCCTGGAAAAGGTCTGCCACAGAACTCTGGCGCAGGATGAAGGCATCGTGGCTGCTGCCTGGAAACTGGGCATTGACATCGAGTATCAGCTGTCTATGGTCACAGACCAACTGGACGTTTAAGGAATGGAAGCCCTTTCGGTTGCGGAAATCCTTGGCATTCTCTTGCGGCGCCCGCAAAGCCACATGCGTGCAGTCAATGGCGCCCTGCACCATGGGGAAGCACGCTATCATCGCAAAGCCCATTGCGCGTTCTTGCTGCTTGTCCAGGGTCATGGGGAAAAAGATGTACTCTCGTCTCCTTTTAAAGAGGGCATTTGTTACCTGATGGATGCAGCAATGCACCACGAACTGGGAGATATTGGCGATGTCCCCAGTAGCTGATTGAAATGAGCCGGTGGCATAAAAGTTGAGAGCCACTGTTATCTTCACTGCCACCGACAGAGACGTCCTGCTCCTCAGTTGAGGCTGCAGATCTGGCTGAAGCAGGTGGCAGAGCTCAGTGACCACCTCCTTGCTGAATCGCAGCCTTCGCAAACACTGCACCTCAGACGTATTAATGTAGGAGAACTGTTGGCGAAAAACCCTGGGAGGGTAAGGTCTCCTGTACCGAGGCCTGTTGGCCCTCCTCCGTCTGGCCATGATTGCCACTCTCTCTCTGCGTTTCTGTGCCCTCCGAATGTGATGGAGAAGGACGACGTTCCCATTCATTGCAGCCCCCATAGTATCTGGGCAATCAAAGTTATGAAGGTCAAAAAGCAAAGTACCTGCAAAATTATTGTCAGAAGCCAAAACTACGTCAGACAGTGTTGACTCAATGCAGAAGTCTCTCTTTCTCTCTTTGTCTCTCTCCAAATCTCTCTCTCTCTCAGAATGAGTGGTGCAAAAATGGCTACCACACAAAAGCCAGGAAGAGGCCCCCTTTAAATAGCGCCCCCACAGCGACTGGGAAGCGTTCCAGTCAACCTGTCATTGTTAGCGCCAGGCGGAAAGGAGGGGGGCGCCACTGAATTTCCGGTCCAGGGTGCCCCAAGGGTGTTGCACTCTCGAATGACGTCAAGATCTGCGTGCACAGGAGATCGTGCTGTATTGTTTAGTGCCGCCGCAAAATGTCCGGTCAATTTCGCGAGAGGCGCAGATATCGCCGCGCCCGGGCGCTAAACATACAAACATAGAAGATAGGAGCAGGAGTAGGCCATTCGGCCCCTCGAGCCTGCTCCGCCATTCAATGAGATCATAGCTGATCATCCAAATTCAGTACCCTGTCCCTGCCTTCTCCCCATATCCCTTGATCCCTTTAGCCTTAAGAAATATATCCAACTCCTTCTTGAATATATTTAATGAACTGGCCTCCACCGCCCTCTGTGGCAGAGAATTCCACAGGTTCACCACTCTCTGGGTGAAGAAATTCCTCCTCATCTCAGTCCTAAATGGCTTACCCCTTATGCTTAGACTGTGACCCCTGGTTCTGGACTCCCCGGCCATCGGGAACATCCTTCCTGCATCTAGTCTGTCCAGGCCTGACAGAATTTTATAGGTTTTGATGAGATCCCCTCTCAATCTTCTAAACTCCAGTGAGTATAAGCCCAATTGACACAATCTCTTCTCATACGTCATTCCTGCCATCCCGGGTATCAGCCTGGTGAATCTTCGCTGCACTCCTTCCATGGCAAGAACATCCTTCCTCAGATAAGACGACCAAAACTGCACACAATACTCAAGGTGCAGTCTCACCAAGGCCCTGTACAACTGCAGCAAGACATCCTTGTTCCTGTACTTGAACCCTCTTGCTACGAAGGCCAACATACCATTTGCCTTCTTAACCGCCTGCTGCACCTGCATGCTTACCTTCAGCGACTGGTGCACAAGAGCACCCAGGTCTCTTTGCACTTCCCCTTCTCCCAATCTATTGCCATTCAAATAATAATCTGCCTTCCTGTTTTTGCCACCAAAGTGGATAACCTCACATTTATCCACATTATAGTGCATTTGCCATGTTTCTGCCCAATCACCCAACCTGTCCAAATCGTACTGGAGTTTCACAACATCCTCCTCACAGCATACCCTCCCACCCAGCTTTGTGTCATCTGCAAATTTGGAGATATTACATCCAATTCCCTCATCCAGATCATTAATATATATTGTGAACAGCTGGGGTCCTAGGACCGATCCTTGCGGTACCCCACTATTCACTGCCTGCCACTCGGAAAACGACCCGTTTATTCCAACTCTTTGCTTTCTATCTGCCAACCAGTTCTCTATCCAAGTCAATAACTTGCCCCCAATCCCATGTGCCTTAATTTTGCACGCTAATCTCTTATGCGGGACCTTATCGAAAGCCTTCTGAAAGTCCAAATACACCACATCCACTGGTTCTCCCTTATCTATTTTACCAGTTACATCCTCAAAAAATTCCAGTAGATTAGTCAAGCATGATTTACCTTTTGTAAATTCATGTTGACTTTGTCCGATCCTGTCACTGCTTTCCAAGTGCTCTGCTATTACATCTTTTATAATGGACTCTAACATTTTCCCCACTACCGATGTCAGGCTTACCGGTCTATAATTCCCCGCTTTTTCTCTACCACCTTTTTTGAATAGTGGGGTAACATTAGCTACCCTCCAATCCATGGGTACTGATCCAGAGTCTATCGAATTCTGGAAGATGACCAGCAATGCATCTACTATCTCCAGGGCCACTTCCTTAAGTACCCTAGGATGTAGATTATCAGGCCCTGGGGATTTATCGGCCTTCAATCCCGTCAACTTCCCCAACGCCATTTCCCTACAAATACTGATTTCTTTCAGTTCCTCCCTCTCATTAGTCCCTATGTTCCCCGACATCTCTGGGAGGTTATTTGTGTCCTCCTTTGTGAAGACAGAACCAAAATATGTATTTAATTGGTCTGCTATTTCTTTGTTCCCCATTATAAATTCCCCTGATTCTGACTGTAAGGGACCTACGCTTGACTTCACCAATCTTTTTCTCTTCACATATCTATAAAAGCTTTTACAGTCAGTTTTTATGTTCCCTGCAAGCTTACTTTCATAATCTATTTTCCCCCTCTTAATTAATCCCTTTGTCCTCCTTTGCTGAATCCTAAACTGCTCCCAATCCTCAGGTTTGCTGCTTTTTTTGGCCAATTTATATATCCTATCTTTGGATTTTATGTTATCCCTAATTTCCCTTGTTAGCCACGGTTGAGTCACCTTTTTTGATTTATTTTTATGCCAAACTGGGATAAACAAATTCTGTAGTTCATCCATGCAATCTTTGAATGTTTGCCATTGCCTATCCACCGTTAACCCTTTGAGTGACATTCCCCAATCAATCCTACCCAACTTGCGCCTCAGACCATCGTAGTTTCCTTTATTTAAATTCAGTACCCTAGTCTCTGAGTCAACAACTTCATTCTCCATCTTAATGAAGAATTCGATCATATTATGATCGCTCCGACCCAAGGGGCCTCGTACAACAAAATGTCTGGTCAATTTCGCGAGAGGCGCAGATATCGCCGCGCCCGGGCGCTAGTTGGTTTGCGCCCCACTTAGCGCCAACGGGTGGCGCTACCAACTGAATTTTTCCCCCCTAGTCTCTGAGTCAACTACTTCACTCTCCAACTTAATGAAGAATTCTATCATATTATGATCGCTCCTCCCCAAGGGGCTTTGCGCAACATGATTGCCAATCAATCCTTTCTCATTACATAATTTAAGTTGGAATAAACGGGTCTTTTTCCGAGTGGCAGGCAGTGACTAGTGGGGTACCGCAGGGATCGGTCCTAAGGCCCCAGCTATTCACAATATATATTAATGATCTAGACGAGGGAACTAGATGTAATATTTCCAAGTTTGCAGATGATACAAAGCTGGGTGGGCATGTGTGCTGTGAGGAGGATGCCGAGAAACTCGAGTATGATTTGAACAGGTTGGGTGATTGGGCAGATGAATGGCAGATGCAGTATTATGTGGATAAATGTGAGGTTATCCACTTTGGTGGCAAAAACAGCAAGGCAGATTATTATCTGAATGGCAATAGATTGGGAGAAGGGGAAGTGCAACGAGACCTGGGTGTCCTTGTGCACCAGTCGCTGAAGGTAAGCATGCAGGTGCAGCAGGTGGTTAAGAAGGCAAATGATATGTTGGCCTTCGTAGCGAGAGGGTTTGAGTACAGGAGCAAGGATGTCTTGCTGCAGTTGTGCAGGGCCTTGGTGAGACCACACCTTGAGTATTATGTGCAGTTTTGGTTGCCTTATTTGAGGAAGGATGTTCTTGCCATGGAGGGAGTGCAGCGAAGATTCACCAGACTGATACCTGGGATGGCAGGAATGACGTATGAGGAGAGATTGGGTCGATTGGGCTTATACTCGCTGGAGTTTAGAAGAATGAGAGGTGATCTCATTGAAACTTGTAAAATTCTAGCAGGACTAGACAGACTAGATGCAGGAAGGATGTTCCTGATGGTGGGGAGTCCAGAACCAGGGGTCACAGTCTAAGGATAAGGGGTAAGCCATTTAGGACAAAGATGAGGAGGAACTTCTTCACCCAGAGAGTGGTGAACCTGTGGAATTCTCTACCACACGAGGCAGTTGTGCCCAATTCATTAAATATATTCAAGAAGGAGTTAGATATATTTCTTAAGGCTAAAGGGATCAAGGGATATGGGGAGAAGGCAGGGACAGGGTACTGAATTTTAATGATCAGCCATGATCTCATTGAATGGCGGAGCAGGCTCGAGGGGCCGAATGGCCTACTCCTGCTCCTATCTTCTATGTTTCTATATAATACCCAGTCTAAGATGGCCTGATCTCTAGTTGGTTCCTCTACATATTGGTCCAGGAAACCATCCTGTACACACTCTAAGAATTCCTCCTCCACAGTATTGTTACTAATTTGGTTAGCCCAAGCTATATGTACATTAAAGTCACCCATGATAACTGCTGTGCCCTTATTGCACGCGTCTCTAATTTCCTGTTTAATGCCATCTCCAACCTCAGCATTACTGTTTCGGGGTCTGTATTCAATTCCCACTAATGTTTTCTGCCCCTTGGTATTTCTCAGCTCTACCCATACAGATTCCACATCATCAGAGCTAATATCCTTCCTTACTTATGGCCCAGAAATTCGGGTCTCCACGAGTGAGTACGCACAGGGTACTCACCCGTAAGCCCAATGGCAGTGCCGGTTTCCTGCATGCACTGCGCATGCGCGGGAAACCGGCACTTCCGTTCCCCTGAAAGAAGGGGTTCAGAAGTCGTACGCGTGTGCAGGAGAGGCTGCGTGTGCGCATCGAACTTACGTTTTTTTTGCAGGTTTTCCCGGGAGGGTAAGTCTCCAGAAGTTAGATATGTAAAAAGCAGTCGCAAGGCCTGCTTTTTACAAGGTAAGTGCTGAAATAATTAAAATTCAAACATTTTTTCCACAGGTTTATTATTTTTAAATACTTTAAAGAAAGGTAAGTTTATATTTAGCCCTGTTAGAAAATGTAATTACCTTTTTCAAAAATTTAAATTATTGTTTAAAATAGCTATTTCATGTAATTTATAGTTTACTTTAAAAATGTGATGGTTTTAAAAAATTTATTTGAAGATTTAGTGATGTTTTGGGGCTTGTAGTATTTATAGGTTGGACAGGTCCTGTCAAACTTATGAATGAAGCATTCCCTGCTACCATTGGCTCTCCATGGCCCACGTGATCCCAGGGGACACATCGAACTAACTGCGCCCCTGGGATACGCAAGCACTGCGCGCCGGCAGTTGGAGGAGGCCCAGGATTGCAATTCCACGGGGGCCCACAGCTCAATGGCCAGCATGCAAGGTAAGTGCAGGTCAGGGGCTTGCACCCGTGGGAAGCCCCCGATCCAAATTTCTGGGCCATTGTGTTAATCTCCTCTTTAACCAGCAATGCTACCCCACCTCCTTTTCCTTTTTGCCTGTCCTTCCTGAATATTGAATACCCCTGGATGTTGAATTCCCAGCCTTGGTCACCCTGGAGCCATGTCTCCATAATCCCAATGATATCATATCCGTTTACATCTATTTGCGCAGCTAATTCATCCACCTTATTACGAATGCTCCTCGCATTAAGACACAAAGGCTATCTTCAGGCTTGTTTTTTTAACACTCTGTCATTTTGGAATTATTATTTACTGTGCCCCTGTTTGATTTACACACTTGATTTCTCTGCCTTCCACTTTTGCTTGTCTCCTTCCTGTCTTTTGCTTCTATCCTTGCTTCCCTTTCCTCTGTCTCCCTGCACAGGTTCCCAACCCCCTGCCATTTTAGTTTAAACCCTCCCCAACAGCACTAGCAAACTCTTCCCCCTAGGACATCAGTCCCGGTCCTGCCCAGGTGCAAACCGTCCAGTTTGTACTGGTCCCACCTCCCCCACAACCAGTTCCAATGTCCCAGGAATTTGAATCCCTCCCCCGTGCACCATTCCTCTAGCCACATATTCATTTGAAATATCCTTCTATTTCTACTCTGACTAGCATGTGGCACTGGTAGCAATCCTGAGATTACTACCTTTGAGGTCCTATTTTTTAATTTACCTCCTAACTCCCTATATTCAGCTTTTAGGACCTCATCCCATTTTTTACCTATATCGTTGATACCTATATGCACCACGATAGCTGGCTGTTCACCCTCCCCCTCCAGAATGCCCTACAGCCGCTCCGAGACATCCTTGACCCTTGGTCCAGGGTGGCAACATACCATCCCGGAGTCTCGTTTGCGGCCGCAGAAACGCCTATCTATTCCCCTTACAATAGAATTCCCTATCACTATAGCTCTCCCGCTCTTTTTCCTCCCATCCTGTGCAGCAGAACCACCCATGGTGCCAGGAAGTTGACTACTGCTGCCTTCCCCCAATAAGCCATCTCCCCCAACAATATCCAAAGTGGTATATCTGTCTGAGAGGGATGGCCACAGGGGACCCCTGCTCTACCTGCTTGCACTTACTACTCTGCCTGGCGGCCACCCATTCCCTTCCTGCCTGTGCAGCCTTTACCTGTGGTGTGACCAACTCCCTAAACGTGCTATCCACGATGTCCTCAGCATCGCAAATGCTCCAGTATGTATCCATTTGCAGCTCCAGCGCCACAATGCGGCCTGCCAGTAGCTGCAGCTGGATACACTTCCCACACACATGGTCATCAGGGACACAGGAAGTGTCCCTGATTTCCCACATAGTGCAGGAGGAGCATGCCATGGGGCCAAGCTGTGCTGCCATGACCTACCCTTTAATTGATTCAAATTAAATTAACTCAAATCAATACCACTAATTACACTACAATTAAATGATATACTCAAGAGCCCTTGTTTACTAGCACTTCCCGCTACACAACAGAGACCCTAGAAACTATAAACCACAAAAATTAAGTTTGTAAAAAAACTTAAGCAGGACTTAACCAGTGAGAGACAGGCTCGCCTGCATCACCTCATCCCCTTGGAGGAGAAAGTGCTGACCATTCTTGGCAGGGGCATAGCTGAGCCCTTGGCCAGCAGCGAGGCTGAAAGAGTACAAAATGCCAGTATCCTCATACGTTATGTTCCTTCTTACATCCCACTACCCCCTCATCCCACAATCCCTTCTGATTTACAATTTGCACATGGTATAAGTATGATCCTCTGCTTCCCCTCCTCCCCACAACCCTACACTTGTACCTGTCTCATTTCAGACGCCCAAGAAATCCAACCTGCCCAGCCAGTGGTTGTAGAAGAGGTAGAGGAGAGTGATGAAGAAGAAGAAACACCGTCACTCGATCAGCCACCAGCTCAGATACTGGCACTGTGCAGAGATTAGAGGTAGCTTAGAGGTGGGATCTGCACATGGTGAGTCACCGGGCACAAGTGGGCTTCAGCCAGGGCAGGGGGAAAGTGTAACACAGGTGCCAGCTCCCCAGAGGGCAAGGTAGCATGTGTTTTCTGCTGCTGAGGACTCAAATGAGAACTTCAATTGAAGGGATAATTACTAGTCCTAGCCCCTTTAGGGTTACCCTGGATCAGGCGTATTTCTCAGACGTTCACTTTCAACTAAAATTTGAGGTCACTGAATCCTAAAGATGTTTAATTGGGTCTAAAGATCCGGACTATCTCTCCCTAAAGGAAAGGAACAACCTGAAAATGTTACCGTCCTCCAGATAGCACTTTTAATAAGTTTAGCTAGACTGTAACGTTCCGGATATTATGAGGGTCCGGAAAACTCCCCCAGAATTCTGCAACTCCTCACCAAAGAGTGTACAGAGATTGAGTTCACGAGTTTTTGATACAGGAGTCTTATCACAGAATCACAGAAACCCCACAGTGCAGATAGAGGCCATTTCGGCCCATCGAGCCTGCCCCGACACATATCCCACCCAATCCCCGTAACCCCTACACCAACACATATCCCACCCTATCCCCATAACCCCATGTATTTAATCCCCCCTAACACTAAGGGTCAATTTTTATCATAGCCAATCATCCTAACCCACACATCTTTGGACTGTGGGAGGAAACCGGAGCACCCGGAGGAAACCCACGCAAACACGGGGAGAATGTGCAAACTCCACACAGACAGTCACCCGAGGCCAGATTCGAACCCGGGTCCCTGGTGCTGTGAGGCAACAGTGCTAACCACTATGCCACCGTGCCACTTATGTGAGACAATTCTAAAAATATACAGATTTATTAAAGAACCGACATGTAATTTACAGTTGGTGAGTCAATTGCAACTTTAACAGTTCCAAAAAGAGAAAGCTTACAATCCTATTATCAGAGAACCTTACTTTCAAATCTTAACTTCGCTACAGTTTTACAGTTCTTAAAGTCTACAAGATATCCACCAAAATCAAATACCTTTGATCCTCATGGTACAAAGAGTTGGAAACTTACAGAGCTGCCTCAAGGTGAGAATCGCTTTGCTCGATTAAAGCAAGTCTACTATCCCATTTGAGAGTTCAATATTTATACCCTTTTCCAGTGGTATTTCCTTTAAGGTTTTCTGCTGATGCAAGCTAATTATCTCGTCGTTTTTCTGCTAACCTCTGAAATTCTTACTGCCAGACTCGTGTCTCATCTCGAGCTGTTCTAAGTTTGCCATATAAAAAATGGTGTGACAGCAGGTGTTCCTTACTTTATGTCATCTTTACGAGGGCAGATGTTCCTTATCTTATGTGCCATCTTTACGAAGTGTAAATTAAAACACCTTATCCAGGGTGAACCATTGTTTTTGTTCCCAAAGGTCAGCCTGTCGGAGCCCTTCACCTTCTGTTTCAATAAGGTTATTTATTCAGGGTCAACAAGTGTCTTATCTCAATAGCCAGAATGCTTTCATCGCTATTTCATCGTTAGGTTTCTAGATTTCCAGACCCAGTTTGTCATGTTTTAATAAGGCCAGAATTCTTTCATAAGATGGTGTCTTTTTCTGAATGGGTGATATGGCCTATTCCTTCACACGATGGGGTGATCTACAAAAGAAAGCTGATGGGTATGCACAAGAAAATGTTTGGTGCATTGGCAGTTCTGCCAGAAAGCCTGGGTGCAATGTCAAGGAGCATGGAGGAGTCCAGCACCAACCTTGCACAGGGCTTTGCGCTGAACTTGGAGCCGATCTTTTCCAGCATGGAAGAGATGGTAGATCAATTAGTACACTTGTGGACCAAACCATCATGCAGCATCTGATGGCCGATGTCTCAGCTTCCATTGCAGCACAAACACAAGCCACCCAACATCTGAGTGCTGCACTGGAAGCTCAGACTGCTCTCATGCAGGCTCAGCTTTCTGACATGCAGGCTTAGCTTGCTGTCATCGTGGCTGGGTTTACCAGTGTGGAAAGGGGCTTGCAGGGTGTCACAGCATTCCAGCAATCTGTCCTCCAGCAGATGGATTGGAATGCTGAGATCGCTCTGGGGAGTGGCAGTCGCTCTGCGGTGCAAGAATCTGCTGTCCTCCCTCAGGCTGACAGCATTTGTCCTCCCACCAGTGCCACTCCGCCAATGCCCTTGCTGTTGCCTGTCAGCCAGCCAGCCCAGCCTGCTGCCGCCCATGCTGAGGTGATGCAGTCTGCAGCCGGGCCTTCTAGGCCCAGAGTTGCTCAAGGTCATCCTGCAAGGCCATCTGCACTCTTCCCCCACTGAAAGTCAGCAATCTTCCACCAGCCATGCTGCAGCCACTGGGATAGCACTTTGTTGGAGCACTATGACAGGCAAAGGCACACTGAAGACAGGCACTAAGGGAATGCACAAGGGTGATTAGTTGACTTTGTTAGGTTATATTGGATGGATTGATTTATAATTGATATTCTTGACAAAGGGTTCACCTGAAACGTTGACTCTATTTTCTCTCCACGGATGTTGCCTGGCCTGCTGAGGTTTTCCAGCATTTTCTGTTGTTATTTTATGATTGATTTATAAAGTTGGATTGGAATGTTTCTTTTGTGGTGGCTTTTATATCAGCATTGTGGCCAAGAGAACGCTGTGATGGTCAGTAACAGAAGGGAAGGTAAGGTGTGGGACTATTGTTGAATGAGGAATTAGGGTTGTGTTCACTCGTACCACAGGCGGATGAGTTGATCACAGACAGCCCAAGCAGAAAGGGGCTGTCTGGATTGTCTCCTCCTTTCCGCTCCCTCCTCTTCTGTTTCCTCCTCCTCTTCCTCCTCCTCAGCTGGTCGCCGTATGCCTGGTGGCAAGGGCTGGGCCCTTATGATGGCGAGGTTGTGTAGCATGCAGCAGACCACAACGAATCTTGAGACGCGCTCTGGTGAGTACGGCGGGGCTCCTTCTGACCAGTCCAGGAAGTGGAAGCGTTGTTTAATGACACCAATGGGCTGCTCTAACAGATTCCGTGTGGCAGTATGGCTCTCACACGCATGCTGTCCGCGCATGGTTGGGTTGCGGAGTGGAGTCATGAGCCAGGTGGTCAGCAGATAGCCCTTGTCACCCAGTAGCCACCCTCTGGTTTGTCTTGGTGGCTCAAAGACTGAGGGAATAGTGGACTGGCGCAGACTGAAAGCATCATGACTGCTGGCAGGATACCGGGCATTCTCCATCATGTGCTGAGCTTGGTCGCACATCAACTGCACATTCAGCAAATGGTGACCTTTGAGGTTGCGGTACATCTCAGCATTTAGATGCGATGCCCACAGCGCCACGTACGTGCAGTCGATGGCGCCCTACACCATGGGGAAGCCCGCTATCCTGGCAAAGCCACGTGCTTCTCTCTGGTCAGAAAAAAGACAATGAACTCCCCTCTCCTGGCATAAAGAGCATCTGCCACCTCTCTTATGCAGCAGTGGACGTCAAACTGGGAGATGTTACAGATGTCACCTGCTCCAGCCTGGAAGGATCGAGACATGAGGAAATTCAGGGCCGCGGTCACCTTCACAGCTACTGACAGCACTGTCCTTGCCCTGGAGTGAGGCTGTAGGTCTGTTTACAAGAGGTGGCAGAGTTCTGTGAGCACCTCCTTCGTAAAGCACAAATGCCTCACACACTGCTCCTGGCTCAGGCTGAGGTAAGAGAATTCCTCTCAGGAGACCATAGGTTTGTAAAGCCTCCTGCTGAGAGCCCTTCTCCCCCTCCTCCTCCTCCCTCTGTGAGCAGCTTGTCCTCTTCTTTGCTGCCTCTGCTCCATCTCCCTGTCATGCTTCAGGCCAAGGAGGATGACAACTAGAGCACCCATGACTGGGAGCAAGTGGTCTGACCAGAACCCCTGAAGTCAGGACCAAGCCGTTCTCCACTTGCAGCACCTCTCCCAGTCACCTCACCAACTTTAAACAAGTCTAGAAAGCTCCAAATTGTTCCACAAACTTACACAGAGCCAGTAGAAATTAATCAACAACTGACCTGAGAGTGGCTGATGATCCGTTTAAATATCGCTGGTAGCGGGCCCTTACAGCTGCTGAATGCTTGCTCAGCTGTGTGAGGTTAACATAGGGCATTACTCCCAGCGTTGAGGATGAATGTGGCAGTGCTAGCATCAAATCAGCATTGCACACTGATCGACGTCACGATCTGCCCACTCTACAGACCTCTGGTTCACGCCCCCAGTGCCGATGCTAACGCTTTCACCAAGATGGTGTCCAGGGCAGCACGCACCAGAATTGTGTGCGCACAACTTGGATGTCATTTTTGATCCAAAACAGCACCCGTAGCGCCCAAACAACAGGCACTACGCAATCAGATTTTTAGCTCACGTTCTTTTGTGTTGCCATAGCTGCACCAAATATCATTCTTGATGATCAAAAACAGATGATGTCAGGGATGTGGGGTGGGGTGGGGGGGGGTGTGGTCATAAGACCAGAACCTGAGTAAGCAGAAGTGCGGTGTATGTGGATTTTCATGATTGGATTTTGGGGCATTGGGTGTAAGCCAATGATTGGTTTAGTGAGGCTCCATAGGTTTTGAATGATAGTACAGGTATAAAAAGGGAGTCTCAACAGATGGTGGGGCAGAAGACTTCAGAAAGAATCCAGGGGAGACCCGAAAGACAGACTGGAGGCAGAGGTTGCAGTCTACTCACAGTCGGTACTTCTACCCAGGGCATATACTGTAAACTACTACTCTAACACTATAATCTATTGGCCCAGAAATTCAGGTCCCAACGCGTGAGTACGCACAGGGTACTCACGCATAGGCCCAACGAAAGGGCCAGTTTCGTGCATGCACTGCGGATGCGCGGGAAACCGACACTTCCGTTCTCCTGAAAGAAGGGATTCAGAGGTGGAACGCGTGCGCCGGAGAGGCAGCGCGTGCGCATCCTGGGCCTCCTTCAACTGCCGGCGCGCAGTGCTTGCGTATCCCAGGGTCACAGTTAGTTCGATGCGTCCCCTGGGATCACGTGGGCCATGGAGAGCCAATGGTAGCAGGGAATGCTTCATTCATAAGTCTGACAGGAAGAGCTGTCAAACCTATAAATACTATAGGTCTGCTTTTAACAAGGTAAGTGGTGAATTAATTAAAATTAAAACATTTTTTCCACAGGTTTATTGGCCCAGAAATTAGGTTCGGGGGCTTGCCGCACGTGCAAGCCCCCGATGTGCACTCACCCGGTGCGCCGACATCTGAAGCCTGGGCCTGCTTGGAATTCCTGTCACTGGCCCGGTTCAGATGTCGGTGCGCTGTGCTTACCTGATCCAGCGGCGCAGTTAGTGCAATGTGCCAGCTGGGATCAGGTGAGCACTGTGCAGCCAATCAGGGGAGGGGAAACTTCATTCATGAGTTTGATAGTAAGAACTGTCAAACTCATGAAAAGTACGGGCGCCCAAAAGACTAGTTTAACTTTAAATAAAATTTTTAAAAACATCCCAATAATTAAATAAAGTAGAAATAACTTTAAAAAACTATTTTAAACAATTAATCACATTTTTGAAAAAAATAATTTTTTTAAAAATCGGGTCTAAAACTACACTTACCTTACTGTAAATTCCTTAAAAACAATAAAGCTGTGGAAAAAATGTTATAATTTTAAGTAATAGACCACTTACCTTAAAGAATGAAGTCCTTACGTTTCCTTTTTACATTCGTAAAAAGGAGAGGCCCTTACACATGCGCAAACCTGTGGGGAAAAAAAGGAATTTCAGCGCGCACGCGCAGACTCCTGCGCGCACGCGTTCGTCCTCTGAACCCCTTGGTTTAGAGGACAGGAAATGCCGGTTTCCCGCGCATGCACTGTACATGCTGAAATCCGGCACTTCCAACGGGCCCACGCGTGAGTACCCCGTCCGTACTCACGCGTTGGGACCGGAATTACTGACCCATTATTTTTAAATACTTTAAGGAAAGGTAAGTTTATTTTTAGCCCCGTTAGAAAATGTAATTAATTTTTTCAAAAATTTAAATTATTGTTTAAAATAGTTATTTCATGTAATTTATAGTTATTTTTAAAATGTGATTTTTAAAAAATTTATTTGAAGTTTCAGTGATGTTTTGAGGCTTATAGTATTTATAGGTTTGACAGCTCTTCCTGTCAAAATTATGAATGAAGCATTCCCTGCTACCATTGGCTCTCCATGGCCCACGTGATCCAGGGGACGCATCGAACTAACTGCACCCCTGGGATACGCAAGCACTGCGCGCCGGCAGTTGGAGGAGGCCCAGGATCAGAATCCCACACGGGCCCACAGCTCAACGGCCGGTGCGGTAGGTAAGTGCAGGTCGGGGGCTTGCACTCGCGGGAAGCCCCCGACCCGAATGTCTGGGCCATTAAGTCTTGCTTGTGCTGAATAAAGTTAAATTACTGTCACCAAAACAGGTCAATGTCGAATTATTCAGAATCAGAGTCCATCTGGGATCCTTACGTCCCAGCTACAATACCCTTGCAACAATAGAGCCCGCCTGGCACCTGCCCTTTAATTTGCGCCACCGTGGCCGCAAAAACGCCACCCTTACCCTGTCGGACATATCGTCCGGCGGTAGGTCAGGGGGCACGCCCGAAGTTTGCGGCCGGGGCATGGCGCATGCCGATGACGTCATCGCATGAGGCGCAGTGTCGTGGGGTGCTACTGGCTACTGTAGTGTATGTACTTTGCAGAAGGAACTATATTCTGCAGCCCCTGTATACTGCAGTACCAGTAGTGACCACCCCTGTATATAAGCCTGTGTAGTAACTTTTCACAGAAAGAAGATCACAGAAATCCCACAATGCAGATAGAGGCCATTTCGGCCCATCAAGCCTGCACCAACACATATCCCACCCGATCCCCGTAACCCCTACACCAACACATATCCCACCCTATCCCCGTAACCCCACGTATTTAATCCCCCTAACACTAAGGGTCAATTTATCATAGCCAACCAACCTAACCTGCACATCTTTGGACTGTGGGAGGAAACCGGAGCACCCGGAGGAAACCCACGCGAACACGGGGAGAATGTGCAAACTCCACACAGACAGTCACCCGAGGCCAGATTCGAACCCGGGTCCCTGGCGCTGTGAGGCAACAGTGCTAACCACTATGCATAGTAGTTCCAGTTTGTCTCCACTCAGTAAAGACCTGTTATAACCAACTCCTGCAGTCCGTGTCTCAATTACACACGGACATAATACTGGCGACGAGCAGATCCGAACTTACTTACAGTCTGCACCACCTCATGGGGATCCATCCCTGAAGCGAAGTTGTCAGAGGTCGAGGCCAGAAGGAAGAAAGAAAAAAAAAAATAAAACAAACAGAAGAAACGGGCGTCGACCGTGGGCAACCGCCTCTGATTCATCAGAGTTGAAGATTTGCAGGAGAGGCTGTCGAGAGCGGGGCTTGGTTATCCTGTCGATGGTGTTCCAGCTAATCGGGCTGGTGGCAGGTAGTACACTGATCCTTCCTGGGCTGCGGCGGGCTAGAGCTCGATCGGGTGGCTTTTCAATGGGGCCGAGCAGCGTTGTCGGGAAGAGGAGAGAGAGAGGGTGAAGCACACAGGGCGCGGCCGGTGCTACGAAGCCGGGCAGCATACAGACCCGAGAAGAGGGAGGAAAGTGTCCCGCAGGGTTGCTCCGACGACGGGGAAATAAAAGAAATTAGAAGCGCAGAAAGCCGCGAGGAGCTGCAGTTTGCCACGGGAACCGCGGAGAGCGGCGTTAGCAGCAGCGCGGGGGGAAGTGCGCGAAGACCATAGGGCGTCGCCATCAAGGCATAAAACGCCAGCAACAGTGCCAGCAGCAGCGGGGAAGATGGAAAGCGCGGGAGGCGCCATTTTGTTAAATCGGGGAAGAAGGCAAAGCGCGGGAGGCGCCATCTTAGATTTCCAAGATGCCGAAGACTGGCAATATCACTGCCTTTGATAATGCAATCGAAGACTGGACCACGTATGTGGAAAGAGTCGAAGTATATTGCGAGGCAAACGAAGTAGCCGATGAGAAAAAGGCATCGGTACTACTAAACTTAATGGGCGCAAGAACGTACGGCCTATTCCGGGACCTGATTACTCCAGCCAAACCGATGGCGAACAGTTTTAACGAAATTGTTGATATCCTACGGGAACACCTAAATCCTACACCACTGCTGATAGCAGAAAGATTTAAATTCCACAGGAGAAATCAGCATAAAGATGAGAGCAATGCTGATTACCTTACGGAACTACGCAAGCTATCAAAGCACTGCCAGTTCGGAGCAGGGCTGGCAGATACCCTATGGGACAAATTTGTCTGTGGACTCCTGAGTGAAGGAACCCAGAAGAGGTTACTCTCAGAGAAAGAGCTGACGCTAGATAAGGCTTTCAGCGTGGCAGTATCGTACGAAGCAGCAGCAAGGGGAGCTGCGGAAATACAGCAAAAGCCACAGGAATACGGCACCCACGAAATGACACGGGGATTTGAAAAATGTTATCGCTGCGGCAGAACAACCCATGACCAGAAGGACTGCTGGTCCAAGGACAAAATATGCAGGCAATGCGGAAAGATGGGACACATTGCAGAAGTTTGCAGGTCTGGGAAGAAGACTAACGACAACAAAAAGGCTACTAAGGAACAGTACAGGAAAGTACAAAAGATGACGGACAGTAGTTCCGAAGACCAGATGAGCGATAGTGAATCCGGGAACAAGAGACTAAGCTGTCTCAAACTTCACAACGTAATCGCAAAAGAGGATCACCAAACCATTTGGGTCACCCTCACGATAGCAGGGTCCCAAGTCAAAATTGAATTGGATACAGGATCAGCCCTGACCATCATGAGTCGACGAGACTACGAGCGGCTATTCTCACACATTCCCTTGAAAGAGACATCCATTGTCTTGAAGACGTATACGGGGCAAAAAGTATACCCCAGAGGAAAAATAAGGGTGCCTGTTGAATACAACGGCAAGGAAATACAGAAATTGTGGCCTAGAAATTGGGTTGTGGGTTCGCCAGGGCTGTAGCGCCAGAAATTTTGCGCCAGCGTTAATGCGGCAGCGCCCGACGAAAATTCAGTTGCGCCGGGCCCAGACGGCGGCGGGCGCTAAAGGAGGGTTTTAGCGCCTCAAAACGGGCGTTCAATTGGGTTTTCCGGCGCTAATCCCCCGCTGCGGCACCCGATGCGGTGCGGCAGGCTGGGGAACTGCAGGCCTCCTCCTTCTGTTAAGGAGGAGCTGCCTGCAGCCGACAACTGACCGGCGGATTCCCCCGACATCTGAGCCCGGCACCTCGGGGAAGTGCCGGGCTCGCAGCACACACACATCAGGGCCGCGGGGGGGGGTGATGCAGGAGTCCGGGAAGGGAGGTGCGGGCAGGCGGCCGCCGGGAACGTGGCCGGCCACCGCTCCACCTTTATGCGCCGGCGCAAAGGCGTGTAAGAACCCTTTCCACAATCGTTGGTTGCGCCTGCCACGGGCGAGGCGGGCGCAACTGAATTTGGGCTTGGGGCCAGGTTACCACGGCAACTGGGACGCTGCGCACACCGATGATGTCATCGGTGCCGGTGCAGCGCTACCGGCTAACGCCGATGGTAAGGCCCAAGTCAATTTCAGAAACGGCTATAATTCCAGCGCAATGCCCTCCAGCGCCGCTAATTGGGCGCTAACCCCACTCAATTTCTAGGCCTGTATCTTTACATACTGCAAGATGGTGGACCACCGTTATTGGGACGTGAATGGATCAGAAAGATAAGTTTAGACTGGCACTCCATTCAGGCACTGACGGTGGCTGGTAAAAAGGATGACGACGTCACTCCTGGACGATTGTCAAAAGTCTTAGCTAACGCCAAAGAGGTATTTCAACAAGAACTGGGAACTCTTAAAGGCGTAACCGCCTCAATAAAAATAGAAGAGAATGCAATTCCCAAGTTTTTCAAAGCAAGACCGGTACCATATGCAATTCGCCCAGCCGTCGAGGCAGAGCTGGAGAATCTGGAGAATGCAGGTGTGTTATCTAAGGTAGACTGGAGCAAGTGGGCGACACCCATCGTTCCTGTCATGAAGAAAACGTTAAACAATAAGTCTGAGGAGCCAAGGAAGGTTCGCATCTGTGGGGACTTCAAGGTGACGGTGAACCCAGTCCTTCACACAGTACAATATCCTCTCCCGAGGATAGAAGATATTTTCGCCTCACTATCTGGAGGGAAGCGTTTTACAAAAATTGACCTAGCACAAGCATATTTGCAGATGGAGGTTGAAGAATCCTCTCGGAAGTATCTCACGATAAACACTCACAAAGGTCTTTACCAGTATCATCGACTGGTATTCGGAGTAGCATCAGCTCCGGCGATATGGCAAAGAGCGATGGAACAAGTCCTGCAAGGGATTCCGGGGATTCAGTGTTACTTGGACGACATCCTAGTGACAGGTGAAGATGACAGTGAACACCTTGCCAACCTAGAGCAGGTGCTCACTAGACTAAGAGAACATGGGCTACGAGCCAATCGCCCCAAGTGCGAGTTTTTTAAGAAACAGATATCGTGTTGTGGCCACGTGATTGATGAAGAGGGGTTACATAAGTCCCCTGACAAAATTGAAGCGGTAGTTAAGGCTCCAGCGCCTGAAAATGTGTCGCAACTGAGGTCATTCCTCGGATTGGTGAATTACTACCATAAGTTTTTGCCGAATTTGTCCACAATTCTGCACCCACTGAACGCCCTACTACAAACTGGAGTAGCATGGAAATGGAACGATGAATGTAAGCGGGCCTTTCAGAAGAGTAAAGACCTAATCACTTCAAGAGAAGTATTGGCTCACTACAACCCATCACTACCGATAAGACTGGCGTGTGATGCGTCTCCCTACGGCATTGGAGCGGTACTGTCACATAAATTCCTTGATGGTTCAGAGAGGCCGATAGCTTTTGCGTCACGCTCGTTAACTTCAGCCGAGCGTAACTACGCCCAGATTGACAGAGAGGCCCTCAGCCTGGTGTGGGGGGTGAAGAAGTTCAATCACTACCTGCACGGTCAGAAATTTACTCTACTAACTGATCATCAACCTCTTGTCTCCATTTTCAACCCTCAGAAGGGCGTCCCGATAATGACAGCACAACGGCTACAGAGGTGGTCCCTTTTCCTAGGGGCACACCAATATGACATCGAGTACAAAGGAACTAAACAGCATGGGAATGCTGATGGATTGTTGCGCCTACCATTGCCGACGGTGGAAGAAGCACCTGCAGTGGATCCAGTGGAGATATTCCACTCGACCATAGTTGAATGTCTCCCTGTGACGAATGCAAACATAGATAAGGAAACACAAAATGACCCGACACTCTCCTGGGTCTATGATTTAACGGTGAAGTGATGGCCAGCACATGGCGAACCACTGTTGCCAGCATTCTCGCCGAGAAGAGAACAGCTGCCAGTGTGCAGAGGAACCTTGATGTGTGGATCCAGAGTAGTAATTCCACCCAAATTGAAGGATAGAGTGCTCAATGAGCTTCATGAGGGTCATCTGGGAGGGGTAAAAATGAAGAACTTAGCCAGAGCGTTTGTGTGGTGGCCGGGAATCGATAGAGAAATTGAAGAGATGACCAAGAGCTGTACAGGATGCCAGAAGGTCCAAAACGCCCCACCACAAGCCCCTCTACATCCATGGGAGTGGCCCTCATCTCCATGGCAAAGGGTGCACATTGATTTTGCTGGTCCATTTATGGACTCGCTGTTTTTAATTGCGGTGGATGCACATTCAAAGTGGCCAGAGGTAATAAAAATGTCCTTAACCACCACAGAAAAAACTATCACAGTCTTACGAACCATATTCATCAGAAATGGGCTGCCTGAACAGATTTGCTCCGACAATGGACCACAGTTTGTGTCTGAAGAGTTCCGGAGGTTCTTAAAGAACAATGGTGTTAAGCATTACACATCCGCCCCATATCATCCAGCCACCAATGGATTGGCTGAGAGGTTCATTCAAACATTCAAGAAGGCTATCAAGGCAATGTGTAATGAAGACATACCCCTACAACACAAAGTGGATAACTTCTTGTTTGCCTACCGGAATGCGACACATGCGGTTACCAACCAAACTCCAGCCATGATGTTCTTCAATCGAAGACTACGATGCCACTTGGATTTGGTTAAGCCAAACATCAGAAGAGATGTGGAGAACAGGCAGTTTCAGAATATGAATGAAAGGCCGACCAGGAGTTTTAAGATAGGTCAACCAGTTTTGGCCCGGGACTACCGCACAGAGAAATGGCAGCCAGGAACGATCTGTACACGGCAAGGACCTCTAATGTATACCGTGGACGTTGGAGAGAGCATTGTAAGACGCCATGCTGACCAGATTCTAGAGTCACTGGAAAACCTCAATTCCACACCACGATCCGATACACCTGGTGATGACACCGAAGTACCAATTGCATCTACCTCAGAATCGGTGATATTGGAAGCAGACGAACCAAACAATGACGTTGATCCCGAATCAAGTTTGCTAGAAGAACCTGATACCCCAAAGGGGCGTTATCCAGACAGAATCAGGAAGCCTCCTCAAAGACTGAACTTATAATTGCTTAATTTCAGCTAATGTATCTAGCAACTGTAATTGTAAATATGTTATTTAGTTATTAATCGAATGTTATGTACTGTTTAGCTAAAAGGGGAGGAATTGTAGTGTATGTACTTTGCAGAAAGAACTATATTCTGCAGCCCCTGTATACTGCAGTACCAGTAGTGACCACCCCTGTATATAAGCCTGTGTAGTAACTTTTGCATAGTAGTTCCAGTTTGTCTCCACTCAGTAAAGACCTGTTATAACCAACTCCTGCAGTCCGTGTCTCAATTACACATGGACATAATAGCTACCACTGCCACTAACCTCCCGCTGCATTTCTTGGGAGGCGTTGGTGGCGCTGCGCCCAAGTGCTAGGGGTTTTGCGCCCCGTTAGTGCCCCCTGGGCCGCTGACATGAGGCGCAAAGCAACCCAATTTTTCCCCCTATATGTTTCAATGAGATCACCTCTCATTCTTCTAAACTACAGAGTATAGGCCCGTCACTGTTATCAGCACTGTCTGGCGGTGGTTATCATCACTGTCTGGCGGTGGTTATCAGCACTGTCTGGCGGTGGTTATCAGCACTGTCTACGAGTGGTTATCTTCACTGTTTAGCGGTGGTTATCAGCACTGTCTGGCGGTGGTTATCTTCTCTGTCTGGCGGTGGTTATCAGCACTGTCTGGCGGTGGTTATCAGCACTGTCTACGGGTGGTTATCATCACTGTCTAGCGGTGGCTATCAGCACTGTCTAGGGGTGGTTATCTTCACTGTCTGGCGGTGGTTATCATCACTGTCTGGCGGTGATTATCATCACTGTCTGGCGGTGGTTATCATCACTGTCTAGGGGTGGTTATCATCACTGTCTAGCGGTAATTATCATCACTGTCTAGGGGTGGTTACCATCACTGTCTAGCGGTGATTATCATCACTGTATAGCGGTGGTTATCAGCACTGTCTGGCGGTGGTTATCATCACTGTCTGGCGGTGGTTATCATCACTGTCTGGCGGTGGTTATCATCACTGTCTGGCGGTGATTATCATCACTGTCTGGCGGTGATTATCATCACTGTCTGGCGGTGGTTATCATCACTGTCTGGCGGTGGTTATCAGCACTGTCTAGGGGTGGTTATCATCACTGTCTAGCGGTGATTATCATCACTGTCTAGCGGTGATTATCATCACTGTATAGCGGTGGTTATCAGCACTGGCGGTGGTTATCATCACTGTCTAGGGGTGGTTTTCATCACTGTCTAGGGGTGGTTTTCATCACTGTCTAGGGGTGGTTATCATCACTGTCTGGCGGTGGTTATCATCACTGGCGGTGGTTATCATCACTGTCTGGCGGTGGTTATCATCACTGGCGGTGGTTATCATCACTGTCTAGGGGTGATTATCATCACTGTCTGGCGGTGGTTATCATCACTGTCTGGCGGTGGTTATCATCACTGTCTAGGGGTGGTTATCATCACTGTCTGGCAGTGGTTATCATCACTGTCTGGCGGTGGTTATCATCACTGTCTGGCGGTGGTTATCATCACTGGCGGTGGTTATCATCACTGTCTAGGGGTGGTTATCATCACTGTCTGGCGGTGGTTATCATCACTGTCTGGCGGTGGTTATCATCACTGTCTGGCGGTGGTTATCATCACTGTCTGGCGGTGGTTATCAGCACTGTCTAGGGGTGGTTATCAGCACTGTCTAGGGGTGGTTATCAGCACTGTCTAGGGGTGGTTATCATCACTGTCTGGCGGTGGTTATCAGCACTGTCTAGGGGTGGTTATCATCACTGTCTGGTGGTGGTTATCAGCACTGTCTAACAGTGGTTATCACTGTCTGGCGGTGGTTATCAACACTGTCTGGCGGACGTCTCAAAGCACTTTACAGCCAATGAAGTAATTTTGAAGTGTAGTCACTGTTATAATGTAGGAAACGCGGCAGACAATTTGCGTACAGCAAGTTCCCACAAACAGCAATGTGATAATGACCAGTTAATTTTTTTTTGTTATGTTGATTGAGGGATAAATATTGGCCAGAACACCGGGGATAACTCCCCTGCTCCTCTTCGAAATAGTGCTATGGGATCTTTTACGTCCACTTGAGAGAGCAGACAGGGCCTCGGTTTAACGTCTCATCCGAAAGACGGCACCTCCTACAGTGCACTGGAGTGTCAGCCTAGATTTATGTGCTCAGGTCCCTGGAGCTGAATTCAGGGGAATTCAGTGTTAAATCTAGTCTTTACTACATTACAAATGGCTCTTACTGACATTCTCCTCCCTCCTGTTCTTCAATAATCCCCACTGAGCTTTTAATTGTGCTCATTTTACTTACTGGAATGAATAAAGTGCAGTAAAATCATAAAACATTACAAGGTATAGCTTACACTGAGCAGTCAAATTGGCTGGTTGATAATACTTTTTATATTTCCCGTGGGACTAGAACAAGTTGCCCACAGATGGATTCAGGCTCCATTGCCTGTAGCACTAATATCTCCTTTTGATCATACCCCACAGGTTTTGCATTGATTTTAAACTAAATGTAAGTGACAAGTGTCACTCTGTATAAATATTGAGAGGCATTAAAAGAACATGACGCAGTTATTAAATTAGATTGGTGGATTGAAGAGTAAAGTGTACTGCCCCAAGTGTGAATATTTGTGCCTATGTATTACATAGTTACATAGGGAAAGAATTTGAAGACCCACGAAAATGAGCGTGGGAATCGCAGTACACAATTAACCCCTGCCCGTTCCTTGCATTGCCAGCAGCACGTTAAATTGGTGCAGCCTGTTCAAAAAAGGTGGTAGAGAGAAAACGGGGAATTACAGACCGGTAAGCCTGACATCGGTAGTGGGGAAAATGCTAGATTCCATTATAAAAGATGTAATAGCAGAGCACTTGGAAAACAGTGACAGGATCAGACAAAGTCAACATGGATTTACAAAAGGTAAATCATGCTTGACTAATCTACTGGAAGTTTTTGAGGATGTAACTGGTAAAATAGATAAGGGAGAACCAGTGGATGTGGTGCATTTGGACTTTCAAAAGGCTTTCGATAAGGTCCCGCATAAGAGATTAGCGTGTAAAGTTAAGGCATATGGGATTGGGGGCAAGGTATTGACTTGGATAGAGAACTGGTTGGCAGACAGAAAGCAAAGAGTTGGAATAAACGTCTATTTTTCTGAGTGGCAGGCAGTGACTAGTGGGGTACTGCAGGGATCGGTCCTTGGTCCCCAGCTATTCACAATATATATCAATGATCTAGACAAGGGAACTAGATGTAATATCTCCAAGTTTGCAGACGACACAAAGCTGGGTGGGCGTGTGTGCTGTGAGGAGGATGCCGAGAAACTCCAGGATGATTTGGACAGGTTGGGTGATTGGGCAGAAGCATGGCAGATGCAATATAGCGTGGATAAATGCAAGGTTATCCACTTTGGTGTCAAAAACAGGAAGGCAGATTATTATCTGAATGGCAATAGATTGGGAGAAGGGGAAGTGCAACGAGACCTGGGTGTCCTTGTGCACCAGTCGCTGAAGGTAAGCATGCAGGTGCAGCAGGCGGTTAAGAAGGCAAATGGTATGTTGGCCTTTGTAGTGAGAAGGTTTGAGTACAGGAACAAGGATGTCTTGCTGCAGTTATACAGGGCCTTGGTGAGACCACATCTTGAGTATTGTGTGCAGTTTTGGTCGCCTTATCTGAGGAAGGATGTTCTTGCCATGGAGGGAGTTCAGCGAAGATTCACCAGACTGATACCTGGGATGGCAGGAATGACGTATGAGGAGAGATTGGGTCGATTGGGCTTATACTCGCTGGAGTATGGAAGAATGAGAGGGGATCTCATTAAAACTTATAAAATTCTGACAGGACTAGACAGACTAGATGCAGGAAGGATGTTCCCGATGGTCGGGGTGTCCAGAACCAGGGGTCACAGTCTGAGGATAAGGGGTAAGCCATTTAGGACAGAGATGAGGAGGAATTTCTTCACCCAGAGAGTGGTGAACCTGTGGAATTCTCTACCACAGAAGGCAGTAGAGGCCAATTCATTAAATATTTTCAAGAAGGAGTTGGATATATTTCTTAAGGCTAAAGGGATATGGGGAGAAGGCAGGGACAGGGTACTGAATTTGGATGATCAGTCATGATCGCATTGAATGGCGGAGCAGGCTCGAGGGGCCAAATGGCCTACTCCTGCTCCTATCTTCTATGTTTCTATGTTTCTATGCCTGCACTTTTAAATGATTGCTGCGTGCAGCCAACGCTACCTGCGCGCATCAGCAGGGGGCCCGATATTGCGAGTGGCCAGCGCTACTTAAAGGCAGCTCCTCTTAAAGTGGAGTTGCATTGTGGCTGCAAGAAGTGGTGAGTGTTTTTTCAAAAGTCAATTTGGGCTGTGATACTTTGAGCAATGGCTGAACATATGAGAGAGCGAACACCAAGGTTTTCAGTCAATGCACTGCAGGTCTTGGTGGAAGAGATGGAAAGAAGGAGGGACATCCTGTATCCGCGGGGGGCAGGAGGCCCTTCAGACATAAGCTCAGGAGGCAGTGGGAACAAATAGAGGCGGAGGTCAATGCAGGAGTGTTGCTCCAAGAACATGGCTGGAATGCAGGAAGAAGTTTAACGCTCTCACATGAGGTCAAGGTGAGTGAGTGCATCCTCAAATGGCATATCCTACCAACTGCACCACTAGCCTCATCCACTGCTCAATTCACCACACACCCATCAACAACCTACCAACAATCTCTATTACTCAGTAGTCAACCCTACAATTAATATGGTTAATACCACCCTCATACACTTAGCACTATTGCAAGCCTCGCACCCACATCTCACAGCTCGCACATACTGGGAGCTATTCAACTATGACAGCCACATCACTCAAACATATTGCAGGACATTCACTGACGCACTTCCCTCTTTCTTGCAGGAGAAGGTGGCGCATAACCGGAGGCAGCAGGGAAGAACTGGAGGAGGGCAAACGCGCCTGCATGTTTTAATCCCCATGGAGGAAACAGTTCTGGACATCATGGGAGGGGCCAGAGGGATCGATGAAAATGGTATCTGCATACCTGATCCCCCTTCTCTCATCCCACTTCTCCCTCATCCCACAATCTCTTCTGACTCACAAGCTGCAGATGGTGTAAGCATGCACTTCTTACTTTCTCCTCTCCCCTCACCACAACCCACCCCTTGTCCCTTTTTCATTCAGATACCCAAGAACTGGAACCTTCCCAGTCTGTGGAGGAAGAGTTAGAAGACAGTGAAGATGATGAGACTCTGTCACTCGATCTTACACTTGCAGCCAGCAGCTCATAGACTGACACTGCGTGTATTTTAGAAGCTAGGATAGAGGAGGGATCTTCACGTGGTCAGCACACCGGGCACAAGTGTGCAGGAGCCAGGGCGGGGGGAAAGGATAACGCAGGTGCCAGCTCGCCGGAGGACAAGGTCACACACTAGTTCTGCTGTAGAGGAGTCAGATGAAGACTTCTATGGGCCAGGCTGTTGTGTATGTACCTTTAAGAGAGAACTGCTTTTATACTGTAGTACCGGCAGTGACCACACCTGTATATAAAGCCGTAGCAGGCTTCTGTACTTTCAGTTCCAGCATACCCTCTGTTCAGTAAACACCTCTTATTACCGTTCTCCTGCAGTCCATGCGTTATTGATATGCGGACACTACAGTGGCGACGAGCAGGTTCGAACTCACCTGCAGTACTGCATCACCTCACGGGGATCCATCCCTGAAAAGAAGCTTTTTGGAGGTCGAAGCCAGAGCAACGGGCGTCGACCGTGGGCAACCGCCCAGTGATCCATCGGAGTTCAGTGAATCGCAGGGGAAGCTGTGGAGAGCTGGGCTTGGCTCCCCAGTCAAGGTGTTCCAGCAAATCGTGCTGGTAGCAGGTAGTGCGCTGACCCTTCTGGACTGCGGCGGGCTTGAGCTCGATCGAGCGGCTCTGCAAGGGGGCCGTGCAGCGTCGTCGGGAAGGAAAAGAGAGAGAGAGGGTGGAGCGTACAGGGCGCGGTCGGTGCTCAAGAGCCGGGCAGCGTTAGAGAAAATAAAAAGAGGGGAAGAAGGAAAAGCGCGGGAGGCGCCATTTTAATCCATTGGGGAAGAAGGAAAAGCGCAGGAGGCGCCATTTTAAACCACCCAAGATGCCAAAGAGTGGCAGTATCACTGCTTTCGACAACAAAATAGAAGACTGGACCACGTATGTGGAAAGAATTGAAGTGTACTGCAAGGCATATGGGGTGGCCGATGAAAAGAAGGCGTCGGTATTATTAAATTTGATGGGTGCGAGAACGTACGGCCTATTGCGGAATTTAATTACCCCAGCTAAACCAATGGAGAAAAGCTTTGAAGAGATTGTCAATATCTTACAGGAACATCTAAACCCTACACCGCTGCTGATAGCAGAAAGATTCAAGTTCCATAAAAGAAACCAGCACAAAGATGAGAGTAATGCTGACTATCTTACGGAACTATGCAAGTTATCGAAGCACTGCCAGTTCGGAGCAGGACTGGCAGATACCTTAAGGGATAAGTTTGTCTGCGGGTTCCAGAGTGAAGGAACCCAGAAATGACTACTTTTGGAAAAGGACCTTACGTTAGAAAAGGCTTTCAGCGTGGCAGTATCCTACGAAGCAGCAGCATGAGGAGCTGCGGAAATACAACAGAAACCGCAAGAATATAGCACCAACGAAATGGCATATGGAGCAGAAAAGTGCTATCGCTGCGGCAGAACAACCCATGACCAGAAGGACTGCTGGTTTAAGGACAAAGTATGCAGGCAATGTGGAAAAGTGGCACACATAGCACAAGTCTGCAGGTCGGGAAAGAAAACCAACACTAAAAGAACTACTAAGGAAAAGTACAAGAAAGTAAAAAAAATGACAGACAGTAGTTCAGAAGATCAGGAGAGTGATAATGACTCCGGGAGCAGGAGACTAAGTTGTCTAAAGTTACACAACGTGATCGCAAAGGAGGATCACCGAACCATTTGGGTCACCCTCATGATAGCAGGGTCCCAAGTAAAGATGGAATTGGACACAGGATCAGCCCTAACAGTCCTGAATCGACGAGACTATGAGCGGCTATTCTCACACATACCCTTGAAGGACACGTCCATTGTATTGAAGACATATACGGGGCAAAAAGTCTACCCCAGAGGAAAAATAAGGGTGCCCGTTAAATACAACGGCAAGGAAACACAGAAACTGTATCTATATATACTACAAGATGGAGGACCACCATTATTGGGACGTGAATGGATCCAAAAAATACAATTGGAATGGCATTCCATTCAGGCGCTAACTGTAGCTGACAAAAAGAATGACGACGTCACACCTGGACGACTGTCAAAAATTCTAACTGACGCGAAAGAGGTGTTCCAGCAAGGACTTGGGACTCTAATAGGAATAACGGCAATGATAAAAATTGAAGATAACGCAAACCCCAAATTTTTTAATGCCAGACTGGTACCGTACGCGATCCGCCCAGCCGTCGAAGCAGAGCTGGAGAGTCTGGAGCGTTCGGGTGTGCTGTCCAAGGTGGACTGGAGCGAGTGGGCCACACCCATCGTTCCTGTAATGAAGAAATCATTGAGCAGCACGCCTGGGGAGCCGAAGAAGGTTCGCATCTCTGGGGACTTTAAGGTAACTGTGAACCCAGTCCTGCACACAGTACAATATCCACTTCCGCGGATAGAAGATATTTTCGCCTCACTATCTGGAGAGAAACGCTTTACGAAGATTGATCTGGCCCAAGCACATCTACAAATGGAGGTAGAAGAAGCATCTAGAAAATACCTCACGATAAACACTCACAAAGGTCTTTACCAGTACAACCGACTGGTATTCGGGGTAGCATCAGCTCCGGCTATTTGGCAGAGGTGATGGAACAAGTCCTGCAAGGGATCCCGGGGACCCACTGTTATTTGGACGACATCTTGGTTACGGGTGAAAATGACAGTGAACACCTTGCCAACCTGGAGCAGGTGCTCACTAGATTACAAGAATATGGGCTATGAGCCAACCGCCCCAAATGCGAGTTTTGTGGCCACATGATTGATGAAGAGGGGTTACATAAGTCCCCAGACAAGATTGAGGCAGTAGTCAAGGCTCCAGCACCGGAAAATGTGTCGCAACTGAGGTCGTTCCTCGGGTTGGTGAACTACTACCATAAGTTCTTGCCAAATTTGTCTACAATTCTGCACCCACTGAACGCCCTGCTGCAAACTGGAGTAGCATGGAAATGGAGTGATGAGTGTAAGCGTGACTTTCAGAAATGTAAATGCCTAATCACTACAATCCAACACTACCGATTCGGTTGGCATGTGATGCGTCTCCCTATGGCATTGGAGCGGTGCTGTCACACAAATTCCTTGACGCTTCAGAGAGGCCAATAGCCTTTGCGTCGCGCTCGTTAACCTCAGCCGAGCGTAACTACGCCCAGATTGACAGGGAGGCCCTCAGCCTGGTGTGGGGGGTGAAGAAGTTCAATCACTATCTGCACGGGCAGAAATTCACCCTACTGACTGATCACCAGCCTCTTGTCTCCATTTTTAACCCAAAGAAGGGCGTTCCGGTGATGACGGCGCAATGGCTGCAAAGATGGTCACTTTTTCTAGGGGCACATCAATATGACATAGAGTACAAGGGTACGAAACAGCATGGAAACGCTGATGGGCTGTCGCGCCTGACATTACCTACGGTGGAGGAAGCACCTGCAGTGGACCCTGTTGAGATATTCCATTTGACCATAGTCGAATGTCTACCTGTTACAAACTCAAGTATAGAGAAGGAAACCCGAAATGACCCGACACACTCTCGGGTCTATGATTTGACGGTGAAGGGATGGCCAGCACATGGCGACTCACTGTTGCCAGCATTCTCGCCAAGGAGAGAACAGCTGTCAGTGTGCCGGGGGACCTTGCTGTGTGGATCCCGAGTGGTAATTCCACCCAAGTTGAGAGGTAGAGTGCTCAATGAGCTTCATGAGGGTCATCTGGGAGGGGTAAAAATGAAGAGCCTAGCCAGGGCGTTTGTGTGGTGGCCGGGAATCGATAAAGAAATTGAGGATATGACCAAGAGATGCACAGGATGCCAGAAAGTCCAAAACGCTCCACCACAGGCCCCGCTACAACCATGGGAGTGGCCCTCATCTCCATGGCAACGGGTACACATTGATTTTGCTGGTCCATTTATGGACTCAATGTTTTTAATCGCCGTGGATGCACATTCGAAATGGCCAGAGGTCATCAAAATGTCCTCCACCACCACGGAGAAAACTATTGCAGTCCTACAGACCATCTTCGCCAGGAATGGCTTGCCAGAACAGATTTGCTCCGACAATGGACCACAGTTTGTGTCCGAGGATTTCCGAAGGTTTTTGAGGAATAATGGGGTAAAACATTACACATCTGCCCCATATCATCCAGCCACAGATGGATTGGCTGAGAGGTTTGTTCAGTCCTTTAAAAAAGCAATAAAGGCGATGTATAATGACAACATACCACTACAACACAAGGTGGATAATTTCTTGTTTGCTTACCGGAATGCGACACATGCATTCACCAACCAAGCTCCAGCCATAATGTTCTTTAACCGAAGGTTAAGATGTCGCCTGGATTTGCTCAAACCAAACATAAGACGAGATGTTGAGGATAAGCAATTCCAGCACATCAATGAGAAGCCAACCAGGAGCTTCAAGATAGGGCAACCAGTCTTGGCCCGCGACTACCGAACAGAAAAATGGCAACCAGGAACGATATGCACACAGCAGGGACCGCTAATGTACACAGTGGACGTTGGAGAGAGCATCGTGAGACGCCATGCTGACCAGATTCTAGAGTCACAGGAACAAGTCAAACCCATACCACGAGCATGCGCACCTGGTGATGAACCCGAAGTACAGATTGCGTCTACCTCAGAATCAGTGGTGTTGGAAGCTGACGAACCAACCAATGACAATGAGCCAGAATCGACTCCGCCGCAAGAACAGGATACTCGAGAAAGGCGCTATCCAGACAGGATCAGGAAGCCTCCTCAAAGACTGAATTTATAAATGATTACTTCAGTTGATGTATATAGTACAGAGAAAATTGTAATTGTAATTAGTTATTATTTAATTGTTAAATGAATGTTATGTACTGTTTATCTAAAAGGGGAGGAATTGTTGTGTATGTACCTTTAAGAGAGAACTGCTTTTATACTGTCGTACCGGCAGTGACTACACCTGTATATAAAGCCGTAGCAGGCTTCTGTACTTTCAGTCCAGCATACCCTCTGTTCAGTAAACACCTGTTATTACCGTTCTCCTGCAGTCCGTGTGTTATTGATACGCGGACACTACACAGGCTACAGAAGAAGGCTGATGGGTGTAAATAATCAAATGCTTGGTGCACTGGAAAGCCTGCCAGAAAGCCTGTGCTCAATGTCAAGGAGCATGGAGGAGTCTGGCACCAACTTGGCACAGTGAATTGTCATTGTGCAGAACTTGGAGCCCATCCTTTCCAACATGGAACGAGTGGTCACCTCCACTAGCACACCTGTGAAACCCATCATGATGCAGCGTCTGATGGCCGATGTTACAGCTTCCATCAAAGGACTGAGTGCTGCAGTGCAAGCTCAGACTGCTGCCATCATGGCGCTGGATACCTCTATTCAAAGGGGCTTCATAGTCTATCAATCGGTTCTCCAACAGGTCAGTAGGATTGCTGAGTTGTCGTCACAGGAGAGTGGCAGTGGTTCCATAAAGCATGAACCTGCAGTCCTCTCTCAGAATGACTGTATTCCTGCTCCCACCCTTGCCACTCGCCAGTGCCCTTGCTTTTGCCGGTCAGCCAGCCCAGTCCAGACTGCTGCAGCCCATGGCAAGTTAGTGCAGTTTGAAGCTGGGCTTTCTAGGCCCAGAGCTGCTCGAGGTCGCCCTACAAGGCCATCTGCAGTCTCCTCTGTGGAAGGTCAGCAGCCTACAGCCACTGGGGAAGAACCTCATAGAAGCACTAAGATAGGCACATGGAAGACAGGCACTAAGGGAATGCACAAGGGTGTTTTTTTTGCATGCATTATGATTTAATTTATAAAATTGGATTAGAATGTGCATTTTTGGTGGTTTTTATTTTTGCATTGTCGGAATGAGGACGATGTGATGGTCAGTGATAGAGGAAAGGTAAGGAGCGTGGGACTGTTGGTGAATGGGGAGGTGTGGTTGAGGTTACTCATTGCTCATGAATTATTTGATCACATGGGACCCAAGCAGAAAGACGATGCCTATGTTGTATCCTCCCTTCCTCTTCGTGTACCTCCACTTCCTATTGCACTTCCTCCTCCTCCACTTCATCCTCTTCGTCGTGCTCCTCTTCCTCAGCTTCTCGCGTGATAGGTGGTGGCAAGGGCTGTTCCCACACAATGGCCAGATTGTGCAGCATGCAGCATACTACCACAAATCTTGATACCCACTCAGCTGAGTACTGCTGGGCTCCTCCAAAGCGATCCAGGCCGATGGTGTGCTCTATAATGTTCCTTGTGGCTGCATGGCTGTCATTGTAGACCTGCTGTGCATGTGTGCATGGGTTCCGGACTGGAGTCATGAGCCATGTCATGAGTGGATAACTCTTGTCACCCAGCAGCCAGCCTTTGTCTTGCCGTGATGGGTCAAATACAGACAGCACAGAGGACTGCTGCAGAATGAAGGAATCGTAACTACTGCCAGAATAATGAGCATTCATCTGCATGATGAGCTGCCTGTGGTCACACACCAGGTGCACAGTGAGTGAGTGGACTCCCTATTGGTTCATTAAATGGCCGAGTTCATATTAGGTGCACACAAGGAAATATGTGTGCAGTCAATGGCACCCTGCAGCATGGACAAGCCTGCAATCCCTGCAAACTCTCGTGCTGTCTCTGGCAAGAGGGAATGAGATTAAGCTGTCTCTCTGTGTATAGAGAGCCTCGGTGACCTCCCTTATGCAGTAGTGTACTGCAAACTGTGAAATGTTGTTTATATCTCCAGCAGCCGCCTGGAAGGAGCCAGACGCATAAAAAGTTAAGAGCCATGGTCACCTTGAAAGCCACAGGCAATGCTGTCCTTGCTCTACTTTGAGGTTGTAGTTGTGGCTGCAGCAGTTGGCAGAATTCAGTCACAATATTTTTTGTGAAGTGAAGACCTCTCGAGCATTGGTCCTCTCTGAAGTTGAGGTCAGAGAATTACTCCCTAAAGACCATTGGCGATACGGCCTCCTGCTGAGAGCCCTTCTCCCTCTCCTCCTCCTCCCTCTTCTTGTCCTGCTCTGCGCGGCCTCTCTTCATTCTCCCAGTCATGCTCAATTCCAAGAGGAAGCTCTACCAGGCCACCCATGCCTGGAAGCAACTTGTTTCAGTACACGTTTTTAAATGAACAGGAAAGTACTTCAGCACCAGCCCAACCACTCCCTGTAGACTATTCAAGATTTAGCCAAGTATAGGAAAGCTCCAAAAACGTGTACTATTGCACCAGCAGTCAGAAGAAATAATCCAGCAACTAACCTCTAAGTAGTTCATGATCCCTTTAAACAGCGCTGATAGGGGGGCCCTTAATTTCGTTTAACATCGTGTTCAGCTGTGTGAGGTTAAGACAGGGCGTAGGCTGGAGCGTGGACTTTGAAAATGGCAGCGCTGGCCTCCAATCAGCATTGCACACTGATTGCCATCATAATCTGCCTGCTCTGCATGCTGCTGGTGGTTGTTAGATGTGCACACGCAAGCCCCTTTAACTGGATGGCGTCTGGCGCACATCCTGTCGGAAGTATGCGCGCATCTCAGACCCCATTTTTGAGCATTAGTAGGCCACATAGTGCCTAAAAATCAGGCATTGTAGAGCCCAATTTCTCCCCCATAGTATTTAAAGCACTGAAACAGGCCATTCGCCCCAACAGTTCCATGCCGATGTTTATGCTCCACACAAGCCTCCTCTCACCTTTCTTAATTAACCCCATCAACATATCCTTCTATTTCTTTCTCCCTCATGTGTTTATCTAGCTTCCCCTTAGATGCATCTATGCTATTCACCTCAGCTACTTCTTGTAGTAGCAAGTTCCACATTCTAACCACTCTCTGGGTAAAGAAGTTTCTCCTGAATTCCCTATTGGATTTATTAGTGACCATCTTATATTTATGGCCCCTAGTTCTGGTCTCCCTGCAAGTGGAAACATCTTCTCTACGTCTACCCTATCAAACCCTGTCATAATCTTAAAGACCTCTATCAGGTCACCCCTCAGTCTTCTCTTTTCTACAGAAAAGAGCCCCAGCCTGTTCAATCTTTCCTGTTAGGTATAACCTCTCAGTTCTGATATTATTCTAGTAAATCTTTTTTGCACCTTCTCTTGTGCCTCTATATCCTTTTTATAATATGGAGACCAGAACTGTTCACAATAGTCCAAGTATGGTCTAACCAAGGTTCTCTACAAGTTTAACATAACTTCTCTGCTATTCAGTTCTATCCCTCTTGAAATGAACCCCAGTGCTTTGTTTGCTTTTTTATGGCCTCTGTTAACCTGCGTTGCTACTTTGTGATTTGTGTATCATTTGATTCTGGGAAGATCTAGTTTCCCTTGACAACTAACTAATGAGCAGACTTAATGGGAACTAAATCCAGGCCACAGAGACTGCCCTGATGTAGGCTTCAGGCTTTCTCTATGTTTAAACTATATGGTACAATGTTATAAAGTTAACCCTGGTTTTTGGTTGTAAAATAAGCACCATAAATATAATAAACAAAATAATTAGCAAAATTGTATTTTTACATGCTCATACACTGTGTTGAACTTACTGAGTTAGCTAACATAGAACTAAGTGTTTTAGCTGAATAAACTGGTATAATGTTTGGTTAGGTAGCATTGAGTATATGAGTTAGACATTGCCTCTTCAAATATATATTGCAAAATACTTTCATCTACTTAAATTGAATATTACTGTAAAATCAATCGACAAAATGATCTTGTTCCCTCCACATCCTGCTACAGTATATGGTTGAGAAGCTGGGATCTGTGTTATAAATAGCCCTGTTCAGAAGCTGCTGCCGCAGTCTCTGTAGGTACTGCACCTGTGAGGTGATGTATAGTCATCCACCTGAGTACTGTGTAGAGTCATATTACTCTGCTGTGGTAGCTGGTTTCCTTTTCTGACTTGGGATTAGCCGTAGGTTCTACTCCAGACTGTCTATGGATTGTATTGTAAACTGACATTATACCACCAGTTAGGCTGGGCGTGAACTGTCTGCAGCCTGGAACAGTCTCATTTAAACCTCCCCCACTACCACCACCAGTTACTCTTTGACCGTTATCGTGCTGCAGTTTGCCTTTAGTCATTTGTTTCCTAGAGAGAAAAAACGGCAAGTCATGGGCAGGCTCTGAATGTTATGAGCTTTATTCATTTTTTCTTTGATTCACACTGTTACCAAGGTGACAGGGATGATCAGCCCCTCACTGAAGCAACAAAGGCATATTACACAGTTCTGATGATGGAGGAGTGCACCATTCCATAAAACTGCGATATAACAGGTAAAAATGTTTTTTTCTTATTAGACTTTATGTGAACACTAAAAATATAAATCACTTTCAGAGCAAACTTACTCCCCAAAAAGATAAAACTGAGCAGAAGCAGTATGGTCTTACCTTTAAACATAGGGAAGAGTCTGTAACAAGACAGCAGTCAGTTTATTTCATACAGATCAGATCTTCTACAAATATCAGTGCAACCTTTGGAAATTATTGCATCAAAATACTGGCAGGCACCCAACATGAAATGATGTTGGTGGAACATTTGAAAGAATTACAGCATGTTAAAAAAATAGAACAATGGGGTATGTTGTAAGATGTTACGCGTGCATCTCATCAAATAAATCCCATTTGAGTGGAATCTGCAAACACACAACAGTTATGTCTGGTCAGTGACGCTGAATTTCAGCATTTGATCACATCTTAAGAGCTGTTTAAGTCTCAACACCAATGCATGCTTCAAGGTCAATTCATATCTTCAAATTGGGGTGCTAATGGTACAGAGCTATGAACGTTAGGAACCCACAGGTTGGGGAGAGGCAGAGGGAGGACAGAAAATGGGGATATAGAATTGCAAAAGTAGACTGCATATTAATTTAATATTTCTCAAGCAACATCAAAGCTGTGGGAAGGCTACAGCATGGTTATCTCTTCCATGTATGAAGAATGACTGACAAACTGTTCCGTGCTTTTGAATGTTTTATAATACTAAATTGACATAACATGCATTTTGCAGAGGAAAATAAAGTGCTTTTTTTTTTAGAAAGCTAAAAAGACTTGGAATTTAAAGCGTTAATAACTAAACAGGTGTGAGGCAGATACTCTTTGCAGAGCAGTCCTTGTCACTCTGGCTAGTTATATAAAAAATCTTTAACATACGGTGTCATTTGAGATGGTCTTCTAAAGTTTTCAGCTGGAATTTAGGCCACCAGCATCTCCTCTAGTCTAAAGGTGATCAATCATGCATGGGGAGCAAGAAAATAAGATAACACCGGTACAAAACAAACGATAGAAAAAAGAAAGTCAAAAACACTTGTATCTCTTTCACCCACCGATTCTATGGTGAATAGCTCTAAAGAACAGTTACAAGCATGATCTTTCCTTTCTGACACAGACCACAGAATTGTACTGCTCATTCAAAAAATACAATGCCCTTGTACTGGATGAAAAATTACAAGGGTATTAAACTGAAAAGGGAAACCTGTTTCCAATTCATGGCATTCATTACAAATGCTTTGATCCCATTCATTGTCAACTGTTCTGCCCAGCCCCTAATACTCTCTCAAAATGATTTTCAAATATAGCACTGTCCAAGGGGTACTTGGCATTTCATTGAGCATCTTGGTGCTTATTACCATGCATATCACATTCATTCTGAAGCAAATGTTTGGCACATTCAAATTCCAATGAAGGGATAATATCAGAAATGGTGAAAGTGCTCAGCAATTGCAGTCAATCAAAAATTCCATTGGTTGTGAAATTGGCAAATTAATACAAATCAAAAGTATATATCACAAGCTGGAATTAGCCATGATGGTGGGGTTGTGGGGGGAGGGATGATAAAGTAATATTGAAAACCAACATTAATAAAAATATTAAAAACAGTTTTTCCTTCCTGTGCAATTTATCTGCCCGTTGAACACATTAAAATGAAAAATGAACATGAAGGAACTAATGGCTGTGGCAGGGTTTTATGAATAGCTGTATATGCTTCTTTGTACTAATCCACCCTACAGGCTAGGAAGTACTATAAAAAGCTAATGACCTGCAGGTACAAATGTCATTTCTCTTCTTTTTGTATAATATATACTTTGCAGAGAAAAATACAACACATCCGTCATTTTTGAGCCTGACCTTTTTCAAATTGACTTTGTGGGCTAGAAATTGGTAAACGTTGTGCCTGTTTTATGCCCGAAAACGGGCACAAAGATGATGAATTTAGCAGTGCGATAATCCACACCTGATTTGCGTGTGTTTTCACACCACTGCTATTCGACAGGACCTGGCAGTGGCTTAAAACAGGTGTTAGGCTTCTTGCACGTGTTAATGAGAGGTCTAATGCCTGTTTTAAGACCCCTCTGCAAAGTTGGGCACCGGGCGGGCCTGCTCTACTCACATTTTCCTGGTGTGGATGCGGCCTAGAAACCGGCCACCATTGAAAAGGTAACAGCTTGATGTGGAGCCAGGAGGAGCACTCCTTCTCCGCCCACGATTGCCACCCCCCCCCCCCACCACATTCCCCATTGCCCCAAGAGAAATACCTGAGGGCTGCTGCTGGCAAGGCAAGGAAATTGATCTGTTTGAAGTGGGTGGGCTGCCACTCAAGGCGTGACGAGCACCGGCAGCTTACGTGAATTATTGAAATGAGGCCTAAGGCACCAATTTTGGGTGAGCCTTGGGCTTCCTGGTTGGGGAGCGCGCTGTCTACGCACCATTGGCTATGCACCTGAAAATGGACTATAACCAATTTCTACCCACGTGCCACTTGCAGTTATCTTTGTCCTGCACAGAGCTGTTGTGAAAGCAAGTGGGAAATATAATTCTGTCTTTTCCAATTCTTAGCAACAGGGGATTGGTACATTCCAAAACAGAAAACGGAAATTGCCCATCATTCAAAAATGAAATAATTAAACAGCAGTTTTTCACTCTTGCAGTAAGCCTATGATTTGATTGTAGCACTCTGCAAAATCCTACCACTGCAGTTAAAGTGAACTCCCATCACCACCACTGAAGACTAAGCAGATCCACCCACACCCGAATTATAATACTCTAAATTTCACCCAATCAACCTAAACTGCTCATGGCAGGTTGATGGATGCTGTTTGAGTTTGAGGTCTCGTCTCTAAATAATAAAGTTCCTGTGGGTAAATGGTGCCTTGGAAATTCTGATGCAGTAAGAGAGCGAGTGCCAGCTCAGGACAAATGCATTGTGAGCAGAGTACACGTGAATCATTAACTCTGTCAAGGCTGCAGTAACATTTCTGCCATTAAACACCAATTACATCAAAGTGGCATATATTGAGATCTTATATTTGCTATTACATTTTTCTTTTTTAGAGTCATTTATAAAATATTAATTTTCACTTTAACAGCCTTAGAAGATGAATGATGCCAGGGATGGGAAACCATAATTTTGAGGAGAGACTTGAGATACTGGAACTATTGTCACTGCAGCAGAGAAGGCTAAGAGGAGATGTAATAGTTTTATTTTACAGTGTGAAGGGTTTTGATAGGGTCAATAGCAGAAGATTATTTCCTTTAGTTAACAAGTCAATGATGAAGAGTCATCAATTTAAAATTGTCACTGAGAGTGAGGAGAGAGGTTAGGAGAATTTTCTTTACGCACAGAATTTTGAAGCATGGAATGCTTTTGCCACAGTGAGTGTTTGGGACATCGATCATTGTATATTTCAGGAAAAAAGTAGATAAATATTTGAAGCAGAGGAATATACAGAACTATGGGGAACGGGCAGGGCAGTGGGATTATTTTTGGATTGCTCCAATAAAAAGCTGGCACAGTCTCAATGGTCCGAATGACCGCCTTCTCTGCTGTAAATTCCTGCAGTTCTAAGAGCAGAAGGTCACGTACATGACTTGGTTTCTTTCCCACTGATAACCTAAAGAGTTTTAATTCTTACAGTGTGAGTCAGACCACGACAGGCCTGATATTTCTGTAGCTGGATCCTTTACTTGGTTGACTTTAATGACTTTTCAGCAGTAAATTCACTGTATTAACATTGGGTTTACTGTTTTCACTATAAAAGTAATACCATTAGCAATAAATTATGCCAAGCAAATGTAATTAGGCAACTGGAAATAAGCTTCGTTCCCTTTCCCAATGGTTTTGGCGCTGCTTCTGTTATTCAAGGCTACTAGAAAACTAAGCTTCAGAAGCACAAAGTAAAAACAGAATGCCTCAAATGAGTCAGTATTTATTAAACTAGGTCGTATGTCTTCCACAAGACAGTGGGGTGATTCTGTCTCTGCTATGCCCTGAAATTGGGTGTAGGTGGGTGTAATGGAGTGCTAAATTAGACAGAAATCAGTTCTGCCTAACCATTTATTTTTAGTCTCATGTAATTCCAGTTGGGTCTGGATCAGGGAGGTCCTTTCCAAAGCAGACAGGAGCTTCATTAAAATATGTAAAAGGGGGCATGGAAATCTTTCACATCATTTACCAGCTGATGGGAATTCCAAACTACAACCAGGAAACCTGGCATCCAGGGTTATGGAGCTTTGAGGTGAGAGGTCACAGCACGTTAAAGTTGTATTTTTAGGCTATTTCTGAGCCTTTTCTTGTTATTCTTTTTGCTGGCACTCAGGATTTCATTAATCATTGTGCCAGTTGCTCTTAATTATTACTTTTTGCTCCCACCACCACTCCTGACACCTATTGGTTTTACTGACTTGTTTGGAACTCACATATCTGCAGAGATAGGTGAAATGATCTAACTTTGGCACATAGTGCTGTTGACGGCTCCTCTTCCCAAAGAAACCTGTGCTAGCAAACCCTGATTGTATCACTGTGATATGTCAGTGCCTGTTGAAATGTTTTGCTGGATGGTTCCTCCAATCACAGTATATCATGCTTTACATGGTTTTACATTATTAAAAGATGTTCCCATAATACATTTGAAGTGCCTGAACACTCCCGATACTCAGAGCCACTATAAAACAGTTGCTGCTTGAGACACCTCTTCCTTTCATTTAGGCTCTTACTCTTAAAGGTGTATTGTTGTTTTGTAGATTTCTGCGTCACTCCTTATCATTCGCTGCTTCGTGATGTTATTGCTGTTGTGGGAGAAAGGAAGTTAGCGATATTTATTGGATCCTTTGACAGCTTCTTGAAGTTGCACTGTTTCTCTTATATGTGCCTGTTTTCATAGGGAACAGCACTGTGTGCTGCTTTGAGAGCAGCTATGGGTGTCCCTTTGTACATACCTCTTTGTCTGCAGGTTCTGGAGGAGGAGGAAGAGGATCTCAAGAGCCATTTCATACAGGTGCTTTGGTAGCTCAGGAGATCAGCAAGGACCTCTCTTTACCTGTATAGCTGTGTATATAGGTTCAGCCAAATAAAGCCTCGCTCCTGTTGTTTCTGAACCTAACCATGAGGACATTTGAATACAGCAGAATTTCATCTGCTTCATAGCAAAAGTACTCCCAAGATACAGATGAAATATTGCTGTATTCGAATGTCCTCATGGTTGGGCTCAGGACAACAGGAGTGAGGCTTTATTTGCTAAGGTATTAAACCAATGTTTTATTTATCTCAACTGTGTGGTGCAGATGCATTCAGTGTGGTGTCAGCCTTGGCTCAGGCTGGTTGCCTCTGAGTCATAAGGTTGTGGGTTCAAGCCCCACTCTGGAGACTTGAGCACAAAACCTAGGCATACACTTCAGTGCAGTACTGAGGGAGTGCTGCAATGTTGGAGGTGCTATCTTTCGGGTGAGATGTTATACCAAGGTCCTCTCAGATGGAATTAAAAGATCCCACAGCACTATTTGAAGAAGAGCAGGGGAGTTCTTCTGGTGGTATGGTCATTTATTTCATTGCTGCTTGTGGGACCTTGTGTGCAAATTGGCTGCCATGTTCATTACATTACAACAGTTAATGTATTTAATTGGCTATGAAGCTCTTTGGGACGTCATGAATGGTGCTATATAAATACAAGCTCGCTCTTTCTTTACCCCATGCTTCACCTCTGCAACAGTGTAAGATCCATGTCTCCTACTTCCTAGTCATGTACTGCTTTCAGATGTTTCCCCAGTGAAAAGTACCCATAAATTTCTGATTTGTGGTACCAGCAAGTGATCAGTATGGGGCGTCAGAGAACTTACCCCTTACAAGTTTAGCGTGAGTTCAAAGTGGTTTCACCAATGTTACACTTGTGGCAGCATGTATTTGCAACACCATATTTCTGGTTGGTCCCCTTGAAGGACAAGACACACCCAACAGTTTGTCTGGAATGTGTAATTTGATCCTGCCTGCTGGAGAGTAATCAAGATCTCTGCAATGTGTAATTTGATCCAGTCATTTTCACAGGCAGGCTACAGAGCTCACAGTGCTAATACTACTGCTTTCAGAGAACAGAAAAGGCTCACACTCCCGGGGTAGAAGCACTCACCGTGCTCACGCTGCTAAGTTCAGATAGGAAGGGTGAGGCCATGGAGCGATTTCAACATGAAGATGAGAATTTTAAAATCAAGATGTTGGTGGACCATGTGCCAATGTAGGTCAACGAGCACGGGGTGATGGGTGAAGAGGACATGCTGCCAATACTCACTCCAATTTTTTGGGGGCCGTGCGGCCCCTTTAATGGACTGTGTGGCCCATTCAGAATTCCACGCATTGGCGGTTTTAAATTTTAAAAGCCAATGGAGCCAGCTGCACGGGACCTCCAGAGCACTGCGCAGCTATGCAGCTTAAAGGGGACATTGCTCTGGAGGTCCCGTGCAGCTAGGTTACCTGCAGCAGAGTTTTGGTTGAGCTCAAGTTCATTGCGGGTGGAAGCTAAGAGGCTGACCAGGATAACATTGGAATAGTCAAGACCGGCAAATAATACACAAATGTAATATCATGCTTGTTGGAGGGACCAACACAGAACATGCTCTAATTTTTAAAAATTAATTTACTTATTGCGCATCCCTAGTTTCCCTTGAGAAGGTGGTAGTGAGCTACGTTTTTAAACTGCTGCGGTCGGGGGTGGGGGGGGGAGGTGGGGGTGGTGGAAGATCGTGGTCCAGGTCCAATCTGGATCACGTTCTTGCTCTCACTCCCCCCTTTTAGACCTGGATCACGTTTTTCACCCTTCCCCACTGTTCGCACCATTCTTCCCGCCCTCAACAAGTTCATGACCTTCCCCTCCCCCACAAAGTTCCTAATCTCCCTGAGCTCCTGACCTTCTTCCCCTGAGTTCCTGACCTCCTTCCCCTGAGTTCCTGGCCTTCTCCCCCGAGTTCCTGACCTTCTTCACCCGAGTTCCTGACCTTCTCCCCCGAGTTCCTGACCTTCTCCCCCGAGTTCCTGACCTTCTCCCCCGAATTCCTGACCTTCTCCCCCGAGTTCCTGACCTTCTCCCCCGAATTCCTGACCTTCTCCCCGAGTTCCTGACCTTCTCCCCCGAGTTCCTGACCTTCTCCCCCGAGTTCCTGACCTTCTCCCCCAATTTCCTGACCTTCTCCCCCGAGTTCCTGACCTTCTCCCCCGAGTTCCTGACCTTCTCCCCCCGAGTTCCTGGCCTTCCCCCCCCCCCCGAGATCCTGACCTTCCTCCCCCCGAGTTCCTGACCTTCCCTCCCTGAGTTCCTGACCTTCTCCCCCCCCCCGAGTTCCTGACCTTCCCCCCCCCCGAGTTCCTGACGTTCTCACCCCCCCGAGTTCCTGACCTTCTCCCCCCCCCCGAGTCCCTGCCCTTCTCCCCCCTGCCGAGTTCCTGACCTTCTCCCCCCCCCCGAGTTCCTCACCTTCTCCCCCCGAGTTCCTGACCTTCTCCCCCCCCACCGAGTTCCTGACTTTCTCCCCCCCCCCGAGTTCCTGACCTTCTCCCCCCTCCCGAGTTCCTGACCTTCTCCCCCCTCCCGAATTCCTGACCTCTCCCCCCTCCCGAGTTCCTGACCTTCTCCACCCGAGCTCCTGACCTTCTCCCTCCGAACTCCTGACCTTTCCCCCCTCCTGATTTCCTGACCTTCTCCGTGCCCCCCCCGAGCTCCTCTCTCCTGCTGAAAGCTTCTCTCGCCTCTCTCTGAGCTTCTCTCTCCTGATGAAAGCTCCTCTCTTCCCCTCCGAGCTCCTCTTCCCCCCCCCACTTTGATTCTCTCTGTTCTTCCCACCACCCCCCATCTAATCCCCTGACATTCTCCACGGGAGCTGAGGAAAGCGCGTGGAAGGCTGCAGCCGTCGCAACATCGGGGTGCGCATGTTTGTGGTTGTTGGAGGCCAATCATCTCAGTCCCTGGACATCCCGGCAGGAGTTCCTCAGAGCAGTGTTCTAGGCCCAACCATCTTCAGCTGCTTCATCAATGACCTTCCCGCCATCATAAGGTCAGAAGTGGGGATGTTCACTGATGTCTGCAACTCCTCAAATAATGAAGCAGTCCATGCCCGCATGCAACAAGACCTGGACGACATTCAGGCTTGGGCTGATAAATGGCAAGTAACATTTGCGCCACACAAGTGCCAGGCAATGACTATCTCCAACAAACGAGAGTCTAACCATCGCCCTTGACATTCAACAGCATTACCCTCACCGAATCCCCCACCATCAGCATCCTGGGGGGCCACTATTGACCAGAAACTTAACTGGAACAGCCACATAAATACTGTAGCAACAAGAGCAGGTCAGAGGCTGGGTATTCTGCGGTGTGTCTCTCACCTCCTGACTCCCCAAAATCTTTCCACCATCTACAAGGCACAAGTAAGGAGTGTGATGGAATACTCTCCACTTGCTGGATGAGTGCAGCTCCAACAACACTCAAGAAGCTCAACACCATCCAGGACAAAGCAGCTCGCTTGATTGGCTCCCCATCCACCACCTTAAACATTCACTCCCTGCAACACCAGCACACCGTGGCTGCAGTGTGTACCATCTACAAGATGCACTGAAGCAACTCGCCAAGGCTTCTTTGACAGCACCTCCCAAACCTGTGATCTCCACCACCAAGAAAGACAAGGGCAGCAGGCGCATGGGAACACCATCACCTGCAAGTTCCCCTCCAAGTTGCACGCCATCCTGACTTGGAAACATATCACCGTTCCTTCATTGTCGCTGGGTCAAAATCCCTCCCGAACAGCACTATGGGAGTACCTTCACCACACGGACTGCAGCGGTTCAAGAAGGTGGCACACCACCACCTTCTGAAGGGCAATTAGGGATGGGCAATAAATGCCGGCCTTGCCAGCGATGCCCACATTCCAGAACAAAAAAAAAGCACCACCGATCGAGCGCGCATGGGCGTCCGAATCGAGTGTGCATGCATGACCAGATCAAATGCGTATACATAGTACCAAACGGGGGCGCGTGCGCAGAGAGACCAGAACGCTGTGGAAATAATGACTCCGTACACTTGTGCCTTTGAGTGATAGTGTAACATGGGTATTATTGATTCCACCACCTGTTATACATCTCTCCAGATTTTCATTTCCATTGAAGTTTTACACTATCACCCAATGTCAAAATGACACCAATAGCAAAATACTGCGGATGCTGGAAATCTGAAATAACAACAGAAAATGCTGGAAATACTCAGCAGGCCAGGCAGCAACCGTGGAGAAAGAAACAGAGTTAACGTTTCAGGTCTGGGACCCTTCATCAGAACTGGAAAAAGCTGAAATTGTAACAGATATTTAGCAGGTGCAGAGACGGGGGGGGGGTGTTTTAGGAGGGGAGGAAGGAATTGAAAGAAAATACTGTGAAAATGTTGCAAATGGGAATGGCAAAATCATACAGCATGAAAAATGGGGGCATGGATTATTATCTGAAATTGTTGAACTCAATGCTGAGTCCGGAAGGCTGTAAAGTGCCTAATCGAAAGATGAGGTGCTGTTCCTCGAGCTCACGGTGAGCTTCATTGGAACAATGTAATAGGCCGAGGACAGAGAGATCAGAGTGAAACAGCGATTTACTTGTACTTCTTGCAATTTAGTATACTGTATTCGCTGCTCACGATGCGGTCTCCTCTACATTGGGGAGACCAAACGCAGATTGGGCGACCGCTTTGCGGAACACCTCCGTTCAGTCCATAAGGGTGACCCTGAGCTTCCGGTCGCCTGTCACTTTAATTCTCTGCTTCACTCCCACTCTGATCTCTCTGTCCTCGGCCAATCCTGAAGCATTGGGACCGATTCTGGGGAAGGTGGGACCTGGACAAGCTGGACGGGTTACAACTCAGCAGAACTGGGACCAACATCCTCACAGGGGGGTTTGCTAGTGCTGTTGAGAAGGATTTAAACTAGTTTGTCAGGGGGCTGGGAACCTCAGTGTGGGCTCAGAACGGAGAGAAACAAAGCTGGAAGCGCAAGTTAGAAAAGTAGTCAGCAAAACTAGTAGGGAGCAGAAACAAAGGCCAACAGTAAAGAGGGTCAAAGTGCAGAAAAATATTAAACAGGCAAAGTTGAAGGCACTTTTATCTAAATGCACGTAGCATTCGCAACAAGATGGATGAATTAATGGCACTAATAGAAGTAAATGGGTATGATGTAATTGCCATTACAGAGACATGGTTGCAGGGTAACCAAAGCTGGGAACAGAATGTTCAAGGGTACTTGTAGTGGATGTACCTTTAAGGGGAGAACTACTTTTTACAGCTCCTGTATACTGTAGTACCGGCAGTGACCACACCTGTATATAAACCCAGAGTAGGGATCTGTACTTTTAGTTTTTGGGTGACTCTCATCCAGTAAACACCTGTTGATTGTTCCTCTGCAGTCTCTGTCGATTTATTGAAGGACACCATACATCAAGATTCAAGGATTTAACATTGGCGACGAGTCGATTCGAACCTACCTGCAACTCTGCAGAAGAAGGCCGATTCCACCAGCACGGGCGTCGACCATCCAGTGGAGACTCCAGCAAGACGGGCTGGCAACAGGTACGGCGCAGTCCCTTCCCGCACAGCGGCGGCTAGAGCCGACCGACGGCACAGGAAAAGGCCGAGCAGCGTCGACGGGAGCAGAGAGAGGGTAAAACGCACAGGGCGCAGCCGGGGTTCAGGACCGAGCGGCGTCAACGAGAGAGGCGCGCAGGAAAACGCGCAGAGAGCGGCCGGTGTTCAAGGGCTGAGCAGCGACCGCGGGGGAAGGAAGCGCGGGAGATGCCATTAGAGCCGCAGCGGAGAAGAAGGGAGAGCGCGGGAGATGCCATTTTTGAGCCACAGCGGAGAAGAAGGGAGAGCGCGGGAGACGTCATTTTGAGCCAGCGGGGAAGGGAGAGCGCGGGAAGAAAGGAAAGCATGGGAGACGCCATTTTGAGCCATCGGAGAAGAAGGGAGCGTGTGGGAGATGCCATTTTTAGCCAGTCTAACCACACCCAGGGATGCCGAAGAGTGGCAGTGTCACAGCGTTCGACAATGAAGTCGAAGATTGGGCGACATATATAGAACGCATAGAAGTGTACTGCAAGGCGAATGAAGTGCCAGATGCCAGGAAAGCACTGGTATTGTTGAATTCCATGGGTGCAAAAACGTACGGCTTACTGCGAAACCTAGTCACCCCAGAGAAGCCAGTGGAAAAGGATTTTGAAAGCATAGTGGTAATCCTACAGGACTACTTAAACCCCACACCGCTGCTGATAGCAGAAAGATTTAAGTTTCACAAAAGGAACCAGCATAAAGACGAAAGTAATGCTGAGTATTTAACGGAACTGCGCAAGCTATCGAAACACTGCCAGTTTGGAACGGGACTAGCAGATACTTTAAGGGACAAGTTTGTGTGTGGGCTTCAAAGTGAAGGAACCCAGAAACGGCTTCTATCAGAAAAGGATCTTACGCTGGACAAGGCTTTCAGCATGGCAGTATCACAGGAAGCAGCCGCCCGGGGCGCTGCAGAGATACAACGGAGACCGCAAGAATATGGCACAAATGAAATGTCATATGGAGCAGTGAAGTGTTATCGCTGCGGCAGAACAACACACGACCATAAGTATTGTTGGTTCAAGGACCAAGTGTGCAGACAGTGTGGAAAAGTAGGACACATAGCAAGATTCTGCAGGTCGGGAAAGAAAACCAGCAGCAAGAAATCTCCACAGGAGACGTACAAAAAGGTACATAAGGTGACGGAGAGTAGTTCAGACGAACAGAAAAGTGATACAGACTCCGGAAGCAAGGAGCTGGGTTGTCTGAAACTACATAATGTAATCAAAATGGAGGATCACCAAACTGTCTGGGTCACGCTCAAGATAGACGGAGTCCAAGTGAAAATGGAATTGGACACAGGATCAGCCCTAATAGTCATAAACCGAAGGGAGTACAAGCGGCTATTCTCACATATACCCTTGAGAGATACAGAGATTGTCTTGAAGACATACACGGGGCAAAAAGTCTACCCCAAAGGAAAAATAAGGGTGAACGTGATATACAACGGCAAGGAAACACCAAAAATGGACCTATATGTATTGCCAGATGGAGGACCACCACTACTAGGACGTCAATGGATCCGGAAGATACAGTTAGATTGGCATTCCATACAAGCACTGATGGTAGATGCCAAAAAGGATGACTATGTCACACCTGGACGACTGTCAAAAATGCTAACTGACGCACAAGAAGTGTTCCAGGAGGGACTCGGAACACTAAAAGGCATAACAGCGACGATCAAAATAGAGGAAAATACAAGCCCAAAGTTTTTTAAGGCCAGACCGGTGCCTTATGCGATCCGCCCAGCCGTCGAAGCAGAGCTGGAAGGGTTGGAACGTTCTGGAGTACTGTCCAAAGTGGACTGGAGCGAGTGGGCTACACCCATCGTTCCTGTAATGAAGAGGTCGTTGAGTAATACGCCTGGGGAACCAAAGAAGTTTCGCATCTGTGGGGACTTTAAGGTGACAGTGAACCCAATCCTTCACACGGTACAATATCCGCTTCCGCGGATTGAAGATATTTTCGCCTCGCTATCTGGAGGAAAACGCTTCACTAAGATTGATCTGGCCCAGGCGTACCTGCAAATGGAGGTAGAAGAAGCCTCGAAACAGTACCTAACGATCAACACTCAAAAGGGTCTCTACCAATACAACCGGCTGGTGTTCGGGGTAGCATCAGCTCTGGCTATTTGGCAAAGGGCAATGGATCAAGTCCTGCAAGGGATTCCAGGGACCCAGTGTTATTTGGACGACATCCTGGTCACGGGCGAAAATGACAGTGATCACCTCGCCAACCTGGAGCAGGTGCTCACTAGATTGAAGGAATATGGGCTCCGAGCTAATCGCCACAAATGCGAGTTTTTCCAGAAGCAAATCTCGTATTGTGGCCACGTTATTGATGAAGAGGGGTTACATAAGTCCCCTGAAAAGATTGAGGCAGTAGTCAAGGCTCCAGCATAAGAACATAAGAAATAGGAGCAGGAGTAGGCCAATCGGCCCCTCGAGCCTGCTCCACCATTCAATAAGATCATGGCTGATCTGATCCTAACCTCAAATCTTCTATCACTCTGCATCCACCCGAACCCATGTGATCTCCCAGGAGAGGCGAAAAACCAGATAAAGACCCAATGGCCAATTTGGGAGAAAAAAATCTGGGAAATTCCTCTCCGACCCATCTAGGCGATCGAAATTCTTCCAGGAGATCACTCTGTCCCTATATTTTCTACAGTACTTCCCTTCTGTAAAGGCGATCTCCACCCCAGCCAGGAACAGGAATAAAACCATCTCCTGAAATCTAACACAGAATTAGAACACAGTAGGAGCAGAACCAGGCTACACGGCCCCTGGGCCCACTCCACTACCCACAGGGCCATGACCATTCCAAACCTAGACTCATGTCCAATTTCCTGCCCGCTCCCCGTAACCCTTAATTCCCTTTACTTCTAGGAAACTATCTATTTCTGTTTTAAATTTATTTAATGATGTAGCTTCCACAGCTTTCTGGGGCAGCAAATGCCACAAACCTACCACCCTCTGAGTGAAGAAGTTTCTCCTCATCTCAGTTTTGAAAGAGCAGCCCCTTATTTTAAGATTATGCCCCCTAGTTCTAGTTTCACCCATCATTGGGAACATCCTCACCGCATCCACCCGATCAAGCCCCTTCACAATCTTATATGTTTCAATAAGATCGCCTCTCATTCTTCTGAACTCCAATGAGTAGAGTCCCAATCTACTCAACCTCTCCTCATATGACCACCCCCTCATCCCCAGGATTAACCGAGTGAACCTTCTTTGTACTGACTCGAGAGCAAGTATGTGTCACAACTGAGGTCATTCCTCGGGCTGGTGAACTACTACCATAAGTTCTTGCCAAATTTGTCTACAGTACTACACCCACTGAACACCCTACTGCAAACGGGGGTACCATGGAAGTGGAATGACGAATGTAAACGAGCTTTCCAGAAGTGCAAAGAATTGATCACATCAAAAGAGGTGTTGGCTCATTTCAACCCAGCACTACCAATTCGGTTGGCGTGTGATGCATCACCCTATGGTATTGGAGCGGTGCTGTCGCACAAATTCCCGGACGGCTTGCAGAGGCCAGTAGCCTTTGCGTCTCGGTCACTAACCTCAGCCGAGTGTAACTATGCCCAGATTGACAGGGAGGCCCTCAGCCTAGTGTGGGGAGTGAAAAAGTTCAACCACTATCTGCACGGGCAGAAGTTCACCTTGCTGACTGACCACCAACCACTTGTCTCCATCTTTAATCCAAAGAAGGGCGTTCCTGTGATGACTGCGCAACGGCTACAAAGATGGTCCCTTTTTCTAGGGGCGAACCAATATGAAATAAAGTATAAGGGCACGAAACAGCATGGAAACGCTGATGGGCTATCACGCCTGCCACTGCCTACTGCGGAGGAAGCACCAGCAGTGGACCCTGTCGAAATATTTTATTCGACTATAATTGAACGCTTGCCAGTAACTAACGCGGATATAGAGAAGGAGACCCGAAATGACCCGACACTGTCTCGGGTATATGATTTGACGGTGAAGTGATGGCCAACACATGGCGACTCACTGTTGCCAGCATTCTCATCCAGAAGAGAACAGCTGTCAGTATGCCAGGGGACCTTGATGTGTGGATCCCGAGTGGTAATTCCACCCAAGTTAAGGGAGAGAGTGCTAAATGAGCTTCATGAAGGCCATCTGGGAGGGGTGAAAATGAAAAGCCTTGCTAGGGCTTATGTGTGGTGGCCGGGGATCGATCAGCAAATCGAGGACCTGACAAAGAGCTGCTCAGGATGCCAGAAGGTCCAAAATGCACCACCACATGCCCCTCTACACCCATGGGAGTGGCCCTCCTCTCCATGGCAACGGGTGCATATTGATTTTGCTGGTCCATTCATGGACTCAATGTTCTTAATAGCTGTGGATGCGCACTTGAAATGGCCTGAGGTGATCAAAATGTCCTCCACCACCACGGAGAAAACGACTGTAGTCCTACGGACCATATTTGCCAGGAACGGCTTGCCAGAGCAGATTTGCTCTGATAACGGACCACAGTTTGTGTCCGAAGAGTTTCGGAAATTTATGAGAAGGAATGGGGTAAGGCATTACACATCCGCCCCGTATCATCCAGCCAGAAATGGATTGGCTGAGAGGTTCGTACAAACCTTTAAAAAGGCAGTAAGGGCCATGTGCGATGACGACATTCCACTGCAGCATAAGGTGGACAATTTCCTGTTAGCCTACAGAAATGCGACACATGCAGTTACCAACCAGACCCCAGCCATGATGTTCTTTAACCGAAGGTTGAGATCTCATCTGGATTTGCTCAGACCAAATGTACGAAGAAATGTTGAGAATAAGCAATTCCAGCACATCAATGAGAAGCCGACAAAGAGCTTCAATGTAGGGCAACCAGTCTTGGCCCGTGACTACCGAACAGAGAAATGGCAACCAGGAACGATATGCACACGGCAGGGGCCACTAATGTACACAGTGGATGTTGGGGAGAACATTGTGAGACGCCATGTCGACCAGATCCTAGCGTCACAGGATCGAGTCAACCCCATGTCTCGCGTACCTGGTGATGAACCCGACATACAGGTAGCATCTACCCCAGAAACAGTAGCATCGGAAGCTGATGAACCAACCGACGACAGAGGGGCAGAATCGCTTCCGCACCAAGAGCGAGACACTCAGGAAAGGCGCTATCCAGAAAGGATCAGGAAGCCGCCCCAAAGACTGAATTTATAAATGGACTATTTTCAGTTAATGTTGCATGTTAAAAGTGTTAACTGTTAAATGAATGTTAATGGTACTGTTAATCTAAAAGGGGAGGAATTGTAGTGTATGTACCTTTAAGGGGAGAATATTTTTTACAGCTCCTGTATACTGTAGTACCGGCAGTGACCACACCTGTATATAAACCCTGAGTAGGGATCTGTACTTTTAGTTTTTGGGTGACTCTCATCCAGTAAACACCTGTTGATTGTTCCTCTGCAGTGTCTGTTGATTTATTGAAGGACACCATACATCAAGATTCAAGGATTTAACAGTACTTAACATTTAGGAAGGACAGACAAAAAGGAAAAGGAGGTGGCGTAGTGCAGTTAATAAGGGATGAGATCGGTACGGTAGAGATAAAAGATCTTGGCTTGGCAGATCGTGATGTAGAACTGGAATCAGTTTGGGTGGAGCTAAGAAACAGCAAAGTGTGGAAAACATTGGTGGAAGTTGTGTATAGGCCACCAAACAGTAGTGGTAATGTAGGGCACAGTATCAAGAGATTAGAAGTGCATGTAACATGGGCAATACAGTAATCATGGGGGACTTTAATCTACATATTGACTGGGCAAATCAAATTACCACTAATGGCATGGAGGACGAATTCTTGGAATGCATGCGAGATGGTTTCCTGGATGTTTTTTTGGAATATAATATTGGAAAGTGTGAGGTTATGCACTTTGGCAGAAAAAATCAAAGAGCAAGTTATTATCTAAATGGAGAGAAACTGCAAAGTGCTACAGTACAAAGGGATCTGGGGGTCCTGGTGCATGAAACACAAAAAGTTAGTATGCAGGTGCAGCAGGTGATCAGGAAGGCCAGTGGAATCTTGGCTTTTATTGCAAGGGGGATGGAGTATATAAACAGGGAAGTCTTGCTGCAGTTATACAGGGTATTGGTGAGGCCACACCTGGAATACTGTGTGCAGTTTTGGTTTCCATATTTAAGAAAAGATATACTTGCTCTCGAGGCGGTTCAGAGAAGGTTCACTCGGTTGATTCCGGAGATGAGGGGGTTGTCGCATTGAGTTTAAGCAGACTTTGGTAAGTGGCAGAAAAAGTCTTTTAAGTGCATTTACTGAATTTTAGTGAGTAAAAAAGTGAATTATTTTAAGTAAGTTTAATTTTTTTAGAGTAAATTAAGCAGTTGGGGAGTTGAAACCGGAAGTAGAATCCGGGTATAAAAAGGGGCGGGCTTAGAGCTGCAGGCTGAGTGCAATCGCATTGAGTATAAGTCGAGTTTGGTAAGTGGCAGAGTTCGGGCAAGTGGGAGGTGAGGGGGTGCTTGTTGCTCTGTTTTGCTTCCCTCTCTCAGGCTAATCCAACACTGCGGATGTGGTGCAGTGAGACAATTCAACCGGACAGGTCCCCCAGACAGCTTCCACGAGGGAGGTTGGTGATCAGCTGGTTGGTAGGTTCTCTTCCTTCTCTTCTATACCTTTAAGTTGGCAAGTCCTATTAAATAGTGGTGTAATATTATCATCTATATCGGGGCAGAGGGTCTTCATAACTAATAAGAAGAAATTTAATTAATTACACAGATATGGGTGAACAGGTGATGTGTCACTGTTGCGAAATGTGGGAGCTGGTGGACCTCATTGAGGCTCACGGTGATTACATTTGCGATAAGTGTTTGCTGCTAGAGGAACTCAAGCTCCATGTTAAAGAGCTTGAGACCGAGCTTCAGACACTGCGACACATCAGGGAGGGGGAGAAGTTCCTGGACTCTATGTTTCAGGAGGTGGTCACACCTATGAAATTAATTACTGAAGATGTAGCCCGTGGTCAGGAACAGGACGGTGTGACTACGAGTGAGGAAGATACAGGGATCCAGGATGTAGTGTTGAAGGAGCCGCAGCCCTTGCTCTCGTCAAGCAGGATTGAGGTTCTTACTCCCTGTGAGGGCGGGAGCGGGGACTGCAGGGAGGATGAGCAACCTGGCCACAGCACCGTGGTACAGGGGGCCATTCAAGTGGAGGGAGTAAAAAGAAATGTTGTAGTGGTAGGGGATAGTATCATTAGGGGGATAGATAGGGTTCTCTGCAGTCAAGAGCGGGAGTCCCGAAGGCTGTGTTGCCTGCCCGGTGCCAGGGTTAAGGACATCTCTTCTGGGCTGGAAAGAAACTTGGAGTGGGAGGGGGAGGATCCAGTTGTCGTGGTCCATGTTGGTACAAACGACGTAGATAGGACAAGGAAGAAGGTTCTGTTAAAGGAGTATGAGCAGCTAGGGGTCAAATTAAAAAACAGAACCTCAAGGGTAATAATCTCTGGGTTATTACCTGAGCCACGAGCGAATTTGGCTAGGATAAATAAAATTAAAGAGTTAAATGCGTGGCTCAAAGACTGGTGTGGGAGAAATGGGTTTTGCTTCTTGGGACACTGGCACCAGTACTGGGACAGGAGGGAGCTGTTCCGTTGGGACAGACTCCACTTGGCCAGTGCTGGGACTAGAGTCCTGGCGAATCATATAACTAGGGCTGTAGAGAGGGCTTTAAACTAATTAGTGGGGGGGGGGAGGTTTCTAGACAGCAAATAACAGAAATGACAACGGAGAAGGTCATAGACTTAGGTAGCAGTGGGGAAATTAAAAAACAGAATGTGTCAGAAAGGGACAGAAGGTATGGAGTAAAAGGTAAAGTAGTAAAAGGGGAAAAAACAGGAACTAAGTGTCACAAAACATATTTCAAAGTTCTTTATCTGAATGCACGTAGCATTCGTAACAAAATGAATGAGTTAATGGCACAAATAACTACATATGGGTATGATCTTGTGGCCATTACAGAAACATGGCTGCAGGGTGACCATGACTGGGAATTAAACATACCAGGTTATTTAACAATCAGGAAGGACAGGCAGGAAGGGAGGGGAGGTGGGGTGGCTATGTTAATAAAGGAAGGAATCACTATAATAGAGAAATGATATTGGGTCAAAGGAGCAGGATAGTGAAACAGTTTGGGTAGAGATAAGGAATAATAAGGGGAAAAAAACACTCGTGGGCGTAGTCTATAGGCCTCTGAACAGTTGCAACTCTGTTGGATGAAGTATTAATCAGGAAATAGTTGAGGCTTGTAATAAGGGAACAGCTATAATTATGGGGGATTTTAACTATCATATTAACTGGACAAATCAAATTGGGCAGAGCAGCCTTGAGGATGAGTTAATTGAGTGTATTAGGGATGGGTTTCTTGAGCAGTATGTAACTGAACCAACCAGGGGGCAAGCAACCTTAGATTTGGTCCTGTGTAATGAGACAGGATTAATTAAAAATGTCCTAGTAAAGGATCCCCTTGGAATGAGTGACCATAACATGGTTGAATTCCATATTCAAGTAGAGGGTGAGAAGGTTGGATCTCAAACAAGCATGCTGAGCTTGAATAAAGGAGACTATGAAGGTATGAGAGCGGAATTGATTAGAGTGGACTGGGAAAATAGATTAAAGGGTAAGACGGTACATGATCAGTGGTGTACATTTAAGGAGTTATTTTACAACTTCCAAAAAATATATATTCCACTGAGGAAAAAAGGGTGTAAAAGAAAAGATAGCCATCCATGGCTAAGTAAAGTAATTAAGGATAGTATCCGACTAAAAACAAGGGCATATAAGGTAGCCAAATCTAGTGGGAGGATAGAAGATTGGGAAGTCTTTAAAAGACAGCAAAAAATAACTAAAAGATTGATTAAGAAAGGGAAGATAGATTATGAAAGTAAATTAGCAAAAAATATAAAAACGGATAGCAAAAGTTTCTATAGTTATATAAAAAGAAAAAGGGTGGCTAAAGTAAATGTTGGTCCCTTAGAGGATGAGACTGGGAAATTAATGGTGGGAAACATGGAGATGGCAAAAACGCTGAACAAATATTTTGTATCAGTCTTTACGGTAGAGGACACTAAGAATATCCCAACACTGGACAAACAGGGGGCTCTAGGGGAAGAGGAGCTAAATACGATTAAAATCACTAAGGAAGTGGTACTTGGTAAAATAATGGGACTTAAGCCGGATAAATCCCCTGGACCTGATGGCTTACATCCTAGGGTCTTGAGGGAAGTGGCGGTAGGGATTGTGGATGCATTGGTAATAATTTTCCAAAACTCCCTGGACTCAGCAAACATCGTGGCAGATTGGAAAACTGCTAATGTAACACTCTTATTTAAAAAGGGTAGTAGGCAGAAGGCTGGAAACTATAGACCTGTTAGCCTAACATCTGTGGTTGGTAAAATGTTAGAGTCCATTATTAAAGAGACAGTAACGGGACATTTGGATAAACATAATTTAATAGGACAAATTCAGCATGGTTTCATGAAGGGGAAGTCATGTTTGACAAATTTGCTTGAGTTCTTTGAGGAAGTAACATACAGGGTGGATAAAGGAGAACCAGTGGACGTAGTGTATTTAGACTTCCAAAAGGCATTTGACAAGGTGCCACACAAGATTATTGCTCAAGATAAAAAATCACGGGATTGGGGGTAATATTCTGGCGTGGGTGGAGAATTGGCTATCTAACAGAAAGCAGAGAGTTGGGATAAATGGTTCATTCTCAGACTGGCAATCAGTAACTAGTGGTGTTCCGCAGGGGTCAGTGCTGGGTCCCCAACTCTTTACAATCTATATTAACGATTTGGAGGAGGGGACCGAGTGTAACATATCAAAGTTTGCAGATGATACAAAGATGGGAGGGAAAGTAGTGAGTGAGGAGGACATAAAAAACCTGCAAAGTGACATAGACAGGCTAAGTAAGTGGGCAGAGATTTGGCAGATGGAATACAATACTGGAAAGTGTGAGGTTATGCACTTTGGCAGGAAAAATCATAGAGCAAGTTATTATCTTAATGGCAAGAAACTGGAAAGTACTGTAGTACAAAGGGATCTGGGGGTCCTGGTGCACGGAACTCAAAAAGTTAGTATGCAGGTGCAGCAAGTGATCAAGAAGGCCAATGGAATGTTGGCTTTTATTGCTAGGGGGATGGAATATAAAAACAGGGAGGTATTGCTGCAGTTATAGAAGGTATTGGTGAGACCGCGCCTGGAACACTGCATACAGTTTTGGTGTCCATACTTAAGAAAAGACAGACTTGCTATCGAGTCAGTACTGCCGGCACAGTAAGGCCCCGTGAACCGGGCACGGGTAGCGAGCGGCGCAACTGCGGCGTTCGCTACCAAATATCGCGAACGGGGCACGAATGGGGCGCTGCGCACACCGATGACGTCATCGGTGGCAGCGCAGCGCAAAAGCCTAACGCCACCATTAGCGCCCCTACTGAATATCGCGGGAGACGCAGCCAGTGGCGCTACAGCCACTGACTGCCTCTTTAGGCGCTAACAGGTGGCGCTACTCACCCAATTTCTCCCCCATTGAGTCCATGAATGGACCAGCAAAATCAATATGCACCCGTTGCCATGGAGATGAGGGCCACTCCCATGGGTGTAGAAGGGCCTGTGGTGGTGCATTTTGGACTTTCTGGCATCCTGAGCAGCTCTTGGTCAGGTCCTCGATTTGTTTATCGATTCCTGGCCACCACACATAAGCCCTGGCTAGGCTTTTCATTTTTACCCCTCCCAGATGACCCTCATGAAGCTCATTGAGCACTCTATCCCTTAACTTGGGTGGAATTACCACTCGGGATCCACACATCAAGGTCCCCCGGCACACTGACAGCTGTTCTCTCCTTGTCGAGAATGCTGGCAACAGTGAGTCGCCATGTGCTGGCCATCCCTTCACCGTCAAATCATATACCCGAGACAGTGTCGGGTCATTTCGGGTTTCCTTTTCGATACAAGCATTAGTTACCGGTAGGTATTCAACTATAGTCGAATGGAATATTTCGACAGGATCCACTGCTGGTGCTTCCTCCGCAGTAGGCAGTGGCAGGCGTGATAGCCCATCAGCATTTCCATGCTGTTTCGTGCCCTTATATTCAATCTCATAGTGGTGCGCCCCTAGAAAAAGTGACCATCTTTGTAGTCGTTGCGCAGTCATCACCGGAACGTCCTTCGGATTAAAAATGGAGACAAGAGGCTGGTGATCAGTCAGCAAGGTGATTTTCTGCCCGTGCAGATAGTGATTGAACTTTTTCACTCCCCACACTAGGCGGAGGGCCTCCCAGTCAATCTGGGCATAGTTATGCTTGGCTGAGGTTAGTGATCGTGACGCAAAGGCTATTGGCCTCTCTGAGCCGTCCGAGAATTTGTGCGACAGCACCACTCCAATGCCGTAGGGTGATGCATCACAAGCCAACCGAATTGGTAACGCTGGGTTGTAATGGGCTAATACCTCTTTTGATGTGATTAGTGTCTTGCTCTCCTGGAAAGCTCGTCTACATTCGTCATTCCACTTCCATGGCACCCCAGTTTGCAGTAGGGTGTTCAGTGGGTGTAGTATTGTAGACAAATTTGGCAAGAACTTATGGTAGTAGGAACGACCTCAGTTGTGACACATTTTCCGGTGCTGGAGCCTTGACTACTGCCTCAATCTTCTCTGGGGACTTATGTAACCCCTCTTTATCGATAACGTGGCCACAATACGAGATCTGTTTTCTAAAAAACTCGCATTTGGGGCGGTTAGCTCGGAGCCCATATTCCTGCAATCTAGTGAGCACCTGCTCCAGGTTGGCAAGGTGATCACTGTCATTTTCGCCCGTGACCAGGATGTCGTCCAAATAACACTGGGTCCCTGGGATCCCTTGCAGGACTTGTTCCATTGCCCTCTGCCAAATAGCCGGAGCTGATGCTACCCCGAATACCAGCCCGTTGTATTGGTAGAGACCTTTATGGGTGTTGATTGTGAGGTATTTTTTTGATGCTTCTTCTACCTCCATTTGCAGATACGCCTGGGCCAGATCAATCTTAGTGAAGCATTTCCCTCCAGATAGCGAGGCGAAAATATCTTCAATCCGCGGAAGTGGATATTGTACGGTGTGAAGGACCGGGTTCACTGTTACCTTAAAGTCCCCACTGATGCGAACCTTCCTTGGTTCCCCAGGCGTGCTGCTCAACGACTGTTTCATCACAGGGACGATGGGTGTAACCCACTCACTCCAGACTACCTTGGACAGTACACCTGAACGTTCCAGACTCTCCAGCTCTGCTTCGACGGCTGGGCGGATCGCATAAGGTACTGGTCTGGCCTTAAAAAATTTTGGGCTTGCGTTTTCTTCAATTTTAATCGTCGCTGTCATGCCTTTTAGTGTTCCGAGTCCTTGCTGGAACACTTCTTTCACGTCAGTTAGGATCTTTGACAGTCGCCCAGGTGTGACGTCGTCATCGTTTTTGTCAGCCAGTCAGTGCCTGTATGGAATGCCAATCAAGTTGTATTTTCCGGATCCATTCACGTCCCAGTAATGGTGGTCCTCCATCTTGCAATACATACAGGTCTAGTTTTGGTGTTTCCTTACCGTTGTATATAACGGACACCCTTATTTTTCCTTTTGGGGTAGACTTTTTGTCCCGTGTACGTCTTCAAAATAATTTTTGTGTCTCTCAAGGGTATGTGTGAGAATAGCCGCTCGTAGTCCCGTCGGGTTATGACTGTTAGGGCTGATCCTGTGTCCAATTCCATCTTTACCTGGACTCCTGCTATCTTGAGAGTGACCCAAATGGTTCGGTGATCCTCCGTTGTGATCACATTGTGTAGTTTCAGACAACTCAGTTCCCTGCTTTCGGAGTCGTTCTCACTCTTTTGTTCGTCTGAACTATTCTCCGTCATCTTCTTATGTACCTTCTTGTACTTTTCTTTGGTAGGTTTCTTATTGCTGGTTTTCTTTCCCGACCTGCAGACTTGTGCTATGTGTCCTACTTTTCCACACTGTCTGCACACTTTGTCTTTGAACCAGCAATCATTCTGGTCGTGTGTTGTTCTGCCGCAGCGATAGCACTTCTCTGTTCCATATGACATTTCGTTTGTGCCATATCCTTGCGGTCTCTGTTGTATCTCTGCAGCCGCCCATGCTGCTGCTTCATATGATACCGCAATGCTGAAAGCCTTTTCCAGCGTAAGGTCCTTTTCAGATAAAAGCCGTTTCTGGGTTCCTTCACTTTGAAGCCCACACACAAACTTGTCCCTTAAGGTATCTGCCAGTCCCGCTCCAAACTGGCAGTGTTTCGATAGTTTGCGCAGTTCTGTTAAATAATCAACATTGCTTTCATCCTTATGCTGGTTCCGTTTGTGAAACTTGAATCTTTCTGCTATCAGCAGCGGTGTGGGGTTTAAATGTTCCTGTAGTATCGTTACTATGTCTTCAAAACTCTTTTCCATTGGCTTCGTTGGGGTTACTAGATTTCGTAATAAACCATACGTCTTTGCACCCATTAAATTTAACAATACCGACGCTTTCTTTCATCTGACACCTCATTTGCCTTGCAGTATACCTCTATTCGTTCGACATATGTAGTCTAATCTTTGACTTCATTGTCAAATGCGGTGATACTGCCACTCTTCGGCATTTTGGGTGTGGTTTAAAATGGCATCTCCCAATGGCTTAAAATGGCGTCTCCCGCGCTTTCCTTCCTCCCCCGCTGCTGCCAACGCCGCTCTCGGCGGTCCTCGTGGCAATGGCGGCGCCCTGTAGGTTTCGCGCACTTCTCCTGCTCTGCTGCCAACGACGCTCTCGGCGGTCCTCGTGGCAATGGCGTCTCTCTCTCCCTCTCTTCGACGCTGCTCGGCCCCTGAACACCGGCTGCGCCCTGTGCACTCTGCCCTCTCTATCTCTCCCCCGTCGACGCTGCTCGGCCCTTTGCTGTGCCACTCGGTCGGGCTCTAGCCCGCCGCTGTCCGGGAAGGGTCTGTGCACTACCTGTTGCCAGCACGTTTCGCTGGACCACCTCGACTGGAAAGCCAAGCCTGGCTCTCGACAGCCTCCCCCGCAATTTTCGAGTCTCTGCTGGATGACTGGGCGGTTGCCCGTGGTCGACGCCCGAGTCTCTGGCCTTGACCTCCAATCCACTGATCTCCAGGAACGAATCCCCGGGAGGTGATGCAGAGTTGCAGGTAGGTTCAAACTTGCCTTGTCGCCAATGCTGTGTCCGTGTATAATAAGACACAGACTGCAGGAGAACGGTACAACAGGTGCTTACTCAACGTGGCTCACACTGAACTGATCTGTACAGATTACTACTCAGTGCTACATACAGGTGTGGTCACTGCCGGTACTGCAGTATACATAAGCTGTAAAAGATAGTTCCCCCCTTAAAGGTATATACATTACAAGAACCAGGGGCCACAGTCTCAGGATAAAGGGTAGACCATTCAGGACTGAGATGAGAAGAAATTTCTTCACACAGAGGGTGGTGAATCTTTGGAATTCTCTACCCCAGAGGGCTGTGGAGGCTCAGTCATTGGGTATATTCAAAACAGAAGTCGATAGATTTCTGACTAGTAAGGGCATCAAGGGATACGGCAATAAGGCCGGTGAATGGAGTTGAGGCAGAAGATCAGCTATGATCTCATTGAATGGCGAAACAGGCTCGAAGGGCCAAATGGCCTACTCCTGCTCCTATTTCTTATGTTCTTATTTTCTTATAATGTAGGAAACGTGACAGCCAATATGTGCACAGCAAGGTCCCACATCCAGAAATGTGATAATGGCCAGATAGTCTGGTTTCGTTAGGAGTTGGTTGAGGGATATCTATTTGCTAGGACACCAGGGAGAACTCCCCTGCTTTTGTCAGGCTTCCTAGATAATCAGGTAACTCTGTCAGATGCCATTTCAATTCACTGGCTCACTCCTATTCTAATCTCTCCACCTTTAAACTTCTACACTGTTCCAAAGAAGCTCAACACAAGCTTGAAGCACGGCACCACATCTTTCTATTAGGCACTTTGCAACCATCTGACCTTAACATTGACTTAAAACATTTCAGACCTTAACTTTAGCTCCCACTTTCTCTATGGCAGGAGATGCTGGCAATATTGTATGGTGGGGTGGCATTTTGGGAGTGCGGGGAATAACTGTTGGTGCTTGTGGTGGGGATCCTCTGTTGGAACACTGTGTTGGTGGAGCAGTCCACACCATTGCTGTTGGCTTACCTTTTCCTTCTTGTGAGCCACTGGATTCTGTTCCACTTGGTCAGTTTTTTCTGTTTCGATTTCTGACCTGCCTTCCCTGGCCCCCAACTGCCCCAGCTATTCACACATTCTCTGTGTCTCTTGAATGTTACTTTCATTCTGCTTCTTCCTATTGTCCCACATTATATCACTTCAGCCATTTAACCATCTCCGGTTTTCCATTCAAGCATTTTAGAGGTCTTTCTACTTCCTCGCTCGTGTGTGTGTAAATGAGTGCTTTTCTCTCCCCTTTCTCTTTGTTATATTCCTTTTTAGATGCTGTTCATCTGTAATCGTTTTCCAGTTCTGATGAAGGGTCCATGCCTGAAACCGTAACATAATATTAGTGTTTAATTCAACATCATATTGTGTGAAATTTAGAAAAACCATCCATCCCAGGGAAAGAGTTATTTACCTGGATCTAAATGAATGACCAGTTCTGATGAAGGGTCATCGACCTGAAACGATAACCCTGTTTCTCTTCACAGATGCTGCCTGACCTGCTGAGTGTTTCTAGCATTTTCTGTTTTTGTTTCAGAATTTTTACATTTTTTATTTATCTTATCTGGCATCTGAGACAAAATGGATACATCTCAGTCAGGTGGAGCGTTCAATGAGTGATTAACAATACAGTAGAAAAGCCGCTGCAAGGAGCTTGTTAATGGATTCACAAAACCTACAGTATTAAGAGACCCCATTCTTTCCCCTGCAATCGCAGCAGGAGCCATAAAAGTAGCCACATAGAATGGCATTGGCCAGAATTTTCTTTACCTGGCTGGGTCGGGTGTGGGCGGTCGCCGTTCTTCATTTCATCCCGCTCCTGAGATCAACTTTCCCTTAATGGCGCCTATTAAGCCTGACCTGCGCGTTACCCGGCCCTATTAAATGGTGCCGGTCTGATGACATCATTGACGATGCGTTTTGAGCCGGAATATTTAAAGGAGCCACGGCCACATAGCATTTGAAGGTTCATCAAGGATTGTGCAGGTACTGTACTGGAGCTTTTGATTGTTCCAAACACTTGGAAACATGACTGCACAGAGGCAGAGGACTGCACCCAGGTTCTCCGGTGACTCCCTCCATATGCTTGTGGAGGGAGTGAGAGCACGCAGGGAGGTCTTTGTCCCTTCCGATGGGCTGAAGAGACCTCCCCAGCAGACCAAAGGAGCCTGGCTCCAAATTGCAGAGGAGGCCAACAGTAGGTATGTGGTCAGGAGGACCTGGGTGCAGTGCCAGAAATGCTTCAATTATCTCATTAGATCAGGAAAAGTGAGTACAAAGTCACAATCAACTTCATCCTGCTGTGCCTCTCATCACATCCCCATCACTCTGCCTTCCCAACCCTACTCCCACACATCATTACTCACACCAACATACCTTGCACGTTCACCCATCCCTCTCTATCTACATTATCACATCCCCATCTTACTAGCCACCCCTCACACTCAGCCTCAGCCTAAAGTAATCATACCAAATAACACACAAGGAGGCCACTTGGCATTGCCACCTCAATCCATCATAGTCTCCCTCTAAAGATGTAACCCATCCATTCACAATAAGAGGGAGAGAACTGGAGGTGGCCCTCCATCATTGGCCACCTTAAAAGCAGCAGAAGAGGTCGCCCTGGAAGTGTCAGGAGCCGCAGAGCAGCTGGAGTTGGGAGACGGAGAGAGGCGGACATCTCAGCAACCTGGTGACAGAATTACATCTCATACAGCCACATGGCTTACAGCAGTCACTCATATGGTGACTGATGTCAGCAGCCAGTGAATGTTTATCATGTGCGTAATGGTATCGGTACCCATTCTTGATGTGACATATCTAACTCATTTCTTTACTGTGCCACAGGTCCATAAAGTGCCCCCCCCCCCCAGCACTGTCCAGGAGGAAGGGGAAGATGACTCCTCAGAGGAGCCTCCAGCCTCTTTTGGTGCACCATCATCAGACATAAGCGCACCCAGCACCAGCACAGAGATGCACACCTCGGTGGGTATCACGCGAGATAGAGTAGTGTTGTCACCTGGTGTCTCACAAATCACAAGTGAACACGAGGAGATGGTGGAGACAGGGTCAGCAGTGGAGACTCCTCACCAGAGGGCGCAGGACGCTCCCAGCTTTACTCAGCTGCATGCAGACGCTGAGCCTTGGGGAGGCCATCCAGAAAGAGGGCGATCCTGGAGTAGCAGCAAGACGTGCAGGAGGCTCTGACAGGTTTTGCAAGCACGATGTCTGCAAAGGTACAGAGAATGGAGGAGGCCATCTCTAACATGAGCACCACCGTGTTGCAGGCGATGGTGACTGTAGGCGCTTCCATGGATAGGATGGCCACGTGCATGGAGCAGCTAATGGTCCACTCACAGGAGCACATGGTCTCTATGGAGAATAGATGGCAGAGGCTCATAGACCTCCTCTCTAGGAGGGATGTCAGTGTAAACGTGGATCCTCATGGCCCCACTGATGTGCAGTAAGGTGCTCTTCAGCCCCTTGCTAGTAAGGAAGTGCGGGTGGCCCATGAGAGGGATGTCAGTGAGAGGGGACATGGAAGTGTGGGCTCCTCTCAAAGCGCTCACACTTCTCCCCCGTTGCCCGTCTCCCCCGCCCCCCCCCAGTGCCTTCTCGGATCGCAATGTCTGCCGAGTCTGCCCCTGCACAGTCGCAGGAGGAGCAGAATTTGGCAGTCGCAGCAGGGAAGTGAGCAGGCTGCCTCTAACTCTGCTAAAGCCACTGGGGTAGCACCTCGTAGAAGCACGCGCAAGAGAAAGATGAAACACAAGTAGATGCACAAGGGTAACCACTTGGGTATTAGAAGAAGTATTTGTGTAAAGTTTCCATTACTGTGATGTCACAGAAAAAAATATTTATTTTCACCACTTTCCGGTCATGGCCAAATTTGTGTGCAACTTTGGAAGTGCCTTAGTGAGTTAGAGTGAATGGTGAGACATAACGTTATGTCTAGCAATGGTGGTTATTGTGAAAGGAATGGTCTGGTCATTGTAGGGATGCTTTATGGTGTTGCTGTGGGGTGTTGGGAGCCTGGTGCAGCATGTGGCAGCCATATGGGTATAATGCCTGAATTTAAGTAAATCTGGCCACGATGAGCCCATCCCCGGCCTCCCGGGCAGCAATGTGCTCGGGTGCTGGTGGGATCTGGACCACAGGTTCCTCCTGCTCCTCCTTGTCTTCCAGCTGATGCTCCTCCTCCTTCTCCTCTGAAGAGGCTGCGAGTTCAGAGCTTTGCTCCTCATGCAGCACTAATCCTCGCTGCTGCACTATGTTGTGCAGGCATAGCAGATCACAACGATTCTGGAGACCCTGGCTAGTGTGTACTGAAGGGCTCCTCCAGATCTGTCAAGGCATCTGAAGTGCATTTTGAGTACGCCTATTGTCTGCTCTATGACACATTTGGCGGAAATGTGGCTTTCATTATACAGAGTGACTGCTGCCAATGAACTGGAAGCTGCGCAGAAGCATTCTGCACATAAATGTCAATTTTCATAACTTTCATTAATCCGATAGAAACACCAATTCAATATAAGAAACACCAATTCAACATAAGCCGATAGAAACACGAATTCAAATTTTCATTTTCATTTCGGCTCAGTTTGGCAGCTCATAACTGTTAACTTTCTCTCTTGGCTCAGTTCGGCAGCAGCGATCTATTTTCCCCGCCCCTCCCTATTGTTGGTAATATTTAACATTAAACCATCATCAGCCATGTCTATTATTACTTAAATTTAAAGCTCGGTGGATGCTGATTGTTGACAAAGTCCAGGAGCTTTCGCTTCTCAAGCATACCAGCTACACGTGAGGAACCCGGAGCCCAGCCCGACCCCACCATCAAATCACCACATCGGCGACCAGAAACACATTAGAAATTACTGGAAACCGCGAGTATCTTTACTTCCAATAATTACAAAGATGATTTATTTCACTAACAAACCACATTAATATATCAGAGTGACTGTTGCCTACGAAGTCCGGCGAGAACAACCAAGAAAACATTGGAACTGTACATGCGCAACAATTTTATGTCGGTGGCAGCAGTCGCGTCCTTCATTATTTCTCTCCTCAGTGTCATGAGCCACGTCTTCAGTGGATAGCCCTTGTCTCCAAGCAGCCAGCCGGAAAGTCTGTTTGGTGGAGCGAAGAGCTGAGAGAGGGTGGACTGGTGCAGGACGAAAGAGTCATGGCAACTGCCAGGGAATTTGGCGCACACATGCATGATGATCTTCCTATATTTGCAGACCAGCTGCACATTGAGGAAGTGGAAGCCCTTGCGGTTGACAAAGACTCCTGGGTTATGATGGGGTGCCCTGATGGCCACGTGTACAGTCGATGTCGCCCCTGTACCCGTGGGAAGCCAGCCAGAGTGGCAAAGGCCAGCACTGGCTCAGTAACACTGGCTTCATCAGTGGCAAAGTTGATATAATTGGCTGACTTGTCAAAGAGGGCTTTAGTGACCTGTGTGATGCACCTGTGGGTGGCCGACTGCAAGATGCTGCAAATGTCTGCTGCAGATCCCTGGAAGGAGCTTGAGGTGAAGAAGTTGAGGGCGCTGGTGTCTTTGACAGCCACTGGTAAGGCATGTCCACCGGTTCCTCTGGGCTGCAGCTCTTGCTCCAGCAATCTGCAAATGTCTGCGACGGCCTGACATGATAGCCCGAGCTTCCTTTGGCACTACTGCTCCATGATGTTGAGGAAGCTCATCCTCTGCCTCTATACCCTGTGTTGGGGGTATCGCCTCCGGCGCGGTGCAGCCCTGCGCTGATGTCCTCTGTCCTGTACAGCATCAGGTGGTTGAGGAGAAGGTTGGTGGTGTTTATAGAATCATAGAATGGTTACAGCACAGAAGGAGGCCATTCAGCCCATCGCGCCCATGCCGGCTCTCTGCAAGAGCACTTCAGCTAGTCCCAGTCCCCCGCCCTATCCCCGTAGCCCTGCAAATTTCTTTCCTTCAGCTACTTATCCAACTCCCTTTTGAAAGCCATGATTGAGTCTGCCTCCACCAGCCTTTCAGGCAGTGCATTCCAGATCTTAACCACTCGCTGCGTAAAAATGTTTTTTCTTACGCCACCTTTGGTTCTTTTGCCAATCACCTTAAATCTGTGTCCTCTGGTTCTCGACCTTTCTGCCAATGGGAACAGTTTCCCTCTATCTACTCTGTCCAGACCCCTCATGATTTTGAACACCTCTATCAAATCTCCTCTCAATCTTCTCTGCTCCAAGGAGAACAACCCCAGCTTCTCCAGCCTATCAACATAACTGAAGTCCCTCATTCCTGGAATCATTCTCGTCAATCTTTTCTGTACCCTCTCTAAGGCCTTCACATCCTTCCTAAAGTGTGGTGCCCAGAATTGGACACAGTACTCCAGTTGGAGCCGAACCAGTGTTTATACAGGTTTATCATAATCTCCACACTTTTGTACTCTATACCTCTATCCATGAAGCCCAGGATCCCGTAAGCCTTTTAAACTGCTTTCTCAACCTGCCCTGCCACCTTCAATGATTTGTGCACACATACCCCCAGATCTCTCTGTTTGTGCACCTGCTTTAGGATTGTACCCTTTAGTTTATATTGCCTCTCCTCATTCTTTCTACCAAAATGTATCACTTTGCACTTTTCTGCGTTAAATTTCATCTGCCACGTGTCCACCCATTTCACCAGACTGTCTATGTCTTCCTGAAGTCTATCACTCTCCTCCTCACTGTTCACTATACTTCCAAGTTTTGTGTCATCAGCAAATTTTGAAATTGTGCCCTGTACACCCAAGTCCAAGTCATTAATATATATCAAGAAAAGCAGTGGTCCTAGTACCAACTCCTGGGTAACACCTTCCTCCAGTCTGAAAAACAACTGTTCACCACTACTCTCTGTTTCCTGTCACTTAGCCAATTTTGTATCCATGCTGCCACTGTCCCTTTTATTCCATGGGCTTCAACTTTGCTGGCAAGCCTATTATGTGGCACTTTATCAAACACCTTTTGGAAGTCTATGTACATCAACCGCATTGCCCTCATCAACCCTCCCTGTTACCTCATCAAAAAAGTCAATCAAGTTAGTTAAACATGATTTGCCTTTAACAAATCCATGCTGGCTTTTGTTAATTAATCCACGCCTATCCAAGTGACGGGTAATTTTCTCCCTGATTACTGTTTCTGAAAGCTTCTCCACTAAGTTCAAGCGTTTGCCACCAAAGTGCTGTGTAGCCTCTTTAATGAGCGCTAGCAATCAATTTAAGTGGCAATCAGCCCCTTAACAATCCAAGATGGTGCCTTGTGTTAAACGCCAGCTAAACCGATGTTTCGGCTCAAGACCCCCATCTTGGCTACTTTGGAGGCTCTTTGGCGCCTAAAGGAGCCGGCAAAAATCACCCTCTATGTCTAATTTAACCTTTAAAATTAGAGCTAGGACGTTCAGGGATAATGTCCGAAAGCACTTCTTCACACAAAGGGTAGTGGTAATCTGGAACGCTCTCTCCAAACTAGCTGTTGAAGCTAGGTTAGTTGAAAATTTTTAAATTGAGATTGATAGATTTTTGTTAGGCAAGGGTATTAGGGTGTTACAGAACCAAGACAGGTAGATGGAGTTAAGATACAGATCAGCCATGATTTCATTGAACGGCGGACCAGGCTCGAGGCACTGAAAGGCCTACTCCTGTTCCTATGTTCATATAATTTTATTCTCAATCTAACTAAACCCCTGCTGTATAATTTTGGCGCCCGGGGTCACTGTGATTCGTGAACACAACCTCGATTTTTGCTCCCGGGTGGGAACACAAGAAACCGAGTGGTGTGCTCGTCCAGGAATGACAGCTGGGAGGCTTGGCTGATTTTAATGGCCGGTCCCCAATGCTATCCCACGACCGACTTCCCGACCAAAACAACTGAGAAGTCGGGGGGTAGCAGTTGCCCGACCGGTAAAATTGTGCCGGCTGGAAGCAGCTACCGGGGACCAGAGGGAACCGCCTCCGGCACTAATGTAATTTGCAAAATGCCTGTAAAAATCTCAGCATCCTATGCAATAAACACATATTTTAAATTATTCAGTCATAATAAACTAGCGTTAGCATGGCTCAGTTGGTAGCATTCTTACCTCCGAGTCAAAAATGCTAGCTGCTCTCCAGGAGTTGAGCACATAATTTTGGCTGGCACTTCAGTGCAGTACTGATGGAGTACTGCATTGTGAGAGGTGTCATCTTTCGGATCAGGGGCCCTGTCCGCTTGCTTAATTAAATGTAAAAGATCCCACGACTCTTTTTATAGAAGTGTATTAAATTCTCTTGGTGTCTTGTCCAACATCCATCCCACAACCAAATCAGACTAACTGGTCATTTGGAAATTGTGGTACATTGCTGTGAAAAAACGGCTTCTGTGTTTGCCGATATAACAAAAGGTTCTTCATTTCAAAAGAAATTTATTAACCGTGACTTGCTTTGAGATAATTTGTGAAGATGAAAGGAACCACAAATTCTTTCTATAATGGTTCCGGTTGTTATAAACAATTTTGCTAAATCTTATTTCTTATGTTATGTGGAGTTGAGGTCTTTTTGAATGGTGGAGCAGGCTCGAGGGGCCGTATGGCCGAGCAGGCTCGAGGGGCCGTGTGGTGGAGCAGGCTCGAGAGGCCGTGTGGACGAGCAGGCTCGAGGGGCCGTGTGGATGAGCAGGCTCGAGGGGCCGTATGGTGGAGCAGGCTCGAGGGGCCGTATGGCGGAGCAGGCTCGAGGGGCCGTGTGGTGGAGCAGGCTCGAGGGGCCGTGTGGTGGAGCAGGCTCGAGGGGCCGTGTGGCCGACTCCTGCTCTTACTTATGTTCTTCCTCATAGCCTGTAAACTGTAGCTTGCACCTTTACGATGTTTTGTAAATAATTTTCCTACTGTATTGCCAGCAAAAGCAATCTCAGAATCATTAACAAAGGTCATGAGGTTAATGTTCTGATTGATTTGCATGATTACATCGGTCTTTGCTTTGGATGGATTCACTTAGTGCGGGCAGTATGTTGAGACACCAAAAAGTGGTAAATACTTGTTAATAATATCTGAAAACCAAACCGGGGTATCTTTTAATGGGTTAAATCACAATGTTATCATATTTAAAACATATCATATATATATTAAATTAAAGCATGCTCTTAATGCTCTCGATACCAATTTCCTACACTCTGTATATTGAAAACCATGCCACTCTATTGGGGCAGTAATTCCTCCCTGTAGTGTATGTAACCTGTACCACCTTAAGAGGATACCTTAAGGTGATGGACTACTTTTTGATGGCTCCTGTACATTGTAGTACCGGTGGTGACCACACCGGTATATAAACCCTGCAGAGCAAAGTGTATCCCAATTCAGCCCTGACCCTCAAGCACTAAAGGCCTGTTTACTTACTTCTGTAGTCTGTGTCCTGTTATTCCGTATAACTGCAATTGAAAACACAGACTCAACAGTGGCGACGAGTCTGATCTTACCTTGCAGCAGTTTTGCATCAAAGGAAGCTTCGTCCTCAGGAACGGGCGTCGAAAAAGGGCATCCGCCCTCAACATCCTGCATCGCATGGGAGGCCATCGGAAACCCGGGTTGGTTTGCTGACCACGAAGTCAAGCATCAGTGAGCATCCCTTCTACGACAGCGCCGGGTAAGCCCGATCGAGCGGCACGGGGGGGAAGTCGGCCGAGTTGTCAGGGGAGAAGGGGAGGGAAAACGACAAAAAGGGCAGAGAACACGACCGCAGCCGGTGTCAGGGGCTGGACTGCAATTGGGCAGAGACGCGCAGCAGCCAGAAAAGCGTTTATGGCCACAGGGACTGCGGGAGCGGCGGGGGAACAAGAGCAGCAACGCAGGGGAAAATAAAGGACCGCTGGGAGGCGTGGACGGCAACAGCGCGGGAATCGCCATTTTGAGTTGGCGGGGGAAGAAGACAAGCGCGGGAAAAGCCGCCATTTTGCAAAAAAAAAAAAATAATAATATCCAAAGGGGAAGGAGAAACTCAGCAAGGATGCCAAAAACGGGTAACATCACTGCTTTTGATAACGATGTGGAAGATTGGGCCACTTATGTGGAACGTATCGAAGTTTACTGTACAACGAATGAGGTACCGGAGGATAAGAAAGCACTAACCCTATTAAACTCAATGGGTGCGAAGACGTACGGGTTATTAAGGAACCTTGTAACACCAGACAAACCGGTAGGGAAGAGTTTCGCGGATATTGTTACTATCCTGCAGGAGCATTTAAACCCCACGCCGCTGTTGATAGCGGAACGATTTAAATTCTACAAAAGAATTCAACTTAAAGAAGAAAGCAACGCTGAATTCCTAACAGAACTGCGCAAGTTATCAAAGTACTGCCAGTTCGGAACAGGACTAGCAGACGCACTGAGAGATAAGTTTGTGTGTGGGCTCCTAAGGGAAGGAACCCAGAAGCGACTGCTGGAGGAAAAGGATCTTACGCTGGACAAAGCTTTCAGCATTGCAGCATCCCACGAGGCAGCAGCACGAGGCGCTGCAGAGATACAGCAAAGGCCATTGGAATTCAGCACCAATGAAATGGCATTGGGCACAGTAAGGTGCTATCGTTCTGGAAGGACAACGCATGACCAGAACCAGTGCTGGTTCAAGGATAAAGAATGCAGGCAATGTGGCAAACTTGGTCACATAGCGAGAGTATGCCGGTCAGGAAAGACGACCAGCAGCAAAAAGTCACCGCAGGAGAAGTACAAAAAAGTACACAAGGTGACAGAGAACAGTTCGGATGAACAGAAGACGGATTCAGACTCCAGCAGTAAGCAACTGGGTTGTCTGAAAATACAAAATGTGGGTAACACAGCAGACCACCAAACTATCTGGGTCACGCTTCGGATAGCAGGAGTCCAAGTGAAGATGGAATTGGACACTGGGTCGGCATTAACGGTCATGAATAAGCAAGATTACAAAAGGTTATTCTTGCACATTCCCGTGAGGGATACGGAGATTGTATTGAAAACATACACGGGGCAAATAGTATACCCCAAAAGGAAAGAAAAAAGTAAACGTGGTCTACAATGGTAAAGAATTTCAGAAAATGGACTTGTATGTGTTACCTGATGGAGGTCCGCCACTACTGGGACGGGAATGGATCCGGAGAATAAATGTGGACTGGCATTCCATACAAGCACTGACTGTAGATGCCTGTAAGGAGGACGACGTCAAACCTAAACGACTGTCCAAAATCTTAGACGATGCTAATGAGGTGTTCCAACAGGGACTTGGAACACTGAAAGGAATTACGGCAACCATCAAGGTTGAAGAACATGCAAACCCAAAATTTTTCAAAGCCAGACCAGTGCCTTATGCGATACGACCTGCTGTGGAAGCAGACCTGGAAGGGCTAGAACGTTCAGGGGTACTGTCCAAGGTGGACTGGAGCGAATGGGCTACACCCATTGTTCCTGTCATGAAGCGTTCGTTGAGCAACAAGCCGGGGGAACCTGGGAAGGTTCGCATCTGTGGCGATTTCAAGATCACTGTTAATCCGGTTCTTCACACGGTGCAATATCCGCTTCCGCGGATTGAAGATATCTTCGCTTCGCTGTCTGGTGGGAAACACTTCACTAAGATAGACCTGGCGCAGGCGTACCTACAGATGGAAGTTGATGAAGCATCATGTCAGTATCTCACGATCAACACGCATAAGGGCTTATATCGGTATAATAGACTGGTTTTTGGAGTGGCATCGGCTCCAGCGATTTGGCAAAGGGCCATGGAGCAGATATTGCAGGGAATTCCAGGCACACGCTACCTGGATGTCATCCTGATTACAGGAGATAACGATAACGATCACCTCGTGAATTTGGAGCAGGTGCTCATCAGATTGAAAGAATATGGGCTCAGAGTTAATCGCCAGAAATGCGAGTTCTTTCAAAAGCGAATCTCGTACTGCGGCCACGCCATTGACCGGGAGGGGCTCCATAAGTCACCTGACAAGATCGAAGCTGTTGTAAAAGCTCCTGCACCGGAGAATGTATCCCAGTTGAGGTCGTTCCTCGGGTTGGTTAACTATTACCATAAGTTTCTTCCAAATTTATCCACGGTGTTACACCCGCTAAACACTCTTTTGCAAATGGGAATACCATGGAAGTGGAGCGATGATTGTAAGCGGGCTTTTCAAAAGAGCAAAGCACTGATCACCTCTAAGGAAGTGTTGGCTCACTTTAACCCAACGCTGCCTATTCGCTTAGCTTGTGATGCTTCTCCATATGGTATCGGGGCAGTGCGCTCACATAAGTTTCCAGATGGCTCGGAAAGGCCAGTCGCTTTCGCATCCAGATCATTGACCTCCGCTGAGTGCAACTATGCTCAGATAGATAGGGAGGCTCTCAGCCTCGTGTGGGGAGTTAAGAAATTTAACCATTACCTGCAAGGCCAAAAGTTTACGCTGCTGACAGATCACCAGCCGTTGGTTTCCATTTTCAACCCTAAGAAGGGTGTTCCGGTAATGACGGCGCAGAAGCTTCAGAGATGGTCCCTTTTCCTAGGGGCACATCAATATGATATTGAATTCAAAGGTACAAAACAACATGGTAATGCTGATGGGCTGTCGCGCCTGCCACTACCTACAGCGGAAGAGGCACCGGCAGTTGACCCTGTAGAGATATTTCACTCGACCATCATCGAATGCTTACCAGTCACCAATGCGGGTATTGAGAGACCCGAAATGACCCGACACTGTCTCGGGTCTACGACTTGACAGTGAAGGGATGGCCAGCATATGGCGAACCACTGTTACCAGCATTCTCAGACAGACAAGAACAGCTGTCCGTATGTCAAGGAACATTGATGTATGGAACAAGGGTGATTATTCCTCCAAAATTAAGAGAGAGAGTTCTGAAAGAATTGCACGAAGGTCATCTGGGAGGAGTCAAGATGAAAAGCCTTGCTAGGGCTTATGTGTGGTGGCCAGGTATCAACAAACAAAGAGAGAATCTGACTAAAAGCTGCTCAGGGTGCCAAAAAGTTCAAAATGCACCTCCAATTGCACCGCTGCATCCGTGGGAATGGCCTTTAGCCCCATGGCAACATGTGCATATCGACTTTGCAGGTCCATTCATGGATTCCATGTTTTTGATAGCAGTAGATGCACATTCTAAATGGCCAGAAGTGATTAAGATGTCGACCAATACCTCTGAGAAGACGATCGCAGTTCTAAGAACCATATTTGCAAGGAATGGGTTGCCGGAGCAAATATGTTCAGACAACGGACCACAGTTCGTGTCAGAAGAATTCCAGAAATTCATGAAAAAGAATGGGGTGAAACACTATACATCTGCCCCATATCATCCGGCTACAAATGGGTTGGCCGAGAGATTTGTTCAAACATTCAAAAAGGCGATAAAGGCCATGAGTGAAGACCATATTCCACTACAACACAAGGTGGACAATTTCCTGATGGCGTATCGAAACGCCACGCATTCAGTGACAAATCAAAGCCCTGCCATAATGTTCTATAACAGAAGGTTGCGGTCCCAGTTGGATTTGTTAAAACCCAATGTGCGAAGGGAAGTCGAAAACAAGCAATTCCAGCATGTAAATAACAAGGCAACTCGTAGTTTCGAAATAGGACAACCAGTGTTGGCCAGGGACTATAGGGATGATAATTGGCAACCTGGAACAATTCGTGCATGACAAGGACCCTTGATGTACATGGTAGACGTTGGAGAGAACGTAATACGACGTCATGCTGACCAACTTGTGGAATCGAGAACAAGGGTCGACCCCATGTCTACGGCAGAGACACCAGTTGAAGAACTTATTGAGCCTGTAGCATCTACCTCAGACTCGAACGTACCTGATGATGTTCAATCCATAGGAGATCAAGTGGATGAGTCACCCCAGCAACGAGAACCAGAGACCCCTGAAAGGCGTTATCCGGGCCGGATCAGGAGGCCTCCTCAGAGACTGAATCTTTGAACAGTTGTGTGTAAATTGTATATATGTTATCCATGAAATGTTTAATTTGGGGTGTACACTGTTAAGCTAAAGGGGGAAGAATTGTAGTGTATGTAACCTGTACCACCTTAAGAGGATACCTTAAGGTGATGGACTACTTTTTGATGGCTCCTGTACATTGTAGTACCGGTGGTGACCATACCGGTATATAAACCCTGCAGAGCAAAGTGTATCCCAGTTCAGCCCTGACCCTCAATCACTAAAGACCTGTTTACTTACTTCTGTAGTCTGTGTCCTGTTATTCAGTATAACTGCAATTGAAAACACAGACTCAACACTCCCCAAACGCGTGAGTACGGAAGGGGTACTCACGCGTCTGGCCGGAGGAAATGCCGGTTTTCAGCATGCACAGCGCATGCGCTGAAAACCGGCATTTCCTCTCCTCCAACCCAAGAGTTGAAGAGGCTAGCACATGCGCTGTAGGGGGCAGCGCGTGCGTCTTGGATTTCCTCTGTTTTGGGGGATTTGCGCATGTCTAAAGGCCTCCGGTCTTTACGCTTGTAAAAAGCACATGTAAGTATTTATTTTTACAGGTAAGTGGTGTTTTAGTGTAATTTAGAATTTTTTTTTCCCCACAGGTTTATTATTTTAAAGAATCTACAATAAGGTAAGTTTAGTTTTAGACCCTTTTTATTAAAAATTTATTTTTTTCATAAAAAAAATTGTTTAAATTATTTTTTTAAACTTATTTATACTTAATTTAATGATTGGGATGTTTTTTAAATTTTTATTTAAAGTTTAAATAGTGTTTTGGGCCCCCGTAGTTTTCATGAGTTTGACAGTTCTTACTCTCAAACTCATGAATGAACCTTCCCCTCCCCTGATTGGTTGTACAGTGCTCACCTGATCCCAGCCGGCACATCGCACTAACTACGTCACTGGATCAGGTAAGCACTGCGCGCTGACATCTGAACCGGGCCTGTCACAGGAAATGCAAGCAGGCCCGGGCTTCAGATGTCAGCGCGCAGAGTGAGTGCAGATCGGGGGCTTGCACGCGCGGCAAGCCCCCGACTCTAAGTTCTGGGCCATTATTAATGTTTATTTAACCATACACAGTCTTTTGATGGACTAAAGGGACACTAGACTAATTCAATTTCAGGTGTTTTGATTGTGATAAACATGCAATTATCTATAAGGATTATTATATATTCATAAAGAATCAGAGTTTAAAAGTGATTCTTTCCTGGTAGTCATTGTCTGCACAGAGTGGATTAAATGGAGTGGTCTTGAACAGTGTTTTATTTGGGAATTTGGAAAGAGTTGGAATTCGGAGGAGAGGGGGAAGGAGTTGTTGCTTTTTTGCCTACACTACTTGTAATGCTTTGTGTTACATGTAGATATTTAATTTCAGTACCCTTAACTTAACTGTAAACTAAGTTACCTAATTACAAATTTAATTAAATAAAACAAGGTCATATAGGGATGGCAGTGCAGGTGGCGTGCCGCAACTGCAGCACGTGGGAGTTTGTGGAGAGCATTGTGATCCCGGACAACCACGTTTGTAGTAAGTGCCTGCATCTTGAGGAACTTCAGCTCAGAGTTTTTGAGGTGGAGTCTGAGGTGCAGACATTGCGGAGCATCAGGGATGGGGAGAGTTACCTGGACACTTTGATCCAGGAGGCAGTCACACCCTTTAGGTTAGGTAGTGGTACAGGTCTGGTTAGTGGTCAGGGACAGGAGGGTGTGAATGCAACTCAGGCAGGTAAGGGGACCCCAGTTGCAGTGCTGGAGGAGCCTCAGTCTTTGCCCTTGTCCAACAGGTATGAGATTCTTGCTGCCTGTGTGGATGAGGGAAAAGCCTGCAGGATGGATGAGCAAGCTGACCATGGCACCATGGTGCAGGAGGCCATTCAAGTGGTGGAGTGAAAGGGAATGTAGAAGTGGTAGGGGACAGTATAGCCAGGGGGATAGATACTGTTCTCTGCAGCCACGACCGAGATTTCCGAAGGTTGTGTTGCCTGCTCGGTGCCAGGGTTAAAGACATCTCCTTGAGAAGAACTTGGAGTGGGAGAGGGAGGATCCAGTTGTCATGGTCCATGTAGGAACCAACAACATAGGTAGAGCTAAGAATGAGGTCCTGCTGAGGGAGTAAGGTAATAATCTCTGGATTGTTACCTGAGCCACGTGCAAATTGGCATAGGGACAAACAGATTAGAGGTTTAAATGCATGGCTGAAAGAGTGGTGTGGGAGGAAGGGGTTTCAGTTCATGGGGCACTGGCACCAGTACTGGGGAAAGAGGGAGCTGTTCCATTGGGATGGGCTCCACTTAAACCGGGCTGGGACCAGTGTCCTGACAAACCGAATAACTAGGGCAGTAGACAGGACTTTAAACTAATGAAGGGGGATGGGGGGGGGGGGGGGTGGAGGGATGGGAGGATTCAGGAAAGAGTAAATTGAAAAGCAGAGAGAGAAATATCAAGACTCTAGAGCAGTGTAGAGTTTTGATGAAAAATAAGCAGAGTGGATCAGGAAGGGAGAGAGAGTAACAAATTCAGGGAAAAATAGAAATAAGTTAAAGCTAAAGGCACTACATCCAAGTGTGCGAAGCATTCGCAACAAAATTAATGAATTAATAGTGCAGGTAGAAATGAATAGGTTTGATCTAATAGCCATAACGGAGACATGATTGCAAAGTGGCCAAGGTTGAGAACTAAATATTCCAGGATACTTAAATTTTAGAAGAGATAGGCAAAATGGTAAAGGAGGAAACATAGAAGATAGGAGCAGGAGTAGGCCATTCAGCCCCTCGAGCCTGCTCCGCCATTTAATGAGATCATGGCTGATCATCCAAATTCAGTACCCTGTCCCTGCTTTCTCCCCATATCCCTTGATTCCTTTAGCCTCAAGAAATATATCCAACTCCTTCTTGAATATATTTAATGAATTGGCCTCAACTGCCCTGTGTGGCAGAGAATTCCACAGGTTCACCACTCTCTGGGTGAAGAAATTCCTCCTCATCTCAGTCCTAAATGGCTTACCCCTTATCCTTAGACTGTGACCCCTGGTTCTGGACTCCCCCGCAATCGGGAACATCCTTCCTGCATCTAGTCTGTCTAGTCCTGTTAGAATTTTATAAGTTTCAATGAGATCCCCTCTCATTCTTCTAAACTCTAGCGAATATAAGCCTAATCGACCCAATCTCTCCTCATACGTCATTCCTGCCATCCCAGGTATCAGTCTGGTGAATCTTCGCTGCACTCCCTCCATGGCAAGAACATCCCTCCTCAGATAAGGTGACCAAAACTGCACACAATACTCAAGGTGTGGTCTCACCAAGACCCTGTACAACTGCAACAAAACATCCTTGCTCCTGTACTCGAATCCTCTCGCTACAAAGGCCAACATACCATTTGCCTTCTTAACCGCCTGCTGCACCTGCATGCTTACCTTCAGCGACTGGTGCACAAGGACATCCAGGCCTTGTTGCACTTCCCCTTTTCCCAATCTATTGCCGTTCAGATAATAATCTGCCTTCCTGTTTTTGCCACCGAAGTGGATAACCTTGCATTTATCCACATTATACGGCATTTGCCATGCATCTGCCCAATCACCCAACCTGTCCAAATCGTACTGGAGTTTCTCTGCATCCTCCTCACAGCACACACGCCCACCCAGCTTTGTGTCGTCTGCAAACTTGGAAATATTACATCTAGTTCCCTTGTCTAGATCATTTATATATATATTGCGAATAGCTGGGATCCCTGCGGTACCCCACTAGTCACTGCCTGCCACTCGGAAAAAGACCCGTTTATTCCAACTCTTTGCATCCAGTCTGCCAACCAGTTCTCTATCCAAGACAGTACCTTACCCCCAATCCCATGTGCTTTAACTTTACACGCTAATCTTTTATGCGGGACCTTATCGAAAGCCTTCTGAAAGTCCAAATACACCACATCCACTGGTTCTCCCTTATCTATTCTACCAGTTACATCCTCAAAAAATTCCAGTAGATTAGTCAAGCATGATTTAGCTTTTGTGAATCCATGTTGACTTTGTCCGATCCTGTCACTGTTTTCCAAGTGCTCTGCTATTACATCTTTTATAATGGACTCTAGCATTTTCACTAGCGATGTCAGGCTTACTGGAAAGTGTGAGGTTATGCACTTTGGCAGGAAAAATCATAGAGCAAGTTATTATCTTAATGGCAAGAAACTGGAAAGTACTGTAGTACAAAGGGATCTGGGGGTCCTGGTGCACGAAACTCAAAAAGTTAGTATGCAGGTGCAGCAAGTGATTAAGAAGGCCAATGGAATGTTGGCTTTTATTGCTAGGGGGTTGGAATATAAAAACAGGGAGGTATTGCTGCAGTTGTACAAGGTATTGGTGAGGCCGCACCTGGAATACTGCATACAGTTTTGGTGTCCATACTTAAGAAAAGACATACTTGCTCTCGAGTCAGTACAAAGAAGGTTCACTCGGTTAATCCCGGGGATGAGGGGGTGGTCATATGAGGAGAGGTTCAGTAGATTGGGACTCTACTCATTGGAGTTCAGAAGAATGAGAGGCGATCTTATTGAAACATAAGATTGTGAAGGGGCTTGATCGGGTGGATGCGGTGAGGATGTTCCCAATGATGGGTGAAACTAGAACTAGGGGGCATAATCTTAAAATAAGGGGCTGCTCATTCAAAACTGAGATGAGGAGAAACTTCTTCACTCAGAGGGTGGTAGGTTTGTGGAATTTGCTGCCCCAGAAAGCTGTGGAAGCTACATCATTAAATAAATTTAAAACAGAAATAGATAGTTTCCTAGAAGTAAAGGGAATTAAGGGTTACGGGGAGCGGGCAGGAAATTGGACATGAGTCTGGGTTCGGAATGGTCATGGCCCTGTGGGTAGTGGAGCGGGCCCAGGGGCCGTGTAGCCTTGTTCTGCTCCTACTGTGTTCTAATTCTGTTAGATTTCAGGAGATGGTTTTATTCCTGTTCCTGGCTGGGGTGGAGATCGCCTTTACAGAAGGTAAGTACTGTAGAAAATATAGGGACAGAGTGATCTCCTGGAAGAATTTCGATCGCCTAGATGGGTCGGAGAGGAATTTCCCAGATTTTTTTCTCCCAAATTGGCCATTGGGTCTTTATCTGGTTTTTCGCCTCTCCCGGGAGATCACATGGGTTCGGGTGGATGCAGAGTGATAGAAGATTTGAGGTTAGGATCAGATCAGCCATGATCTTATTGAATGGTGGAGCAGGCTCGAGGGGCCGATTGGCCTACTCCTGCTCCTATTTCTTATGTTCTTATGTCTATAATTCCCTGTTTTTTCTCTACCACCCTTTTTAAATAGTGGGGTTACATTAGCTATCCTCCAATCCATGGGAACTGTTCCAGAGTCTATAGAATTTTGAAAGATGACCAGCAATGCATCTACTATTTCTAGGGCCACTTCCTTTAATACCCTAGGATGTAGATTATCAGGCCCTGGGGATTTATCGGCCTTCAATCCCGTCAATTTCCCGAACACCATTTCCCTACAAATACCGATTTCATTCAATTCCTCCCTCTCATTAGACCCTATGGTCCCCGACATCTCTGGGAAGTTATTTGTGTCCTCCTTTGTTTAATTGGTCTGCCATTTCTTTGTTCCCCATTTTAAATTCCCCCGATTCTGACTGCAAGGGACCTACACTTGACTTCACCAATCTTTTTCTCTTCACATATCTATAGAAGCTTTTACAGTCAGTTTTTATGTTCCCTGCAAGCTAACTCTCATAACCTATTTTCCCTCTCTTAATTAATCCCTATGTCCTCCTTTGCTGAATCCTAAACTGCTCCCAATCCTCAGGTTTGCTGCTTTTTCTGGCCAAATTATATGTCCTCTCCTTGGATCTTATGCTATCCCTAATTTCCCTTGTTAGCCACGGTTGAGCCACCTTTTTTGTTTTATTTTTATGCCAAACAGGGATGAACATATTCTGTAGTTCATCCATGCGATCTTTAAATGTTTGCCATTGCCTATCCACCATTAACCCTTTAAGTAACGATCTTCAATCTATCCTAGCCAACTCATGCCTCATACCATCATAGTTTCCTTTATTTAAATTCAGGACTACTTCACTCTCCATTTTAATGAAGAATTCTATCATATTATGATCGCTCCTCCCCAAGGGGCCTCGCACAACAAGATTGCTAATTAATCCTTTCTCATTACATAATACCCAGTCTAAGATGGACTGATCTCTATTTGGTTCCTCGACATATTGGTTCAGGAAACCATCCCGTATACACTCCAGGAAATCCTCCTCCACAGTATTGTTACTAATTTGGTTAGCCCAATCTATATGTAGATTAAAGTCACCCATGATAACTGCTGTGCCCTTATTGCACGCATCTCTAATTTCCCATTTAATGCCATCCCCAATCTTAGCATTACTCTTTGGGGGTCTGTATACAACTCCCACTAACGTTTTCTGCCCCTTGGTATTTCTCAGCTCTGCCCATACAGATTCCTCATCATCAGAGCTAATATCCTTCCTTACTATTGTGTTAGTCTCCTTTTTAACCAGCAATGCTACCCCACCTCCTTTTCTCCTGTCCTTCTTGAATATTGAATACCCCTGGATGTTAAATTCCCATTCTTGGTCACCCTGGAGCCATGTCTCCATAATCCCAATCCTATCATATCCATTTACATCTATTTGCGCATCCACCTTATTATGAATGCTCCTCGCATTAAGACACAAAGCCTTCAGGCTTGATTTTTTAACACTTAGTCCTTTTAGAATTATTATTTACTGTGGCCCTGTTTGATTTACACCCTTGATTTCTCTGCCATCCACTTTTGCTTTTCTCCTTCCTGTCTTTTGCTTCTATCCTTGCTTCCCTTTCCTCTCTCCTTGCACAGGTTCCCAACCCCCTGCCATTTTAGTTTAAACCCTCCCCAACAGCACTAGCAAACACTCTCCCCTAGGACATCGGTTCTGGTCCCGCCCAGGTGCAAACCATCCAGTTTGTACTGGTCCCACCTCCCCCAAAACCGGTTCCATTATCTCAGGAATTTGAATCCCTCCCCCTTGCACCATTCCTCTAGCCACGTATTTGTTACGTCCGTGTAATAATAAGAAAAGGACTGCAGAGAACGGTACAACAGGTGTTTACTCAACGTGGTTCAAACTGCAACTGAAACAACAGATTACTACTCAGCGTTATATACAGGTGTGGTCACTGCCGGTACTGCAGTATACATGAGCTGTAAAAAGTAGTTCCCCCCTTAAAGGTATATACATTACAATTCCTCCCCTTTTAGATTAACAGTACCATAACACTCATTTAACAATTAAATATCAAACTAATTACAATTAACACTTTTAACATGCAACATTAGCTGAAAATAGTCTATTTATAAATTCAGTCTTTCGGGAGGCTTCCTGATCCTTTCTGGATAGCGCCTTTCCCGAGTGTCTTGCTCTTGGTGCAGAGGCGATTCTGGCCCCCTGTCGTCGGTTGGTTCATCAGCTTCCGATGCTGTTCCTGGGGTAGATGCGACCTGTATGTCGGGTTCATCACCAGGTACGTATGGGCGAGGCATGGGGTTGACTTGTTCCTGTGACTCTAGGATCTGGTCAGCATGGCGTCTCACGATGCTCTCCCCAGCGTCCACTGTGTACATTAGTGGGCCCTGCCGTGTGCATATCGTTCCTGGCTGTCATTTTTCTGTTCGGTAGTCGCGGGCCAAGACTGGTTGCCCTACATTGAAGCTCCTTGTTGGCTTCTCATGGATGTGCTGGAATTGTTTACTCTCAACATCTCTTCGTACGTTTGGTCTGAGCAAATCCAGGCGAGATCTTAACCTTCGGTTGAAGAACATCATGGCTGGGGCCTGGTTGGTGACTGCATGTGTCGCATTCCGGTAGGCTAACAGGAAATTGTCCATTTTGTGCTGCAGCAGAATGTTGGTCATTGTACATAGCCTTTATTGCCTTCTTAAAAGGTTTGTTCGAACTTCTCAACCAATCCATTTGTGGCTGGATGATACGGGGCGGATGTGTAATGCCTTACCCCATTCTTTTTCAAGAACCTCCGGAACTCTTCGGACACAAACTGTGGTCCGTTGTCGGAGCAAATCTGTTCTGACAAGCCATTCCTGGCAAAAATGGTCCGTAGGACTGTAATAGTTTTCTCCGTGGTGGAGGACATTTTGATGACCTCCAGCCATTTCGAGTGCGCATCCACGGCTATTAAAAACATTGAGTCCATGAATGGACCAGCAAAATCAATATGCACCCGTTGCCATGGAGATGAGGGCCACTCCCATGGGTGTAGAGGGGCCTGTGGTGGTGCATTTTGGACTTTCTGGCATCCTGAGCAGCTCTTGGTCAGGTCCTCGATTTGTTTATCGATTGCCGGCCACCACACAAGCCCTGGTGAGGCTTTTCATTTTTACCCCTCCCAGATGACCCTCATGAAGCTCATTGAGCACTCTCCCTTAACTTGGGTGGAATTACCACTCGGGATCCACACATCAAGGTCCCCCGGCACACTGACAGCTGTTCTCTCCTTGTCGAGAATGCTGGCAACAGTGAGTCACCATGTGCTGGCCATCCCTTCACCGTCAAATCATATACCCGAGACAGTGTCGGGTCATTTCGGTTTCCTTTTCAATACAAGCGCTAGTTACCGGTAGGTATTCAACTATAGTCGAATGGAATATTTCGACAGGCTCCACTGCTGGTGCTTCCTCCGCAGTAGGCAGTGGCAGGCGTGATAGCTCATCAGCATTTCCATGCTGTTTCGTGCCCTTATATTCAATCTCATAGTGGTGCGCCCCTAGAAAAAGTGACCATCTTTGTAGTCGTTGCGCAGTCATCACCAGAACGCCCTTCTTCGGATTAAAAATGGAGACAAGAGGCTGGTGATCAGTCAGCAAGGTGAATTTCTGCCCGTGCAGATAGTGATTGAACTTTTTCACTCCCCACACTAGGCTGAGGGCCTCCCTGTCAATCTGGGCGTAGTTACGCTCGGCTGAGGTTAGTGATCGTGACGCAAAGGCTATTGGCCTCTGAGCCGTCGGAGAATTTGTGCGACTGCACCGCTCCAATGCCGTAGGGTGACGCATCACAAGCCAACCGAATTGGTAACGCTGGGTGTAATGGGCCAATACCTCTTTTGATGTGATTAGTGTTTTGCTCTTCTGGAAAGCTCGTCTACATTCGTCATTCCACTTCCATGGCACCCCAGTTTGCAGTAGGGTGTTCAGTGGGTGTAGTATTGTAGACAAATTTGGCAAGAACTTATGGTAGTAGTTTACCAGCCTGAGGAACGACCTCAGTTGTGACACATTTTCCGGTGCTGGAGCCTGGACTACTGCCTCAATCTTCTCTGGGGACTTATGTAACCCCTCTTTATCGATAACGTGGCCACAATACAAGATCTGTTTTCTAAAAAACTCACATTTGGGGCGGTTAGCTCGGAGCCCATATTCCTGCAATCTAGTGAACACCTGCTCCAGGTTGGCAAAGTGATCTCTGTCATTTTCGCCCGTGACCAGGATGTCATCCAAATAACACTGGGTCCCTGGGATCCCTTGCAGGACTTGTTCCATTGCCCTCTGCCAAATAGCCAGAGCTGATGCTACCCCGAATACCAGCCCGTTGTATTGGTAGAGACCTTTATGGGTGTTGATTGTGAGGTATTTTTTTGATGCTTCTTCTACCTCCATTTGCAGATACGCCTGGGCCAGATCAATCTTAGTGAAGGGTTTCCCTCCAGATAGCGAGGCGAAAATATCTTCAATCCGCAGAAGTGGATATTGTACGGTGTGAAGGATCGGGTTCACTGTTACCTTAAAGTCCCCACAGATGCGAACCTTCCTTGGTTCCCCAGGCGTGCTGCTCAATGACTTTTTCATCACAGGGATGATGGGTGTAGCCCACTCGCTCCAGTCTACCTTGGACAGTACACCTGAACGTTCTAGACTCTCCAGCTCTGCTTCGATGGCTGGGCGGATCGCATAAGGTACCTTAAAAAATTTTGGGCTTGCGTTTTCTTCAATTTTAATCGTCGCGGTCATGCCTTTTAGTGTTCAGAGTCCTTGCTGGAACACTTCTTTCGCATCAGTTAGGATCTTTGACAGTCGTCCAGGTGTGACGTCGTCATCCTTTTTGTCAGCCACAGTCAGTGCCTGTATGGAATGCCAATCAAGTTGTATTTTCCGGATCCATTCACGTCCCAGTAATGGTGGTCCTCCATCTTGCAATACATACAGGTCTAGTTTTGGTGTTTCCTTACCGTTATATATAACGGTCACCCTTATTTTTCCTTTGGGGTAGACTTTTTGCCCCGTGTACATCTTCAAAATAATTTGTGTGTCTCTCAAGGGTATGTGTGAGAATAGCCGCTCGTAGTCCCGTTGATTTATGACTGTTAGAGCTGATCCTGTGTCCAATTCCATCTTTACCTGGACTCCTGCTCTCTTGAGAGTGACCCAAATGGTTCGGTGATCCTCCGTTGTGATCACATTATGTAGTATCAGACAACTCAGTTCCCTGCTTTCGGAGTCGTTATCACTCTTTTGTTCGTCTGAACTATTCTCCGTGATCTTATGTACCTTCTTGTACTTCCCTTTGGTCGGTTTCTTATTGCTGGTTTTCTTTCCCGACCTGCAGACTCGTGCTATGTGTCCTACTTTTCCACACTGTCTGCCCACTTTGTCTTTGAACCAGCAATCATTCTGGTCGTGTGTTGTTCTGCCGCAGCGATAGCACTTCTCTGTTCCGTATGACATTTCGTTTGTGCCATATTCTTGCGGTCTCTGTTGTATCTCTGCAGCGCCCCGTGCTGCTGCTTCATATGATACCGCAATGCTGAAAGCCTTTTCCAGCGTAAGGTCCATTTCAGATAAAAGCCGTTTCTGGGTTCCTTCACTTTGAAGCCCAGACACAAACTTGTCCCTTAAGGTATCTGCCAGTCCCGCTCCAAACTGGCAGTGTTTCGATAGTTTGCGCAGTTCTGTTAAATAATCAGCATTGCTTTCATCCTTATGCTGGTTCCGTTTGTGAAACTTAAATCTTTCTGCTATCAGCAACGGTGTGGGGTTTAAGTGGTCCTGTAGGATTGACACTGTTTTCAAAATCCTTTTCTACTGGCTTCTCTGGGGTTACTAGGTTTCGTAGTAAGCCATACGTTTTTGCACCCGTTGAATTGAACAATACCAGTGCTTTCTTGTCATCTGGCAGTTCATTCGCCTTGCAGTATACTTCTATGCATTCGACATATGTCGTCCAATCTTGGACTTCATTGTCGAACGCTGTGATACTGCTACTCTTCGGCATTTTTGGGTGTGGTTAGACTGGCTTCAAATGGTGTCTCCTGCGCTTTCCTTTCTTCCCCGCTGCGGCTTAAAATGGCATCTCCCGCGCTGCTGCCAACGCCGCTCTCGGCGGTCCTCGTGGCAAATGACGATGCCCTGTTGGTTTCGTGCGCTGCTGCTACGCTGCTGCCAACGCCACTCTCTGCGGTCCTCGTGGCAATGGCAGCGCCTCGCGTTTTCCTGCGCGCCTCTCTCCCCCGTTGACGCCGCTCAGTCCTGAACACCGGCTGTGCCCTGTGCGCTCTGCCCTCTCTCTCTCCCCCGTCGATGCTGCTTGGCCTTTTTCTGTGCCGCTCGGTCGGGCTCTAGCCCGTCGCTGTCCGGGAAGGGTCTGCGCAGTACCTGTTGCCAGCCCGTTTCGCTGGACCACCGTGACTGGAAAGCCAAGCCTGGCTCTCGACAGCCTCCCCTGCGATGCTCAAATCTCCGCCGGATGACTGGGCGGTTGCCCGTGGTCGACGCCCGTGCTTCTGGACTCGACCTTCTTCCACTGTTCTCCAGGAGCGAATCCCTGGGAGGTGATGCAGAGTTGCAGGTAGGTTCGAACTTGCTCGTCGCCACTGTTACGTCCGTGTAATAATAAGAAAAGGACTGCAGAGAACGGTACAGTATTCAGCCGAAATATCCTTCCATTTCTACTCTGACTAGCACATGGCACTGGTAGCAATCCTGAGATTACTTCCTTTGAGGTCCTATTTTTTAATTTACTTCCTAACTCCCTATATTCAGCTTTTAGGACCTCATCCCATTTCTTACCTATATCGTTGGTACCTATATCCACCACGACAACTGGCTGTTCACCCTCCACCTCCAGAATGCCCTGGCGCCACCCCGAGACATCCTTTAACCTTGCACCAGGGAGGCAACATACCATCCTGGAGTCTCGTTTGCGGCCGCAGAAACGCCTATCTATTCCCCTTACAATAGAATCCCCTATCACTATAGCTCTCCCGCTCTTTTTCCTCCCATCCTGTGTAGCAGGACCACCCATGGTACCAGGAAGTTGGCTGCTGCTGCCATCTCCCTGAACAATATCCAAAGTGGTATATCTGTTTGAAAGGGGGATGACCACAGGGGACCCCTGCACTACCTGCCTGCGCCTACTACTCTGCCTGGTGATCACCCATTCCCTTCCTGCCTGTGCAGCCTTTACCTGCGGTGTGACCAATTCCCTAAACGTGCTATCCACGATGTCCTCAGCATCGCAAATGCTCCAGTATGTATCCATTCACAGCTCCAGCGCCACAATGCAGTCTGTCAGTAGCTGCAGCTGGATACACTTCCCGCACACATGGTCATCAGGGACACAGGAAGTGTCCCTGATTTCCCACATAGTGCAGGAAGAGCATGCCATGAGGCCGAGCTGTCCTGCCATGAATTACCCTTCAATTAATTCAAATTAAATTAAATCAAATCAATACCACTAATTACACTACAATTAAATGATAAACTCAAGGGCCCTTGTTTACTAGCACTCCCCGCTACACAACAGAGACCCTAGAAACTTTAAACCACAAAAATTAAGTTTGGAAAAAAGCGAGAGAGAGAGAAATACCAACCAATCACTTACCTGCTTTCTGGTGACGTCACACTTCGATTACTTTTTACTTCTCGCTGCTGCCGGTGAGTCTGGGCTGCTCTCTCTCCCCGCTCTAACTCCTCAGTCTCCACGCTCAGTCTCCACCCAGGGCCACACTCACTGCTGCCGGTGTGTCTGGGCCACTCTCTGTCTCCGCGCTCAGTCGCCACCCAGGGCCGCTCTCGCTGCTGCCACCGGAGGGGTAGCCCTGATAATAAAGGATGGGATAAAGACAGTAGAGATAAAGGATCTTGGCTCCGAAAATCAAGAAGTAGAATCAGTTTGGATGGAGCTAAGAAACAGCAAGGGGCAGAAAACATTGGTGGGAGTTGTTTATATGCCCCTAAACAGTAGTTGTAATTTAGGGCAGAGTATGAATCAGGAAATTAGAGGTGCATGTAACAAGGGTAATACAGTAATAATGGGGGACTTTAATCTAAATATAGACAGGCAAATCAAATTTGCAGTAATAGTGTGGAGGACGAATTCATGGAATGTATGCAAGATAGTTTTCTAGGTCAGTATGTTGAGGAACCAACTAGGGAAGAAGCTATTTTAGATCTAATATTGTGCAATGAGAAAGGGTTAATTAATAACCTTGTAGTAAAGGGGCTTTAGGGAACAGTGACCATAATATGATAGAATTTTATATTGAGTTTAATGTGATTTAGTTAAATCCGAAACTAGGGTCTTACATCTAAAGAAAGCAAACTACGTAGGTATGAGGGGCGAGTTGGCTAAGGTAGATTGGGAAACTACATTAAAAGGTATGATGGTAGACAAGCAATGGCTAGCATTTAAAGAATTAATATATAATTTACAACAGATATACATTCCTTTAAGACACAAAAACCCCACAGGGAAAGTGGTCCAACCGTGGCTACCAAGAGAAGTTAAAGATAGTATTAGATCAAAGGAAGGGGCTTCTAAAGTTGCCAAAAAGAATAGTAAGCCTGAGGATTGGGGGGATTTTAGAATTCAGCAAAGGAGGACCAAGATATTGATAAAGGAAGGGAAAATAGAATGAGAGTAAACTAGCGAGAGACATAAAAACAGACTGTAAAAGCTTCTATAGGTATGTAAAAAGGAAAAGATTAGCGAAAGTAAATGTGGGTCCCTTACAGACTGAGACAGGAGAAATTATAATGGGGAATAAGGAAATGGCAGACAAATTAAACAAATACTTTGGGGTCGATTTTAACTCAGCCGTGAGGTGGGCTTTGAGGCATGTGGGGGGGTTAAAAAAAAAAAAAAAAAAAAAAAAAATCGCAAAACCTGGGGGTCGGGACCCCCCCTACCTGGTTCCCGACACCTAGCCATTTTAACCCAGGCGTGTCTGATGGTCCCGAATCAGTACCACCTGCAACAGGCGGGACTGGTCTTTTGGACCCTTAAACAGCACTAATTGGCCTTTATAACCCCATTTTAACAGGCCCTTGCCTATTTAACCCTTTTCCCAAGTAAAACACGCCTGGTGGGGATCACGTCTGTGAAACCTGGCATGAGCACTATTGGCTTGCTGACTATCAGCAGCAGGTCAACCATTAAAGAGAAGATTTGATCAGTCATCATTTGCAGGTGGCAGGACTTTGTTGTTTCAGGCCTGGGGCAACTTTTACCAGGCTTAACCACACCTGTGGAAGGTTGGAGCCTCACACACTTCTCCAGTGTGACCTCCTGGGAAACCCCGCTCGCCACCTTCACTCAGCGCTTCCTCAATGGAGGCATATACCAGAAGCATAGGAGCCATTTATTTCCTTCCCTTCTGGGCATTAGATGAGCTCGAACGCCAGCCGTGGCACCAGCAGTACCAGGAACAACAGCAGCAGCAACAGGAGCGCCAGGCTGCTGCTCACCCACCTGAAGCTGCACAGGCCAGAAGGGGCCAGCGCCTGGAAGTGGCTTGAGAGCACCTTGCTGCACATCAGGGGGCCATGGGGACCCGTATCTACACAGGCAGTCCTACTCAGAAGGACTTCCATGAAGGTCTGGTTTCTCTGTTCAATAGATGCCCATCGCTCAAGAGATGTCATTCTATTATGAACACTCACCATGTTTTCCATACCCTGGCGACTTATCTCCTCCATGGAGGTTGTCATCCTTTCCATGGTGATGCGTTCATGCGCCAATGACTCCACAAAGGCTCTGCTCATGTTCGCTATGGACTCCTCCATTCGCTCCACACTCACATCGACCCTGGAGACAAAACCTGCCAGAGACTCCTGCATCTGTTCCTGGAGTTCCAGCCCCGCTGATCTTATGGATGGACCCAGAGGCAAAGGGTCGACATGCAGCTGAGCCGAGCTGGCAGAGTCCTGCACCCTCTGACTAGCGCACTCCACTGCTGTCCCTGTCTCCACAATCTGCTGATGCTCACTTGTGAGCTGTGATACACCAGGTGACAACTCTACTCTATGTCCCGAAGGTCCCACCGAGGTGTGAGTGTCTGCGCTGGTGCTGCGCCCTCAGAGGTTGCAGATTCCTCTGAGGAGTCTGGAAGCTCAGGCTCTTCCTCCTGGACAGTGGGGACAGGGGCTCTCGATGGTCCTATGGGGGAGTAAGGGAAAGAGTTAGATATGTGAGGTCAATGTTACATGCACATTGCATATTGCAGATGATCATAGGTCCATCTGTTATAGCTTCAGAATCATTATCAGCGACTTATGCAATGTCAATGAGAGAGATGGAAAACTATTCTGTCACCAGCTTGCTGTGATGCACCCGTCTGTCCGTCCCCCACTTGCGCCTCATCCTCCAGTCCTACGATCTCCAGGACCACCTCCTCCCAGGGGGTGAGGTGGGCTACTGATGGTAGCCCTCCTCCTGTCCTCGCTCGTTCTCTTTTATTGTGAGCTCTCTTTTCCTGCAATGAGGGAGACAAGTGGAGTTTGAGTGAGAATGAAGGAGTGTAGAGAATCCACAGCATAGATGCTTAGAAGGAGATAAAGATGGCATGAGGTGGCAAGACCAAGGGCCCTCCCTGTGTGTTGTCAGTTGTTTTCATAGCATCAGAGTGATAGGGAGGGTGAGGGCTGCATAGTTGAATAGTTGGGTGAATGTGAGCATAGAGAGAGAGGGAATGGGTAAGGGTGCATGGATGTCAGTGTCAAGTGGGATGTGGAGGAAGAGATTGCTAAAGCTGAGTGCTGGTGAGGAGAGGCAATGGAGATCAGATTGAGAGTGATGGGAACTTCATACTCACTCACTTTTCCAGTGCACTGAAGATCATGAAATCTCATCCTGCACTGTATCCAGGTTCTGCGGGTAGCCGATAAGGAGTTGACCTCCTCTGCCACTTGCAGCCATGCAGCCTTTGTCTGCTGGGGAGGCATCTTCCTCCCTGATGAAGGGAAGAGCACCTCCTTGTGAGCTCTTGCTCCCTCCACTAAAGCCTGCAGGGCAGCATCGTCAAAACGGGGTGCAGACCTCGGTCTTTCTCTTGCCATTCTGCTTCCAGCTCAGTGTATCAGCAAATGCCAAAAGGTTGGCAGTCTGCAGAAGAAGCAAGGCTTGTTGCAGACCCTAAATGCAGCAGCACTAATGACGTCATATTATGCGACTTTCTGACTGGAAATACTAATTTGCCAAGGGTTCCCACATGTTGGAAATCAATTGGCCAATTGAGTTAAAATTGCATCAATCTCACACACCCATTTAGATTCGTGTGGGAAACACCAAATTCGGGGTACCCGACGGTAGCCTGCAGCTGAGTTAAAATCGACCCCTTTGTGTCCGTCTTCACGGAAGAAGATGCAAAAAACTTCCCGGAAATAATGGAGAACCAAGGCTCTAGTGAGAATGAGGAACTGAAAGAAATTAGTATTAGTAAAAAAATAGTACTGGAGAAATTAATGGGACTGAAAGCCAATAAATCCCCTGGACCTGATGGCCTACATCCTAGGGTTTTGAAAGAGGTGGCTATAGAGATAGTGGATGCATTGGTTGTCATTTTCCAAAATTCCATAGATTCTAGAATGGTTCCCACAGATTGGAAGGTGGCAAATGTAACCCCACTATTTAAGAAAGGAGGGAGAGAGAAAATGGGGAACTACATACCAGTTAGCCTGACGACAGTAGTAGGGAAAATGCTAGAATCTATTATTAAGGACGTGGTAACAGGGCACTTAGAAAATAATAATAGGATTGGGCAGAGTCAGCACAGATTTATGAAAGGGAAATCGTGTTCGAGAAATCTGTTAAGAGTTTTTTGAGGTTGTAACTAGCAGAATAGATAAGGGGGAACCAGTGGATGTGGTGTGTTTGGATTTTCAGAAGTTATTCGATAAGGTGCCACACAAGAGGTAATTAAACAAAATTAGAGCTCATGGGATTGGGGGTAATATATTAGCATGGATTGAGGATTGGTTAACAGACAGAAAACAGTAGGAATAAACGGGTCGTTTTCGGGTTGGCAGGCTGCAACTAGAGGGGTACCGCAAGGATCAGTGCTTGGGCCTCAACTATTCACAATCTACATCAATGATTTGGATGAGGGGACCAAATGTAATATACCCAAGTTTGCTGATGATACAAAGCTGGGTGGGAATGTAAGTTGTGAGGAGGATGCAAGGAGGCTTCAAGGGGATATAGACAGGCTAAGTGAGTGGGCAAGAAAATGTCAAATGGAATATAATGTGGAGAAATGTGAAGTTATCCACTTTGGTACGAAAAATAGAAAAGCAGAGTATTTTTTAAATGGTGAGAGATTGGGAAATGTTGGTGTTCAGAGGGACCTGGATGTCCTTGTACACGAATCACTGAAAGGGAAGCAAATGGTATGTTGGCCTTTATTACAAGAGGATTTGAGTATAAGTGTAAAGACATCTTACTGCAATTATATAGGGCCCTGGTGAGACCACACCTGGAGTATTGTGTACAGCTTTGGTCTCCTTACCTAAGGAAGGGTATACTTGCCATAGAGGGAGTGCAACGAAGGTTCACCAGACTAGTTCCTGGGATGGGGGGATTGTCCGATGAGGAGAGATTGAGTAGACTGGGCCTATATTCTCTGGAGTTTAGAAGAATGAGAGGTGATCTAATTGAAACATACAAAATTCTTAAAGGACTTGACAGGGTAGATGCAGGGAGGATGTTTCCCCTGGCTGGGGAGTCTGGAGCCAGGGGGTCACAGTCTCAGAATAAGGGGGCAGCCATTTAGGACTGAGATGAGGAGCAATTTCTTCACTCAGAAGGTGGCGAATCTTTAGAATTCCCTACCCCAGAGGGCTGTGGAGGCTCAGTTGTTGTGTATATTCAAGACAGAGATTGATAGATTTTTGAATATTAAGGGAATCCAGGGATATGGGGATAGTGCAGGAAAGTGGCGATGAGGTAGAAGATGAACCATGATCTTATTGATTGGCGGAGCAGGCTCGAAGGGCCAAATGGCCTACTCCTGCTCCTATTTCTTATGTTCTTATGTCTGTTAAGTTTCCTTGATCTTCCCATGATGCCACACAGTATTGATTGCTCCCTTTGTTACAGATTGTGCTTCAAACATTAATATCTCCATTTTTGTATGAATGGTTGCACTGATATTTAAGAAATACTTTTGCTTTGTGTCATTGCATGTTGAAAATTAATAAAAATATATTTTTTGCTTTAAACTCCCTGATAGGTGAAAGTGACCCCATGACCTTCTTGGAGAATACCTCAACTAATTACAAAGGAGAGAAGGTATCAACAATATTTAAGGATTGAAACTGAAGTTAATTCTATTTTAGTTTTTTCTACATACTTTCTATCCTGAACCAATCCCAAGGACAAAAAGGATGATTTTCTGTGAGGAGACTCCCCCACCAGCCACATATACTGGAAGTCACAGGCACTCTGCCTGCTGTTTTCCGATAAAAGGCTTGGGTGGTGAGGTTTTCTGACAGCAGTGCATACTCGGAAAGTTGTCCCTGAAAACTGGAAAACTAGCCCCAGTGAAATGAAGATGTTGTAAGAACTGACTGAGTTTTCCCCTCTACAAAAGAAATTCAGTATAGCCACGTTTGGGGCGCTACAGCCGGGCGTTCGCTAAATTTTGCGCCCGGCGCAACTTAGCGCCACCTTCGCCGCTATTCAGTTGCATCGCCCCAAGAGGTTGCTGCTGCGCTAAAGCAGGCGATGCATGACTATAATTAGGCGCTAAGCCGGCGATCCGGGGCGCTAACACCGAGGGCGGGCGCAGCGAGTTTCTGAATGAAGGCAGACACGCTGGCGCCGGTCAGCTCTTAAAGGGGGAGGGTCGACTGGTTTGGCTGCTATGCCCTGCACACTGCAGCCCTGAAGCAAGGCCTGACCATTGCTGGTTCATCAGTTCTACGCCCTGGTCCATGGGGAAGCCCGCTATTCTTCCAAATCCCATTGCACGCTCTTGCTGCTTGTCCAGGGTCATGGTGAAGGAGATGTACGGACGTCTCCTTCTGAAAAGGGCATTGGTCACCTGGCGGATGCAGCAATGTACCGCGGACTGGGAGATGTTGGCAATGTCCCCAGTAGCGGATTGGAAGGAGCCGGTGGCATAGAAGTTGAGAGCCACCGTCACCTTCACTGCCACCGACAGAGACGTCCTGCTCCTCAGCTGTGGCTGCAGATCTCTGCGAAGCAGGTGGCAGATCTCAGTGACCACCTCCCTTCTGAATCGCAGCCTCCGAACACACTGCTCCTCAGACATGTTCAGATATGAGAACTGCTGGCGGTATACCCTGGGTGGGTAAGGCCTCCTGTTGGCCCTTCTCCGTCTGGCCATGACTGGCACTCTCCCACGGCGTCCGAGCCCTTTGAACGCAATGCAGTAAGCCAACGTCTCCACCCATTGCAGCCCCCATTAGATGTATCGAATCAATGCTATGGCACTGAAAGTGAAATCCAAGTGCAAAGCTCTGGCCTGAAGCCACAAGTACCTGTGCGAGTGTTCAGCCAAACCAGAAAGCTCTCTACCTTTGTCTCTCTCCAAATATCCGTCTCTCACAAAGAAGGAGTGGAGCAAAATGGCTGCCATTTATACTGCAGGAGGAGTCCCCTTTAATTAGCGCCCCCCGCAGTGACTGGGAACCGTTCCCCTCTACCAGTCGCGGGGGGCGCCAGGCGCACAATAGGCCAGCGCCACTGAATTTCCGGTTCGGGGCGCACAAAGGGCGTTGCACCATGAAATGACGTCAGGATCTGCGCGCGCAGCTGAGCGCGCACTACGGATTTGCGCCGCCGCTAAATCTTAACTAAATTTCGCGAGAGGCGCAGATCGCGTTGCACCCGGGCGCCAGCCGCTTAGCACCCCACTTCTCCTCCTCCTCCTCCTCCCCCCCCCCCCCCCCAAGGCGCTAGCGGCTGGTGCAAACAACTGAATTTCTAGGCCAAGATGTTTTGAGATATACAGCTTCCTTTTCCAAAGTAGGACAGACACAAATTTAGTTTCTTGGAAGTCCTGGATGGGAATTAGAAAATAGTGAGCATGTGGATTTGGAAGTTAATTTGCACAAATCTGTGTATGTGCATGACTCCAGCCCATACAATTTCACAAGGTGAGTTGAGATAAAGAAGAATTTAGGCCTATTTGACCATATCCTTTCCCGATTACCAACCCTACCAGCTTCTAGCTGTTCCTTTAATAAATTCAATGTCCTTGGTCCAACCACCCTTCCTGGGAATCCATCCCAGCTATTGCACACCCCCAACTGTAGCAATACTTCTAGATTCAATTTAATCTCTTGTCCTGTTGTCCAGGTGCATCTGAAATTATTGTTCTGGGTTTACCTTCAGAATCCTTAAGTATATAAAATCCCTTGAGAGACATTCTTTTCAAGGTTAAAGAGCACTAGTTTATCAAGTTGTTCCTCATCATTCTTCCCCCTGATACTATCAGCCTTGTTGCTCTCTGCTGCACTGCCTCTAGGAGCTAACCCCTTATTTTGCAAGAACCAGAACTGTACAGAGTAGTCCAAATGCGACTGACCAAAGCACTCTTAAAGTATTATAAAAGTAATAAAGCACTTCTTCACACAAAGGGCAGTGGAAATCTGCACGGGAGGTCCGGAGAGTAGCGCGGCCATGCACCGTGCGGCCGCACAGCTTAAAGGGAACACCCAGGCATCACTTTCAATGGACTTCATCACCTCCCCATTTATCCATCCACCGTTGCCACTCACCCCAATCCTTATGCAATGTGATGCATCGGTCTCATGGTCATCCTCGCCAAATGCACTGAATCCATTGTGTGAATACCTGACCTGTCACTCACTGGTCTGTTTTTTCACCCCTTGTTGGAGCAGAGACCGCAAAATGCAAGGGAAAGGGAAAGGACTGGAGGTGGCCCACCACAAATAGCCCAGCTAACAGATGCAGAGGAGGAGGCCCTGGAGAGAAGTGACACATCTGCATGCCTCTCAATCGGAGATGGAGAGACAGGCAACTCGCAGATAGCTGGTGACAGAATTACAAATATCTCTGACACACCTATGCTGTCTTAATTTCATTAATGACTGAATAATGAGAAGACTAAGTATGGTGATTGTCAAGATTGTGACTTTGCCACGACTAAATCATATCCCTTTCTTCTGTATTCTAGGGCCTTCATGCATACAGCAAGTGTCGCAGGACATACTTGAGGATGATTCCTCAGAGGACCTCATTTCTGCTGAGGGTGCACCGTCACAGGACGTACAGCCATGCACCAGCGCAAATATTCACACATCGGTGGGTCCACTTAGACAGTTAGTTGGGTTTTCACCTTCTGATTCATAACTCACAAGTGAGCACGAACAGACACGGGTGGCAGGGACAGCTGTGGAGAGCCCACATCGGAAGGGCGCAATCCTCTCGAAGCTGGTGGTGGGAGCAGATCACAGTATTTCATTTCTAATGTTTTGCTGTGTGAATTAAAACATCATTTTCCTTCTCCTCCTCCTCGTGATGAGGCCCTTCGTCCTCCTCCACTTGTAATCTTCTCTGCTGTGCAATATTGTGCAGGATGCAAAACACCACTATTATTCTGGACACCCTTGCTGGCGATTACAGAAGAGTGCCTCCAGACCTATCTCAGCACCTAAAGCATATCTTCAACATTCCAATGGCTTACTCGGTGACACACCTGGTGATCATGTACACTCCGGGTACGGTAGCATAGTGGTTATGTTACTGGACTAGTAGTCTAGAGGCCTGGACTAATGATCCGGAGGCATGAGTTCACCATAGCAGCTGGGGAATTTAAATTCAGTTAATTAAATAAAAAGCTAGTACCATGAAACTATCGGATTGTTGTAAAAACCCATCTGGTTCACTAATGTCCTTTAGGGAAGGAAATCTGCCGTTCTTACCTGGTCTGGCCTGTATGTGACTCCAGACACACAGCAATGTGGTTGACTCTTAACTGCCCTCTGAAATGGCCTAGAAAGCCACTCAGTTGTATAAGGCGGCTCACCACCATCTTCTCAAGGGCAATCAGGGATGGGCAACAAATGCTGCCCTTGCCAGCGACACCCACATCTTTGTAGCCCTCCTACACCTCACAGGTGTCATGAGCCAAGTTTGAAGGGAGTATCACTTGTCTTCGAAGAGCCAGCCTTTAAGTCTGCTTCCTGGAATGAAAAGGTCTGGAATATTAGACTGCCGCAGTATGAATGCATCATGACAGCTCCCAGGGAATCTGGCGCAGACCTGCATGAACCTCTTCTTGTGGTTGCACACCAGCTGTGCATTGATGGAAGAATATCCTGCTATTGTCATCACAGGAGAAATTTACATAACTCCCAGCCCTGGCAAACATTCCATCTGTCACCAGCAGGGAGCAGGGCTTCTTCGAGGAGGCTGCAGATCTCTGCCACCACCTGATGTGACAAACTCAGCCTGTGGAAGCACTTGAGAGGTCAAGGAAGCTAAGCCTCTGTCTGTAAACCCTGTGACGTGGGTAGTGCTTCCTACGACCTCGGCCCCTCTCCCGTGCACGTGCTGACCCCTCCGCAGCACTTTGTTGCTACTGTGCATTGTAATTGTCTTCTTCTTCTGATGTGCTGTCAAACACATCCAACACACCTCCCATTCTGATCTTGTCAGTTTGAAAGCCTCCAATGTTTAGAAAAAGCTGTGTCTACACAAGACCTCTCTGCCAAACATTTGCCAGAGGGAACTAAGACACCAGCTGTAATCAGTGAGCTTTTATTCAGACACCCACCTGAACAGCAACTCAATCTCGCCTCCGTTTCACTGGTCAGTTTCCCGAGTCCCATGAAACCCGTGCTGGAGACGTTAAATTTAAACCTAAGTAAAATTCACTTTAAAAACACCTCATTAACGGCTCCTAAGAATGTTAATTGCAGCAATAAGTAGCTGCCTGCCTGAACTAATTAAAGCCCCAACTTCGGCAAGTAGGTTACTTGCAGGTATCCAAACGCTGCTCTATTAAATTCGGAATTGGGTGCATTGGAGCCAGGTTGCGGTTTATTAACTACTTATCTACCTGTTCTTGGGGTTTAAAATTACCCTCAATATGATCTTGATCCAACAAGAGAACAGGCCATATTAGATTTAGTGATGAATAATGAGCCTGAATTAGTCAAAAATCTAATGGTAAGGGAACACCTAGTGACCATAGTATGATAGAATTCGATATTAGGTTTGAGAGGGAGAAGGGCGAGTCACGAACCAAGGTCTTAAGTTTAGGTAAGGCTGACTTTGGAGGCAGGAATTGACCATAATAGGCTGGGCAGAACTATTAATGGATAAAACTACGGATGAACAGTGGGAGGTGTTCAAAAAACTATTTGGTAGAGTACAAGACCTGTACATGCCCCTAAAGGGCAGGAGCTCTACTTGTGTAATTAAACAACCTTGGTCAACAAGAGAAGTGAGAGACAATATAAAACTAAAAGAAAGGGCTTATAAAAAGGCAAAGAACAGTAGAGATCCTGTGAACTGAGAGAGATAAAAAGAACAGCAAAGGGATACAATGGAAGTAGTTAGAACTGCAAAGAGTGAATATGAGAAAAAACTTGGGAGGGATATCAAGGACAACACTAAAGGTTTTTACAAAAATATTGAAGAATGAGGGTGGCTAAGAGTGATGTGGGCCCCTTAATGACAGACACAGGAAATGACAGACTTACTAAATAGCTACTTTGTATCGGTCTTCACAGTAGAGGATGAGGTTAAAGGAAAACTAAAACTAAATCAAGAGATGAACTAACTAGATTCAGTATAAGTTTAAAAAAATGGTGATGGACAACTAATGAGATTAAAGATAGACAGGTTTCCACCCCAGGGTATTAAAAGAGGTAGGTGAGAAATTGTTGATGTATTAGTCATGGTCATCCAACACTCTCTCTTGATTCAGGAATTGTCCCTTTTGGATTGAAAAACTGTCAATGCCACTCCATTGTTTAAGAAGGGTAGGAGAGATAAACTATGAAATTATAGGCCTATTAGCCTAACGTCTGTTGTGGGGAAGTTACTAGAATCTGTTATTAGGGACAGAGTGACTGAGTATGTGGACAGAAATGAGCAGATCAGAGAGCCAGCATGGATTTATAAAGGGTAAGCCATGTCTAATGAACCTAGTTGAATTTAATGGGGAGGTAACAAACATGGTAGATAAGAGAGTGTCTATAGATGTTGTTTATATGGACAGAAGAGACTTTTAACAAAAATTAGAGTGTTTGGAATTGGAGGCAACCTATTCACATGGATAGGGAATTGGCTAGAGGTAGTAGACAGAGAGCGGGGATAATGGGTATATACTCAAACTGGCAGGATGTGACTAGTGCTGTTCCCCAGAGATCTGTACTGGGGCCTCAGCTTTTTACTATATTTATATACACCTTAGGTGAAGGAATAGAGTGTCGTATAGCTAAGTTTGCTGATGACACTAAGTTAAGTTGCACAGTAAATAATGTAGCCAGGGGAGCAAAAAGTTGCAAAGGGGCATTGATAGATTAAGTGAGTGGGGAAAAACTGTGGCGGACTTCAACGTGAGGTCATCCACTTTGGACCTAAGAAAGATAGATCAGAGTATTTTCTAAATGGCGAGATGCTGAGAACTGGTTGTGGTAGTTGAAGGTCAATCATCACAGCCCCAGGACATCGCTGCAGGAGTTCCTCAGGGCAGTGTCCTAGGCCCAACCATCTTCAGCTGCTTCATCAATGACATTCCCTCCAATAATGGTCAGAAATGCTGATAACTGCACAGTGTTCAGCGCCATTCACAACTCCTCAGATATGGAAGCAATCCATGCCCGCATGCAACAAGACCTGGACGACGTTCAGGCTTGGGCTGATAAGTGGCAGGTTACACAAATGCCAGGCAATGACTATATCCATCAAGTGAGAGTCTAACCACTGCCCCTTGACATTCAATGGCATTACCATCACCAAATCTCCCACCATCATCCTGAGGGTCACCATTGACCAGAAACTTAACTGGACCAACCACATAAATACTGTGGCAACAAGAGCAGGTCAGAGGCTGGGTATTCTGTGGCGAGTGTCTCACCTCCTGACTCCCCAAAGCCTTTCCACCATCAACAAGGCATAAGTCAGGAGTGTGATGGAATATTCTCCACTTGCCTGGATGAGTGCAGCTCCAACAACACTCAAGAAGCTCGACACCATCCAGGACAAAGCAGCCCGCTTGATTGGCACCCTATCCACCACCTTAACCATTCACTCCCTCCACCACCGGCGCACTGTGGCTGCAGTATGTACCATCTACAAGGTGCACTGCAGCAACTCGCCAAGGCTTCTTCGGCAGCACCTCCCAAACCCGTGACCTCTTCCACCTAGAAGGACAAGGGCAGCAGGCGCCTGGGAACACCACAACCCCCAAGTTCCTCTCCAAGTCACACCATCCTGACTTAGAAGTATATCGCCAATTCATCATCGTCGCTGGGTCAAAATCCTGGAACTCCCTCCCTAACAGTACTGTGGGAGTACCTTCACCACACAGACTGCAGTGGTTCAAGAAGGCAGCTCACCACCACCTTCTCAAGGGCAATTAGGGATGGGCAATAAATGCTGGCCTTGCCAGCGATGCCCACATCCTATAAAACAAATTAAAATAAAGAACTGTGGATGAGCAGAAAAATCTAGGGGTCAAAGTACAGAAATCACTAATAGCTAATGGCAAGTACAAAAAATAATTAAAAATGCCAATGAAATGTTGGCCATTATGTCAACAGGGCTGGAATACAAAGGGGTGGAAGTTATGTTACAGCTGTACAAGACTGCATCTGAAGTATTACATTCAGTTCTGGGCACCACACCACAGGAAGGATATATTGGGTTTGGAGGGGCTGCAGCACAGATTCACCAGAATGATACCAGGGCTAAAATGGTTAAATTATGAGGACAGATTGCATAGACTATGCTTGTTTTCCCTTGAGTATAGAACATTAAAGGGTGAAGTAACTGAGGTGTTTAAGATGATTAAAGGAATTGATAGGGTAGATAGAAAGAAACTATTTCCTCTGGTGGGGGAGTCCAGAACAAAGGGGCATAACCTTAAAATTAGAGCTAGGTCATTTAGGGGTGATGTCAGAAAGCACTTCTTTTCACAAAGGGTCGTGGAAATTTGGAACACTCTCTCCCCCCAAAAAGCTGTTGAATCTAGGTCAAATTGATAATTTCAAAACTGATACTGATGGATTTTGTTCGGCAAGGCTATTAAGTGTTATGGAACTAAGGTGGGTAGATGGTGTTAAGATACAGATCAGCCATAATCTAATTGAAAGGTAGAACAGGCTCGAGGGGCTAAATGGCCTACTCCTATTCCTAAGTACCTACTGACAATCGTTAACAATTAGCATGTCATTAAAAGGATACTTACACTATTAATTACTAGACATAACTTTCTGTGGTGAGTTTAATGAGCAATTAATGTGCAAATGCAGCAACTTCATGAAAATCATGGGGAGGTTAAGGGCGAGCGACGCAAATCAGCCAGTAACTTGTGGCAATTTGCATTTCAAGGGGTATTTCTTCCTTGCCACAAGTTGCTGACATGTGTGCACATTAATAACAGCATGTGTCGTTCAGACACCATTATTTTCTCATCAAATTCTGGGTCATTGTACTGGACTTGTAGGCCTGGATTTTATGTTGGGCAATGGAGGTTGTAGCTTTTTTAACCTGGTGCTGGGAGAGTTTACAAATTGGAATGAATTCCACACAACTTGATCATTTTTATGCCCGCTCTCCTTTTGGACACATGTAAAGTAGAGTCCTAAGCAGGGCGGGATTAAGCCCAAGTATTGCAAAAAATGAGACAGAAGCACAATTAATACGTTTGTAGCCTTGCAAACTGGATGTCATTTTCTCCTTGGGCTGACCTTTCACCGTCAGAGTCACTGCATTGGTCGATACCAGTTTAATAAAGATTTAAGTATTCCTAAGTGCATAGTTTGGCAAATAATCAGAAAATGATATTAAAATCAGTGATAGCCCACGGCCCGTGCCCAGAGCAAAGAGCAGGCAATGACTGAGAATCCAATCTATCAATGGAAAATACAAAATTATTTGAAAAATCTTAATGGCCCGGATTTTGTGGTCAGCGGTGAAGAAATGGCGTATGCCGTTCACCACACTGAAAGCTGCCCACGAGTTTTTGCGGGCTTTTGAGTGGAGACTTGCTGTCATCAGGCATTTGACCCAGTGTGGCGCCATCTACAGGGGATCTATGGCACGTGTGAGCAGGTCAAGCAACAGCGTGGTACTTCAACCAATCAGATTGAAGAATCCTCACAGAGACACACACGGCTAGAAATTTGTCCCTGAAAATGGGCACGGTTATCGCAATGTGGGATCAACCTGTTCAAAGTAATTAACATGATTGTGGCGTTGAGCCCAACATCGATCACGCTGCAGGGTGGCTGAACACTCAGCAGGGGCCCCAAGTTCGTGCGAGGCTAGCACCAATTAAAGCCAGCCTGCACTACTTAAAGCCAGCCTGCAACTCTTAAAGGGGAGGAGCATTCTACCTGCAGCAGGTGATTCAGCTGGCTGGGGAATAGAGTCACAGCAGCAAAAAGTATTGGTGATGTCACAACGGGGAGAGAGTTTGCTCCAAGGTACTCCAATGCAGCACTGGAGGCCTTAGTGCAGGAAGTGAACACAAGGAGAGAGGTCCTATTTTCACAGGGGGCCAGGAGGCCCTCCAGGCAAATGTGGAAAAGGCAATGGAAGCAGATAGCCATTGTGGTCAATGCCAGCAGTGTAGCCCGGAGGACCTGTACCCAGTGCAGGAAGAAGTTTAATGACCTCACACGGGTGGTCAACATCAGCGAATTCATCTTCAAATGCCATCTCCCACCATCTGCACCAAAAGCCTCACACACTGCTCAATGCACCACACCCCCATCACTCACCTACCAACAATCTCTACCAAACAGATCTCATACCTCACATTCATAGCTTCACCTTACCCTCACACACTTACCACTGCTGCAAGCCTCACACCCACAGCTCACAGCTTGAACACACTGTCAGCTATTAAACCATGACAGACATATCAGCCAAACACATTGCACCACATTCACTGACACACTTCCCTCTATCTTGCAGGACAAGATAGCTCACAACTGGACATAGCAGGACTTAACCGGCGGGGGACAGGCGCGCCTGCATAACCTGACCCCGTTGGAGGAGACGGTGTTGGCCATTATTGGGAGGGGCATCGCTGAGCCCATGGCCAGTGGCGGGGCTGAAACAATACAAGATGACGGTATCCTCATACGTAATCCTTCTTCTCACATCCCACTTGCTCCCCATCCCACAATCTCTTCTGATTTACAAGCTGAACATGGTGTAAGCAGCACTTCTTACTTTCCCCCCTTCCCTCACCACAACCTTACCCTTGTGCCTTTCTCCTTTCAGATAGCTGAGAACTGCCACTTGGCCAGGCACTGGTGGAGGAGCAGGAAATTTCAGAGCACCAAGATACTGATGATGAAGAATTTCACACTTGCAGCCACCAGCTCAGATGCTGACACTCCGCATACTTTAGAGGATAAGTTAGATGTGGGATCTACATATGATGAGACACCGATCATGAGTGGCCTGCAGCCAGGGCAGTGGGAAAGGGTAGCGCAGGTCTCAGCTCCCTGGAGGGCAAGGTCACACACAAGTTCTGCTGCAGAAGACTCAGATGAGGACTTTGATGGGGCTGCCTCCAGTAGAACGCTGATGGGTATGCGCAATGAAATGCTTGATGCATTGGCAGGCCTGCCAGAAAGCCTGAGTGCAATGTCAGGGAGCATGGAGGAGTCCGGCACCATCCTTGCACAGGGCTTTGCGCAGAGCTTGGAGCCAATGATTTCCAACATGGAAGTTGTGGACTCAAACATGATGCAGCATCTGATGGCCGATGTCTCATCCATTGCAGCACAAGCAGAAGCTACCCAATGTCTAAGTGCTGCAATGGAAGCTCAGACCTCTGTCATGCAAGCTCAGACTGCTCTCATGCAGGCTCAGCTTGCTGCCACCAAACTCAGACTGCGGCCATTGTGGCTGTGTTTATCAATGTGGAAAGGTGCTTGCAGGGTGTCACAGCAGTTCAGCAATCTGTCCTCCAACAAATTACTAGGATTACTGAGGGGCCATCCTGGGGGAGTGACAGTGGCTCCGAGGAGCAAGAACCTGCTGTCCTCTCTCAGGATGATAGAATTCATCCTCCCACCAATGCCACTCTGCCAGTGCCCTTGCTTTTGCCAGTCAGCCAGCCAGCCCAGTCCGCTGCCACCCATGCCGAGGTTGTGCAGTCTGCAGCCGGGCCTTCTAGGCCTAGAGCTGCTTGAGGTTGTCCTGCAAGGCCATCTGCAGTCTCCCCCACTGAAAGTCAGCAGCCTTCCTTCCACTAGCTATGCTGCAGCCACTGGGGTAGCACTTCATAGGAGCACTAGGACAGGCAAAGGCACACAGAAGACAGGCACTAAGGGAATGCACAAGGGTGATTAGATGACTTTATTATGTAATATTGGATTGATTAATGTATAAAGTTGGTTTGGAATTTTTTTTTGTGGTGGCTTCAGCATTTTGGCCAAGAGGATGCTGCGATTGCCCGGGACAGAGGGATGGTAAGGTGTGTGACTTGTACAATGGGGATTTGGGGTTGTGTTCAGTGGAACCGTAGTCGAATGAGGCGATCATGAACAGCCCAGCCAGAGACGGGATGTGCTAGTTGCCTCCTCCCTTCCTCCTGCTCCTTCTGTTCCTCCTCCCCCTTCTCCTCCTCCCTCTGTGAGCAGCTTGACCTCTTCTTTGCTGCCTCTGCTCCATCTCCCTCTCATGCTGCAGGCCAAGGGGGATGACAACTACAGAACCCATGACTGGGAGCAAGTGGTCTGACCAGAACCCTTGAAGTCAGAACCAAGGCCTTTCTCCATTTGCAGCACCACTCCCTGTCACCGCACCAACTTTAAACAACCCCAGAAAGAACCAAACACTACTACAAACTTACACAGAGCCAGTAGAAATTAATCAGCAACTAACCTGAGAGTGGTTGCTGACCCCTTTAAATGTCGCTGGTAGGGGGTCCTTGTTGCTGAATGCATGCTCAGCTGTGCGAGGTTAACACAGGGCACTACTTCCAGCATTGAGGACGAAAATGACAGCGCTGGCATCAAATCAGCGTTGCATGCTGATCGACGTCACGATCTGCCCACTCTACATATTTCCGGCGCAACGCAAAATCCAGGCCATTATAAATTTTTAACTTAGAAACAGCAACTTTTAAAATACAATTTTTACTTTTGGTAACTTTCTCTTTATTTTGTTTCAAACTAGCATCCCATCCCTATCCACATGAGCATGCTTCAGTGGAGACAACCCAGACAAATGAGCAATTTTATATGACCCTCAACCAATGCAGCCTACTCCTGAGGTCCCCACCATCACAGAAGCCAGTCTTCAGCCAATTTGATTCACTCCATGTGATATCAAGAAACGGCTGAGCGCACTGGATACAGCAAAGGCTATGGGCCTCGACAACATCCCGGCTATTGCGCTGAAGCCTTGTGCTCCAGAATGAGCCGTGCCTCTAGTACAGCTGTTCCAGTACAGCTACAACACTGGCATCTATCCGACAATGTGAAAAACTGCCCAGGTATGTCCTGTCCACAAAAAACAAGACAAATCCAACCCAGCCAATTACCGCCCCATCAGTCTACTCTCAATCATCAGCAAAGTGATGGAAGGTATCATCAACAGTGCTATCAAGCGGCACTTACTCACCAATAACCTGCTCACTGATGCCAGTTTGGGTTCTGCCAAGACCACTCAGCTCCTGACCTCAATAGCCTTGGTCCAAACATGGACAAAGGAGCTGAATTCCAGAGATGAGGTGAGGTTGACTGCCCTTGACATCAAGGCAGCATTTGACCGAGTGTGGCATCAAGGAGCCCTAGTAAAACTGAAGTCAATGGGAATTGGGGGGGAAAACGCTCCACTGGCTGGAGTCATACCTAGCACAAAGGATGATGGTTGTGGTGGTTGAAGGTCAATCATCACAGCCCCAGGACATCGCTGCAGGAGTTCCTCAGGGCAGTGTCCTAGGCCCAACCATCTTCAACTGCTTCACCAATGACCTTCCCTCCAACATAAGGTCAGAAATGGGGATGTTCGCTGACGACTGCACAGTGTTCAGTGCCATTCACAACTCCTCAGATAATGAAGCAGTCCATGCCTGCATGCAACAAGACCTGGACGACATTTAGGCTTGGGCTGATAAGTGGCAGGTAACATTCGCACCACAGAAGTGCCAGGCAATGACTATCTCCAACAAGCGATAGTCTAACCACCTCTCCTTGACATTCAACAGTATTACCATCATCGAATCCCCCACCATCAACATCCTGAGGGTCACCGTTGACCAGAAACTTAACTGGACCAGCCGCATAAATACTGTGGCAACAAGAGCAGGTTAGAGGCTAGGTATTCTGCGGCGAGTGTCTCACATCCTGACTCCCCAAAGCCTTTCCACCATCTACAAGGCACAAGTAAGGAGTGTAATGGAATACTCTCTACTTGCCTGGATGAGTGCAGCTCCAACATCACTCAAGAAGCTCGACACCATCCAAGACAAAGCAGCCCGCTTGATTGGCACTCCGTCCACCACCTTAACCATTCACTCCCTCCACCACCGGCGTACCATGGCTGCAGTGTGTACCATCTACAAGATGCACTGCAGCAACTTGGCAAGGCTTCTTCAGCAGCACCTTCCAAACCCACGACCTCTTCCACTTAGAAGGACAAGGGCAGCAGGCGCATGGGAACACCACCACCTACAAGTTCCCCTCCAAGTCACACCCCATCCTGACTTAGAAGTATATCGCCGATCCTTCATCGTCGCTGGGTCAAAATCCTGGAACTCCCTACCTAATAGAACTGTGGAAGTACCATCACCACACGGACTGCAGCGGTTCAAGAAGGCGGCTCAACACCACCTTCTCAAGGGCAATTAGGGATGGGCAATAAATGCTGGCCTTGCCAGCGATGCCCACTTCCCATAAACGAATTTTAAAAAGTCCCATTTCCTCATCGCTCCTGTGTTTGCTGACCTACAATGGCTCCCAGTTACCCAACACTTCTCATTTATAATTTTCATTCTTGTTTTTAAATCCCTTCATTGCCTTCCCCCTCCCTATCTCTGTAACCTCCTCCAACCTTGCAATCCCCACCCAAACTCTCCATTCCTCTGACTCTGGCCTCTCATGCACTTCCCCTTCCCTTTGCTCCTCCATTGGCAGCCGTGCCTTCAGCTGTCTGGGTCCCACACTCTGGAATTCCCTCCCTAAACTCCTCTGCCTTTCCATATCCCTCTCTTTAAGAACCTTCTTGAAACCTCTTTGACCAAGCATTCACCTCTTTCACCTCTCCAAATATCTCCTTCTTTGGCCCAGGAGAATTCTTACATCCTCCCCCAGCTGGACCACCTCTACAAGACTTTCCTGCATCTTTTAATGGTGGGCCTGTGGTAAACCACTGTTATTGTTGTTCACCGTTGTTGTTGTTGTTGCACACTGTTGTATCTATGCATGCCTCAGCTGGCTCCGCCCCTGGCTCCACCCACATGCCCAGGTATAAAGGTGACTACTCTGCAGCCCCCTGCCTTCTTGGAAACCAGTCAACCACGAGAGGCATGCTCTGTTCTTTGCTAATAAAAGCCTTTTAGTTACTCTCCTGACTCTCCGTCTTTTATGAGTAATTGATAGCGCATCAATTTTATTAGCAAAGACTAAATGTCAGCACCAAACGCTGAGCAGCAGGCGCTGCAGCAAAGGACAGCACCAAACGCTGAGCAGCAGGCGCTGCTGCATGCCCTCAGACCAACATGCCTGGACCTAGACCCTCAAGAGGCGGGTTCGTCTACCAAGTTCGCACAATGGCTGCGTTGCTTCGAAGCTTACCTGGAAGCCTCAGCCGTGACACTAGATGGAAACAAACTAAAAATCCTGGCCTCCAAGGTGGGCCACCAAGTCTACACGCTCATCCAGGACGCAACTACCTACACGGCGGCTATCGATCTGCTAAAAGGACAATACACACGCCCGGTAAATACGGTTTATGCCAGACACCTCCTGAGATCCCGCAAACAGCAGTCCGGGGAATCGGTGGAGGCATTCCTATGGGCACTACAGACACTCGGCCGAGCCTGCGATTGTAAAGAGGTATCGGCCGCGACACACACGGAGGGACTTATCCGAGATGCTTTCGTTGCGGGCCTCAAGTCCGACTACTCCCGGCAGAGACTGCTGGAGAAGGGCGAAATCGACCTGAAGAAGGCAGTGTCCCTCGCGCTCTCGCTAGACGCGGCCCACCGGAATATGGACGCATTCTCCCCTAACCGCTCCGCACCGTGGACGCCGCAACCTTGGGTCATGGGACCGCCACCCCAGCACCAACTGCTGCAGCGATGTCCAAGGGCCCGAAATGTTACTTTTGTGGCCAGGCAAAACACCCCAGAGCACGCTGCCCGGCGAAAAACTTTACCTGCTCTGGCTGCGGGAAGAAAGGACACTACATCAGCGCCTGCAAAGGTAAAACCGCTAACGCCAGCAGCGCCGCGTGTGAACCGTGGGGGCAGCCATCTTGTCCGCCATCTTGGACACCTCCAGCCGCGTGGGGATCGGGATCATGGGCGCAGCCATTTTGTCCGCCATCTTGGACACCTCCAACTCCAATCGCGGGTGACCTGGACTCAACTACCGCCTCGTCTGACGACCACAGCGACTCGCTCGACCATACGCTGGCCTCCGTGACGCTGGACCAATCTCTCCCTCACCAACTGTCCAGGTCCATGATGGACATTACGGTAAACGGCCGCGCCACTACCTGCCTTTTCGACAGCGGGAGCACGGAGAGCTTTATCCACCCCGACACGGTGCGCAGTTACTCTCTCCCGGTCCTGCCAACGCGCCATCGGATCTCTATGGCTTCCAAATCCCATTCAGCAGACGTCGGTGGCTACTGTGTAGTGACCCTTTCAGTAAGGGGCACAGAATAGAAAAATTTTAAACATCTTGTCCTGCCCCATCTCTGCGCTGCCGTTCTACTGGGGTTGGATTTTCAGTGCCACCTTAAAAGTGTCACATTAGCGTACGGCGGACCCCTCCCCCCACTCAGCAGCTTTTAAATCGCCCGCCGCGCACCATTTGCAGCCTCTCCACGCTTAAAGTCTCCCCCTCCCCCCCTTGTTCGCTAACCTCACCCGCGACTGTAAGCCCATCGCTACCAAAAGCAGGCGGTACAGTGCCGGGGATAGGAGCTTCATTAAATCCGAAGTAGCAAGACTCCTGAAGGAAGGGATTATTGAGGGTAGCACTAGCCCATGGCGAGCACAAGTGGTGGTAGTGAAGACTGGCGAAAAACAGCGCCTATTTATTGACTACAGCCAGACGATCAATCGCTACACCCAGTTAGATGCATACCCACTCCCCCGCATATCTGACATGGTCAATCAGATAGCACAATACTGGGTGTTCTCGACGATTGATCTGAAGTCGGCATACCACCAGCTCCCCATCAGGGCTGAGGACCGCCAGTACACAGCTTTTGAAGCTGACGGTCGTCTCTACCACTTCCTCCGAGTCCCTTTCGGCGTCACCAACGGGGTTTCGGTCTTCCAAAGGGAGATGGACCGAATGGTTGACCAGAACGCGCTGCAGGCCACCTTCCCCTATCTAGACAACGTCACCATCTGCGGCCACGACCAGCAGGACCATGACGTTAACCTAGAGAAATTCCTCCGTACGGCCCAGCGGCTGAATCTAACATACAACAAGGACAAATGTATGTTTCGCACCACGCGCCTCGCCATTCTTGGCTGCGTAGTGGAGAACGGAGTCATCGGCCCCGACCCCGACAGAATGCGCCCCCTTATGGAGCTCCCCCTCCCCCACTGCCAAAAAGCACTGAAGAGATGCCTAGGGCTTTTCTCTTACTATGCTCAGTGGGTGCCCAACTATGCGGACAAAGCCAGACCCCTCATCAAGTCCACCTCCTTCCCCCTGACAGCAGAGGCATGTGCAGCCTTCACTCTCATAAAAAGAGATATTGCGAAGGCCACAATGCACGCAGTGGATGAGTCCATCCCTTTCCAAGTGGAGAGCGATGCATCCGACTTTGCCCTAGCTGCAACCCTTAACCAGGCGGGGAGACCCGTGGCCTTTTTCTCAAGGACCCTCCAGGGCCCCGAGATTCGACACTCCTCTGTCGAAAAGGAGGCCCAGGCCATTGTGGAAGCGGTGCGACATTGGAGGCATTACCTGGCCGGAAAACGATTTACCCTGCTCACTGACCAGCGTTCAGTAGCTTTTATGTTTAATAATAAGCAGAGGGGCAAAATCAAGAACGACAAGATCTTGAGGTGGAGAATTGAACTCTCCACCTACAATTACGATATCTTGTACCGGCCCGGGAAACTCAATGAGCCCCCAGATGCCCTATCACGTGGTACATGCGCCAACGCGCAGATTGACAGACTGCAGACCCTCCACAATGACCTCTGCCACCCGGGGGTCACCAGGTTCTTCCATTTCATCAAATCCCGTAACCTGCCCTACTCTATCGAGGAGGTCAGGACCATGACCAGGAACTGCCAAATCTGTGCCGAGTGCAAACCGCATTTTTATAGGCCAGACAGAGCAAGCCTGATCAAGGCCACTCGCCCCTTCGAGCGCCTGAGTGTCGATTTTAAAGGGCCCCTCCCCTCCTCTGACCGCAACATGTACTTCCTCAACATAATTGATGAGTACTCCCGTTTCCCGTTTGCCATCCCTTGCCCAGACATAACTAGTACCACGGTCATTAAATGTCGGAATGACCTTTTCGCCTTGCTCGGCTTCCCTAGCTATATCCATAGCGACCGGGGCTCATCCTTTATGAGCGACGAACTCCGTCAGTACCTGCTCACGAGAGGTATTGCTACAAGCAGAACCACCAGCTACAACCCCCGGGGGAACGGCCAGGTGGAAAGAGAGAACACGACGGTTTGGAAGGCCGTCCTCTTAAACTTAAAATCTAAGGGCCTTCCGACCTCTCGCTGGCAGGAGGTCCTCCCTGCGGCGCTCCACTCCAATCGGTCACTGCTTTGTACGGCCACCAATGCCACCCCCCATGAAAAAATGTTCACTTTCCCCAGGAAGTCCACATCGGGGACCTCGCTACCGACATCGCTGACGTCTCCAGGACCCGTCCTACTGCGGAAGCACGTGAGGTCCCATAAAACGGACCCCCTGGTCGAGAGGGTGAGCCTCCTCCACGCCAACCCCCAGTATGCTTACGTGGCGTACCCGGACGGGCGGGAGGACACAGTCTCCATACGAGACCTCGCACCTTCGGGTGCCCCGGAAACACTACCATTGCCATCCACCACTACCCACAACCCAACCCCTGTAGACGGCATGCCGCAGCCCCAGGACCCGTCATTGACCACCCAACCACTCAATGAGACGCCAGATTCAACGTTGGATGCTGCACCATCACCGCCGCCACCACGACGATCAGGACGGCATACAAGGCCACCTGATAGACTTACTTACACGAACCTTTAGTACACTTCACCCCGCCGGACTCAATTTTAAACAAGGGGTGAATGTGGTAAACCACTGTTATTGTTGTTCACCGTTGTTGTTGCACACTGTTGTATCTATGCATGCCTCAGCTGGCTCCGCCCCTGGCTCCACCCACATGCCCAGGTATAAAGGTGACTGCTCTGCAGCCCCCTGCCTTCTTGGAAACCAGTCAACCACGAGAGGCATGCTCTGTTCTTTGCTAATAAAAGCCTTTTAGTTACTCTCCTGACTCTCCGTCTTTTATGAGTAATTGATAGCGCATCAGGGCCCCCTAGTGGAACAGGTGCAAGCTATTGCCAGTCAAAGCAACGTAACTCGCCCTGACCCTGCACCCTTTTGTAGGATCAGCTGTGGTTGTCCCAGATGGTTGCACCCTGGCACTTATGTTGAGATGTGGCTCCCTACCCCACCCGCACCCAGTAGATTTTTGCGGCTACCAAGATCTATTGGTATCAGCAACTTTAGATATGTGCAAATTAATGAGAACATAGAAACATAGAAACATAGAAGATAGGAGCAGGAGTAGGCCATTCGGCCCCTCGAGCCTGCTCCGCCATTCAATGAGATCATGGCTGATCATCCAAATTCAGTACCCTGTCCCTGCCTTCTCCCCATATCCCTTGATCCCTTTAGCCTTAAGAAATATATCCAACTCTTTTTTGAATATATTTAATGAAGTGGCCTCCACCGCCCTCTGTGGCAGAGAATTCCACAGGTTCACCACTCTCTGGGTGAAGAAATTCCTCCTCATTTCAGTCCTAAATGGCTTACCCCTTATCCTTAGACTATGACCCCTGGTTCTGGACTCCCCAGCCATCATAAACACCCTTCCTGCATCTAGTCTGTCCAGGCCTGACAGAATTTTATAGGTTTCGATGAGATCCCCTCTCAATCTTCTAAACTCCTGTGAGTATAAGCCCAATCGACACAATCTCTCCTCATACGTTATTCCTGCCATCCCAGGTATCAGCCTGGTGAATCTTCGCTGCACTCCTTCCATGGCAAGAACGTCCTTCCTCAGGTAAGGCAACCAAAACTGCACACAATACTTAAGGTGCGGTCTCACCAAGGCCCTGTACAACTGCAGCAAGACATCCTTGTTCCTGTACTCGAACCCTCTTGCTACGAAGGCCAACATACCATTTGCCTTCTTAACCGCCTGCTGCACCTGCATGCTTACCTTCAGCGACTGGTGCACAAGAACACCCAGGTCTCTTTGCACTTCCCCTTCTCCCAATCTATTGCCATTCAAATAATAGACTTAAACTTTAGATGTGGCTCCCACATCTCCATGGTATGCACCTGTGGTGTTCACAAAGTGAAAACCCTTACATTGTAGTATCCACCTGCATTCTAAATGTCTCAAATATTTCCGCCTCTACCAGTTTGCAGATTGTTTCAAACGTTTATCATTATTTGAGTAAGGAAGCACTTGCTGATAAATTCATTATTCACTTGTTTTTATTTCTGTTCTATTTTTCTGACTTAATTATTGTAAGTTACCTTAACTAAACCATTTAATATGCTAGGTATCTAGATGAAGTCCTACCTTAATTGTCTTCTTCATGTATCAAACAGTGAATACGTCAACAAGTACCAGTGAAACTAGTCAGTTTTGAGCAGCATTGCCATAGCTTCAAATACAAGAGTAAAGCCAACAATCTTGCACTCCTGGTGCAGAGCCTCACCAGCAGGTCAGAGATGGGCTAAAACACTATAGTGCTGATTCTCTAACCTGTGTTCGCATCGAGGCTCTACGCTGGCAGTGCAAGTTTGCTGAATATACCCTGTAGAGCATATAAACAGCCAGCTACTCATTGGATAGAATTACACAGAGTCCAAACATCCGGTCGAGAAGCAGCGACTTGCTGAATAGTAACTATTAAAACCTTTGTTCTTCTGGGCAGGGTTTAAAGCTTCACTACAATGAACAATGTGTGACTTATTTCTCTCCCTACAGATAGCCTGACAGCTTACTCGCATCAGACTGCCATCGCCAAATGCAGTCTTCCGACTCTCTGGGACATAGTGGAGGCAGGTGAAGGATTGTCCATCTGCAGCACTGCCTCCTGGCTGGTTAAAACACTTTACATGACATTCAAATAGAAATCACAAACCACCTTCTGAAATAAACCATTGCCGCTGTGGTTGAACAGTCGCTATGAATTGCCAGACTACAGAGGATTCTACAGAAAAACAGCTGTTTTCTTCTGAGGAGCTGGAATGCAAAATCTGTTACAACCCTTACAATCTGAAGAACAGGAGACCCAAGTTGTTGGAATGCTTTCACAGGGTGTGCGCCAAATGCTTGTATAAGATTGCAGACCTTGGGGACCCCTCACAAGGTATCATTAGCTGTCCTTTCTGCAGGTATGAGACCAGTGTACCAGATGATGAAGTCGGTGGACTTCCGGATGACAGTAATGTCCTTGCTGCCCTTACATGCAAGGAGAAGAATAGAAGGTTCGCCTTGGACAACCCATCTGAGCTTCTGCTGACTCCAAAAAGGTTAGCCTCCTTTGCAAGCCCCTCCCATAGCTCCTCAAACTGTCTGGTTATCACCATCATGGAAGTTCAAAGGGATTCCCCACAATCCCCGAGCTCAGCGTCAGTCATGGAATTCTACAACTCCAATTTTGATTCAACGGCCTCACTGTCCCGGCAGTGGGCAGTTTGGAATTGCACTCCCCTACTCTGCCATACAATAGGCAGGATCCTAGTCTGGCTGCTGGGACTCCTGTACTTTAGCTCTTTGCCTCTTGGCGTTTACCTGCTAGTGATTCAGAAAGTCACACTGGGAATCATATTTGTCAGTCTGGTTCCCTCCAGTCTTGTTATACTTATGGTCTATGGTTTCTGTCAATGTTTATGTCATGAGATTTTGGATTGTATATCTTCATGAAAACAAAGTCTAAAAGTAAGTATGAAGTTACAGTAGCAGATCTTCTTGGTCTTAGGAATTCAGGTTTTGTGTCTTGTAGTAACTCTGGGTTGTGAACTATGTAATTTTGCCATTGTGCGTGTCTGGAGAGACTATTCTTCCAGTAGAAAATCATTTATATACAATGATAGTTGTGATCCCCAGTGTGCGATATATTCCTATTGCACATTATTTTTTTCAAAAGTGAATACAGTCACAATTTGAAAAGCACGGGGGAAAATAAATTGCACCAATTATCATGTCACTGTTTGAAAGGTGTGGAAGAAAAGAAAATATTGTCAAGATACTTAATAGACCTTTAAATCTAATCAGTTTATGGGGTCCTGATAAAGGTATGCCTAATCCATTGCTATATACTATGTGATAAAAATCCTGATCAAAAGATTAATGTATGATATAAAATGTTTTGACAAATGAGTTGTGCATTTTCCAGGACTCAGCTATATGGAGATTGACAAAGAATAAGTTGAACAAAGTTCTATGAAAGCACTAACCTGGCACCTTAATGGAAGCGGGAAATACTTTTATGCGATGGTAGTCACTAACAGTGTAACATATACATAGGGTGCAGAAGAGGATAGAGGAGGCAAAAATCTGAGCGTGGGGACTGCAGTAGAATTAAAAATGGATCCATACTTGTGATTGGTTGTTGTTACACAGGTACTGAGCAGGGTTTTATACCTGGAAAAGAATCAATGTTAAAAGTCATTTTTGAAATTAAGTATGGGCCTTCCAACACTGCTATCATAAAAGCTGACATCGAGCATTGAAAATAATGCTGCTAAGTAGGACTAACAGATACATGTCTGTGAGTATACCAGTTCAAATAAGCACAACAGTGATGAAAGAAATCTAAAAATGCAAAATACTGTGGAGCAGAAGCTATTAGGACACAAGGGAATTACTTAGAATTGATTCAATTCAGCTAATTATTTTTAAAGCAGAAGTGGTTCATCTTTTCACATATGGGCATTAACTTGCCAAAAAACCCACTGAAGTGAGATAGGCATTGCAGCTGCAGACGCTTTACAGCCGACCTGAATCTTATAGCTTAGTGAAGGAAATCAGGTGACTGTGTCTTAGCGAAATTCAAGGAATGCATTTTGGGATTAATTGGAGAGAAAGACATTGTGAAGATTGGAGAGATACACAGCGTGGGAGATTGGCAAGAGACAAATTGTGGAAGATTGGCGAGATACACATTATGGGAGATTGGAGAGATACATGTTGTGGGAGATTGGAGAGATACACGTTGTGGGAGATTGGAGAGATACACATTGTGGGAGATTGGAGAGATACACATTGTGGGAGATTGGAGAGATACACATTGTGGGAGATTGGAGAGATACACGTTGTGGGAGATTGGAGAGATACACATTGTGGGAGATTGGAGAGATACACATTGTGGGAGATTGGAGAGATACATGGTGTGGGAGATTGGAGAGATACACATTGTGAAGATTGGAGAGATACACATTGTGGGAGATTGGAGATACACGTTGTGGGAGATTGGAGAGATACACATTGTGGGAGATTGGAGAGATACACGTTGTGAAGATTGGAGAGATACATGCTGTGGGAGATTGGAGAGATACACAATGTAGGAGATTGGAGAGATACACATTGTGGGAGATTGGAGAGATACACATTGTGGGAGATTGGACATACACATTGTGGGAGATTGGAGAGATACACATTGTGGGAGATTGGAGATACACATTGTGGGAGATTGGAGAGATACACATTGTGGGAGATTGGAGAGATACACGTTGTGAAGATTGAAGAGATACATGTTGTGGGAGATTGGAGAGATACACATTGTGGGAAATTGGAGAGATACACATTGTGGGAGATTGGAGAGATAAACATTGTGGGAGATTGGAGAGATACACATTGTGGGAGATTGGAGAGATACACATTGTGGGGGATTGGAGAGATACACATTGTGAAGATTGGAGAGATACACATTGTGGGAGATTGGAGAGATACACATTGTGGGAGATTGGAGAGATACACATTGTGGGAGATTGGAGAGATACACATTGTGGGAGATTGGAGAGATACACATTGTGAAGATTGGAGAGATACACATTGTGGAAGATTGGAGAGATACACATTGTGGGAGATTGGAGAGATACACGTGGGAGATTGGAGAGATATACATTGTGGGAGATTGGAGAGATATACATTGTGGGAGATTGGAGAGATACACATTGAGGGAGATTGGAGAGATACACGTTGTGGGAGATTGGAGAGATACACTTTGTGGGAGATTGGAGAGACACACATTGTGGGAGATTGGAGAGATACACATTGTGGGAGATTGGAGAGATACACATTGTGGGAGATTGGAGAGATACACATTGTGGGAGATTGGAGAGATACACATTGTGGGAGATTGGAGAGATACACATTGTGAAGATTAGAGAGATACACGTTGTGAGAGATTGGAGAGTTATGTATGGTAGGAGATTGGAGAGATACACGTTGTGAGAGATTGGAGAGATACGTATGGTAGGAGATGGGAGAGATAAACATTGCAGGAGACTGGAGAGATGCACATTGTGGGAGGTTGGAGAGATATACATTGTGGGAGATTGGAGAGATACACGTTGTGGGAGATTAGAGAGGTACACATTGTGGGAGATTGGAGAGATACACGTTGTGGGAGATTGGAGAGATACACATTGTGGGAGATTGGAGAGATACACGTTATGGGAGATTGGAGAGATACACATTGTGGGAGATTGGAGAGATACACATTGTGGGAGATTGGAGAGATACACGTTGTGGGAGATTGGAGAGATACACATTGTGGGGGATTGGAGAGATACACATTGTGAAGATTGGAGAGATACACATTGTGGGTGATTGGAGAGATACACATTGTGGGAGATTGGAGAGATACACGTTATGGGAGATTGGAGAGATACACATTGTGGGAGATTGGAGAGATACACATTGTGGGAGATTAGAGAGATACACATTGTGAAGATTGGAGAGATACAAATTGTGGGAGATTGGAGAGATACACATTGTGGGAGACTGGAGAGATACACTTTGTGGGAGATTGGAGAGATACACTTTGTGGGAGATTGGAGAGATACACTTTGTGGGAGATTGGAGAGGTACACTTTGTGGGAGATTGGAGAGGTACACATTGTGGGAGATTGGAGAGATACACATTGTGGGAGATTGGAGAGATACACGTTGTGGGAGATTGGAGAGATAAACGTTGTGGGAGATTGGAGAGATACACATTGTGGGAGATTGGAGAGATCCACATTGTGGGAGATTGGAGAGATACACATTGTGGGAGATTGGAGAGATACATGGTGTGGGAGATTGGAGAGATACACATTGTGAAGATTGGAGAGATACACATTGTGGGAGATTGGAGATACACGTTGTGGGAGATTGGAGAGTTACACATTGTGGGAGATTGGAGAGATACACGTTGTGAAGATTGGAGAGATACATGTTGTGGGAGATTGGAGAGATACACATTGTAGGAGATTGGAGAGATACACGTTGTGGGAGATTGGAGAGATACACATTGTGGGAGATTGGAGAGATACACATTGTGGGAGATTGGAGAGATACACATTGTGGGAGATTGGAGAGATACACGTTGTGAAGATTGAAGAGATACATGTGGGAGATTGGAGAGATACACATTGTGGGAAATTGGAGAGATACACGTTGTGGGAGATTGGAGAGATAAACATTGTGGGAGATTGGAGAGATACACATTGTGGGAGATTGGAGAGATACACATTGTGGGGGTTTGGAGAGATACACATTGTGAAGATTGGAGAGATACACATTGTGGGAGATTGGAGAGATACACATTGTGGGAGATTGGATAGATACACATTGTGGGAGATTGGAGAGATACACATTGTGGGAGATTGGAGAGATACACATTGTGGGAGATTGGAGAGATACACATTGTGGGAGATTGGAGAGATACACATTGTGGGAGATTGGAGAGATATACATTGTGGGAGATTGGAGAGATATACATTCTGTGAGATTGGAGAGATACACGTTCTGGGAGATTGGAGAGATACACGTTGGGGGAGATTGGAGAGACACACATTGTGGGAGATTGGAGAGATACACATTGTGGGAGATTGGAGAGATACACATTGTGGGAGATTGGAGAGATACACATTGTGGGAGATTGGAGAGATACGCATTGTGAAGATTAGAGAGATACACGTTGTGAGAGATTGGAGAGTTATGTATGGTAGGAGATAGGGGAGATACACGTTGTGAGAGATTGGAGAGATACGTATGGGAGGAGATGGGAGAGATAAACATTGTAGGAGACTGGAGAGATGCACATTGTGGGAGGTTGGAGAGATATACATTGTGGGAGATTGGAGCGATACACATTGTGGGAGATTGGAGATACACGTTGTGGGAGATTAGAGAGGTACACATTGTGGGAGATTGGAGAGATACAGATTGTGGGAGATTGGAGAGATACACATTGTGAAGATTGGAGAGATACACGTTGTGGGAGATTGGAGAGATACACGTTATGGGAGATTGGAGAGATACACATTGTGGGAGATTGGAGAGATACACATTGTGGGAGATTGGAGAGATACACATTGTGGGAGATTGGAGAGATACACTTTGTGGGGGATTGGAGAGATACACATTGTGTAGATTGGAGAGATACACATTGTGGGTGATTGGAGAGATACACATTGTGGGAGATTGGAGAGATACACGTTATGGGAGATTGGAGAGATACACGTTATGGGAGATTGGAGAGATACACATTGTGGGAGATTGGAGAGATACACATTGTGGGAGATTGGAGAGATACACATTGTGAAGATTGGAGAGATACAAATTGTGGGAGATTGGAGAGATACACATTGTGGGAGATTGGAGAGCTACACTTTGTGGGAGATTGGAGAGATACACATTGTGGGAGATTTGAGAGATACACATTGTGGGAGATTGGAGAGGTACACATTGTGGGAGATTGGAGAGATACACTTTGTGGGAGATTGGAGAGGTACACATTGTGGGAGATTGGAGAGATACACATTGTGGGAGATTGGAGAGATACACATTGTGGGAGATTGGAGAGATACACGTTGTGAAGATTGAAGAGATACATGTGGGAGATTGGAGAGATACACATTGTGGGAAATTGGAGAGATACACGTTGTGGGAGATTGGAGAGATAAACATTGTGGGAGATTGGAGAGATACACATTGTGGGAGATTGGAGAGATACACATTGTGGGGGTTTGGAGAGATACACATTGTGAAGATTGGAGAGATACACATTGTGGGAGATTGGAGAGATACACATTGTGGGAGATTGGATAGATACACATTGTGGGAGATTGGAGAGATACACATTGTGGGAGATTGGAGAGATACACATTGTGGGAGATTGGAGAGATACACATTGTGGGAGATTGGAGAGATACACATTGTGGGAGATTGGAGAGATATACATTGTGGGAGATTGGAGAGATATACATTCTGTGAGATTGGAGAGATACACGTTCTGGGAGATTGGAGAGATACACGTTGGGGGAGATTGGAGAGACACACATTGTGGGAGATTGGAGAGATACACATTGTGGGAGATTGGAGAGATACACATTGTGGGAGATTGGAGAGATACACATTGTGGGAGATTGGAGAGATACGCATTGTGAAGATTAGAGAGATACACGTTGTGAGAGATTGGAGAGTTATGTATGGTAGGAGATAGGGGAGATACACGTTGTGAGAGATTGGAGAGATACGTATGGGAGGAGATGGGAGAGATAAACATTGTAGGAGACTGGAGAGATGCACATTGTGGGAGGTTGGAGAGATATACATTGTGGGAGATTGGAGCGATACACATTGTGGGAGATTGGAGATACACGTTGTGGGAGATTAGAGAGGTACACATTGTGGGAGATTGGAGAGATACAGATTGTGGGAGATTGGAGAGATACACATTGTGAAGATTGGAGAGATACACGTTGTGGGAGATTGGAGAGATACACGTTATGGGAGATTGGAGAGATACACATTGTGGGAGATTGGAGAGATACACATTGTGGGAGATTGGAGAGATACACATTGTGGGAGATTGGAGAGATACACTTTGTGGGGGATTGGAGAGATACACATTGTGTAGATTGGAGAGATACACATTGTGGGTGATTGGAGAGATACACATTGTGGGAGATTGGAGAGATACACGTTATGGGAGATTGGAGAGATACACGTTATGGGAGATTGGAGAGATACACATTGTGGGAGATTGGAGAGATACACATTGTGGGAGATTGGAGAGATACACATTGTGAAGATTGGAGAGATACAAATTGTGGGAGATTGGAGAGATACACATTGTGGGAGATTGGAGAGCTACACTTTGTGGGAGATTGGAGAGATACACATTGTGGGAGATTTGAGAGATACACATTGTGGGAGATTGGAGAGGTACACATTGTGGGAGATTGGAGAGATACACTTTGTGGGAGATTGGAGAGGTACACATTGTGGGAGATTGGAGAGATACACATTGTGGGAGATTGGAGAGATACACATTGTGGGAGATTGGAGAGATACACGTGGGAGATTGGAGAGGTTCACGTTGTGGGAGATTGGAGAGATACACTTTGTGGGAGATTGGAGAGGTTCACGTTGTGGGAGATTGGAGAGATACACATTGTTGGAGATTGGAGAGATACACATTCTGGGAGATTGGAGAGAGACATATTGTAGGAGATTGGAGAGGTACACTTTGTGGGAGATTGGAGAGATACACATTGTGGGAGATTGGAGAGATACACTTTGTGGGAGATTGGAGAGGTGCACATTGTAGGAGATTGGAGAGATACACATTGTGGGAGATTGGATAGATACACGTTGTGGGAGATTGGAGAGATACACATTCTGGGAGATTGGAGAGATACACATTGCTGGAGATTGGAGAGATACACATTGTGGGAGATTGGAGAGATTCACATTGTGGGAGATTGGAGAGATACACGTTGTGGGAGATTGGAGAGATCCACATTGTGGGAGATTGGAGAGATACACATTGTGGGAGATTGGAGAGATAGCCATTGTGGGAGATTGGAGAGATACACGTTGTGGGAGATTGGAGAGATACACATTGTGGGAGATTGGAGAGGTACACGTTGTGGGAGATTGGAGAGATACACGTTGTGGGAGGTTGGAGAGATACACATTGTTGGAGATTGGAGAGATACACGTTGTGGGAGATTGGAGAGATACACGTTGTGGGAGATTGGAGAGATACACATTGTGGGAGATTGGAGAGATACACGTTGTGGGAGATTGGAGAGATACACATTGTGGGAGATTGGAGAGATACACGTTGTGTGAGATTGGAGAGATACACATTGTGGGAGATTGGAGAGATACACGTTGTGGAAGATTGGAGAGATACACGTTGTGGGAGATTGGAGAGATACACATTGTGGGAGATTGGAGAGATACATGGTGTGGGTGATTGGAGAGATACACATTCTGAAGATTGGAGAGATACACATTGTGGGAGATTGGAGATACACGTTGTGGGAGATTGGAGAGATACACTTTGTGGGAGATTGGAGAGATACACGTGAAGTTTGGAGAGAGACATGTGGGAGATTGGAGAGATACACAATGTAGGAGATTGGAGAGATACACATTGTGGGAGATTGGAGAGATACACATTGTGGGAGATTGGAGAGATACACATTGTGGGAGATTGGACATACACATTGTGGGAGATTGGAGAGATACACATTGTGGGAGATTGGAGATACACATTGTGGGAGATTGGAGAGATATGCATTGTGGGAGATTGGAGAGATACACGTTGTGAAGATTGAAGAGATACATGTTGTGGGAGATTGGAGAGATACACATTGTGGGAGATTGGAGCGATACACTTTGTGGGAGATTGCAGAGATAAACATTGTCGGAGATTGCAGAGATAAACTTTGTGGGAGATTGGAGAGATACACATTGTGGGAGATTGGAGAGATACACTTTGTGGGAGATTGGAGAGATACACATTGTGGGAGATTGGAGAGATACACTTTGTGGGAGATTGGAGAGGTGCACATTGTAGGAGATTGGAGAGATACACATTGTGGGAGATTGGATAGATACACGTTGTGGGAGATTGGAGAGATACACATTCTGGGAGATTGGAGAGATACACATTGCTGGAGATTGGAGAGATACACATTGTGGGAGATTGGAGAGATTCACATTGTGGGAGATTGGAGAGATACACGTTGTGGGAGATTGGAGAGATCCACATTGTGGGAGATTGGAGAGATACACATTGTGGGAGATTGGAGAGATAGCCATTGTGGGAGATTGGAGAGATACACGTTGTGGGAGATTGGAGAGATACACATTGTGGGAGATTGGAGAGGTACACGTTGTGGGAGATTGGAGAGATACACGTTGTGGGAGGTTGGAGAGATACACATTGTTGGAGATTGGAGAGATACACGTTGTGGGAGATTGGAGAGATACACGTTGTGGGAGATTGGAGAGATACACATTGTGGGAGATTGGAGAGATACACGTTGTGGGAGATTGGAGAGATACACATTGTGGGAGATTGGAGAGATACACGTTGTGTGAGATTGGAGAGATACACATTGTGGGAGATTGGAGAGATACACGTTGTGGAAGATTGGAGAGATACACGTTGTGGGAGATTGGAGAGATACACATTGTGGGAGATTGGAGAGATACATGGTGTGGGTGATTGGAGAGATACACATTCTGAAGATTGGAGAGATACACATTGTGGGAGATTGGAGATACACGTTGTGGGAGATTGGAGAGATACACTTTGTGGGAGATTGGAGAGATACACGTGAAGTTTGGAGAGAGACATGTGGGAGATTGGAGAGATACACAATGTAGGAGATTGGAGAGATACACATTGTGGGAGATTGGAGAGATACACATTGTGGGAGATTGGAGAGATACACATTGTGGGAGATTGGACATACACATTGTGGGAGATTGGAGAGATACACATTGTGGGAGATTGGAGATACACATTGTGGGAGATTGGAGAGATATGCATTGTGGGAGATTGGAGAGATACACGTTGTGAAGATTGAAGAGATACATGTTGTGGGAGATTGGAGAGATACACATTGTGGGAGATTGGAGCGATACACTTTGTGGGAGATTGCAGAGATAAACATTGTCGGAGATTGCAGAGATAAACTTTGTGGGAGATTGGAGAGATACACATTGTGGGAGATTGGAGAGATACACATTGTGGGAGATTGGAGAGATACACATTGTGGGAGATTGGAGAGATACACATTGTGAAGATTGGAGAGATACACATTGTGGGAGATTGGAGAGATACACATTGTGAGAGATTGGATAGATACACATTGTGGGAGATTGGAGAGATATACATTGTGGGAGATTGGAGAGAGACACATTGTGGGAGATTGGAGATATACACATTGTGAAGATTGGAGAGATACACATTGTGGGAGATTGGAGTGATATACATTGTGGGAGATTGGCGAGATATACATTGTGGGAGATTGGAGAGATATGCATTGTGAAGATTAGACAGATACACGTTGTGAGAGATTGGAGAGATACGTATGGGAGGAGATTGGAGAGATACACGTTGTTAGAGATTGGAGAGATACGTATGGTAGGAGATGGGAGAGATAAACATTGTAGGATACTGGAGAGATGCACATTGTGGGAGGTTGGAGAGATATACATTGTGGGAGATTGGAGAGATACACATTGTGGGAGATTGGAGATACACGCTTTGGGAGATTAGAGAGGTACACCTTGTGGGAGATTGGTTTGATACACATTGTGGGTGATTGGAGATACACATTGTGGGAGATTGGAGAGATATGCATTGTGAAGATTGGAGAGATACGCATTGGAGGAGATTGGAGAGATACACATTGGAGGAGATTGGAGAGATACACGTTGTGGGAGATTGGAGAGATACACATTGTGGGAGATTGGAGAGATACACATTGTGGGAGATTGGCGAGATATACATTGTGGGAGATTGGAGAGATATACATTGTGGGAGATTGGAGAGATACACCTTGTGGGAGATTGGAGAGATACACGTTGTGAAGATTGGAGAGATACATGTTGTGGGAGATTGGAGAGATACACATTGTGAAGATTGGAGAGATACACATTGTGGGAGATTGGAGAGATACACGTTATGGGAGATTGGAGAGATACACGTTGTGGGAGATTGGAGAGATACACATTGTGGGAGACTGCAGAGATACACATTGTGGGAGATTGGAGAGATACACATTGTGGGAGATTGGAGAGATACACATTGTGGGAGATTGGAGAGATTCACATTGTGGGAGATTGGAGAGATACACGTTGTGGGAGATTGGAGAGATACACATTGTGGGAGATTGGAGAGATACACATTGTGGGAGATTGGAGAGATACACATTGTAGGAGATTGGAGAGATACACATTGTGGGAGATTGGAGAGATACACATTGTGGGAGATTGGAGAGATACACATTGTGGGAGATTGGAGAGATACACAATGTGGGAGATTGGAGAGATACACATTGTAGGAGATTGGAGAGATACACAATGTGGGAGATTGGAGAGATACGCATTGTGGGAGATTGGAGAGATACACGTTGTGGGAGATTGGAGAGTTACACGTTGTGGGAGATTGGAGAGATACACATTGTGGGAGATTGTAGAGATACACATTGTGGGAGATTGTAGAGATACACATTGTGGGAGATTGGCGAGATACACTTTGGTGGAGATTGGAGAGATACACAATGCGGGCGATTGGAGAGATACACAATGTGGGAGATTGGAGAGATACACATTGTGGGAGATTGGAGAGATACACATTGTGGGAGATTGGAGAGATACATGGTGTGGGTGATTGGAGAGACACACATTCTGAAGATTGGAGAGATACACATTGTGGGAGATTGGAGATACACGTTGTGGGAGATGGGAGAGATACACTTTGTGGGAGATTGGAGAGATACACGTTGTGAAGATTGGAGAGATACATGTTGTGGGAGATTGGAGAGATACACAATGTAGGAGATTGGAGAGATACACAGTGTGGGAGATTGGACATACACATTGTGGGAGATTGGAGAGATACTCATTGTGGGAGATTGGAGATACACATTGTGGGAGATTGGAGAGATACGCTTTGTGGGAGATTGGAGAGATACACGTTGTGAAGATTGAAGAGATACATGTTGTGGGAGATTGGAGAGATACACATTGTGGGAGATTGGAGCGACACACATTTTGGGAGATTGCAGAGATAAGCATTGTCGGAGATTGCAGAGATAAACTTTGTGGGAGATTGGAGAGATACACATTGTGGGAGATTGGAGAGATACACATTGTGAAGATTGGAGAGATACATATTGTGGGAGATTGGAGAGATACACATTGTGAGAGATTGGATAGATACACATTGTGGGAGATTGGAGAGATACACATTGTGGGAGATTGGAGAGAGACACATTGTGGGAGATTGGAGAGATACACATTGTGAAGATTGGAGAGATACACATTGTGGGAGATTGGAGTGATATACATTGTGGGAGATTGGCGAGATATACATTGTGGGAGATTGGAGAGATATGCGTTGTGAAGAGTAGAGAGATACACATTGTGGGAGATTGGAGAGATACACATTGTGGGAGATTGGAGAGATACACATTGTGAAGATTGGAGAGATACAAATTGTGGGAGAGTGGAGAGATACACATTGTGGGAGATTGGAGAGATACACTTTGTGGGAGATTGGAGAGATACACTTTGTGGGAGATTGGAGAGGTACACTTTGTGGGAGATTGGTGAGGTACACATTGTGGGAGATTGGAGAGATACACATTGTGGGAGATTGGAGAGATACACGTTGTGGGAGATTGGAGAGATTCACTTTGTGGGAGATTGGAGAGATACACATTGTGGGAGATTGGAGAGATACACATTGTGGGAGATTGGAGAGATACAGGTTGTGGGAGATTGGAGAGATACACATTGTGGGAGATTGGAGAGATACACATTGTGGGAGATTTGAGAGATACATGGTGTGGGAGATTGGAGAGATACACATTGTGAAGATTGGAGAGATACACATTGTGGGAGATTGGAGATACACGTTGTGGGAGATTGGAGAGATACACATTTTGGGAGATTGGAGAGATACACGTTGTGAAGTTTGGAGAGATACATGTTGTGGGAGATTGGAGAGATACACAATGTAGGAGATTGGAGAGATACACATTGCGGTAGATTGGAGAGATAAACATTGTGGGAGATTGGAGAGATACACATTGTGGGAGATTGGACATACACATTGTGGGAGATTGGAGAGATACACATTGTGGGAGACTGGAGATACACATTGTGGGAGATTGGAGAGATACACATTGTGGGAGATTGGAAAGATACACGTTGTGAAGATTGAAGAGATACATGTGGGAGATTGGAGAGATACACATTGTGGGAAATTGGAGAGATACACGTTGTGGGAGATTGGAGAGATAAACATTGTGGGAGATTGGAGAGATACACATTGTGGGAGATTGGAGAGATACACATTGTGGGAGATTGGAGAGATACACATTGTGGGAGATTGGAGAGATACACATTGTGGGAGATTGGAGAGATACACATTGTGAAGATTGGAGAGATACACATTGTGGGAGATGGGAGAGATACACGTTGTGGGAGATTGGAGAGATAGACATTGTGGGAGATTGGAGAGATATACATTCTGTGAGATTGGAGAGATACACATTCTGGGAGATTGGAGAGATACACGTTGTGGGAGATTGGAGAGACACACATTGTGGGAGATTGGAGAGATACACATTGTGGGAGATTGGAGAGATACACATTGTGGGAGATTGGAGAGATACACATTGTGGGAGATTGGAGAGATACGCATTGTGAAGATTAGAGAGATACACGTTGTGAGAGATTGGAGAGTTATGTATGGTAGGAGATTGGAGAGATACACGTTGTGAGAGATTGGAAAGATACGTATGGTAGGAGATGGGAGAGCTAAACATTGTAGGAGACTGGAGAGATGCACATTGTGGGAGGTTGGAGAGATATACATTGTGGGAGATTGGAGAGATACACATTGTGGGAGATTGGAGATACACGTTGTGGGAGATTAGTGAGGTACACATTGTGGGAGATTGGAGAGATACACATTGTGGGAGATTGGAGAGATACACATTGTGGGAGATTGGAGAGATACACATTGTGAAGATTGGAGAGATACATGTTGTGGGAGATTGGAGAGATACACATTGTGAAGATTGGAGAGATACACGTTGTGGGAGATTGGAGAGATACACGTTATGGGAGATTGGAGAGATACACGTTGTGAGAGATTGGAGAGATACACGTTGTGGGAGATTGGAGAGATACACATTGTGGGAGATTGGAGAGATACACTTTGTGGGGGATTGGAGAGATACACTTTGTGAAGATTGGAGAGATACACATTGTGGGTGATTGGAGAGATACACATTGTGGGAGATTGGAGAGATACACGTTATGGGAGATTGGAGAGATACACATTGTGGGAGATTGGAGAGATACACATTGTGGGAGATTGGAGAGATACACATTGTGAAGATTGGAGAGATACAAATTGTGGGAGATTGGAGAGATACACATTGTGGGAGATTGCAGAGCTACACTTTGTGGGAGATTGGAGAGATACACATTGTGGGAGATTGGAGAGATACACTTTGTGGGAGATTGGAGAGGTACACGTTGTGGGAGATTGGAGAGATACACTTTGTGGGAGATTGGAGAGGTACACATTGTGGGAGATTGGAGAGATACACATTGTGGGAGATTGGAGAGATACACATTGTGGGAGATTGGAGAGATACACGTGGGAGATTGGAGAGGTTCACGTTGTGGGAGATTGGAGAGATACACTTTGTAGGAGATTGGAGAGGTTCACGTTGTGGGAGATTGGAGAGATACACATTGTGGGAGATTGGAGAGATACACATTGTGGGAGATTGGAGAGATACATATTGTAGGAGATTGGAGAGATACACATTGTGGGAGATTGGAGAGATACACATTGTGGGAGATTGGAGAGATGCACATTGTAGGAAATTGGAGAGATACACACTGTGGGAGATTGGATAGATACACATTGTGGGAGATTGGAGAGATACACATTGTGGGAGATTGGAGAGATACACTTTGCTGGTGATTGGAGAGATACACATTGTGGGAGATTGGAGAGATACACATTGTGGGAGATTGGAGAGATACACATTGTGGGAGATTGGAGAGATACACGTTGCGGGAGATTGGAGAGATACCCACTGTGGGAGATTGGAGAGATACACTTTGTGGGAGATTGGAGAGATACTCATTGTGGGAGATTGGAGAGATACACGTTGTGGGAGATTGGAGAGGTACACTTTGTGGGAGATTGGAGAGATACACGTTGTGGGAGGTTGGAGAGATACACATTGTGGGAGATTGGAGAGATACACATTGTGGGAGATTGGAGATATACGTTGTGGGAGATTGGAGAGATACACATTGTGTGAGATTGGAGAGATACACGTTGTGGGAGATTGGAGAGATACACGTTGTGGAAGATTGGAGAGATACACGTTGTGGGAGATTGGAGAGATACACATTGTGGGAGATTGGAGAGATACATGGTGTGGGTGATTGGAGAGATACACATTCTGAAGATTGGAGAGATACCCATTGTGGGAGATTGGAGATACACGTTGTGGGAGATTGGAGAGATACACTTTGTGGGAGATTGGAGAGATACACATTGTGAAGATTGGAGAGATACATGTTGTGGGAGATTGGAGAGATACACAATGTAGGAGATTGGAGAGATACACATTGTGGGAGATTGGAGAGATACACATTGTGGGAGATTGGAGCGATACACTTTGTGGGAGATTGCAGAGATAAACATTGTCGGAGATTGCAGAGATAAACTTTGTGGGAGATTGGAGAGATACACATTGTGGGAGATTGGAGAGATACACATTGTGGGAGACTGGAGAGATGCACATTGTGGGAGGTTGGAGAGATACACATTGTGGGAGATTGGAGATACACGTTGTGGGAGATTAGAGAGGTACACCTTGTGGGAGATTGGTGTGATACACATTGTGGGTGATTGGAGATACACATTGTGGGAGATTGGAGAGATACGCATTGTGAAGATTTGAGAGATACGCATTGGAGGAGATTGGAGAGATACGCATTGGAGGTGATTGGAGAGATACACATTGTGGGAGATTGGAGAGATACACATTGTGGGAGATTGGAGAGATACACGTTGTGGGAGATTGGCGAGATATACATTGTGGGAGATTGGAGAGATATACATTGTGGGAGATTGGAGAGATACACCTTGTGGGAGATTGGAGAGATACACGTTGTGAAGATTGGAGAGATACATGTTGTGGGAGATTGGAGAGATACACATTGTGAAGATTGGAGAGATACACATTGTGGGAGATTGGAGAGATACACGTTATGGGAGATTGGAGAGATACACATTGTGGGAGATTGGAGAGATACACATTGTGGGAGATTGGAGAGATACACATTGTGGGAGATTGGAGAGATACACATTGTGGGAGATTGGAGAGATACACATTGTGGGAGATTGGAGAGATACACATTGTGGGAGATTGGAGAGATACACATTGTGGGAGATTGGAGAGATACACATTATGGGAGATTGGAGAGATACACATTGTGGGAGATTGGAGAGATACACATTGTAGGAGATTGGAGAGATACACATTGTGGGAGATTGGAGAGATACACATTGTGGGAGATTGGAGAGATACACATTGTGGGAGATTGGAGAGATACACAATGTGGGAGATTGGAGAGATACACATTGTAGGAGATTGGAGAGATACACAATGTGGGAGATTGGAGAGATACACGTTGTGGGAGATTGGAGAGATACACGTTGTGGGAGATTGGAGAGTTACACGTTGTGGGAGATTGGAGAGATACACATTGTGGGAGATTGTAGAGATACACATTTTGGGAGATTGTAGAGATACACATTGTGGGAGATTGGCGAGATACACTTTGGTGGAGTTTGGAGAGATACACAATGTGGGCGATTGGAGAGATACACAATGTGGGAGATTGGAGAGATACACATTGTGGGAGATTGGAGAGAAACATATTATGAAGTTTGGAGAGGCACACATTGTGAGTGATTGGAGAGATACTCATTGTGGGAGATTGGAGAGATACACATTGTGGGAGATTGGAGAGATACATGGTGTGGGTGATTGGTGAGATACACATTCTGAAGATTGGAGAGATACACATTGTGGGAGATTGGAGATACACGTTGTGGGAGATTGGAGAGATACACTTTGTGGGAGATTGGAGAGATACACGTTGTGAAGATTGGAGAGATACATGTTGTGGGAGATTGGAGAGATACACAATGTAGGAGATTGGAGAGATACACATTGTGGGAGATTGGACATACACATTGTGGGAGATTGGAGAGATACACATTGTGGGAGATTGGAGATACACATTGTGGGAGATTGGAGAGATACGCTTTGTGGGAGATTGGAGAGATACACGTTGAGAAAATTGAAGAGATACATGTTGTGGGAGATTGGAGAGATACACATTGTGGGAGATTGGAGCGATACACATTGTGGGAGATTGCAGAGATAAACATTGTCGGAGATTGCAGAGATAAATTTTGTGGGAGATTGGAGAGATGCACATTGTGGGAGATTGGAGAGATACACATTGTGAGAGATTGGATAGATACACATTTTGGGAGATTGGAGAAATACACATTGTGGGAGATTGGAGAGAGACACATTGTGGGAGATTGGAGAGAGACACATTGTGGGAGATTGGAGAGATACACATTGTGAAGATTGGAGAGATACACATTGTGGGAGATTGGAGTGATATACATTGTGGGAGATTGGCGAGATATACATTGTGGGAGATTGGAGAGATATGCATTGTGAAGATTAGAGAGATACACATTGTGGGAGATTGGAGAGATACACATTGTGGGAGATTGGAGAGATACACTTTGTGGGAGATTGGAGAGATACACTTTGTGGGAGATTGGAGAGGTACACTTTGTGGGAGATTGGTGAGGTACACATTGTGGGAGATTGGAGAGATACACATTGTGGGAGATTGGAGAGATACACGTTGTGGGAGATTGGAGAGATACACGTTGTCGGAGATTGGAGAGATTCACATTGTGGGAGATTGGAGAGATACACATTGTGGGAGATTGGAGAGATACACGTTGTGGGAGATTGGAGAGATACACATTGTGGGAGATTGGAGAGATACATGGTGTGGGAGATTGGAGAGATACACATTGTGAAGATTGGAGAGATACACATTGTGGGAGATTGGAGATACACGTTGTGGGAGATTGGAGAGATACACATTTTGGGAGATTGGAGAGATACACGTTGTGAAGTTTGGAGAGATACATGTTGTGGGAGATTGGAGAGATACACAATGTAGGAGATTGGAGAGATACACATTGTGGGAGATTGGAGAGATACACATTGTGGGAGATTGGAGAGATACACATTGTGGGAGATTGGACATACACATTGTGGGAGATTGGAGAGATACACATTGTGGGAGATTGGAGATACACATTGTGGGAGATTGGAGAGATACACGTTGTGAAGATTGAAGAGATACATGTGGGAGATTGGAGAGATACACATTGTGGGAAATTGGAGAGATACACGTTGTGGGAGATTGGAGAGATAAACATTGTGGGAGATTGGAGAGATACACATTGTGGGAGATTGGAGAGATACACATTGTGGGGGATTGGAGAGATACACATTGTGAAGATTCGAGAGATACACATTGTGGGAGATTGGAGAGATACACATTGTGGGAGATTGGATAGATACACATTGTGGGAGATTGGAGAGATACACATTGTGGGAGATTGGAGAGATACACATTGTGGGAGATTGGAGAGATACACATTGTGAAGATTGGAGAGATACACGTTGTGGGAGATTGGAGAGGTATACATTGTGGGAGATTGGAGAGATATACATTCTGTGAGATTGGAGAGATACACATTCTGGGAGATTGGAGAGATACACGTTGTGGGAGATTGGAGAGACACACATTGTGGGAGATTGGAGAGATACACATTGTGGGAGATTGGAGAGATACACATTGTGGGAGATTGGAGAGATACGCATTGTGAAGATTAGAGAGATACACGTTGTGAGAGATTGGAGAGTTATGTATGGTAGGAGATTGGAGAGATACACGTTGTGAGAGATTGGAGAGATACGTATGGTAGGAGATGGGAGAGATACGCATTGTGAAGATTAGAGAGATACACGTTGTGAGAGATTGGAGAGTTATGTATGGTAGGAGATTGGAAAGATACACGTTGTGAAGATTGAAGAGATACATGTGGGAGATTGGAGAGATACACATTGTGGGAGATTGGAGAGATACACGTTGTGGGAGATTGGAGAGATTAACATTGTGGGAGATTGGAGAGATACACATTGTGGGAGATTGGAGAGATACACATTGTGGGGGTTTGGAGAGATACACATTGTGAAGATTGGAGAGGTACACTTTGTGGGAGATTGGAGAGATACACATTGTGGGAGATTGGAGAGATACACTTTGTGGGAGATTGGAGAGATGCACATTGTAGGAGATTGGAGAGATACACATTGTGGGAGATTGGATAGATACACATTGTGGGAGATTGGAGAGATACACATTGTGGGAGATTGGAGAGATACACGTTGCTGGAGATTGGAGAGATACACATTGTGGGAGATTGGAGAGATACACATTGTGGGAGATTGGAGAGATACACATTGTGGGAGATTGGAGAGATACACATTGTGGGAGATTGGAGAGATACCCACTGTGGGAGATTGGAGAGATACACGTTGTGGGAGATTGGAGAGATACACATTGTGGGAGATTGGAGAGATACACTTTGTGGGAGATTGGAGAGATACACGTTGTGGGAGGTTGGAGAGATACACGTTGTGGGAGATTGGAGAGATACACATTGTGGGAGATTGGAGAGATACACGTTGTGGGAGATTGGAGAGATACACATTGTGGGAGATTGGAGAGATACACGTTGTAGGAGATTGGAGAGATACACATTGTGCGAGATTGGAGAGATACACGTTGTGTGAGATTGGAGAGATACACTTTGTGTGAGATTGGAGAGATACACATTGTGGGAGATTGGAGAGATACACGTTGTGGAAGATTGGAGAGATACACATTGTGGGAGATTGGAGAGATACACATTGTGGGAGATTGGAGAGATACATGGTGTGGGTGATTGGAGAGATACACATTCTGAAGATTGGAGAGATACGCATTGTGGGAGATTGGAGATACACATTGTGGGAGATTGGAGAGATACACTTTGTGGGAGATTGGAGAGATACACATTGTGAAGATTGGAGAGATACATGTGGGAGATTGGAGAGATACACAATGTAGGAGATTGGAGAGATACACATTGTGGGAGATTGGAGAGATACACGTGGGAGATTGGAGCGATACACTTTGTGGGAGATTGCAGAGATAAACATTGTCGGAGATTGCAGAGATAAACTTTGTGGGAGATTGGAGAGATACACATTGTGGGAGATTGGAGAGATACACATTGTGGGAGATTGGAGAGATACACATTGTGAAGATTGGAGAGATACACATTGTGGGAGATTGGAGAGATACACATTGTGAGAGATTGGATAGATACACATTGTGGGAGATTGGAGAGATACACATTGTGGGAGATTGGAGAGAGACACATTGTGGGAGATTGGAGAGATACGCATTGTGAAGATTGGAGAGATACACATTGTGGGAGATTGGAGTGATATACATTGTGGGAGATTGGCGAGATATACATTGTGGGAGATTGGAGAGATATGCATTGTGAAGATTAGACAGATACACGTTGTGAGAGATTGGAGAGATATGTATGGGAGGAGATTGGAGAGATACACATTGTGAGAGATTGGAGAGATACGTATGGTAGGAGATGGGAGAGATAAACATTGTAGGAGACTGGAGAGATGCACATTGTGGGAGGTTGGAGAGATATACATTGTGGGAGATTGGAGAGATACACATTGTGGGAGATTGGAGATACACGTTGTGGGAGATTAGAGAGGTACACCTTGTGGGAGATTGGTGTGATACACATTGTGGGTGATTGGAGATACACATTGTGGGTGATTGGAGATACACTTTGTGGGAGATTGGAGAGTTACGCATTGTGAAGATTGGAGAGATACGCATTGGAGGAGATTGGAGAGATACACATTGTGGGAGATTGGAGAGATACACATTGTGGGAGATTGGAGAGATACACGTTGTGGGAGATTGGCGAGATATACATTGTGGGAGATTGGAGAGATATACATTTTGGGAGATTGGAGAGATACACCTTGTGGGAGATTGGAGAGAAACACGTTGTGAAGATTGGAGAGATACATGTTGTGGGAGATTGGAGAGATACACATTGTGAAGATTGGAGAGATACACGTTGTGGGAGATTGGAGAGATACACGTTATGGGAGATTGGAGAGATACACATTGTGGGAGATTGGAGAGATACACATTGTGGGAGATTGGAGAGATACACATTGTGGGAGATTGGAGAGATACACATTGTGGGAGATTGGAGAGATACACATTGTGGGAGATTGGAGGGATACACGTTGTGGGAGATTGGAGAGATACACATTATGGGAGATTGGAGAGATACACATTGTGGGAGATTGGAGAGATACACTTTGTGGGAGATTGGAGAGATACACATTGTAGGAGATTGGAGAGATACACATTGTGGGAGATTGGAGAGATACACATTGTGGGAGATTGGAGAGATACACATTGTGGGAGATTGGAGAGATACACAATGTGGGAGATTGGAGAGATACACATTGTAGGAGATTGGAGAGATACACAATGTGGGAGATTGGAGAGATACACGTTGTGGGAGATTGGAGAGATACACGTTTTGGGAGATTGGAGAGTTACACGTTGTGGGAGATTGGAGAGATACACATTGTGGGAGATTGTAGAGATACACATTGTGGGAGATTGTAGAGATACACATTGTGGGAGATTGTAGAGATACACATTGTGGGAGATTGGCGAGATACACTTTGGTGGAGTTTGGAGAGATACACAATGTGGGCGATTGGAGAGATACACAATGTGGGATATTGGAGAGATACACATTGTGGGAGATTGGAGAGAAAGATATTATGAAGTTTGGAGAGGCACACGTTGTGAGTGATTGGAGAGATACTCATTGTGGGAGATTGGAGAGATACACATTGTGGGAGATTGGAAAGATACACATTGTGGGAGATTGGAGAGATACATGGTGTGGGTGATTGGAGAGATACACATTCTGAAGATTGGAGAGATACACATTGTGGGAGATTGGAGATACACGTTGTGGGAGATTGGAGAGATACACTTTGTGGGAGATTGGAGAGATACACGTTGTGAAGATTGGAGAGATACATGTTGTGGGAGATTGGAGAGATACACAATGTAGGAGATTGGAGAGATACACATTGTGGGAGATTGGACATACACATTGTGGGAGATTGGAGAGATACACATTGTGGGAGATTGGAGATACACATTGTGGGAGATTGGAGAGATACGCTTTGTGGGAGATTGGAGAGATACACATTGTGGGAGATTGGAGCGATACACATTGTGGGAGATTGCAGTGATAAACATTGTCGGAGATTGCAGAGATAAACTTTGTGGGAGATTGGAGAGATACACATTGTGGGAGATTGGAGAGATACACATTGTGAAGATTGGAGAGATGCACATCGTGGGAGATTGGAGAGATACACGTGAGAGATTGGATAGATACACATTTTGGGAGATTGGAGAGATACACATTGTGGGAGATTGGAGAGAGACACATTGTGGGAGATTGGAGAGATACACATTGTGAAGATTGGAGAGATACACATTGTGGGAGATTGGAGTGATATACATTGTGGGAGATTGGCGAGATATACATTGTGGGAGATTGGAGAGATATGCATTGCGAAGATTAGAGAGATACACATTGTGGGAGATTTTAGAGATACACATTGTGGGAGATTGGAGAGATACACATTGTGAAGATTGGAGAGATACAAATTGTGGGAGATTGGAGAGATACACATTGTGGGAGATTGGAGAGATACACTTTGTGGGAGATTGGAGAGATACACTTTGTGGGAGATTGGAGAGATACACTTTGTGGGAGATTGGAGAGGTACACTTTGTGGGAGATTGGTGAGGTACACATTGTGGGACATTGGAGAGATACACATTGTGGGAGATTGGAGAGATACACATTGTGGGAGATTGGAGAGATACACGTTGTGGGAGATTGGAGAGATACACATTGTGTGAGATTGGAGAGATACACATTGGGTGAGATTGGAGAGATACATGGTGTGGGAGATTGGAGAGATACACATTGTGAAGATTGGAGAGATACACATTGTGGGGGATTGGAGAGATACACATTGTGAAGATTCGAGAGATACACATTGTGGGAGATTGGAGAGATACACATTGTGGGAGATTGGATAGATACACATTGTGGGAGATTGGAGAGATACACATTGTGGGAGATTGGAGAGATACACATTGTGGGAGATTGGAGAGATACACATTGTGAAGATTGGAGAGATACACGTTGTGGGAGATTGGAGAGATACACGTTGTGGGAGATTGGAGAGGTATACATTGTGGGAGATTGGAGAGATATACATTCTGTGAGATTGGAGAGATACACATTCTGGGAGATTGGAGAGATACACGTTGTGGGAGATTGGAGAGACACACATTGTGGGAGATTGGAGAGATACACATTGTGGGAGATTGGAGAGATACACATTGTGGGAGATTGGAGAGATACGCATTGTGAAGATTAGAGAGATACACGTTGTGAGAGATTGGAGAGTTATGTATGGTAGGAGATTGGAGAGATACACGTTGTGAGAGATTGGAGAGATACGTATGGTAGGAGGTGGGAGAGATACGCATTGTGAAGATTAGAGAGATACACGTTGTGAGAGATTGGAGAGTTATGTATGGTAGGAGATTGGAAAGATACACGTTGTGAAGATTGAAGAGATACATGTGGGAGATTGGAGAGATACACATTGTGGGAGATTGGAGAGATACACGTTGTGGGAGATTGGAGAGATAAACATTGTGGGAGATTGGAGAGATACACATTGTGGGAGATTGGAGAGATACACATTGTGGGGGTTTGGAGAGATACACATTGTGAAGATTGGAGAGATACACATTGTGGGAGATTGGAGAGATACACATTGTGGGAGATTGGATAGATACACATTGTGGGAGATTGGAGAGATACACATTGTGGGAGATTGGAGAGATACACATTGTGGGAGATTGGAGAGATACACATTGTGAAGATTGGAGAGATACACGTTGTGGGAGATTGGAGAGATACACATTGTGGGAGATTGGAGAGATATACATTGTGGGAGATTGGAGAGAGACACATTCTGTGAGATTGGAGAGATACACATTCTGGGAGATTGGAGAGAGACACGTTGTGGGAGATTGGAGAGACACACATTGTGGGAGATTGGAGAGATACACATTGTGGGAGATTGGAGAGATACACATTGTGGGAGATTGGAGAGATACACATTGTGGGAGATTGGAGAGATACGCATTGTGAAGATTAGAGAGATAGACGTTGTGAGAGATTGGAGAGTTATGTATGGTAGGAGATTGGAGAGATACACGTTGTGAGAGAGTGGAGAGATACGTATGGTAGGAGATGGGAGAGATAAACATTGTAGGACACTGGAGAGATGCACATTGTGGGAGGTTGGAGAGATATACATTGTGGGAGATTGGAGAGATACACATTGTGGGAGATTGGAGATACACGTTGTGGGAGATTAGAGAGGTACACATTGTGGGAGATTGGAGAGATACACATTGTGGGAGATTGGAGAGATACACATTGTGAAGATTGGACAGATACATGTTGTGGGAGATTGGAGAGATACACATTGTGAAGATTGGAGAGATACACATTGTGAAGATTCGAGAGATACACGTTGTGGGAGATTGGAGAGATACACATTGTGGGAGATTGGATAGATACACATTGTGGGAGATTGGAGAGATACACATTGTGGGAGATTGGAGAGATACACATTGTGGGAGATTGGAGAGATACACATTGTGAAGATTGGAGAGATACACGTTGTGGGAGATTGGAGAGATATACATTGTGGGAGATTGGAGAGATACACATTGTGGGAGATTGGAGAGATACACATTGTGAAGATTGGAGAGATACATGTTGTGGGAGATTGGAGAGATACACATTGTGAAGATTGGAGAGATACACATTGTGAAGATTCGAGAGATACACGTTGTGGGAGATTGGAGAGATACACATTGTGGGAGATTGGATAGATACACATTGTGGGAGATTGGAGAGATACACATTGTGGGAGATTGGAGAGATACACATTGTGGGAGATTGGAGAGATACACATTGTGAAGATTGGAGAGATACACGTTGTGGGAGATTGGAGAGATATACATTGTGGGAGATTGGAGAGATACACATTGTGGGAGATTGGAGAGATACACATTGTGAAGATTGGAGAGATACATGTTGTGGGAGATTGGAGAGATACACATTGTGAAGATTGGAGAGATACACGTTGTGGGAGATTGGAGAGATACACGTTGTGGGAGATTGGAGAGATACACATTGTGGGAGATTGGAGAGATACACTTTGTGGGGGATTGGAGAGATACACATTGTGAAGATTGGAGAGATACACATTGAGGGTGATTGGAGAGATACACATTGTGGGAGATTGGAGAGATACACGTTATGGGAGATTGGAGAGATAGACATTGTGGGAGATTGGAGAGATGCACATTGTGGGAGATTGGAGAGATACACATTGTGAAGATTGGAGAGATACAAATTGTGGGAGATTGGAGAGATACACATTGTGGGAGATTGGAGAGCTACACTTTGTGGGAGATTGGAGAGATACACATTGTGGGAGATTGGAGAGATACACTTTGTGGGAGATTGGAGAGGTAAACATTGTGGGAGATTGGAGAGATACACTTTGTGGGAGATTGGAGAGGTTCACGTTGTGGGAGACTGGAGAGATACACATTGTGGGAGATTGGAGAGATACACATTGTGGGAGATTGGAGAGATACATATTGTAGGAGATTGGAGAGGTACACTTTGTGGGAGATTGGAGAGATACACATTGTGGGAGATTGGAGAGATACACTTTGTGGGAGATTGGAGAGATGCACATTGTAGGAGATTGGAGAGATACACATTGTGGGAGATTGGATAGATACACATTGTGGGAGATTGGAGAGATACACATTGTGGGAGATTGGAGAGATACACATTGCTGGAGATTGGAGAGATACACATTGTGGGAGATTGGAGAGATACACATTGTGGGAGATTGGAGAGATACACATTGTGGGAGATTGGAGAGATACACATTGTGGGAGATTGGAGAGATACCCACTGTGGGAGATTGGAGAGATACACGTTGTGGGAGATTGGAGAGATACACATTGTGGGAGATTGGAGAGATACACGTTGTGGGAGATTGGAGAGATACACTTTGTGGGAGATTGGAGAGATACACGTTGTGGGAGGTTGGAGAGATACACATTGTGGGAGATTGGCGAGATACACATTGTGGGAGATTGGAGAGATACACGTTGTGGGAGATTGGAGAGATACACATTGTGGGAGATTGGAGAGATACACGTTGTGGGAGATTGGAGAGATACACATTGTGCGAGATTGGAGAGATACACGTTGTGTGAGATTGGAGAGATACACATTGTGGGAGATTGGAGAGATACACGTTGTGGAAGATTGGAGAGATACACATTGTGGGAGATTGGAGAGATACACATTGTGGGAGATTGGAGAGATACATGGTGTGGGTGATTGGAGAGATACACATTCTGAAGATTGGAGAGATACGCATTGTGGGAGATTGGAGATACACGTTGTGGGAGATTGGAGAGATACACTTTGTGGGAGATTGGAGAGATACACATTGTGAAGATTGGAGAGATACATGTTGTGGGAGATTGGAGAGATACACAATGTAGGAGATTGGAGAGATACACATTGTGGGAGATTGGAGAGATACACATTGTGGGAGATTGGAGCGATACACTTTGTGGGAGATTGCAGAGATAAACATTGTCGGAGATTGCAGAGATAAACTTTGTGGGAGATTGGAGAGATACACATTGTGGGAGATTGGAGAGATACACATTGTGGGAGATTGGAGAGATACACATTGTGAAGATTGGAGAGATACACATTGTGGGAGATTGGAGAGATACACATTGTGAGAGATTGGATAGATACACATTGTGGGAGATTGGAGAGATACACATTGTGGGAGATTGGAGAGAGACACATTGTGGGAGATTGGAGAGATACACATTGTGAAGATTGGAGAGATACACATTGTGGGAGATTGGAGTGATATACATTGTGGGAGATTGGCGAGATATACATTGTGGGAGATTGGAGAGATATGCATTGTGAAGATTAGACAGATACACGTTGTGAGAGATTGGAGAGATATGTATGGGAGGAGATTGGAGAGATACACGTTGTGAGAGATTGGAGAGATACGTATGGTAGGAGATGGGAGAGATAAACATTGCAGGAGACTGGAGAGATGCACATTGTGGGAGGTTGGAGAGATATACATTGTGGGAGATTGGAGAGATACACATTGTGGGAGATTGGAGATACACGTTGTGGGAGATTAGAGAGGTACTCCTTGTGGGTGATTGGAGATACACTTTGTGGGAGATTGGAGATTTACGCATTGTGAAGATTGGAGAGATACGCATTGGAGGAGATTGGAGAGATACACGTTGTGGGAGATTGGAGAGATACACATTGTGGGAGATTGGAGAGATACACGTTGTGGGAGATTGGCGAGATATACATTGTGGGAGATTGGAGAGATATACATTGTGGGAGAATGGAGAGATAAACCTTGTGGGAGATTGGAGAGAAACACGTTGTGAAGATTGGAGAGATACATGTTGTGGGAGATTGGAGAGATACACGTTATGGGAGATTGGAGAGATACACATTGTGGGAGATTGGAGAGATACACATTGTGGGAGATTGGAGAGATACACATTAAGGGAGATTGGAGAGATACACATTGTGGGAGATTGGAGAGATACACATTGTGGGAGATTGGAGAAATACACATTGTGGGAGATTGGAGAGATACACATTGTGAAGATTGGAGAGATACATGTTGTGGGAGATTGGAGAGATACACATTGTGAAGATTGGAGAGATACACGTTGTGGGAGATTGGAGAGATACACGTTGTGGGAGATTGGAGAGATACACATTGTGGGAGATTGGAGAGATACACTTTGTGGGGGATTGGAGAGATACACATTGTGAAGATTGGAGAGATACACATTGTGGGTGATTGGAGAGATACACATTGTGGGAGATTGGAGAGATACACGTTATGGGAGATTGGAGAGATACACATTGTGGGAGATTGGAGAGATACACATTGTGGGAGATTGGAGAGATACACATTGTGAAGATTGGAGAGATACAAATTGTGGGAGATTGGAGAGATACACATTGTGGGAGATTGGAGAGCTACACTTTGTGGGAGATTGGAGAGATACACATTGTGGGAGATTGGAGAGATACACTTTGTGGGAGATTGGAGAGGTAAACATTGTGGGAGATTGGAGAGATACACTTTGTGGGAGATTGGAGAGGTTCACGTTGTGGGAGGCTGGAGAGATACACATTGTGGGAGATTGGAGAGATACACATTGTGGGAGATTGGAGAGATACATATTGTAGGAGATTGGAGAGGTACACTTTGTGGGAGATTGGAGAGATACACATTGTGGGAGATTGGAGAGATACACTTTGTGGGAGATTGGAGAGATGCACATTGTAGGAGATTGGAGAGATACACATTGTGGGAGATTGGATAGATACACATTGTGGGAGATTGGAGAGATACACATTGTGGGAGATTGGAGAGATACCCACTGTGGGAGATTGGAGAGATACACGTTGTGGGAGATTGGAGAGATACACTTTGTGGGAGATTGGAGAGATACACATTGTGCGAGATTGGAGAGATACACGTTGTGTGAGATTGGAGAGATACACTTTGTGTGAGATTGGAGAGATACACATTGTGGGAGATTGGAGAGATACACGTTGTGGAAGATTGGAGAGATACACATTGTGGGAGATTGGAGAGATACACATTGTGGGAGATTGAAGAGATACATGGTGTGGGTGATTGGAGAGATACACATTCTGAAGATTGGAGAGATACGCATTGTGGGAGATTGGAGATACACATTGTGGGAGATTGGAGAGATACACTTTGTGGGAGATTGGAGAGATACATGTGGGAGATTGGAGAGATACACAATGTAGGAGATTGGAGAGATACACATTGTGGGAGATTGGAGAGATACACATTGTGGGAGATTGGAGCGATACACTTTGTGGGAGATTGCAGAGATAAACATTGTCGGAGATTGCAGAGATAAACTTTGTGGGAGATTGGAGAGATACACATTGTGGGAGATTGGAGAGATACACATTGTGGGAGATTGGAGAGATACACATTGTGAAGATTGGAGAGATACACATTGTGGGAGATTGGAGAGATACACATTGTGAGAGATTGGATAGATACACATTGTGGGAGATTGGAGAGATACACATTGTGGGAGATTGGAGAGAGACACATTGTGGGAGATTGGAGAGATACGCATTGTGAAGATTGGAGAAATACACATTGTGGGAGATTGGAGTGATATACATTGTGGGAGATTGGCGAGATATACATTGTGGGAGATTGGAGAGATATGCATTGTTTAGATTAGACAGATACACGTTGTGAGAGATTGGAGAGATATGTATGGGAGGAGATTGGAGAGATACACATTGTGAGAGATTGGAGAGATACGTATGGTAGGAGATGGGAGAGATAAACATTGTAGGAGACTGGAGAGATGCACATTGTGGGAGGTTGGAGAGATATACATTGTGGGAGATTGGAGAGATACACATTGTGGGAGATTGGAGATACACGTTGTGGGAGATTAGAGAGGTACACCTTGTGGGAGATTGGTGTGATACACATTGTGGGTGATTGGAGATACACATTGTGGGTGATTGGAGATACACTTTGTGGGAGATTGGAGAGTTACGCATTGTGAAGATTGGAGAGATACGCATTGGAGGAGATTGGAGAGATACACATTGTGGGAGATTGGAGAGATACACATTGTGGGAGATTGGAGAGATACACGTTGTGGGAGATTGGCGAGATATACATTGTGGGAGATTGGAGAGATATACATTTTGGGAGATTGGAGAGATACACCTTGTGGGAGATTGGAGAGAAACACGTTGTGAAGATTGGAGAGATACATGTTGTGGGAGATTGGAGAGATACACATTGTGAAGATTGGAGAGATACACGTTGTGGGAGATTGGAGAGATACACGTTATGGGAGATTGGAGAGATACACATTGTGGGAGATTGGAGAGATACACATTGTGGGAGATTGGAGAGATACACATTGTGGGAGATTGGAGAGATACACATTGTGGGAGATTGGAGAGATACACATTGTGGGAGATTGGAGAGATACACGTTGTGGGAGATTGGAGAGATACACATTATGGGAGATTGGAGAGATACACATTGTGGGAGATTGGAGAGATACACTTTGTGGGAGATTGGAGAGATACACATTGTAGGAGATTGGAGAGATACACATTGTGGGAGATTGGAGAGATACACATTGTGGGAGATTGGAGAGATACACATTGTGGGAGATTGGAGAGATACACAATGTGGGAGATTGGAGAGATACACATTGTAGGAGATTGGAGAGATACACAATGTGGGAGATTGGAGAGATACACGTTGTGGGAGATTGGAGAGATACACGTTTTGGGAGATTGGAGAGTTACACGTTGTGGGAGATTGGAGAGATACACATTGTGGGAGATTGTAGAGATACACATTGTGGGAGATTGTAGAGATACACATTGTGGGAGATTGGCGAGATACACTTTGGTGGAGTTTGGAGAGATACACAATGTGGGCGATTGGAGAGATACACAATGTGGGATATTGGAGAGATACACATTGTGGGAGATTGGAGAGAAAGATATTATGAAGTTTGGAGAGGCACACGTTGTGAGTGATTGGAGAGGTACTCATTGTGGGAGATTGGAGAGATACACATTGTGGGAGATTGGAAAGATACACATTGTGGGAGATTGGAAAGATACACTTTGTGGGAGATTGGAGAGATACATGGTGTGGGTGATTGGAGAGATACACATTCTGAAGATTGGAGAGATACACATTGTGGGAGATTGGAGATACACGTTGTGGGAGATTGGAGAGATACACTTTGTGGGAGATTGGAGAGATACACGTTGTGAAGATTGAAGAGATACATGTTGTGGGAGATTGGAGAGATACACATTGTGGGAGATTGGAGCGATACACATTGTGGGAGATTGCAGTGATAAACATTGTCGGAGATTGCAGAGATAAACTTTGTGGGAGATTGGAGAGATACACATTGTGGGAGATTGGAGAGATACACATTGTGAAGATTGGAGAGATGCACATCGTGGGAGATTGGAGAGATACACGTGAGAGATTGGATAGATACACATTTTGGGAGATTGGAGAGATACACATTGTGGGAGATTGGAGAGAGACACATTGTGGGAGATTGGAGAGATACACATTGTGAAGATTGGAGAGATACACATTGTGGGAGATTGGAGTGATATACATTGTGGGAGATTGGCGAGATATACATTGTGGGAGATTGGAGAGATATGCATTGTGAAGATTAGAGAGATACACATTGTGGGAGATTTTAGAGATACACATTGTGGGAGATTGGAGAGATACACATTGTGAAGATTGGAGAGATACAAATTGTGGGAGATTGGAGAGATACACATTGTGGGAGATTGGAGAGATACACTTTGTGGGAGATTGGAGAGATACACTTTGTGGGAGATTGGAGAGGTACACTTTGTGGGAGATTGGTGAGGTACACATTGTGGGACATTGGAGAGATACACATTGTGGGACATTGGAGAGATACACGTTGTGGGAGATTGGAGAGATACACATTGTGGGAGATTGGAGAGATACACGTTGTGGGAGATTGGAGAGATACACATTGTGGGAGATTGGAGAGATACACGTTGTGGGAGATTGGAGAGATACACATTGTGTGAGATTGGAGAGATACACATTGGGTGAGATTGGAGAGATACATGGTGTGGGAGATTGGAGAGATACACATTGTGAAGTTTGGAGAGATACACATTGTGGGAGATTGGAGATACACGTTGTGGGAGATTGGAGAGATACACATTTTGGGAGATTGGAGAGATACACGTTGTGAAGTTAGGAGAGATACATGTTGTGGGAGATTGGAGAGATACACAATGTAGGAGATTGGAGAGATACACATTGTGGGAGATTGGAGAGATACACATTGTGGGAGATTGGAGAGATACACATTGTGGGAGATTGGACATACACATTGTGGGAGATTGGAGAGATACACATTGTGGGAGATTGGAGATACACATTGTGGGAGATTGGAGAGATACACGTTGTGAAGATTGAAGAGATACATGTGGGAGATTGGAGAGATACACGTTGTGGGAAATTGGAGAGATACACGTTGTGGGAGATTGGAGAGATAAACATTGTGGGAGATTGGAGAGATAAACATTGTGGGAGATTGGAGAGATACACATTGTGGGAGATTGGAGAGATACACATTGTGGGGGATTGGAGAGATACACATTGTGAAGATTCGAGAGATACACGTTGTGGGAGATTGGAGAGATACACATTGTGGGAGATTGGATAGATACACATTGTGGGAGATTGGAGAGATACACATTGTGGGAGATTGGAGAGATACACATTGTGGGAGATTGGAGAGATACACATTGTGGGAGATTGGAGAGATACACATTGTGGGAGATTGGAGAGATACACGTTGTGAAGATTGGAGAGATACACGTTGTGGGAGATTGGAGAGATACACATTGTGGGAGATTGGAGAGATATACATTGTGGGAGATTGGAGAGATATACATTCTGTGAGATTGGAGAGATACACATTCTGGGAGATTGGAGAGATACACGTTGTGGGAGATTGAAGAGACACACATTGTGGGAGATTGGAGAGATACACATTGTGGGAGATTGGAGAGATACACATTGTGGGAGATTGGAGAGATACGCATTGTGAAGATTAGAGAGATACACGTTGTGAGAGATTGGAGAGTTATGTATGGTAGGAGATTGGAGAGATACACGTTGTGAGAGATTGGAGAGATACGTATGGTAGGAGATGGGAGAGATAAACATTGTAGGAGACTGGAGAGATGCACATTGTGGGAGGTTGGAGAGATATACATTGTGGGAGATTGGAGAGATACACATTGTGGGAGATTGGAGATACACGTTGTGGGAGATTAGAAAGGTACACATTGTGGGAGATTGGAGAGATGCACATTGTGGGAGATTGGAGAGATACACATTGTGGGAGATTGGAGAGATACACGTTGTGTAGATTGGAGAGATACATGTTGTGGGAGATTGGAGAGATACACATTGTGAAGATTGGAGAGATACACATTGTGGGAGATTGGAGAGATACACGTTATGGGAGATTGGAGAGATACACATTGTGGGAGATTGGAGAGATACACGTTGTGGGAGATTGGAGAGATACACATTGTGGGAGATTGGAGAGATACACATTGTGGGGGATTGGAGAGATACACATTGTGAAGATTGGAGAGATACACATTGTGGGTGATTGGAGAGATACACATTGTGGGAGATTGGAGAGATACACGTTATGGGAGATTGGAGAGATACACAGTGTGGGAGATTGGAGAGATACACATTGTGAAGATTGGAGAGATACAAATTGTGGGAGATTGGAGAGATACACATTGTGGGAGATTGGAGAGCTACACTTTGTGGGAGATTGGAGAGATACACATTGTGGGAGATTGGAGAGATACACTTTGTGGGAGATTGGAGAGGCACACGTTGTGGGAGATTGGAGAGATACACTTTGTGGGAGATTGGAGAGGTACACATTGTGGGAGATTGGAGAGATACACATTGTGGGAGATTGGAGAGATACACATTGTGGGAGATTGGAGAGATACACGTGGAAGATTGGACAGGTTCACGTTGTGGGAGATTGGAGAGATACACGTTGTGGGAGATTGGAGAGATACACATTGTGGGAGATTGGAGAGATACGCATTGTGGGAGATTGGAGAGATACACGTGGAAGATTGGACAGGTTCACATTGTGGGAGATTGGAGAGATACACATTGTGGGAGATTGGAGAGATACACGTTGTGTGAGATTGGAGAGATACACATTGTGGGAGATTGGAGAGATACACGTTGTGGAAGATTGGAGAGATACACGTTGTGGGAGATTGGAGAGATACACATTGTGGGAGATTGGAGAGATACATGGTGTGGGTGATTGGAGAGATACACATTCTGAAGATTGGACAGATACACATTGTGGGAGATTGGAGATACACGTTGTGGGAGATTGGAGAGATACACTTTGTGGGAGATTGGAGAGATACATGTTGTGGGAGATTGGAGAGATACACAATGTAGGAGATTGGAGAGATACACATTGTGGGAGATTGGAGAGATACACATTGTGGGAGATTGGAGAGATACACATTGTGGGAGATTGGACATACACATTGTGGGAGATTGGACAGATACACATTGTGGGAGATTGGAGATACACATTGTGGGAGATTGGAGAGATATGCATTGTGGGAGATTGGAGAGATACACATTGTGGGAGATTGGAGCGATACACATTGTGGGAGTTTGCAGAGATAAACATTGTCGGAGATTGCAGAGATAAACTTTGTGGGAGATTGGAGAGATACACATTGTGGGAGATTGGAGAGATACAGATTGTGGGAGATTGGAGAGACACACATTGTGAAGATTGGAGAGATACACATTGTGGGAGATTGGAGAGATACACATTGTGAGAGATTGGATAGATACACATTGTGGGAGATTGGAGAGATACACATTGTGGGAGATTGGAGAGAGACACATTGTGGGAGATTGGAGAGATACACATTGTGAAGATTGGAGAGATACACATTGTGGGAGATTGGAGTGATATACATCGTGGGAGATTGGCGAGATATACATTGTGGGAGATTGAAGAGATATGCATTGTGAAGATTAGAGAGATACACGTTGTGAGAGATTGGAGAGATACGTATGGGAGGAGATTGGAGAGATACACATTGTGAGAGATTGGAGAGATACGTATGGTAGGAGATGGGAGAGATAAACATTGTAGGAGACTGGAGAGATGCACATTGTGGGAGGTTGGAGAGATATACATTGTGGGAGATTGGAGAGATACACATTGTGGGAGATTGGTGTGATACACATTGTGGGTGATTGGAGATACACATTGTGGGAGATTGGTGAGATACACATTGTGAAGATTGGAGAGATACGCATTGGAGGAGATTGGAGAGATACACATTGTGGGAGATTGGAGAGATACACATTGTGGGAGATTGGAGAGATACACATTGTGGGAGATTGGCGAGATATACATTGTGGGAGATTGGAGAGATTTCCATTGTGGGAGATTGGAGAGATACACATTGTGGGAGATTGGAGAGATACACGTTGTGAAGATTGGAGAGATACATGTTGTGGGAGATTGGAGAGATACACATTGTGAAGATTGGAGAGATACACATTGTGGGAGATTGGAGAGATACACGTTATGGGAGATTGGAGAGATACACGTTGTGGGAGATTGGAGAGATACACATTGTGGGAGATTGGAGAGATACACGTTGTGGGAGATTGGAGAGATACACATTGTGGGAGATTGGAGAGATACACATTGTGGGAGATTGGAGAGATACACATTGTGGGAGATTGGAGAGATACACATTGTGGGAGATTGGAGAGATACACGTTGTGGGAGATTGGAGAGATACACATTGTGGGAGATTGGAGAGATACACATTGTAGGAGATTGGAGAGATAGACATTGTGGGAGATTGGAGAGATACACATTGTGGGAGATTGGAGATACACGTTGTGAAGATTGGAGAGATACATGTTGTGGGAGATTGGAGAGATACACAATGTAGGAGATTGGAGAGATACACATTGTGGGAGATTGGAGAGAGACACATTGTGGGAGATTGGAGAGATACACATTGTGGGAGATTGGACATACACATTGTGGGAGATTGGAGAGATACACATTGTGTGAGATTGGAGATACACATTGTGGGAGATTGGAGAGATATGCATTGTGGGAGATTGGAGAGATACACGTTGTGAAGATTGAAGAGATACATGTTGTGGGAGATTGCAGAGATAAACTTTGTGGGAGATTGGAGAGATACACATTGTGGGAGATTGGAGAGATACAGATTGTGGGAGATTGGAGAGATACACATTGTGAAGATTGGAGAGATACACATTGTGGGAGATTGGAGAGATACACATTGTGAGAGATTGGATAGATACACATTGTGAAGATTGGAGAGATACACGTTGTGGGAGATTGGAGAGAGACACATTGTGGGAGATTGGAGAGAGACACTTTGTGGGAGATTGGAGAGATACACATTGTGAAGATTGGAGAGATACACATTGTGGGAGATTGGAGTGATATACATTGTGGGAGATTGGCGAGATATACATTGTGGGAGATTGGAGAGATATGCATTGTGAAGATTAGAGAGATACACGTTGTGAGAGATTGGAGAGATACATATGGGAGGAGATTGGAGAGATACACGTTGTGAGAGATTGGAGAGATACGTATGGTAGGAGATGGGAGAGATAAACAGTGTAGGAGATTGGTGTGATACACATTGTGGGTGATTGGAGATACACATTGTGGGAGATTGGAGAGATACACCTTGTGAAGATTGGAGAGATACGCATTGGAGGAGATTGGAGAGATACACATTGTGGGAGATTGGAGAGATACACATTGTGGGAGATTGGAGAGATACACATTGTGGGAGATTGGCGAGATATACATTGTGGGAGATTGGAGAGATATACATTGTGAAGATTGGAGAGATACATGTTGTGGGAGATTGGAGAGATACACATTGTGAAGTTTGGAGAGATACACATTGTGGGAGATTGGAGAGATACACGTTATGGGAGATTGGAGAGAGACACGTTGTTGGAGATTGGAGAGATACACATTGTGGGAGATTGGAGAGATACACGTTGTGGGAGATTGGAGAGATACACATTGTGGGAGATTGGAGAGATACACATTGTGGGAGATTGGAGAGATACACATTGTGGGAGATTGGAGAGATACACATTGTGGGAGATTGGAGAGATACACATTGTGGGAGATTGGGGAGATACACATTGTAGGAGATTGGAGAGATACTCATTGTGGGAGATTGGAGAGATACACATTGTGGGAGATTGGAGAGATACACATTGTGGGAGATTGGAGAGATACACAATGTGGAAGATTGGAGAGATACACATTGTAGGAGATTGGAGAGATACACAATGTGGGAGATTGGAGAGATACACGTTGTGGGAGATTGGAGAGACACACGTTGTGGGAGATTGGAGAGTTACACGTTGTGGGAGATTGGAGAGATACACAATGTGGGAGATTGTAGAGATACACATTGTGGGAGATTGTAGAGATACACATTGTGGGAGATTGGCGAGATACACTTTTGTTGAGATTGGAGAGATACACAATGTGGGCGATTGGAGAGATACACAATGTGGGAGATTGGAGAGATACACATTGTGGGAGATTGGAGAGAGACACGTGGGAGATTGGAGAGATACACATTGTGGGAAATTGGAGAGAAAGATATTATGAAGTTTGGAGAGGCACACGTTGTGAGTGATTGGAGAGATACTCATTGTGGGAGATTGGAGAGATACACATTGAGGGAGATTGGAGAGATACACATTGTGGGAGATTGGAGAGATACATGGTGTGGGTGATTGGAGAGATACACATTCTGAAGATTGGAGAGATACACATTGTGGGAGATTGGAGATACACGCTGTGGGAGATTGGAGAGATACACTTTGTGGGAGATTGGAGAGATACACGTTGTGAAGATTGGAGAGATACATGTTGTGGGAGATTGGAGAGATACACAATGTAGGAGATTGGAGAGATACACATTGTGGGAGATTGGAGAGATACACATTGTGGGAGATTGGAGAGATACACATTGTGGGAGATTGGACATACACATTGTGGGAGATTGGAGAGATACACATTGTGGGAGATTGGAGATACACATTGTGGGAGATTGGAGAGATATGCATTGTGGGAGATTGGAGAGATACACGTTGTGAAGATTGAAGAGATACATGTTGTGGGAGATTGGAGAGATACACATTGTGGGAGAATGGAGCGATACACATTGTGGGAGATTGCAGAGATAAACATTGTCGGAGATTGCAGAGATAAACTTTGTGGGAGATTGGAGAGATACACATTGTGGGAGATTGGAGAGATACCCATTGTGGGAGATTGGAGAGATACACATTGTGAAGATTGGAGAGATACACGTTGTGGGAGATTGGAGAGATACACATTGTGAGAGATTGGATAGATACACATTGTGGGAGATTGGAGAGATACACATTGTGGGAAATTGGAGAGAGACACATTGTGGGAGATTGGAGAGATACACATTGTGAAGATTGGAGAGATACACATTGTGGGAGATTGGAGTGATATACATTGTGGGAGATTGGCGAGATATACATTGTGGGAGATTGGAGAGATATGCATTGTGAAGATTAGAGAGATACACGTTGTGAGAGATTGGAGAGATACGTATGGGAGGAGATTGGGGAGATGCACGTTGTGAGAGATTGGAGAGATACGTATGGTAGGAGATGGGAGAGATAAACGTTGTAGGAGACTGGAGAGATGCACATTGTGGGAGGTTGGAGAGATATACATTGTGGGAGATTGGAGAGATACACATTGTGGGAGATTGGAGATACACGTTGTGGGAGATTAGAGAGGTACACCTTGTGGGAGATTGGTGTGATACACATTGTGGGTGATTGGAGATACACATTGTGGGAGATTGGAGAGATACACATTGTGAAGATTGGAGAGATACGCATTGGAGGAGATTGGAGAGATACACATTGTGGGAGATTGGAGAGATACACATTGTGGGAGATTGGAGAGATACACATTGTGGGAGATTGGCGAGATATACATTGTGGGAGATTGGAGAGATATACATTGTGGGAGATTGGAGAGATACACATTGTGGGAGATTGGAGAGATACACGTTGTGAAGATTGGAGAGATACATGTTGTTGGAGATTGGAGAAATACACATTGTGAAGATTGGAGAGATACACATTGTGGGAGATTGGAGAGATACACGTTATGGGAGATTGGAGAGATACACATTGTGGGAGATTGGAGAGATACACATTGTGAGAGATTGGATAGATACACATTGTGGGAGATTGGAGAGATACACATTGTGGGAGATTGGAGAGAGACACATTGTGGGAGATTGGAGAGATGCACATTGTGAAGATTGGAGAGATACACATTGTGGGAGATTGGAGTGATATACATTGTGGGAGATTGGCGAGATATACATTGTGGGAGATTGGAGAGATATGCATTGTGGAGATTAGAGAGATACACGTTGTGAGAGATTGGAGAGATACGTATGGGAGGAGATTGGAGAGATAAACATTGTAGGAGACTGGAGAGATACACATTGTGGGAGATTGGAGAGATACACATTGTGGGAGATTGGAGAGATACACATTGTGGGAGATTGGAGAGATGCACATTGTGGGAGATTGCAGAGATAAACATTGTCGGAGATTGCAGAGATAAACTTTGTGGGAGATTGGAGAGATACACATTGTGGGAGATTGGAGAGATACAGATTGTGGGAGATTGGAGAGATACACATTGTGAAGATTGGAGAGATACACGTTGTGGGAGATTGGAGAGATACACATTGTGAGAGATTGGATAGATACACATTGTGGGAGATTGGAGAGATACACATTGTGGGAGATTGGAGAGAGACACATTGTGGGAGATTGGAGAGATACACATTGTGGGAGATTGGTGAGATATACATTGTGGGAGATTGGAGAGATATGCATTGTGGTAGATTGGAGAGATACACATTGTGGGAGATTGGAGAGATACACGTTGTGACGATTGGAGAGATACATGTTGTGGGAGATTGGAGAGATACACATTGTGAAGATTGGAGAGATACACATTGTGGGAGATTGGAGAGATACACGTTATGGGAGATTGGAGAGATACACATTGTGGGAGATTGGAGAGATACACATTGTGGGAGATTGGAGAGATACACGTTGTGGGAGATTGGAGAGATACACATTGTGGGAGATTGGAGAGATACACAATGTGGGAGATTGGAGAGATACACGTTGTGGGAGATTGGAGAGATACACTTTGTGGGAGATTGGAGAGTTACACGTTGTGGGAGATTGTAGAGATACACATTGTGGGAGATTGTCGAGATACACATTGTGGGAGATTGACGAGATACACTTTGGCGGAGATTGGAGAGATACACAATGTGGGCGATTGGAGAGATACACAATGTGGGAGATTGGAGAGATACACATTGTGGGAGATTGGAGAGAGACACGTGGGAGATTGGAGAGATACACATTGTGGGAAATTGGAGAGAAAGATATTATGAAGTTTGGAGAGGCACACATTGTGAGTGATTGGAGAGATACTCATTGTGGGAGATTGGATAGATACACATTGTGGGAGATTGGAGAGATACACATTGTGGGAGATTGGAGAGATACACATTGTGGGAGATTGGAGAGATACTCATTGTGGGAGATTGGAGAGATACACAATATGGGAGGTTGGAGAGATACACATTGTGGGAAATTGGAGAGATACACAATGTGGGAGATTGGAGAGATACACTTTGTGGGAGATTGGAGCGATACACTTTGTGGGAGATTGGAGAGATACACAATGTGGGCGATTGGAGAGATACACATTGTGGGAGATTGGAGAGATCCACATTGTGGGAGATTGGAGAGATACACGTTGTGGGAGATTGGAGAGATACACATTGTGGGAGATTGGAGAGATACACATTGTGGGAGATTGGAGAGATACAGATTGTGGGAGATTGGAGAGATACACATTGTGGGAGATTGGAGAGAAACACGTTGTGGGAGATTGGAGAGATACATGTTGGAGGAGATTGGAGAGAAACACATTGTGGGAGAATGGAGTGATTCACATTGTGACAGTTTGGAGAGATACACGTTGTGGGAGATTGGAGAGATATGCATTGGAGGAGATTGGAGAGATGCACATTTTGAGAGTTTGGAGAGATACTTATGGTAGATTGGAGAGGTACATATTGTAGGAGATTGGAGAGATACACATTGTGGGAGATTGGAGAGATACACATTGTGGGAGATTGGCAAGATACACCGTGTGGGAGATTGGACATACACATTGTGGCAGATTGGAGAGGTACATAGTGTGGGAGATTGGAGATATAGATTGTGGAAGATTGGAGAGCAGGGACCAATAGCCTAGTGGTGGGGTGGCGTGGGAGGGGGGGGGGGCGGTGGGGGCGGGGCGTGGTTCGGTTTGCTGGTGCTGGTGGAGATGGTTTAAACCAATTTTGGCTGGGGATGGGCACCAGGATGTACCATTAGAAGGCAGAAGTAAAGTGCACAAAGGTTTGGGAGAGACAGATAGCACTAGAGTAAGAAATAATAAGGTATTAGGTGTGGTCAGACTAAGAGAGAATACAAGAAGGTATAAGAGAGGTTTACAGTGCATGTGTATAAACGCATGAAACGTAAATAAGGTTGGTGAGCTGCAGGCGCAAATAGCCACATGGGAATATGATGTTGTGGCGATAGCGGAGACCTGGCTCAAAAAAGGGCAGGATTGGGTACTAAAGATTCCTGGATATAAGGTGTTCAGGAAAGATAGGGAAGGAAAGAAAGGAGGTGGGGCAGCAGTATTGCTTAAGGAGAAGGTTACAGTGCTGGAGAGAGGAGATGTCCTGGAGGGGTCAAGGACAGAATCTATATGGCTAGAGTTAAGAAATAATAGAGTTGCCATTACACTACTAGGTGTATTCGATAGACCACCAACTCATGGGAATGATATGGAGGCCAATATTTGCAGAGAAATTACAGAGAAGTGCAAGAACTATGGAGTAGTGATAATGGGGGACTTCAACTATCATAATGTAGACTGGGATAGTAATAGTGTAAAGGGCAGAGAGGGGAAGAATTTCTGAAGTGCATTCAGGAGAACGTTCTTGATCAGTACGTTTCCGGTCCAATGAGGAAGGAGGCATTGCTGGATCTGGTTCTGGGGAATGAGGTGGGGCAAGTGCAGCAAGTATCAGTAGGGGAACAATTAGGGAACAGTGATCATAGTATCATAAGGATTAGATTAGCTATGGAAGAGGACAGGGAGCAATCTAGAGTAAAAATACTTAACTGGAGGAAGGTCAATTTCAGTGGTTTTGAACGGCTCTGGCCCGGGTAAATTGGAATCAAAGATTGGCAGGCAAAACTGTAATCGAACAATGGGCTGCCTTTAAAGAGGAGATGGTTCGGGTAGAGTTGCGGTACATTCCCACGAGGGGGAAAGGTAGGGCAACCAAAGTCAGAGTTCCCTGGATGGACGAAAGAAATAGAGAGTAAGATGAAGCAGTAAAAGAGTGCATATGACAGATGTCAGGTTGAGAATACAAGTGAGAATTAGGCTAAATACAGAAAGTTTAGAGGGGAAGTGAAAAAGAAACTAAGAGGGGCAAAGAGAGAATATGAGAATAGATTGGCAGCTAACATAAAAGGGAATTCAAAAGTCTTCTATAGGCATATAAATAGTAAACGGGTAGTAAGAGGAGGGGTGGGGCCAATTAGGGACCAAAAAGGAGACCTATGCATGGAAGCAGAGGGCATGGCTGAGGTACTAAATGAGCACTTTTCATCTGTCTTCACCAAGGAAGAACATAAGAAATAGGAGCAGGAGTAGGCCATTTGGCTCTTCGAGCCTGCTCCGCCATTCAATAAGATCATGGCTAATCTTCTACCTCATCTCCACTTTCCTGCATTATCCCTATATCCCTCAATTCCCTTAATATTCAAAAATCTATCGATCTCTGTCTTGAATATACTCAACGACTGAGCCTCCACAGCCCTCTAGGGTAGAGAATTCCAAAGATTCACCACCCTCTGAGTGAAGAAATTTCTCCTCATCTCAGTCCTAAATGGCCCACCCCTTATTCTGAGACTGTGACCCCGTGTTCTAGACTCCCCAGCCAGGGGGAACATTTTCTTGGCATTAACTCTCTCAAGCCCCTTAAGAATTTTACATGTTTCAATTATTAAGCAGATGCTGATAAAGTCGTAGGTCACGATATTGCTAACCTCATGTGATGAAATAACTCTGTGTTCTGGATTGTCTGTTGTTGTACTTGTTAATGTCTGTAATGTTTTACAGGTGTAACCACTAATGTTCCTCCCTAGCTCCACCTTTATGGATCCTCCTGATTGGTGTGAGTCTTATTTATAAGAGCTGGGTTTTACTCATAAGGGCTGGGTCGGTGATGAATGATGGTTGTCCTGTGTTAACTTGATGCCACGATTCTTACTTAATAAAAGCCTTTAGTTTTAAGTTTCAACCTCATGGATTCAGGCAGTTATTTGGCACATCAATTTTATTAAGTAAGAATCATGGCATCAAGTTAACACAGGGCAACCATCATTCATCACCGACCCAGCCCTTATGAGTAAAACCCAGCTCTTATAAATAAGACTCACACCAATCAGGAGGATCCATAAAGGCGGAGCTAGGGAGGAACATTAGTGGCTACACCTGTAAAACATTACAGACATTAACAAGTACAACAACAGACAATCCAGAACACAGAGTTATTTCATCACATTCACCCCCTGCTATAGATTTAGTATAATATTACTATGTATGAAGAGGCCCTTGCAGTTCTTAAGGCCCAGTACCTTAAGTCGGTTAATGAAGTATACGCCAGGTATCTTTTGTCTACTCGCAGGCAATTACCCGAGGAATCCCTGGATGATTTTCTGCAGGATCTTAAGGCTTTGGCTAAGGATTGCAACTACAAGGCTGTCTCTGCCATATTGTATCAGGAAGAAGCCATCCGCGATTCTTTCATATCTGGCCTTCGATCTAATTATATTAGACAAAGACTCCGCGAGAATGACTCGTTATTTTTAAAAACAGTCGTTGTTACAGCTTGATCGTTAGATGCAGCCCAGAAGAATTTAGAAGTGTATGCATCAGCCCATGCGTCTCTCTCAGCCTCGTGTGTTCCGAGTATGGAGGCATCCATAACGCCAATGGAGCCTCCACTTAATCCTACTGTTGCGGCTGTACCCCATGGGTCTAAGTGTTATTTTTGTGGCCAATCTAAACAATCCAGGCAAAGATGCCCAGCCAGAGAGGCTACTTGTTTTAAATGTAAGAAACGGGGACATTTTAGTAAAGTGTGTAAGGGTAATCCTGTACCCGATGTCTTCTCTGCTGTCGCCTATCATTTTACTCTAGCCTCGGTTACGGTTGACCAGACCATACCGTGTCCCTTGTCGAAATCTATGATGGACATTAAGGTTAATGGTCGTCCTACTGGGTGTTTGATAGACTGTGGCAGTACTGAAAGTTTTATACATCCCAACCTTATTAACTCCTGTTCATTGAAGGTGTATCCTACTCGAAGTGAAATTGTGATGGCATCCAAGCCCCTTACTTCGGAGGTAACTGGATATTGTAACGTCACATTGACCGTTAAGGATACGGAGTATAAGGACTTTAAACTCCTTGTATTACCTCAGTTGTGTGTGAACTTAATTTTAGGCTTGGACTTCCAGTGTCAGCATGAGAGCGTTACCCTTAAGAATGGTGGGTCTCAGCCTCCACTCACAGTCTGCGGCCTTTCTACTTTAAAAGTAAGTCCGCCTTCTTTGTTCGTGAACCTTGCTCCTAATTGTAGACCTATAGCGACTAAGAGTCGACGGTATCGTTCAGAAGATAAAACATTTATAAAAGAGGAAGTGGAAAGGCTTCAACGGGAGGGAATCATCAAACATAGTAATAGCCCGTGGCGTGCCCAGGTGGTGGTGGTTAAAACTAATGAAAAGAAAAGACTTGTGGTCGATTATAGCCAGACTATAAACTTGTATACCCAATTGGACGCCTATCCTTTGCCTCGTATTTCTGAGATGGTGAACCAGATAGCTCAGTATCGCGTGTTCTCCACCATTGATTTAAAGTCTGCCTACCATCAACTCCCTATCAAAATAGAAGACCGACCTTATACGGCCTTCGAAGCTAATGGGCGCCTGTATCAATTTCTTAGGGTGCCCTTTGGAGTGACGAATGGGGTATCCGTCTTCCAATGGGAGATGGGTCGTATGGTGGATGAATACGCGTTGGAAGCAACATTCCCGTACCTGGACAATGTTACTATCTGTGGGCGTGACCAACGGGAGCATGATCAAAATCTCGCAAAGTTCCTAGAGACGGCAAAGAGGTTAAACCTGACCTACAACTAAAACAAGTGTACCTTCAATACTACACATTTGTGTATTCTTGGTTGCGTTGTGGAGAATGGGGTAATCGGGCCGGATCCTGAAAGATTACGCCCACTTAAGGAATTACCTTTACCTCACACTGTAAAAGCTTTAAGAAGGTGTCTGGGATTCTTTTCGTACTATGCCAGTGGGTGGCTAGCTACTCAGATAAAGTCCGACCTCTTATTAAGTCGACGTCTTTTCCGCTATCGGCGGAAGCTCAGGAGGCTTTCTGTAATATCAAACGGGACATTGAGAAGGCAGTGGTCGTCGTCGTATGTGTCTTCACACTCTTCCCTTTGGGGAACTGTGTGAAGTGGTGGAAGGATTTCTGGCCGCGTTTAACGCTCCTTCTGTGACCGTAACCATCTTCGTACCAGCCATTAGGGTGGTTAGTCTTATGGTGGGAGGGTTTTACAGGCTCCCACAACCCATACGAGGGCGGGGGGCACCCACACCCACGGGCGCAAGTATCCCGCTGGATGTCAACCCAGAATTTAGAGCCGGAGCTCCGACTCCACTTGCCGGGACTGTCTGGAGCGGGGTTCGAAACTCTACGCCTTCTGGCCCAGCGGTGGGGATGCTACCGCTACGCCAAAGGCCCACTCCTGGCAGTGGTATGTGCCGTGGATGAGAAGATCCCTTTTCAAGTGGAAAGTGATGCATCTGATTTTGCGTTGGCAGCAACTCTTAACCAAGCTGGTAGACCAGTAGCTTTCTTCTCTCGTACATTGCAAGGATCAGAAGTTCGACATTCTTCAGTGGAAAAGGAGGCGCAGGCGATTATCGAAGCAGTCAGGTATTGGAGACATTATCTCGCTGGCCGACGTTTTACGCTTATTACTGACCAGCGATCTGTGGCCTTTATGTTCAATACTAAGCAGAGAGGCAAGATCAAAAATGATAAGATTTTAAGATGGCGAATAGAACTGTCAACATATGACTATGATATTCAGTACAGGCCTGGAGTATTTAATGAGCCATCGGATGCTTTGTCACGAGGAGTATGTGCTAGTCTAGGTATAGATAAGCTTCAAAGTCTCCACGATGCACTCTGCCACCCTGGGGTTACCAGAATGAACAACTTCATTAAGTCCCACAATCTACCCTACTCTATTGAGGAGGTCCGGACAATGACCAGAACCTGTCGTGTTTGTGCTGAATGCAAACCCCGCTTCTATAAGCCGTCCGAGCCAGCTCATCTTATTAAAGCAACTCGACCATTTGAGCGTTTGAGTCTCGATTTTAAAGGTCCCCTTCCATCGAGCGACTGTAATGTCTATTTTCTTAATATTATAGACGAGTACTCTCGGTTCCCTTTTGTTATCCCCTGTCCGGATGTGACCAGTGCTGTTGTAATTAAATGCCTCTGCCAACTGTTTTCCTTGTTTGGCATGCCTAACTATATACATAGTGATAGGGGTTCTTCCTTTATGAGCGAAGAATTGCGACAGTTTTTGCTATCGAAAGGAATTGCAACGAGTAGAACTACCAGCTATAACCCTCGTGGTAATGGGCAGGTCGAGAAAGAAAATGCGACAGTGTGGAAGGCTATCGTACTGCCTCTGAAGTCGCGAGGCCTGCCGACCTCTCGCTGGCAGGATGTCCTGCCAGACGTGCTGCATTCCATAAGGTCTCTTTTGTGTACAGCGACGAATGCCACCCCTCATGAAAGGATGTTTAGCTTTCCAAGAAAAGCTACTAATGGAGTATCGTTACCCACATGGTTGACAACTACGGGCCCTGTGCTGTTGCGCAGACATGTGAGAGGCCACAAGACTGATCCACTGGTGGAGGAAGTGCAACTCCTTCATGCTAATCCCCAGTATGCGTACATTCAATATCCGGATGGGCGAGAGGATACGGTCTCTGTTAAAGATCTTGCACCTGCTGGAGCTCGAAAAGAGTTCGACCCTGAGGGTAGAGTTTTCAATCGTGGTATTGGACCTTCAGAGACACAAACCCTCAGTGTGGAAAACACTGATGATTCTGGGAATTCGGATGAACCAGAGTTGGTACTCCGGGAGGAGTCTCGGCAAGAGTTACATCGTTCCCAGAGGACTATCAGACCTCCTGACAGACTGAATCTATAGCAGGGGGTGAATGTGATGAAATAACTCTGTGTTCTGGATTGCCTGTTGTTGTACTTGTTAATGTCTGTAATGTTTTACAGGTATAACCACTAATGTTCCTCCCTAGCTCCGCCTTTATGGATCCTCCTGATTGGTGTGAGTCTTATTTATAAGAGCTGGGTTTTACTCATAAGGGCTGGGTCGGTGATGAATGATGGTTGCCCTGTGTTAACTTGATGCCATGATTCTTACTTAATAAAAGCCTTTAGTTTTAAGTTTCAACCTCATGGATTCAGGCAGTTATTTGGCACATCACCTCGGCGGGTTCGTGGCAGGCAATGTCAGTGGCGGGTCCCGACCCCGCTGTTGGCGACGTCCCGCTCTGTGAAATGACTTTCCCTTGATGGGGCTTGTTAAACCCACCCAGCGCGTTTCCCGGCCAATTAGAGGAAGCGGGTCTGGTGACGTCATTTGGTGACATCATTTAATGATGCGTCATCAGCCAGTTTCCTTAAAGGGACCAAATCCAAATTGATTTTGACATTTGTGCTGTCAGTGTTCTACAGCATTGAAGTGCTGCAAACTCTGACTATCACTGCACAGAGGCAGAGGGCTGCACCCTGGTTCTCCCATGACTCCCTCCATATGCTTATGGAGGAAGTCACAGCACGCAGGGAGGACCTCTTCCCTTCCCATGGGCGGAAGAGACCTCCCCAGGAGATCAACACAGCCTGGTTGCATATTGCAGAGGAGGGCACAAGCAGGGATGTGGTCAGGAGGACCTGGGTGCAGTGGCGCAAACCTTTCAATGATCTCAGTAGATCATGAAACGTTAGTACAAAGCCACACTCAACCTCATCCTGCTGTGCCTCTCATCACATCCCCATCACTCTGCCTTCCCTACCCTACTCTTGCACATCCTTACCCACACAAACTTACCTTGGACCTCCACCCATCCCTCTCTATCTATATTATCACATCTCCATCTCAGTAGCCACCCCTCATACTCACCCTCATCCTAGTACAATCATACCAACTAACAACACATAAGGGTAGGCACTTGGGTGTTTTATGCAATGTTCATTTAAAGTTTCTGTTAATGTGGTGTCAAACATTAATACTTTATTTTCAACACTTTGACAGATTTGTGTGCACTTTTGGAAGTGGCTTAGTGATTTGCAGTGAATGGTGAGACATAACGGTACCCCCCGCAATGGTGATGAGTGTAAAAGGAATGTATTGGGCATTGTAGGGATGCTTTATGATGTTGGTGTAGGGTGACCACCACACACCATGTGGCAGCCAGGGTGTACAGCGTCAAGTGAAGTAAATCTGGCCATGGTGAGGCCATCCATGGCCTCCCGCACAGCAATGTAGGTCGGGTGCTGATGCCTTCTGTCCTGTGCAGCACCAGTTGATTGTGGAGAAGGTTGGTGTTGTTGTTGGTGCTGCTGGTGTTGGGGCTGATCGTGGTGGGATTCTGAGGATCAAGCTGAGAGAGTTTAAAGGGCACCCTTGCTGATGGAATAGATGGCAGGTGAAGTAGAGATGACAGAAGCGATTCATCAATGGTGGGAGAGGTAATGAAGTCAGACAGGATGGAGAATTTTGTAAAGACTTGCAGCATCCTGAATCTGTAGTGGAAATGCAGTGAGGAAGAGTTTGCAGCTTAGTGAAGTTATCTCTGTAAGGTGGGAGCTTTTACTTTACATTTGAAGCTGTCAACTCAACAGCTGATTCAGTGGCCACTGACCTCGTGGCCTCAGCTTAACAGACGTGATCCCCGAGCAGCGAGGACCCTGTGGGCGAGCACGTAAAATCAAAAGGTGAGCTCAAATGTATTCATAGTGATCTCTAAACAAGGTCATAATTAACTGAATTAGCTCCCCCGCTGCTGCATGTCGTGTCTGCTCAGCGCTGACAGAACCGACATCGGGGAAAGACACATGGCGGCGTGTTCACAGCGGGGTCCTGACCCGCCGGGGGAAAAAAAAACTGTCCCACCTGACATGCCACCGATCGCACCCACTGACCTCCTGGAAAATCTCACCCATAGTGAAAGAAGAGGTAGTGGAGATACTGGATGGGATAAAAATTGATAAAGAGGAGGTACTAGAAAGGCTGGCTGTACTTAAAGTAGGTAAGTCACCAGGACTGTATGGGATGTATCTGAGGATGCTGAGGAAAGTTAAAGTGGAAATCGTGGAGGTACTGGCCATAATCTTCCAATCCTCCTTAGATACAGGAGTGGTGCCAAAGAACTGGAGAACTGCTAATGTTACACCCTTGTTCAAAAAAGGGTGTAAGGATAAACCCAGCAACTACAGGCCAGTCAGTTTAACCTCAGTAGTGGGGAAGCTTTTAGAAACAATAATTAGGGACAAAATTAACAATCACTTTGACAAGTGTGGATTAATTAAGGAAAGCCAGCACAGATTTGTTAAAGGCAATTCGTGTTTAACTAAATTGATTGAGTTTTTTGATGAGGTAACAGAGAGGGTTGATGAGGGCAATGCGGTGGAAGTGGTGTACATGGACTTCCAAAAGGCGTTTGATAAACATAATAGGCTTGCCAGCAAAGTTGAAGCCTATGGAATAAAAGGGACAGTGGCAGCATGGATACGAAATTGGCTAAGTGACAGGAAACAGAACAGTTGTTTTTCGGACTGGAGGAAGGTATACAGTGGTGTTCCCCAGGAGTCAGTACTAGAACCACGGCATTTCTTGATGTATATTAATGACTTGGACTTGGGTGCACAGGGCACAATTTCAAAATTTGCAGATGACACAAAACTTGGAAGTATAGTTAACAGTGAGGAGGATAGTGATAGACTTCAAGAAGACATAAACAGGCTGGTGAAATGGGTGGACACGTGGCAGATGAAATTTTACGCAGAAAAGTGTGAAGTGATACATTTTGATAGGAAGAATGAGGAGAGGCAATATAAACTAAAAGGTACAATCTTAAAGTGGGTGCATGACTAGCGAGACCTGGAGGTATATGTGCAGAAATCATTGAAGGTGGCAAGGCAGGTTGAGAAAGCGGTTAAGAAAGCATACGGGATCCTGGGCTTCATAAATAGAGGCATAGAGTACAAAAGCAAGGAAGTTATGATAAACTTTTATAAAACACTGGTTCAGCCTCAACTGGAGTATTGTGTCCAATTCTGGGCACCGCACTTTAGGAAGGATCTGAAGACTTTAGAGAGGGTGCAGAAAAGATTTACAGGAATGGTTCCAGGGATGAGGAACTTCAGTTACGTGGATAAACTAGAGAAGCGGGGGTTGTTCTCCATGGAGCAGAGCAGTTTGCGAGGAGATCTGATAGAGGTGTTCAAAATCATGGTGGGTCTAGACAGAGCAGATAGAGAGAAACTGTTCCCATTGGCGGAAGGATTGAGAACCAGAGGACACAGATTTAAGTTGATTGGCAGAAGATCCAAAGGCGACATGAGGAAAACTTTTTTACACAGTGAGTGGTTCGGATCTGGAATGCACTGCCTGAAAGGGTGATGGAGGCCGACTCAATCATGGCTTTCGAAAGGGAATTGGATAAGTACATGAAGGAAAAAAATTTCAAAGCTACGGGGAAAGGGTGGGAGTGGGACTAGCTGAAGTGCTTTTACAGAGAGCCGATACATACTTGACAGGCCGAATGGCCTACTTCTGTGCTGTAACTATTCTATTCTATTCTACTAATCTACTGGAATTTTTTGAGGATGTAACTGGTAGAATAGATAAGGGAGAACCAGTGGATGTGGTGTATTTGGACTTTCAGAAGGCTTTCGATAAGGTCCCGCATAAGAGATTGGCGTGCAAAGTTAAGGCACATGGGATTGGGGGTAAGGTACTGACTTGGATAGAGAACTGGTTGGCAGATAGGATGCAAAGAGTTGGAATAAACGGGTCTTTTTCCGAGTGGCAGGCAGTGACTAGTGGGGTACCGCAGGTGCTAGGACCCCAGCTATTCACAATATATATTAATGATCTAGATGAGGGAACTAGATGTAATATCTCCCAAGTTTGCAGCTGACAAAGCTGGGTGGGCGTGTGTGCTGTGAGGAGGATGCTGAGAAACTCCAGTATGATTTGGACAGGTTGGGTGATTGGGCAGATGCATGTCAGATGCAGTATAATGTGTATAAATGCGAGGTTATCCACTTCGGTGACAAAAACAGGAAGACAGATTATTACCTGAACGGCAATAGATTGGGAAAAGGGAAGTGCAACGAGACCTGGGTGTCCTTATGCACCAGTCGTTGAAGGTAAGCATGCAGGTGCAGCAGGCGGTTAAGAAAGCAAATGGTATGTTGGCCTTCATAGCGAGAGGATTCGAGTACAGGAGCAAGGATGTCTTGCTGCAGTTGTACAGGGCCTTGGTGAGACCACATCCTGAGTATTGTGTGCAGTTTTGGTCGCCTTATCTGAGGAAGGATGTTCTTGCCATGGAGGGAGTGCAGCGAAGATTCACCAGACTGATACCTGGGATGGTAGGAATGACGTATGAGGAGAGATTAGTTTGATTAGGCTTATATTCGCTAGAGTTTAGAAGAATGAGAGGGGATCTCATTGAAACTTATAAAATTCTAACAGGACTAGACCGACTAAATGCAGGAAGGATGTTTCCATGGCAGGGGAGTCCAGAACCAGGGGTCACAGTCTAAGGATAAGGGGTAAGCCATTTCGGGCTGAGATGAGGAGGAATTTCTTCACCCAGTGAGTGGTGAACCTGTGGAATTCTCTACCACAGTTGAGGCCAATTCATTAAATATATTCAAGAAGGAGTTAGATATATTTCTTAAGGCTAAAGGGATCAAGGGATATGGGGAGAAACCAGGGTCAGGGTACTGAATTTGGATGATCAGTCATAATCTCATTAAGTGGTGGAGCAGGCTCGGGGGCCAAATGGCCTACTCCTGTTCCTATCTTCTATGTTTCTATACACATTGTGGGAGATTGGAGATACACGTTATGTGGGATTGGAGAGATACACTTTGTGGGAGATTAGAGAGATACATGTGGGAGATTGTAGAGATACACACTGTGGGAGATTAGAGAGATACATGTGGGAGATTGTAGAGATACACACTGTGGGAGATTGGAGATACACGTTATGTGGGATTGGAGAGATACATTTTGTGGGAGAGGGAGAGATACATTGAAGGAGATTGGAGAGATACACGTTGTGGGAGATTGGAGCGATACGGGACTAAAAATTCAATTATGTAGCTTCCATTGTTTGGCCGGTACGGGTGCCATTTTGGGGCGTAAATGGCATCCGAGTTGTGCACACAATTCTGCTGCAGGCCACGTCGGACACCATCTTGGTGAGGGCATGCGGGTCGGTGCTGGGAGTGTGTGCCAGAAATATGTAGAGCAGGCAGATTGCAACGCTGATTTGATGCCAGTGCTGCCATTTTCGTCCTCAGTGCTGGAACTAACGCCCTGTGTTAACCTCGCACAGCTGAACATGTGTTCAGCAGCTGCAAGGACTCCCTACCAGTGATATTTAAAGGGATCATCAACCACTCTCAGGTTAGATGCTGATTAATTTCGACTGGCTCTGTGGAAGTTTGTGAAAGTGTTTGGAGCTTTCCAGAGTTGTTTAAAGTTGGTGAGGTGACAGGGAGTGTTGCTGCAAGTGGAGATGGCCTTGCTTCTGACTTCAAGGGTTCTGGTCAGACCACTTGCAGTCAGTCATGGGTGCTCTAGTTGTCATCCTCCTTGGCCTGCAGTGTGACAGGAAGATGGAGCAGAGGCAGCGAAGAAGACGACAAGCTGCTCACAGAGGGAGGAGGAGAAGGAGGGAAAAGGGCTCTCAACAGGAGGCCTTATCCACCTAGTGCCTCCCGAGAGTCAGGAGCAGTGTGTGCTGTCTGTGCTTTACAAAGGAGGTGCCCACAGAACTCTGCCACCTCTTGCAACCAGACTTGCAGCCTTACACCAGTGGCTGTGCAGGTGACCATGACCCTGAATTTCTTCACGTCAGGATCCTTCCAGGCTGGAACAGGCGACATCTGTAACATCTCCCAGTTCGCCGTCCACTGTTGCATAAGAGAGGTGACGGACGCTCTTTATGCCAGGAGAGGGGACTTCATTTGTCTTCTCTCTGAACAAAGAGAAGCAGGCGGAGCGTGCACGTGACTTTGCCAGGATAACGGGCTTCCCCATGTTGCAGGCTGCCATTGGCTGCATGCATGTGGCTTTGCGGACACGCATCTAAATGCTGAGATGTACCGCAACCGCAATGGCTACCACTCGTTGAATGTGCAGTTGGTGTGTGACCATGCTCAGCACATTATGATGGTGAATGCTCGGTATCCTGGCAGCAGTCATGATGTTTTTATTCTGCCCCAGTCCGCTGTTAACTCAGTCTTTGAGCCACCAAGACAAACCAGAAACTGGCTACTGGGCGACAAGGGCTATCCGCTGACCACGTGGCTCATTACTCCACTCTGCAACCCAACCACATGTGGGCAGCATGCATGCAATGAGAGCCATGCTGGCCCTTGGAATCTGATAGAGCAGCCCATTGGCACCCTTAAACAATGCTTCTGCTGCCTGGACCTCTTTGGACGAGACCTGCAGTACTCATCAGAACGCGTCTCACGATTCATCGTGGTCTGCTGCATGCTGCACAACCTCGCCATCATGAGGGCACAGCCCTTGCCACCAGAACGGCGACCAGCTGAGGAAAAGGAGGAGGAAGCGGAGGAGGAGGAAGCGGAGGAGGAGGAAGCGGAGGAAGAGGAAGCGGAGGAGGAGGAAGCAGAGGAGGAGGAAGCAGAGGAGGAGGAAGCGGAGGAGGAGGAAGCAGAGGAGGAGGAAGCAGAGGAGGAGGAAGCAGAGGAGGAGGAAGCAGAGGAGGAGGAAGCAGAAGGGAAGAAGCAACCCAGACAGCCCCTTTCTGCCTGGGCTGTCCATGATCGACTCATTTGACTATGGTACGAATGAATGCAACCCCAAATCCCCATTCAAAAATAGTCCCACACCTTAATTTCCCTCTGTTACTGACCATCACAGCGTCCCCTTGGCCACAATGCTGAAATAAAAACCACTGCAAAAGAAACATTCCAATCCAAATTTATCCATCAATCCATCCAATAAAACACAACAAATTCAACTAATCACCCTTGTGCATTCCCTTCGTGCCTGTCTTCAGTGTGCCTGTCCTAGTGCTCCTACAAAGTTCTACCCCAGTGGCTGCAGCTTGGCTGGTGGAAGGCTGCTGACTTTCAGTGGGGGAGACTGCAGATGGCCTTGCAGGACGACGTCGCGCAACTATGGGCCTAGAAGCCCCGGCTGCGGACTGCACTACTTCAGCATGGGGGACAGCAGTCTGGACTGGCTGGCTGGCAGGCAACAAACCCAAACCTGCGACCTCTAGTACCTAGAAGGACAAGGGCAACAGGTGCATAGGAACACCACCACCTTCGAGTTCCCCTCCAAGTCACACATCAGCTTGACTTGGAAATATATCGCCGTTCCTTCATCATCGCTGAGTCAAAATCCTGGAACTCCCTACCTAACAACACTGTGAGAGTACCATCACCACACGGACTGCAGCGGTTCGAGAAGGTGGCTCACCAACGCCTTCTCAATGGCAATTAGGGATGGGCAATAAATGCTGGCCTTACCAGCGATGCCCACATATCCGCGCCTATTTCCAACTCCATAACATCGCCCATCTCCACCCTTGCCTCAGCTCATCTGCTGCTGAAACCCTCATCCATGCCTTTGTTACCTCTAGACTTGACTATTCCAATGCCCTCCTGGCTGGCCTCCCTCATTCTACCCTACGTAAACTTGAGGTTATCCAAAACTCAGCTGCCTGTGTCCTAACTTGCACCAAGTCCCGTTCGCCCATTACCCCTGTACTCGCTGCCTTCATTGGCTCTCGGTTAAGCAGCACCTCGATTTTAAAACTTTCATCCTTGTTTTCAAATCCCCCCATGGCCTCACCCCTCCCTATCTCTGTAATCTTCTCCAGCCCCACAACCCCCCAAGATATCTGCGCTCCTCTAATTCTGGCCTTTTGAGCATCCCGATTTTAATCGCTCAACCATTGGTGGCTGTGCCTTCAGCTGCTTAAGCCCTAAGCTCTGCAATTCCCTCCCAAAACCTCTCCACCTCTCTACCTCTCTTTCCTCATTTAAGAGGCTCCTTAAAACCTACTGCTTTGACCAAGCTTTTGGTCCTCTGCCCTAATTTCTCCTTATGTGGCTCGATGTCAAATTTTGTTTTATAATACTCTTGTGAAGTGCCTTGGGATGTTTTACAACGTTAAATGTGCTATATAAATACACTTTATTGTTGTTGTTGTGAATGAATAATAAAACATTTTTAAAACAGCAAGTGCAGTGGCGGACTGTCAGTGATGGGAGGACAGCAGATTCTTGCTCCATGGAGCTATTGCCACTCCCCGGGGTGGTGCCTCAGCATTCCTAGCCATCTATTGGAGGACAGATTCCTGGTCTTCTGTGACACCTTGCAAGCACCTTTCCACACTGGTATATGCAGCCATGATGGCAGCAGTCTGAGCTTGCATAGCAGCAAGCTAGCCTGCATATGAGCAATCTGAGCTTGCATGACAGATGTCTGAGCTTCCACTGCAGCACCCAGACTTTGGGTTGTTTGTGCTGCAATGGAATCTGAGACATCGGCCATCAGACACTGTATGGGTGGGTCCACAAGTGCACTAATGGATTTGCCCATCACTTCCATGCTGGAAAGGATGGGCTCCAAGCTCTGCACAAAGCCCTGTGCCAAGTTAGTACTGTACTCCTCTATGCTCCTTGACATTGCTCTCAGGTTTTCTGGCAGGCCTGCCAATGCACCAAGCATTTCGTTGTGCATTCCCATCAGCGTTCTTCTGAAGGCCGCCCCATCAAAGTTCTTAGCTGAGTTCTCTGCAGCCGAACTCGTGTGCTACCTTGCCCTCCGGGAAGCTGTCACTTGCACTACCCTTTCCCCTTGTCCTGGCTGCAGCCTACTCGTGACTGGTGACTCACAATGTGCAGATCCCGCCACTAAGCTACCCTCTAAACTCTGCGCAGTGCCTGTATCTGAACTGGTGGCTGTGACTGTCAGATCGAGTGACGGTGTTTTTTCTTCTTCATCACTCTCCTCTCCCTCTTCTTCTTGAACCACTGGCTGGGCAGGTGGATTTATTGGGTCTCTGAAATGAGAAAGGCACAAGGGTAGGGTTGTGGTGAGGGGAGGCGGGGGGAAGCAAGAGGTTCATACTTATGCCATGTGCAGCTTGTAAATCAGAAGAGATTGTGGGATGAGGGGGAAGTGGGATGTGAGAAGGAGGATAACATATGAAATACCAGCTTCTTGTATTCTTTCAGCCCCGCCGCTGGCCATGGGCTCAGCCATGCCCCTGCCAAGAATGGCCAGCACTGTCTCCTCCAAGGGGGTGAGGTGATGCAGGCGAGCCTGTCCCCTGCCGGTTAGATTCTGCTGGCACTGGTTATGCGCCACCTTTTCCTACAAGAGAAAGGGAAGTGTGTCAGTGAGTGAAGTAAAATATGTTTGGATGATGTGCCTGTCATAATTGAACAGCTGACAGTGTGTGCAAGCTGTGAGATGTGGGTGAAAGGCTTGCAGCAGTGGTAAGTGTGTGATGGTGAGATGGAGCATGTGAATGTGAGATATGAGTCATGATTGATAGAGATTGTTAGTAAGTGAGTGATGGGGGTGTGGTGAATAATAATTCAACTTTATTGTCATTGCACAAGTACATGAACAACGAAATGTGATCTTGCAAGCTCCCATGAGTCCAGTACAAATAACATTAACATTAAACGTAAATAGCACCGTCCTGGGAGAAGCAAAGCCGCTGCGTCTGTGCGCGCCGCCATTCCATTTCCACCATTCCTCCTGTCCAACAATCTTCAGCCCAACGCCCGGGCTTGCTCACCAGCCGCCCCTCCCGGGGCTCCTTCCGTGACCTTCTCACCAACCGCCCCTCCTCGGGGCTCCTTCCGTGACCTTCTCACCAACCGCCCCTCCTCGGGGCTCCTTCCGTGACCTTCTGCACCTGGTCTTCCCTGATGGTTAACCAGGCCTGGCTCTGCTTAGCTTCCAAGCCTTGCCAGTGACCCTGTCCCTAGTCCCAGGAACATTGTGTGAGGCTAGTGGTGCAGTTTGTGGGATATGGCATTTGAAAATGAATTCACTGACCTTGACCACTCCTGTGAGGTCATTAAATTTCTTCCTGCACTGCGTCCACATCCTCGGGGCTACACAGCTGGTATTCACCACAGTGGCAATATGCTCCCACTGAACTTTGCTCTGTTGCCTGGAGAGCCTCCTGGCCACCTTTGGAAGAGGACCTCTCTCCTCATATTGACCTCCTGCATCAAGGTCTCCAGTGCTGCATCAGAGAACCTTCATGCACGCTCTCTTCCCTGTTGTGCCATCATTAATAATGCTTTTCCACTGTCTTCCCAAGCCAGTTCAATGATCTGCTGCAGGCAGAATGCTCCTCCCCTTTAAGAGGGGCAGAAAACATTGGTGGGAGTTGTCTATAGGCCTCCAAACAGTAATGGTAATGTAGGAGATGGCATCAAACAAGAAATTAGAGATGCATGTAACAAGGGTACTACAGTAATCATGAGTGACTTTAATCTGCATATAGACTGGCCAAACCAAATTAGCAATAATACTGTGGAGGATGAATTCCTGGAGTGTGTACGAGATGGTTTTTTAGACCAGTGCGTTGAGGAGCCAACTAGGGAACAGGCTATCCTAGATTGGGAATTGTGCAATGAGAAGGGATTAATTTAATAATCTTGTTGTGCGGGGTCCTTTAGGGAAGAGTGACCATAACATGATAGAATTCTTCATTAAGATGGAAAGTGAAGAAGTCCAATCTGAAACTAGGGTCCTAAATCTAAATAAAGGAAACTACGAAGGTGTGAGGAGTGAGTTGGCTATGATAGATTGGGGAGCTTCATTAAAAGGCATGACGGTGGATAGGCAATGGCTAACATTTAAGGAATGAATGCATGAATTGCAACAGTTATACATTCCTTTCTGGCGCAAAAGCACAAAAGGAAAAGCGGCCCAACCATGGCTAACAAAAGAAATTAAGGATAGTATTCGATCCAAAGAGGAGTCATATAAAGTTGCCAGAAAAAGTAGCAAGCCTAAGGATTGGTCGCAGTTTAGAGTTCAGCAAAAAAGGACCAAGAGATTGATTAAGAGGGGAAAAATAGTATATGAGAGTAAACTTGCAAGGAACATAAAAGCGGATTATAAAGCTTCTACAAGTATGTAAAAAGAAAAAGATTAGTGAAGGCAAATGTAGGTCCCTTACAGTCAGAAATGGGAGAATTTATAATGGGGAACAAGGAAATGAAAGAGCAATTAAACAAATACTTTGGTTCTGTCTACATGGAAGAGGACAAAAATAACTTCCCAGAAATGCTAGGGAACCAAGGGTCTAGTGAGAAGGAGGAATTAAAGGAAATTAGTATTAGTAAAAAAATAGTGCTGGATAAATTAATGGGACTGAAAGCCAGGGCCTGATAATCTGCATCCCAGAATACTAAAAGAGGTAGCCATGGAAATAATGGTTGCATTGGTTGTCATCTTCCAAAATTTCATAGATTATGGAACAGTTCCTGCAGATTGGAGGGTGGCAAATGTAACCCCACTATTTAAAAAAGGAGGGAGAGAGAAAACAGGGAACTACGGACCGGTTAGCCTAACATCAGTAGTAGGGAAAATGCTAGAGTCTATTATAAAGGATGTGATAACAGGACACGATATAGGTAAAAAGCAGGATGAGGTCCTAAAAGTGGAATATAGGGAGTTAGGAGATAAATTAAAAAACAGGACCTCAAAGGTAGTAATCTCAGGATTGCTACCAGTGCCACGTGCTAGTCAGAGTAGAAATAGAAGGATACTTCAAATGAATACGTGGCTAGAGGAATGGTGCCAGGGGGAGGGATTCAAGTTCCTGGGACATTGGAACCGGTTCTGGGGGAGGTGGGACCAGTTCAAACCAGACGGTTTGCACCTGAGCAGGGCTGGAACTGATGTCCTAGGGGGAGTGTTTGCAAGTGCTGTGGGGGAGGGTTTAAACTAAAATGGCAGGGGGTTGGGAACCTGAGCAGGGAGACAGAGGAAAGGGAAACAAGGATAAAAGCAAAAGATAGGAAGGAGAAAAACAAAAGTGGCAGTCAGAGAAATCAACGGTTTAAATCAAATGTGGCCACAGTAAATAATAATTCTAATAGGTCTAAGAGCGTTAAAAAAACAAGCCTGAAGGCTTTGTGTCTTAATGTGAGGAGCATTTGTAATAAGGCGGATGAATTGGCTGCGCAAATAGAGGTAAACGAATACGATTTGGTTGGGATTACGGAAACGTGGCTCAAGGATGGCCAAGACTGGGAACTCAACATCCAGGGGTATTCGATATTCAGGAAAGATAGGCAAAAAGGAAAGGGAGGTGGGGTAGCATTACTGGTTAAAGAAGGGATTAACACAATTGTAATGAAGGATATTAGCTCTGATGATGTGGAATCTGTATGGGTAGAATTGAGAAATACTAAGGGGGAAAAAACGTTAGTGGGAGTGGTATATAGACCTCCAAACAGTAAGGCGGAGGTTGGGGATGGCATTAAAAGGGAAATTAAAGAAGCGTGCAATAAGGGCACAGCAGTCATCATGGGTGACTTTAATCTACATATAGATTGGGACAACCAAATTAGTAAAAATACTGTGGAGGAGGAATTCCTGGAGTGTTTACGGGATGCTTTCCTGGACCAATATGTCAAGGAACCAACCAGAGGTCAGGCCATCTTAGGCTGGGTATTATGTAACGAGAAAGGATTAATTAGCAATCTTGTTGTACGAGGCCCCTTGGGTCAGAGCGACCATAATATGATTGAATTCTTCATTAAGATGGAGAATGAAGTAGTTGACTCGGAGACTAGGGTCCTCAATTTAAATAAAGGAAACTACGATGGTCTGAGGAGCGAGTTGGGTAGGATTGATTGGGGAATGGCACTCAAAGGGTTGACGGTGGATAGGCAATGGCAAACATTCAAAGACCGAATGGATGAACTACAGAATTTGTTCATCCCAGTTTGGCATAAAAATAAAACAAAAAAGGTGACCCAACCGTGGCTAACAAGGGAAATTAGGGATAGCATAAGGTCCAAGGAGAGGGCATATAAATTGGCCAGAAAAAGCAATAATCCTGAGGACTGGGAGCAGTTTAGGATTCAACAAAGGAGGACAAAGGGATTAATTAAGAAAGGGAAAATAGAATATGAGAGTAAGCTTGCAGGGAACATAAAAACTGACTGTAAAAGCTTTTATAGATATGTGAAGAGAAAAAGATTGGTAAAGTCAAGCGTAGGTCCCTTGCAGTCAGAATCAGGGGAATTTATAATGCCAAACAAAGAAATGGCAGACCAACTAAATACATATTTTGGTTCTGTCTTCACAAAGGAGGACACAAATAACCTCCCAGAGATGCCGGCGAACATAGGGTCTGATGAAAGGGCGGAACTGAAAGAAATCAGTATTTGTAGGGAAATGGTGTTAGGAAAATTGATGGGACTGAAGGCCGATAAGTCCCCAGGGCCTGATAATCTACATCCCAGGGTACTTAAGGAAGTGGCCCTAGAAATAGTAGATGCATTGCTGGTCATCTTCCAGAACTCGATAGACTGGAACAGTACCCATGGATTGGAGGGTAGCTAATGTTACCCCACTATTCAAAAAAGGTGGGGAAAATGCTAGAGTCTGTGGTGTATGTAACCGTTCCACCTTTAAGAGAACTATTTTAAGAGTTGCACTACTTTATCTGGCTGCTGTATACTGTAATACCGGTGGTGACCACACCGGTATATAAGTGCTGTGTAATGATTTATTGGGCAGTTCCGCCCTGACCTTCGAATAGTAAAGTCCTGTTAAAATTTACTCTTGTGGTCTGTGTAGTAATTCTCATTATAACACAGACTTAACAGTGGCGACGAGTACGATCTTACCCTGCGGCAGAGATACATCCAAGGCAGTTTAACGGGCGTCGAGAGGAGGCATCCGCCCTCATCATTCTGCTGAGAGAAGACTCGGGTCTGCAGAGCAAAGGAAGAATTCTGACACGAAGCCTTCCATCAGCAATAGGCAGTGATCATCCCTTCTATCACGGTGGTGGGTAAGCCGATCAGCGACGAGCAGCAAGTCGGCCACGTTGGCTGTGAAATAGGGGAGGGAAAAACGGAGGATATAAGGGCGGAGAACTCGACCACGGCCGGGGAAAAGAGCCGGACAGAAGTCGGGGCCAGAGGCGCTGAGACTGGGGCAGCATAAGGCACGGGAGCCGCGGTGAATGCAAACGCAGCCGGTGCGAAAGACCGGGCTGCAAGCGGGCTGGGAGACGCAACAGCGTCGAGAGAGAGCTTGACCGTGACCGGTGAGAAAGGCCGGGCAGCTACCGAGGCCGCGAGGCGCAGCGACCAGGACAGCGTAAGGCGCGGAGAAAATTTAAAAAAAAACCGCGGAGAACTCAGCCGCAGCCGGGGGAAAGGACCGGACTGCAAGAGGGACTGGGAGGCACGATTTGGAAACCGCTGGGGAGGGCGAATGCAGCAATACGGCAATCGCCATTACAGCCAGCGGGGGAGAAAGGTAAACGCGGGAAGCCGCCATTTTCGGAGGCGGGGAAGAAGACAAGCGCGGGAAACCGCCATTTTGAAAAAAAAAGTTAAAGAAAAATTTCTTTTTGTTTCTCAAGAAGATTGCGAGGATGCCTAAGCGTGGTAACATCAACGATTTTGATCCCGATGTTGAAGATTGGGCCACGTATGTAGAACGCATAGAGATATATTGTAAGGCAAATAAAATATCAGATGAAGATAAAGCACTAACCTTACTAAACTCAATGGGTGCGAAGACATACGGGCTATTGAAGCATCTTCTATCACCAGCTAAACCGGCGGATCAGACTTTCGCTAAAACTGTTGCTGTCCTGAAAAATCATTTGAACTCGCGGCCTCGGTAGCTGCCCGGCCTTTCTCACCGGTTGCGGTGTTAGTGGAACGATTTAAATTTTATGCGAGAACGCAACTGAAAGAGGAAAGCAACGCGGAGTATTTAATTGAACTGCGTAAGCTAGCGAAATACTGTCAGTTTGGGGAAAGCCTGACAGAGGCACTGAGAGACAAATTCGTGTGTGGATTGTCGAAAGAAGGAACACAAAAGCGGCTGCTTGAAGAGAATGATCTTACACTTGATAAGGCTGTCACTATTGCAGCATCGCACGAAGCCGCAGCGAGAGGCACTGCGGAAATGCAGCTGAAGGCAGCGGTACTCAGCGTAGATCAAATGGCTTTGGGTACAACGAAATGTTATCGTTGTGGAAAGACAACACACGATCAGAACCAATGCTGGTTTAAAAATCAGGAATGTAGAAAATGTGGCAAGCTTGGTCACATGGCTAAAGTATGCCGGTCAGGAAAGAAGACCAGAAACAAAAAGTCACCGCAGGAAAAGTGCAGAAAGGTACATAAGGTGGCTGAGAAGAGTTCGGATGAACAGAATTCGGATTCAGACTCCAACAGCAAGGAACTGGGTAGTCTGAGAATTCACAATGTGAGTAAGGAAGCTGACCGACAAACTATCTGGGTCACACTGCAGATTGCAGAAGTCCAAGTGAAGATGGAATTGGACACCGGATCGGCGTTGACGGTCATGAATAAGCAAGATTACAAAAAGTTATTCAAACATATTCCCCTACGGGATATGGAGATATTATTGCAGACATACACGGGGCAAAAGGTATACCCCATCGGAAAGATAAAAGTCAAGGTGATACACAAGGGCAAAGAACACCAAGGAATGGACTTATATATACTACCTGAGGGAGGTCCACCACTTCTGGGACGGGAGTGGATCAGGAAAATAAATATGGACTGGCACTCCCTAAACGCAATAACGGTAGATTCCAGAAAAAAAGATGTCAAACCTGAACGATTGTCCAGAATATTGGATGAGGCTAAAGAGGTGTTCCAACAGGGACTGGGAACACTGAGAGGAATTAAGGCTAAAATCAAGATTGCAGAACATGCAAACCCAAACTTTTTCAAAGCCAGACCGGTACCTTATGCGATACGACCTGCTGTGGAAGCTGAGCTGGAAGGGCTTGAACGTTCAGGAGTACTGTCTAAGGTGGACTGGAGTGAGTGGGCCACGCCCATTGTTCCCGTCATGAAGCGTTCATCGAGTAACAAGCCAGGGGAACCGGGGAAGGTCCGCATCTGTGGAGACTTCAAGATCACAGTTAATCCGGTGCTTCACACGGTGCAATATCCGCTTCCGCGGATTGAGGATATCTTTGCTTCATTGTCTGGCGGGAAACGATTCACCAAGATAGACCTGGCGCAAGCGTACCTACGGATGGAAGTTGAGGAAGAGTCGCGCCAGTATCTCACAATCAACACGCACAGAGGCTTGTATCGATATAATAGACTGGTTTTTGGAGTGGCTTCGGCTCCAGCAATTTGGCAGAGGGCCATGGAGCAGGTATTACAGGGAATTCCAAGCACTCAATGTTACTTGGACGATATCCTGATTACAGGAGATGACGGTGAGGAACACCTTGCAAATTTGAAACTGGTGCTCACCAGGTTGAAGGAATATGGCCTTCGAGTTAATCGCCAGAAATGTGAGTTCTTTCAGAAACGGATCTCGTACTGTGGTCATGTCATTGACCAGGAGGGGCTGCACAAGTCACCTGACAAGATCGAAGCTGTTGTGAAGGCTCCCGCTCCGGAAAATGTATCCCAGTTGAGGTCGTTCCTAGGGTTGATTAACTATTACCATAAGTTTCTGCCAAATCTATCCACGGTGCTGCACCCGCTGAATGCTCTGTTGCAGAAAGAAGTACCATGGAAGTGGAGCGAGGACTGTAAGAAGGCCTTTCGCAAAAGCAAGGCATTGATCAGCTCAGAGGAAGTGTTGGCTCACTTCAACCCAACGCTACCTATTCGTTTAGCTTGTGATGCTTCTCCTTATGGTATTGGAGCAGTACTCTCACACAAGTTGCCAAATGGCTCGGAAAGGCCAGTTGCATTTGCATCCAGATCATTGACCTCCGCTGAGTGCAACTATGCTCAGATAGATAGGGAGGCTCTCAGCCTTGTGTGGGGAGTCAAGAAGTTTAATCATTACCTGCAGGGCCAGAAGTTTACACTGCTGACAGACCACCAGCCGTTGGTATCCATATTCAACCCTAAAAAGGGCTTTTCCATTATGACAGCGCAAAGGCTACAGAGGTGGTCCCTTTTCCTAGGGGCACACCAATATGACATAGAATACAAAGGATCAAAACAGCATGGGAATGCTGATGGTTTATCGTGCCTACCGTTGCCAACGGTAGAAGAGGCGCCTACAGTGGACCCAGTGGAGATGTTCCACTCAACCATAGTGGAATGTCTACCAGTAACAAATTCTACGATCGAAAAGAAAACAAGAAATGACCCGACTCTCTCATGAGTCTACGATTTAACGGTGAAGGGATGGCCAGCACATGGCGAACCACTGTTGCCAGCATTTTCGCAAAGAAGAGAACAGCTGTCAGTGTGCCGAGGAACTTTGATGTGTGGATCCAGAGTGGTGATTCCACCCAAACTCCAGCATAAAGTGCTAAAGGAGCTTCATGAGGGGCATCTGGGTGGAGTGAAAATGAAGAACCTAGCCAGAGCGTTTGTGTGGTGGCCAGGTATCGATGGAGACATCGAAGAAATGACCAAGAGCTGTCTAGGATGCCAGAAGGTCCAAAACGCCCCACCACAAGCTCCTCTACATCCATGGGAGTGGCCCTCATCTCCATGGCAAAGGGTACATATCGACTTTGCTGGTCCATTTATGGACTCAATGTTCTTAATCGTGGTGGATGCACACTCCAAGTGGCCGGAGGTAATAAAGATGTCCTCCACCACCACGGAAAAAACCATCACAGTATTAAGGACCATATTTGCCAGGAATGGGCTGCCGGAACAGATCTGTTCTGATAATGGACCGCAATTTGTGTCCGAAGAATTCAGGAAGTTTTAAAAAAACAATGGGGTTAAGCACTAGACGTCTGCCCCATACCATCCCGCCACCAATGGATTAGCTGAAAGGTTTGTCCAGACCTTCAAGAAGGCCATAAAGGCCATGGGTAAGGAAGACATAAATCTACAACATAAGGTAGATAACTTCTTGTTGGCGTACAGGAATGCAACACATGCGGTTACAAACCAAACTCCCGCCATGATGTTTTTCAATAGAAGACTAAGATGCCGGCTGGATTTGATCAAGCCAAACATCAGAAGGGACGTAGAGAACCGGCAATTTCAAGGCATGAATGAAAGGCCAACTAGAACCTTCCAGATAGGTCAACAAGTTTTGGCCCGGGACTACCGTACCGAGAAATGGCAGCCTGGAACTATTTGCACACGACTAGGACCGCTGATGTATACCGTGGACATTGGGGAAAGCATGATAAGGCGCCATGTTGACCAGATCATAGAGTCATCCGAAAAGGGACAACCTACTCCACAACTCTATACGCCTAATGATGAAGCAGAGATACCCATAGGATCTACCTCCGATCCGGTGATACTGGAATCAGATGAACCCGACACTGGCACTCAAGCCGAATCGACCTTGCCAAAAGAACCTACTACACCACCGAAAACTACTACACCACCGAGGCGTTATCCGGACCGAGTCAGGAAGCCTCCAGAGAGACTGAATCTGTAAACTGTTTTTACATGCGGTTGTGTATATATGGTATTATGTTATGTTAATGGGGAATATATACTGTTAAGCTAAAAAGGGAGAATTGTGGTGTATGTAACCATTCCACCTTTAAGAGAACTATTTTAAGAGTTGCACTACTTTATCTGGCTGCTGTATACTGTAATACCGGTGGTGACCACACCGGTATATAAGTGCTGTGTAATGATTATTGGGCAGTTCCGCCCTGACCTTCGAATAGTAAAGTCCTGTTAAAATTTACTCTTGTGGTCTGTGTAGTAATTCTCATTATAACACACAGACTTAACAGAGTCCATTATAAAAGATGTAATAGCAGAGCACTTGGAAAGCAGTGACAGGATCGGACAAAGTCAACATGGATTTACAAAAGGTAAATCATGCTTGACTAAACTACTGGAATTTTTTGAGGATGTAACTGGTAAAATAGATAATGGAGAACCAGTGGATGTGGTGTATTTGGACTTACAGAAGGCTTTCGATAAGGTCCCGCATAAGAGATTAGCGTGCAAAATTAAGGCACGTGGGATTGGGGGCAAGGTATTGACTTGGATAGAGAACTGGTTGGCGGACAGAAAGCAAAGAGTTGGAATAAACGGGTCGTTTTCCGAGTGGCAGGCAGTGACTAGTGGGGTACCGCAAGGATCGGTCCTAGGACCCCAGCTGTTCACAATATATATTAATGATTTGGACGAGGGAATTGGATGTAATATCTCCAAATTTGCAGATGACACAAAGCTGGGTGGGAGGGTATGCTGTGAGGAGGATGTCGTGAAACTCCAGTACGATTTGGACAGGTTGGGTGATTGGGCAGAAACATGGCAAATGCACTATAATGTGGATAAATGTGAGGTTATCCACTTTGGTGGCAAAAACAGGAAGGCAGATTATTATTTGAATGGCAATAGATTGGGAGAAGGGGAAGTGCAAAGAGACCTGGGTGTTCTTGTGCACCAGTCGCTGAAGGTAAGCATGCAGGTGCAGCAGGCGGTTAAGAAGGCAAATGGTATGTTGGCCTTCGTAGCAAGAGGGTTCGAGTACAGGAACAAGGATGTCTTGCTACAGTTGTACAGGGCCTTGGTGAGACCGCACCTTGAGTATTGTGTGCAGTTTTGGTCGCCTTGCCTGAGGAAGGACGTTCTTGCCATGGAGGGAGTGCAGTGAAGATTCACCAGGCTGATACCTGGGATGGCAGGAATGACGTATGAGGAGAGGTTGTGTCGATTGGGCTTATACTCACTGGAGTTTAGAAGATTGAGAGGGGATCTCATCGAAACCTATAAAATTCTGTCAGGCCTGGACAGACTAGATGTAGGAAGGATGTTTCTGATGGCCGGGGAGTCCACAACCAGGGGTCATAGTCTAAGGATAAAGGGTAAGCCATTTAGGACTGAAATGAGGAAGAATTTCTTCACCCAGAGAGTGGTGAACCTGTGGAATTCACTGCCACAGAGGGCGGTGGAGGCCAGTTCATTAAATATATTCAAGAAAGAGTTGAATATATTTCTTAAGGCTAAAGGGATCAAGGGATATGGGGAGAAGGCAGGGACAGGGTACTGAATTTGGATGATCAGCTGAATGGCGGAGCAGGCTCGAAGGGCCGAATGGCCTACTCCTGCTCCTATCTTCTATGTTTCTATGTTTCTATGACACTGAGAAAATATCAATGGGATTAGACTAAGTCAACATGGATTTATGAAAGGGAAATCGTGTTTGACAAAGTAGATGTGGTGTATTTGGATTTTCAGAAGGCCTTTGATAAAGTCCCACATAAGAGGTTAGTGTGCAAAATTAAAGTACCTGGGATTGGGGGTAATATACTGGCATGGATTGAAAATTGGTTAACAGACAGGAAACAGAGAGTAGGAATAAATGGATCTTTTTTGGGGTGGCAGGCGGTGACTAGTGGGGTACCACAGGGATCAGTGCTTGGGCCCCAGCTATTCACAAGGTACATCAATGATTTGGATGAGGGGACCAAATGTAATATTTCCAAGTTTGCTGATGACATGAAACTAGGTGGGATTGTGAGTTGTGTGGAGGATGCAAAGAGGCTTCAAGGCGATTTAGACAAGTTGAATGAGTGGGCAAATACATGGCAGATGCAGTATAACGTGGATAAATGTGAAGTTATCCACTTTGGGTAGGAAAAACAGAAAGGCAGAGTATTATTTCAATGGTGATAGATTGGGAAATGTTAATGTACAAAGGGACCTGGGTGTCCTTGTGCACCAGTCACTGAAAGCAAACATGCATGTGCAGCAAGCAGTTAGGAAGGCAAATGGCATGTTGGCCTTCATTGCAAGAGGATTTGAGTACAGGAGCAAGGATATCTTACTACAGTTATACAGGACCTTGGTGAGACCACACCTGGAGTACTGTGTGCAGTTTTGGTCCCCTTGCCTAAGAAAGGATATACTTGCCATAGAGGGAGTTCAGCGAAGGTTCGCCAGACTGATTCCTGGGATGGCAGGACTGTCGTATGAGGAGAGATTGTGTCGACTAGGCCTGTATTCACTAGATTTTAGAAGAATGAGAGGGTATCTCATTGAAACGTATAAAATTCTGACAGGGCTAGATAGACTGGATGCAGGGAGGGTGTTTCCCCTGGCTGGGTGGTCTAGAACGAGGGGTCACAGTCTCAGGATATGGGGTAGGACATTTAGGACTGAGATGAGGAGAAATATCTTCACTCAGAAGGTGGTGAACCTGTGGAATTCTCTACCACAGACAGCTGTGGAGGCCAAGTCATATATTTAAGAAGGAGATAGATAGATTTCTAGACACAAAAGGTATCAAGGGGTATGGGGAGAGAGCGGGAATATGGTATTGAGATAGAGGATCAGCCATGATCATATTGAATGGCGGAGCAGGCTCGAAGGGCCAAATGGCCTACTCCTACTCCTATTTTTCTATGTTTCTACGTTTAAGTAGTGCAGGCTAGCTTTAATTGGTGTTAGCCTCGCATGAACTTGGGCCCCAGCTAAGCCTTCAGACACTCAGCAGTGCATTTAGCGCTGAGTTGAATGTCACAATCATGAAAATGAGCAGGCAGCATGAATATTGCGTGCTGCCTGCAGTCCTCCGAACGAGTGCAGGTTGCTAGCACATCGTGATCCCTGCTTCTGTTTTCAGGGACAAACATATTTCTAGGCCACACTTTGTGGGAGATTGGAGAAATACTTTATAGGAGATTGGAGAGATACATAATGGGAGATTGGAGAGAAAGTTTGTGGGAGATTGGAGATACACATTGGGGGGAATTTTAACCCCCAAAACGAGCGGCTTTGGGTCAGGTGGGAGGCAAAAGTGGTAGAAATGTGAATCCCAACCCCAACCCGCCTCCAACCCATTCACTTCCGGTTTTAACGGAGGCGGGACAGGGGGCCGGTGACCAACCCGCTCCCAGGAGATGGTTTGGCACTTCAAATATTGCTATGAGGCTGCGTGCCTCATTTTGAAACACCATTTTAAATTTAAATCTGGGCGGCCGGGTTTCCCAGGCCTTGGGGAACTCGGGAGCTAAAGGAAGGCGAGGACTGCTGGATCCAGGAGGTAAGTGCCTTGCCACTTTCCTGCTCGATCCAGCGTACCTGCCTCACCAAACCCCCGTGGTAGGACACCCTTCCGATCACTCCCCACCGACCTCCCACACAAGGCCTCCGACCCCCATCCCACGAGGCCTCTGGCCTCCGATCCCTGCCCTGGATCCTGTGCCTCCCCGAAGGACCTCCGATCTTCAGCCCCTGAACACTCCTCCAGCCTCCGATCCCCGGTCCCCGACGCCCCCTCAGGCCCCACAATCCCGATCTCCCAACACTCCCCGATCCCGGCCTTCTGACCACAAACCCCCCGTCATCTCTGACCCCTTCCGAACCCAGGCCCTGGACCACCCTCCAGCCACCGGATCCTGGCCTTCGGACCACATCCCCCCACCCCCCATCCCGGCCTTCTGACGCCTCCCAATCTCTGAACCGCCACCCCCCCCGATACCAGCCTCTCGACCATCCCCCAATCCCAGCCCTCAAACCCCCCTCCAGCCTCCGATCTCAGGCCACTGACTCCCCCTCAGGCCCCCCAATCCCGATCTCTGAACACCCCCCTGATCCTGGCCTTCTGACCACAAACCCCGGTACCCCCATCAATCTCCGAACCCAGGCCCTTGACCAACCTCTAGCCCCTGGATCCTGGTCTTTCGACCACACCAGCCCCCCACCCCAGCCTTCTGACACCTCCCAATCTCAGAACATCCCCAATACCGGCCTCTCGCCCACCCACCAATCCCAGCCATCCGAACCCCCACCCACTGCCTCCCGATCTCCAACCCACCCTTTCGAACCCGGCCTTCTGAACACCCCGCCGATCCCGGCCTTCCGACCCCCGATCCCGGCCTCCGACCGCCACAGGCCCCACTCCCCGCAGAACCCGGGCTTCCAACCCCATCTCTGATCCCGGCCTTCCGACCCTGGATCCCGGCCTTCCGACCCCCGAACCTGGCCTCCGACTGCCACCCCCACCACTCCCTGCAGAACCCGGGATACCGACCCCACGCACCCCCCCTTTCCCCACGATCCCGGCCACTGATCCCTCTTTCCCTTGTCTCTGCTCCCTGGTTGCAGCCAGCTGTCATTTTAGAAAGCAGTGTCAATCCCTTAAAGGGGGACTGCCTTCTAAAATGAAAAAAATAAAAATCATTTAAAAATACGCAGTTTTTAGCTTTTACAGCTCAACTGTCTTCTGAAAAAAAACATTAAAAATATTCCCAAATGGCAGTCTTCAGCTCTTAAAGCTGAATTCACTTCCGGACCTAAAAAAATGGGAAAAGCGCTTCAGCACTAACACAAATGGCTCAGCAAGCCAGGGACGGGGCACCCAGGGTCTTGCACGCAGCACTCCAGCTTTGTGCAGGAGGTCAACAATGCAAGAGAGGTCCTCTACCCACAGGGGCCAGGAGGCCCTCCAAAAAGAGCAGGATGGGACCAGATCACCGAGGCTGTCACTGCCATCAGAGTCGCGCCCATGACCTGGCTCCAGTGCCCAAAGCTTCATGACCTCAGACCAGTGGTCAAGGTCAGTGAATGCATCTTAAAAAGCCGTCTCCTACCAACTGCACCACTAGCCTCACACACTGCTCAATGCACGACCTCCTCCCCCAATCACTCACCTACCAACAATCTGTACCAAACACGAGGCACACCTCCCATTCCTAGCCTCACCTCACCCCTTTGGAGGAGATGGTACTGGCCATTCTTGACAGGGGCATGGCTGAGTCCTTGGCCAGCAGTGGGGCTGAAAGGATACAAGATGTTGGTATCCTCATATGTTATCCTCTTTCTCGTATGCACCTCTTTCTTTCCAGCCCACCCCTCACCAGAACTCCACCTTTGTGCCTTCCTCATTTCACACATCCAAGAAATGCAGCCTGCCCAGCCAGTAGTTGACCAAGAAGAGGGAGAGGAAAGGGAAGAAGAAGAAGAATCACTGTCACTTGATTTGACACTCCCAGCCACCAGTTCCTCAATGCCAACCTGCAAGGCCATTTGCAGTGTTCCCCACTGAAAGTCAGCAGCCTTCCACCAGCCATGCTGCAGCTACTGGGGTAGCACTGCCTGACATCAGTAGGATAGGCACACACAAGACAGTAACTAAGGGAATGCTTAAGGGTGATGAGTTGATTTCTTGATGTCATATTGGATGGATATATATATAAAGTTGGATTGGAAAGTTTGCTTTGTGGTGGCTTTAATTTCAGCATTGTGGCCAAGAGGATGCTGTGATGGTCAGTGACAGATGGAAGGTAAGGTGTGGGACAAATGTTGAAAGGGGAATTGGGGTTGTGGTCACTGGTACCACAGGAGGTTGAATCCATCCCAGATATCCTAGCCAGCAAGGGGCTGTCTGGGTTTCATGCTTCCTTCTGCTTCCTCCTTTTCTGCTTCTTCCTCTGCTGCATCTTCCTCTTCTCTCTGCGAGCAAATGCTGGAAATCTGAAATAAAAGCAGAAAATGCTGGAAATACTCAGCAGGTCAGGCAGCATCTTGACCTGAGACGTGAACTCTGTTTCGCTCTCCACAGATGCTGACTGACCTGCTGAGTATTTCCAGCATTTTCTGCCTTCTCAGAGGCCTTCCTTTTCCATCTGAGGCCTTGCAAGCATCCTGCAGCACTCTCTGCAAACTTTAAAAACTCTTAACATCTTTTCCACCAAGCCACTACTTCAATAAAATATTTAAAAATCCAAACCAAAAGCTTAAATGCAAAGTTACCTGAAAGATGTGTGTGTCCCTTTAAAAAGTGCTGACAGCTCTCTGTTAGTCTGCTGCATGCTCGCGTTTCAGAGCGAGCTTAGAACCCAGTGTTAAACTCAGCGCAAAGGTCCAAGTTCACAGAGCATGCGTCAAGTCTGCATTGCACTCCATTGTCCAGGGCCAGCACTGCTAACGGCAGCGCTATGGCCATCACCAAAATGGCAGCTGCTGAGTCCCGCACCAGAAGCAGGCGGAAGAGTGGCAACTGCCTTTTGTTTCAGGAATCTGCCGGTAACGGGTGGCGGTAACTAGACGAATTTCTAGGCCAAGGACTCCAAGCCTCCCAGAGTTCCATCTGTGGTTTGGGGTCATGAGAGTGTTGAACAAATCACTCTTGTTCTATGTATGCACTAATGTGCCCATCTAGGCATCTAATGGAGCAATATGCCAGTCAACATAATCAGTACTGTAAAGAGCAATGACCCAGCTGTAGGAGAGCAATACTTATACTAACTGCCTTATTTTCATTTACAATACTGGATAAAACTAAGTTAACAGGTGAAATTATAAGCTAGTCTTTGACTTCTTTTTAAAGTATTTAACAAAAAAAATTGACTGTTTCATACTTCTTGAATATTCACATATATTTTTACGTAGTTCTCTGTGGAATAAATATTTATTTGCTAGAAACAAGAAACAAAAGTGATCCAGGAACTGATCAACTATTTGGTAACAAGAGTCTGATTTAGTTGCTGTTGACGCAAAATGGCTGCTGTATTAAGTAAAGTTTAATTCAGTGCAGCAGCCAGTGGATAAAAGAATAATGTATGAACACTACTCATCCAATTAATTCTGGTACATTAATGTATGCAGTTCAAAGGTATGTGGTCAGCTGGGTTAAACGCTGAGCCAGTCTGCTCACAAGGTAAAGATTGATCTCCTGGCCTGGGTTCAATGAAAATAGCCAAAAATATTGGAAAAGTGAGCTCTTGCCTAAAAAAAAGGTGTTGTCACAGATCAGTGACATGTGATATGGAAACAGATTCATGCATTATAAATGTTCTGGGAAGTTATGACATGCATGATTTGTGTTGGTTGTAGGCCTGACATTACTCCCATGGTGACTTGAGATCCAAGTCCAGTGGTCCAGTTCTGCTGTTGGACTTCCCCTAACATGTAAAAGAACTCTTCCAATAGGGATAGAGCTGAATTAGCAATGGGTTCCTGTGGTAACAGTGAATCATGACAAACAGTCAGTGACTGCTGTTAGCAGAAACAAAGAGGGTCTCAGAGTTAGGCTGCACTGGTCTTAAAAAAGCCTTCCTCTGTGATAACTCTTTTGTTAATATAGATTAACTAGCTACAATGTGCAGTGGTGCAACACAATGTGCTCTATCACAAAGTGCATGGATGTAGGTTCATGTGAACGAATTCCTCACATACCAAATTCCTCAGCTCCGCACTGCCCCAGGGCAAGGTGGCTAGTTGAGGCCGAGCACTTTCCCAGTGGGAGGAAGGAGAAAATCACCCCACACTGCTCTTCTGAATCTCTAGCCTCTTGCTCAACAGTTTGTCTTCCAAACTCATTGGTCGGATAATGATGCACAGTGTTGGGGAGGGGAAAAGGAGGAGAGGAAATCACAGTTTAAAAAAGGGAAGGGGTGACACAAGAATAAAATACAAATCTTGTACAAGTACAGCAATATTTATAGGCTTGTTAATTGTGTCTGCCCATCACTATAACCAGGGCAAACTAGGTCTATCTACTAAAAATAAGCTATATATATATTTAAATGTTAAATACTTATGGTGCTGATGTATGTATCTGTCACTGCTATATCTATGTGAATTCAGCTCAGGCTGATGTTTAGAAGAATAATAAACATTTACAAAGTAAGCTGTATGAGTCTAGACTGTTTAATCTCCCTTCTGTAGTGCCAAAAACAAAACAAAAGTCCACAAAAACATGTTCAATGAATGTGAACAGTTCATTTATTTTACATAATATCATTTGGCCTAAGAAAGCACACAATAAGGTTTAAATGTTCTCTTTGAACATACATTATAGCACAAGAGTGACAGGCTTCATGAAATCCAGCAACCAACCATGGCAGCAATGTGTTTGTCATTATATCACAGAGCTGTGTTATGTATTGCTCCACCTCTGTCAGGTACCAACCCTGACCCTATATTTATTTGGCAGAACCACTTCAAGAAGCCCTAAGAGTCTGTGCACAGTGGAATTCGCCATCTTTATATTGTAGGATGGTTTCCGCACACTGAAACAACAGAAAAGTCATTGTACATTTGAGTTTTCTTTTAAAGCATGGGCCCAAGACTTTGCTTCTGCCAGTGTACCTTCCCCAATGGCTGGGAAAGATGTGTGTAGACTAGCGAATGCAAACCATTGAACTGTGCAGATGATCAGTCAAGGCCAGACAAGATGGCCGGCTGTATCTCTGTCAGCATTGTTTCTATAGCTTTCAGGGGAGGGACTAGCTCCAGAAATGTCAGTAAAAAAACTCTTTAGGTTGATCTCAGACTCTCTGGAGTCAGCAGCAAAGCCCTGTTACATAAGAACATAAGAACATAAGAAATAGGAGCAGGAGTAGGCCAATCGGCCCCTCGAGCCTGCTCCGCCATTCAATAAGATCATGGCTGATCTGATCCTAACCGCCAATCCACTATCACAGAACCATCTCCTGAATCTAACAGAATTAGACACACGAAATAGGAGCAGGATCAGGCTACACGGCCCCTGGGCCCGCTCCGCTACCCACAGGGCCATGACCGATCCGAACCTAGACTCATGTCCAAATTCCTGCCCGCTCCCCGTAACCCTTAATTCCCTTTACTTCTAGGAAACTGTCTATTTCTGTTTTAAATTTATGTAATGATGTAGCTTCTACAGCTTTTTGGGGCAGCATATTCCATGGACCTACCACCCTCTGAGTGAAATAGTTCCTCCTCATCTCAGTTTTGAAAGAGCAGCCCCTTATTCTAAGACTCTGTCCCCTAGTTCTAGTTTCACCCATCATCGGGAACATCCTCCCCGCATCCACCCGATCCAACCTCTTCACAATCTTATATGTTTCAATAAGATCGCCTCTCATTCTTCTGAACTCCAATGAGTAGAGTCCCAATCTACTCAACCTCTCCTCATATGTCCATCCCCTCATCCCCGGGATTAACCGAGTGAACCTTCTTTGTACTGACTCGAGAGCAAGTATGTCCTTTCTTAAGTATGGACACCAAAACATATTGCAGGACACTCACTGATACACTTCTCTCTTTCTTGCAGGATAAGAGCATGCGGCAGCAAGAAACTTGAAGACAAGTGTGCCTGCATGTTTTAATCCCCATTAAGGAGACAGTATTGGCCATCATGGGAAGGGGCATCGCTGAGGCCGTGGCCACTGGTGGCACTGGAGGGATCAATGATGAGGGTCACTGTATACCTAATCCTCCTCTCTCATCCCACTTCTCCCTCATCCCACGATCTCTTCTGATTCACAAGCTGCAGATGGTGTAAGCACGCACTTCCTACTTTCTCCTCTCCCCTCACCACAACCCACCCCTTGTCCCTTTTCCTTTCAGATACCCAAGAACTGGAACCTTCCCAGCCAGTGGAGGAAGAGAAAGAAGACAGTGAAGACACTGTCATTCGATCTTACACTCACAGCCAGCAGCTCAGACACTGGCACTGCGTGTATTCTAGAGGCAAGGATAGAGGAGGGATCTGCATGTGGTGAGACACCGGGCACAAGTGCGCAGGAGCCAGGGTTTGGGGAAAGGATGGCGCAGGTGCCAGCTCGCAAGGTCGCACACTAGTTCTCCTGCAGAGGAGTCAGATGAGGACTTTGATGGCCTAGGCTACAGAAGAATGCTGATGGACGTACACAACAAAATGCTTGGTGCATTGGAAAGCCTGCCAGAAAGCCTGCACACAATGTCAAGGAGCATGAAGGAGTCCAGCTCCAACTTGGAACAGGGCTAGAGCTGCTTGAGGTTGTCGTCCAAAGCCATCAGCAGTCTTCTCAATTGAAGGTGAGCAGCCTTCCACCTTCCATGCTGTAGCCACTGGGGAAGCACCTTGTAGGAGCTCTAGGAAAGGTAAAGGCGCACGGAAGACAGGCACTAAGGGAATGCACAAGGATAATTAGTTTCATTTTGTAATGAGTGAATTCATATACTTCTATCTAATTGTGCATTTTCTGATGGTTTTTATTTTTGTGTTGTTGGAAAGAGGATGATGTGATGGTCAGGGATAGAGGAAAGGTAAGGATTGTGGGACTGTTGGTGAATGGAGTGGTGTAGTTGAAGTTACTGGTATCGCTCATGAATAATCTGATCACGTAGAGCCCGAGCAGAAAGGGCCTGCCTATGTTGTAGCCTCCCTTCCTCTTTCTGTTCCTCCACTTCCTGTTGCACTTCCTCCTCCTCCTCTTCCCATGCTCCTGCTCCTGAGCTTCTCACCTGATGGGTGGTGGCCAGGGCTGTTCTCTCATAATGCCCAAGTTGTGCAGAATGCAGCATACTACCACAAATCTTGATACCTGCTTAGCTGAGTACTGCAGGGCTCCTCCAGAGCCGTCCAGGCAGCGGAAGCATTGGTTGAGGGCGCTGATGGTGTGCTCTATAATGTTCCTTGTGGCAACATGGCTCTCATTGTAGGCCTGCTGTGCATGTGTGCATGGGTTCCTGACCGGAGTCATGAGCCACGTCATGAGGGGATAACCCTTGTCGTCCATTAACCAGCCTTTGACTTGCCGTGGTCAAATACAGGTGGCACAGAGGACTGCCGCAGAATGAAAAAATCATGATTACTGACAGGATAATGGCCATTGACCAGCATGATGTGCTGCCTGTGGTCGCACACCAGCTACACATTGAGGGAGTGAAATCCCTTTCTGTTGATGAAAGTGACAGAATTCACATGAGGAGCTGCAATCAATGGCACCCTGCACCATGGGGAAGCCTGCAATCCATGCAAACCCTTATGCTTGCTCCGCCTGCTTGTCTCTGGCAAGCAGAAATGAGTTGAAGCTGTCTCTTTTTGTATAGAGCCTCATTGACCTCGCTTATACTGCAGTGTACTGCAAACTGTGAGGCTGCTTATATCTCCAGCAGCAGCCTGAAAGGAGCCAGAAGCATAAAAATTAAGAGCCATGGTCACCTTGACAGCCACAGACAATACTGTCCTTGCTCTGCTTTGAGGTTGGAGTTGTGGCTGCTGCAGTTGGCAGATTTCAATCCGACCTATTTTGTGAAGTGAAGTTGTCTCAATCATTGGTCCTCGCTGAAGTTGAGGTAAGAGAATTGCTCCCTAAAGACGCTTGGCAGATATGGTCTCCTGCTGAGTGCCCTTCTCCCCCTCCTCCTCCTCTCTCTTCTAGCAGCTTGTCCTGCTCTGCGTGGCCTCTCTTCATTCTCTCAGTCATGCTCAAATCCCAGAGGAAGGGCTACCAGGCCACCCAGGTCTGGAAACAACTTTTTTCAGCACAGGCTTTTAAATTACACGAAAAGTACTGCAGACCAGCCAGACCACTCCCTGTGGAGTACTTACTTAAACTTTAGCTAAGTATACGAAACCTACAAAAACATGTACAATTACACAGCAACCAGAAGAAATAATCCAGTAACTAACCTGTAAGTACTGCATGATCCCTTTAAATAGCGCTGGTGGGGGCTCCTTCCTTCCGTTTAACGTCATGTTCAGCTGTGCGAGGGCATTGGCTGGAGTGTGGAGTTGCAAAATAGAGTTTGCATCATAATCTTGCTGCTCTGCATGGTGCCGGTGGTCGGTAGGCGTGCACACGCAAACGCCTTTACCAAGATGGCTTCCTGCACACTTCCCATCGGATGTGCGCGCGCGCATCTCAAACCCATTTTTGAGTCTTAGTTGGCCATGTAGTGCCTAAAAACGGGCACTACATAGCCCAATTTACCACCCCGTGCGCCCCCCTAGTTTCCAGCTGTACCTCTCTTGCTCTTGCAAGGAATGTTGGACCCTAGCGCAAAAGCCTCCCTCTTATGCTGGCATCATAGGAGCCTGGAAGAATGGTACATTAATGTCACTATCCTGAGAGCCATCAACATCTGTTACCGCTCTTTGACACAAGCTCAGTTAGGCTAATAGTTGGCATCATAGATAGACCCAATAGCCCCACTTTAGCTTCGCTATTAATGGTGTCCTGCAAGGTATCTATTTTGAAGAAGTTGCTACCACCACCCCATATAATGATTGCTCTCACACGAGCTACAGCTCTTCAGCTCTGCAGCTATCTCAACACTTGACAACACTCCCTCCCCCACCACTCTCAACAACTCCATCATATCCTTCACCATACAATCACAGGACAACACCAACACCTCTCTTCCTCATTTGAAACTCACTCACCTCTTCCTTTGCTTTCTTCACACCACACACTACCACCATTCTCTTCTCACATACTACCACTTGCACAACCAGCAACTCCTCCCAGCACACTTTCAACAGACACTCACTAACTCTCACCCTCTCTTTCTGCAGGGCAAGTCAGGGGAGGGGTTGCCAACATCATTGCCCGCCCCCAACCAGAGCAGTAGCCCAGGCAGACTCTTGAGTATCGGGAAAGATGATGCTGGGGGCTTACATCAGTAGGGTGTCTGCAAATTACTTGTCTCTCTCGATTCACCTCTGGAAACATATAGCAACCTTCCAATTTGAAGTTGCATTCTTGGTAATAACGGGCTACTACGGAAGATGCACTGGAGGAGAAAAATTACCCTGCGGCCCCCTCTAATCTGCATGGGTTAGAGGGGTCTGTACATGGTGAACCAGGAGTGAGCAACAGCAGGTACAGGTAGGAGGGATAGCCCAGGAGACTGCTTGCCAGAATAGCATGAGCCACGTTTGTAGGGGATATCCCTTGTCACCCAGCAGCCATCCAGCCACGTTCCTGGGCTGTTACCACCACCCCCCACCACCGCCCCCTGGAGAACATCCCCACCCCCTGATATCAGCCCCTCTCCCCGAGATCATTTCCCCCCACCCCCGAGTTCAGTCCCCCTCCTACAAAATCATTCCCCCAAGTCGTGATCACACCCCCAGAGACCACCCACCCCGGAGATCAA